>NC_071622.1:3695000-4295000 GCF_014839835.1 Dryobates pubescens
ACCTTTAAATAATAATTCCCCATATGGCACAGTAATCTTTGATACACTTAGGTTTGAAGTAAGTTAGCTCAAGTACATCACCATAGTGATGCACTTCGAAGGATCTGAGCTGGACACCTCTGCATAACAACTCCACACTGAAGAGATTTCTTGGAGGGGGCTTTCTCTGCCTGTTTGCATTTTCAGACTCAGTGTGGGTTTCTGAAGCTCTCTTTAGATGTTTCATGTAACACAAACCTGCAGGACGATGTACATGTTAACTTTGGCTACATCAAGACCTGAGAAACCATTTTCCCCTCATAATGACTATTTTCTTGGTGCTTTGAAGTATCTTGTTCCCCTTCTAGACAGAAATGCAAACTATTTCAGCAACCTTTTTCTGATAGTTCTCTCAATTCCTTCATAACCTAAAGAGTGTATCTCCCTGTAGACTAAAGGTGTCCTTTTTTTTTTGGCCAGGTCTTGGAATTTTCAGTTTTCTTTTCTGAGATTTATGAAATTCTCCTTCTTTAGAATGTACAGATTTCAGGAGCTGAGTAAAATGTATTGCCTAAGAAACGTTGATACTACAAATTTTGCATTGATTGCTACCACATTACATTTTGATGCTATTTCTTCTCATGACTTCTTTTGAGGGATACTTTAAGGACCTTCTGCATCCTCCTATGCCAGTTGCAAGCTATTTGTTTTATTTCCTTGTGCATTTTAAAGTGCAAACTATCAGTTTCAAGTGCTGCTTCTCTCATAAACTGTAAAGGGTAATTATGTTGTTAAACAACTGTCACATTTTATCTCAAAAATGTCAATTTCAATGACTTTCCCAAGTGCATTATGATCTTCTACAATAAGAGCTTGAAAAGCTGAATTCTTTCCTGGTATAAGACAAGCACCATAAATAGTGTCAGTTCCTACCAGAAGACTTTACCCCTGTTTTGTCATAACCTATTGTAATCAGCCTTAGCTTTGTAAGAAAGGCTGGTAGCAAATTTTGAAGTTACTATTAGTAATTAATTTGTTCAATGCTAGGTTCTATTGTCATTGGAATTTTTAAGCATACGGAACACGAGTGCTGCTGCTATAGACAGATTTGTTTGTCATCTTCTTACTGCTTTCTTCTTTTGCAAGAGATTGATACATCTGCTTGCTCTGTGGAGACAGTGTTTTTGAAACACTGCTTTGAGTGGCCATGATGGTTATTTTTATTAAATATGACATATTATGAGGAGAGGCTGAGGGAGCTGGGGTTGCTTAGCCTGCAGAAGAGGAGGCTCAGGGGAGACCGTCTTGCTCTCTACAACTACCTGAAAGGAGGTTGTAGCCAGGTGGGGTTTGATCTCTTCTCCCAGGCAACCAGCAACAGAACAAGAGGACACAGTCTCAAGCTGCCCCAGGGGAAGTTTAGGCTGGAGGTGAGGTGAAAGTTCTTCCCAGAAAGAGTGATTTGCCATTGGAATGTGCTGCCCAGGGAGGTGGTGGAGTCCCCATCCCTGGAGGTGTTCAAAAAAGGATTGGATGTGGCACTTGAAGCCAAGGTTTAGTTGTCATGAGGTATTAGGTAATAGGTTGGACTTGGTGATCTCTCAGGTCTTTTCCAACCTTATTGATTCTATGTTCAAAAAAACTCATTAAAAGGAGTAGTTTCAGATTTTGGGGGGAGGGGGAAGAGACTGCTACTTCACATTTACTACTTCAACATTACTTCCAATTTCCGTATTTTTATTGACTGCAAATCAGAATGATCATGATAGAAATGATCATATGTATAGAGAGAAGTATTGGTAGGATAGATCAAGGCAGATTACCAAAACAGTGGTAATCATCACTGGAAAGAGTTTTTGAAGAACCTCCAGTATCTTACTTTCTCTGAAGCACCTAGCTGTAGACTGTCTCTAGCCATTACAGTCACTGAAGTAGCCTCATATCTCCTCCTGCACGTATGTAGCTTGTTTACCCTCTTAACTCCTCCTCTGTGGCTGATGCTCCAGCTGGGCTTTCCTCCAAACCAATTATGGATTTTGTCATGTAGTGATAGCAGTTTGTGTACATTAAGCTGTATCCCAGATTTCATAGGAGAGTGTTTCTGCTCTCATTTTTAGTGATCTACTCCTGAGATAACTCCCACTCAACAAGCTGCTTTGAAAGTAGGCTATAAAAATTGCCTTTGCTGATTAAATTACTCAGCCAGAGTTTAACCTACAATTATATCCTGTTAAAAATTTTTCCATTCTTTGTGCATTTGGAGCTTTATTTCAGAGATCTCCTTGTACCTTTATGAAGCTGCCACAGAGACATTTCTGAATTATTTGTTTGGTGGAGCAGTCAGAGTTCTTTACAAGAGGACTCACAAAGAGTATGGTTTGCCATAAGCAGTAAGCGCTGAGGTTCTTGGAGCACTCAGTGGAGAGAGACTTCAGATTGAGTTAACAGTACTGGTCTTGTTTAGATACTCTAATTCACCTTGCAGAAACTAAAAAATGCATTTCAGTGCCAAGACATTATAGAAGGCCTACATTTACTTCATGTCCTGCTGAGAGAAGATTGCAAGAGCTGTTATTAAAGACTCCTTTTCTCCTCAGTCATTTAATAGTAGCAGCTTCTCTTTTATTCTGTGCTCTCAGAGAGCAGAATAGGAAGTGATAATCTCCTTGGAATACAGCAGACACCTGTTTGATAAGTGGTAATTGCATTATTCCTGGAGGATTATCACAGTGGTGCTTGCTTCTTTGTAATGAAGCTCAAGTACATAAGCAGAGCAAAGCTTCCCTAGAAGATGTATGAAAATCTATTGCAACAGATTCAAGGTGTTTGGGACTCTGTAAACAGAGCCTTCGCTTTAAGTGTATGGAAGGGGAGCTTACCGTGTGATAGCAGAAGAAAGCTAGGTAAAACTGAGCAGTACTTCTGTTTATTTTATATTTGCTGTTGCTAGAACTTCACTTGAGGCTTGTTCCAGTTGTGTGCAAAGCCTGATATAGTAGTCTCAGATGCCTCCTTTCCAAAAAGTGGTATTTAAATAATATCAAATTAGTGCATAGGTAACTTTTTTAACGCGTAGAATGGAACTGATCGTCTCCTCAGTTGGGAATTTTTTGTTTAAGTCCAATAAACTGTTGATAAAATCTGGAACCAAGAAAATGCTAGTTGATAAATCTATTTAGACAGATAATTTCCTCTGCCAAGCAAGAGAAGAGCCCTGTTTTCAATAGCAATCGCTGGACTGAATTCCTTTTCTAAGTGTTGTTGCTGCCCAGTGGTCAAAACATAGACCTAGGACAGATTTGTAGTTCTGTAGACTGTATTTAGGACATTTAGTAAAACACTTCACTTAAGCAAATCATGCCCTCACATTTCTAAGAGGAGGCTTGAGATTTAATGCTGGACTTTTGTAAAAGTCAAAGAAAAGTAGCTACAGGGCCTCAGATGGATTTCAGAAGAAACAGGCCACCTTGGTTTTGTTAGATAGCTAGGAAAATCCAGTCTAAAATGTTGGGAGTATTTCCTGTTTTCTCTGTCTTAAAGGATCTTTATATTCAGAGACCTCTATAAATGCTTCTTTTTTGCAGTTATTTATATTCTTCATCTTTTGCTTGTCACACTTGAAACTGTCATACATCAACCAAACATATTTACTAATGTAGTTACACTGGATGAATTATTCTGGATATTTCAGAATGCTGAAATATGGTTTAATATAAGTACAATTTAGTATATCCAGTTTTCCCTTTAACTGAGGAGGTTGTGTACTCAGTGCTTTTAATTGTACTGATGTGAAGAGTTAAAGGCCTTTTCATCTATTCCAGGTAAGGGAAACAGAAAATAAGAAACAATCATCCTTTTCAGAAGCCCATTTGTAAGATGTCAGTAAGACTGTGTTTTCAAAAGGCTAACATTGCAAAAATCCAGTTCCTTGAAAAGTAATATCCAGGAAGAAGAGGCAGCATAAAAAGCTTATCAGTGTTTGAACCATTTCTTGGAAGCAGTGTTGCTAGCACAACTGCTTGAACTCTGCCAAGGAATTATATAGTGCTGGAAACATATCCAGGCACTCTTCTGTTTGCCATCCAAAGCATTGTACAACGCTGTGAAGTAAATGGCATCCCACCATAGACCAGAAACATGCCAAGTATTTGGCTGATACTCTTTGTGCATGCAAAGCAGTTCCCGAGATGTATCTGTGAATGTCTTTGGGCAATATGTTATCAGGATGAATCCAATTGGTTATTGGTTTATACAGTTGGGTTTTATTTCACTGACAATTGTGTCTTGCCTTAAAAAAATCTCAACAATTCTCTGTGTCTTCTGAATATAGCAAAAATAAGGTGATTTGTGATCAGATGTAGAACAAACAGTATTATTATACTCTCTTCTATGGCAGTTGCACAGTTGCTTAAGTAATTTAGCAGAAACCCAACAGTGTGTTTCAGCACTGAAGCCAGCAAATGACACAGGACAATGTTTGTACCTCGGTTACTTTTCAGCCCTTACACTGTGAAGAATTTTGAGGAAAGGAATAGTAGAAAAACAGGTTACCTCTGTTTAGGGTTTTTGCAATTCTTATGAGTCTGAATTGAAGTGCAGCTGAATTTTCTACAATTGCCATTAGAGTATCAAAGGCAACAACAGTAAGCAGCATCACAAAATACTGTAGCCAGACTGCAGAGAATGTGATGGTCCTCAGGGGACTGATGGTTGAGCGGATGCTGGTGCTTCCACATGTTTTCAGGTAGTAGATGGGCTTTTGTCCTTTTTCTGATAGGCCTGTTCGTTTGTTTACTTCGAGCCTCCTCTCATTTGGCAACATGAAATGGATGAGTACTTTGACTCCTGCTATTTGTTGTCACCCAAAGGCGGTCTGTCTCTAGCTTGGGAAAGGTTGGGCATCCCAGTTTATCTGTTAATAACACTATTAGTTGTAAAAGATCTTGTTTTAGTGAAAGAATATTTCTTTGTGGTTCTTGAGGCATTCAGGAATGTATAGTGAGTTCTGACCTGTTCCCAGGCACGTATGGTTTATAGATCAGTTCACACAGGTGTACTTATTAATAAACTCACTTAACCAATTTACATGCATAAGTTTCAACCACCGAGTAATTGGTGAAAGCACTGCTGAGGAACTGGAAATTTGGGAAATGTGTCATTATTTGCATATCAGTATAAAGCAATTACTAAATTAAAGAGTGCACGTTGTGACAAACATGAAGCTCCTTTACTGTTGCTTTGTCAGTGCACATTAACATCAGCTTGATGTGAAAGCCTGGCTTTCTCTGCGTGAACTAAAAATCCTAAGGCAGAAGTACACAATGAATTGCCCAGAGTTTGGAGGCTAGCACACTGAATTGCCTTGGGGTTCAGGCCGAGGAAAGAAAAAACTGATGTAAAAGACCATTGAGAAAACGTATCAGTGGAAAGTAATTAACTCAAGATCCACAATTAGCCTCATGGTCTATACTTAACTGTGTTCCAGGTCTTTCAGCATGTATTTAATTCTGTTACCCTGTGTTTCAAGTAGCTGCAAATGGCTTGGCAGATTTTTCATCCTTTTTAATATTTACAGTTTTTGTCTAAGAGGAAGAATGAGCTCTGTAAGTGATCGTGGGTATTTATTTCAGCCTCTCAAGTATATGTCTTGCTTAGTAGAATCTCTTGTACAAAGAAATATTATTTTCCTTTTGTTTCCCTTGAATATATTTGTGGCTTGAAGCGACATTAAGTACTACAGTATCCGTCCTTCAGCTTTAATTCCTAACTTGCCTAACTAGGCTTAATCAAATGAGAAATAATCAAAACCAGGGATAATTTTCTCTTTCATTCAGCTAGCAAATGAGTGATAGATTCACAGTACTATGGCTGGTGATTAACAGCAACCGTAGCAAAAATTGGCATGTGTGTTCAACCAGCGTACCAGAGCTGGGTGTTCCCAGAGAACAGGCACAACTTTTTCTCAAGCTTGTACAGAATCTCTCAGCAGTGTTTTGTGAAGCTTGCTTTATCTTGGTTATCGCTGCCACTGCAGCAGCCCTCATCTGATGTCTGAAAGACACAAGCGGCCACTCACTGTGTCGTGGACTCTTCTGCAGCCTCCTTTCTCCCACTCCATGTGCTGTTTATCCACAAGTGTTTCCAGGGCATCTGGAAGCAGATGCCTTCAGCCTGTTGTGTAAAGCATCTCCCGAGGTTGTGCCTTTATGCTGCAGCCTTTGCAATAAACTGCCAAAGAATTTTGGAGGATTCAGCAAAGCAGTCTCTTAATCCTGATCTAAAGAATTTATCAATTTTTGAAAGTTCATTAATATTTAAGACACTTCTTTTTTTTTCTCCCAATTCAGGTATTTCAAAACTTTTAGGTTCTGTGGTTTAGCTCTCTAGCATTCCTTTGTGATTTTAATCTTCATGGCAGTTCAAAGATCTACCATGGGAACATCACTGAAATCCTTGGAATGAATTTCCTACAACCTGTGTTGACAGGTTTAAATTACGTACTCTGACACTGTTCTTGTGGCTGGATTAGAAACTTTTTTCAAGTTAAACCTGCGATAAGTAATTGTCACAGCGCGCTGGCACAATGCTAATGTGAAGTGACATGTCCAAACTGGCCTCAGTAACATGAAGAACCCTAACAGGTGTGAGGGGTGGATCTTCCCATGGGCCCTGCTGAACTTCTAACAGGGGAAAAATAGGAGAAAAAGTGAAATGAACCTTGAATAAAGCTGTCAGCAGTAATTATCTCAGCAACACTTTGTGAAGAGTTAAAATAAGCATTGCTGATTTATAACCTGAACACACTCCACCCTAGAGATTTTTTTTTCATCCAGTTAGTGTTTAAAATGAAATGTTGAGTACCTGTCAAGAGGTGGGTTTTTTTTTTTGGGTGGGTTGGTTGGTTGGGTTTGTTTTTTTTTTTTGTATTGAGGATGCATAATGAAAATGAAGTTATTTTCCAGAGGAAGTTAATTTCAAGGGCTGTCAAAATTTTTTAAGCTCTTCTGTTCATTTTAATGTTTGTACAGTGCTTTAATAAACCAAACAAACCTAGAGCATACTTGACTGTTTTTCCCAGCTAATGCTGTTTGCTGTCAAAAGATGACACGGCTAACGGAGAATTGCATCCACTTGTAATTGTTGTTCAAGGAGGGAGGAGGCTTTACATGATAAGGAGCTGAGCTTTGGTTGGCTGATGAATTTTCTGAAGTTATGTACTAAATTGCACTAAGCTTGAACAGCAGTCTCTTGTTGACCAGTAAAGCTTGAGGAGAGCCCTTCTGTACAATAAATCTCTCTGAGTCTTGTAACTGATTTCATAGTGTAAAAAAGCACCTTTGTTTCAGTAAAGTTAAAAAAAAAAAAGGGCATTTGTTAGACTATTTCTATTTTTTTTTTTTTAATTTGAATGTGCCTTCATTTTAGAGTGGTTTGCTTGTTGCTGTGGCAACACTTGTTTCATGTATACAATGTATTTCAGTATGGATAGAATTAATTTTGCAGTCTGCTTCTAATGAAAGAATTCTTGCAAGGTTCGAGAAAAGAGCAAAGCAGAAGATAAACATTAATTCACAGCAAACCTTTAATCCCTTGAAGTTTTAACCATTACTTTTAAACGTGGACATGTGCGAATTCTTAAATCATATATCGCTCTGTGCGATTACACGCCGAAAACAAGGCAGATTATTTAGTGTGTAATTACACAGCGATAAGTGATGGGTTTGGCACTGCTGAGCACCTATTTGTTCCCAAGGAATTTAGTGAGGGTTTGCCTGAGCACAACAGGCTGCCCACACGTGTTTAGTAATGCTTGATTAAACACTGAGAACCAGAGCCGTGGCAAAAACCAATTTAATATGAATGATTTCTTGTGCCATAGCATCATTCCTCTGGAATCGATGAGACTCTCGAGTAGCCTCACAAATGATGTGAGCTGCTTGGGAGTCCACTGCCTCCTTCGTTTCTGGGTGTTTGCATCTCCAACCAGAGGAGCGTGGAGCAATCTGGAGAATAGCAAAAAGATTTCCCCACACTTTTCTTTTACCCTGCTTCAGTATTCATGTTGAAGGGCTGTGCTGGATGCATTTGGAAATCACCGTTTTCTTCAATTGTTTGTGTAATGGAAAACTTCAGGTGTGAAATCCCAACTTCCTCTGCCATCATTCACATGCTCAACATCTCCTCCCTCCATTTTACACTTTGATTTGTCTCCATATGCCACATTAGCTGCTATCTCTCTTTCAGCTCACAGATACTCCTTCCTTTAGACTTTACTTCTTTAATCTCAAAAAGGACAGATTGCAAAAGAAAGATGGAAAATGGTAATGTTAGTGAGCTGGGAGCAGCAGCCTGACCAGTCTTACTGCAGAATAACTGCTTTTCTAGGCTTTTCAAGTAGGTGGCTTTCTGGGGAGTAATGTTAGGTCAAACTGCTCTGCAATCCCATAGATCACCCTGAACTTCTGATTTAAAAGAACTGAGGTCTGAGGCATAGGTGTGCCTTCACCCAGCCCTGCTGAAAAAGTATTTCTCTTTCATTTCCCATTCTGCAGTTAGTATGGTAATCTTTTTGAGCAGGGAAGTTAATTTGTCTAGTGAGGAGAGAGAGGTGACATCTTGTTAGGCTGGAAGAAATTAACTTACTTGAATTCTTATGAGATCTGTTCATCAAGAAGAGATTAGCAATGATAAATATGCCTTGCAGACATCTAAACTGAACTTTGTCTAGCCTAAGGAGTGAGAGAATTTCTTGCTTATCACACTGTTACCTCTCCTAGTTGAATGGATGGAGAGAATGGAAGGGCTCCTTCGCAGGAGCTATTCAGCCAAGACAGAGAAAAATGTTGGTTTATTTTGTCTTGTTTACTACCTTACTACTCTTGGTGCCCCTGGAACTATGAAAGTGTTTGATGTCCAGCACACCTAATATCCAAACTTAGTAGTACCGTACACATATAGGATATAGTAGAATAGTTGGGACAGAAACATGCCTTCTCAAACTTTGTTCCTTTTCAGACTTCATGTAGTTGTCTTCAAAGGAGATCAGATATGGTGTTTTTTTCACCCTAGATTCAAGCAAATGCTTGCACACAGACATCTGTAGTGTCACTGGCATTTCTGCTCAGGGAATTAGCTCATGCTACAATAAAAATGCAGATAACAGAATGGTAAATTTTATGTGATGTTTGGTAAAGCCCCTTCCTTGCCCCTCTATCCTTACTCATTCTCTTACCTGATATGGGCACTAAAGCATTGTAGAAGCTAATCCAATATGGATGGAAGTGAGATTTTTGCAGTGGAGACACTTGCCAGTCATGGAATATTTTGCAATGAGCACCTGTGTCTTATGTTATTTTGAATGGTGTGTTATGAAATGTATTTGGTCATGCTTGTTTCTTTATACATTAGCCATGTATCAGTGAGTAAACCAGTCAATGAAGAGGCAAAGCAAGTCACACTTTGAGCACAGTGAAAGGGCTGTCACATGGAGTATTTGAACCAGGAATAGATTTCAGCCTGTAGGCAACATTGAGTTCGTTTCTGATTAAGAGTTTTTTGTGCTCTGTGTGTGTTACAGATCTCCATGCAGGTACTGCAGAACACTGTCTAGCCTCTAGAAAGAGCTCTTGTTCAGCTGATGACCAATCCTGATTTAGAAATACTATTCTGGGATAACATTTTGATGCTTATTAATATATTTGTTTCTAACACGAAACCACAACTAGCTAATATGGACAGGCCAAAGTGCTAAAGAGCAGCTATGAATGTCTGTTAGATTGCAGAGTTGGTATGTACTGCAACAATAATTACTGAGGATGGTTAGACATTTGTAGCTGGAGAATTCACCTTGTTAAAACAGCTGTGATTCAAAGACTATTCTTAATTAATTAGATAACTTTTTACTCACATTGACTTCACAATGCTTTTAATAGTAGTCTGAATGTTGCTCACATACTTCTATTATTCCCAGGGTCTTGGGTTTCAAGAAAAGAAACACCAAAAGGAAGGGGTTTTGGGTTTTGAGATGTTTGCATCTTTTCTATCAAAATTTCTGGCATGTTTTTCTGGTGATCTTATCTTGCTTCTTAAGCAGAGCTTTGATTGTGCAATGATAATATTCTCAAACCAATACTGAGATAACAGAGAGCTATTGCAGTTTCCAACTTGTGGAGGTAGTTTATCCAGGCAGAACTCTGTATTATAATACATGCTAACAGCAGATTTATTGCAGCACCTACTCTCTGGCCTTGATTTTTTCCCTCTTGCTCAAGAAGGAGAAAGCAGGCATTGCTAGTTTACACCAGAATTAATATCAATACCCAATTAAGAGTAATTCTGTAACTGATTGGATGTGGTGCTCTCAAGAAACTGCATTACAGTATGATGGGGTGGGAAAGGCACTGCACAAGGTTGTTCAAGGAGGACAGCTCATTGTCTTGGGTAGTTGTGAAAGCTACAGCAAACAGGAATTAGAGATGCCATCTGGAAAGTTTGGCAATTCAGTCACTTGAGTGTTCCTTAACTGCTTTAGATTATAAAAACCAGGAAGCTAAATTATACACTTTGTATGCTAACCCCACATTTGAATCTGTGCAAGTTTTAATTCTACCTATTCAATATTGTAGAGTCTGGAAGGATGCAACAGAAAGCATGTACCTCCTTGGTATGGAGTGGCATCTTGGGGAGGGTTTCTTTCTGTGACTTCTCCCATCTAGCCGTGTTAGCGAGTGCAGCTGGAAAGCTGGAACCATTTTACCTAACTTTTTCAGCATGCTAAGACTGGAGGGCAGGTTATTAAGACTTGCTTTTGCCTACAAGCTGACCTTGAGGAGGACTGGGAGGAAGGGTCTGCTTTTTGTGGGAGATTTATGGAGGAAAGTCGAGTATTGGAAAACAGGCTTTTTGTGTACTTCAGAATTTTGTTTGCTTACCTTATCTCTGAGCATTAAAGGCAGAAAACATGGATTCTTTTCTTTTACCTCAGGAGGAAATTGCACCACGAAAATCCTCCCATTTAGTTTTTGATTTAAGTAGATTATATACAGCCAAACATAAATCTGCATTGGAAGTAGAGCTGATTGAATAATTGCACTGATTTGTAGCAGTCAAGTTATACAGAGATTACAGTTGTGGTCTTTTTTTACTTTGTATTGAAATATCTAGCAGTTATGTCCACTGCAAGGTTTTTATTCTGCTCTGGGTTTGTATTGTCAGGTAATGCCTGTTGCTTCATTTGCTGTGCACGAGCAAGGGTAATCAGGCATATTTGATAGACTCCTCTCTTTTGCATGTGGATCAAGGGGTTTGTGACTTTTTTTTCCTGATGCTTTGTTTGACCTTTGAATTTCTGCGAGCAGATGATCAAGAATCTCTCATTTAAGTCCAAAAATATTATATTAGAAAAGAAAATATTTTGCCATGGAAAAATACCACTTCAGTCACTTGGAAAGGATTCTTCAAGCAGCTCAAACAATAAAGATAGTCACTGTGTTACAGTGACTAGAATTGTTTCTCATTTAAAGTGGTCTTTTAAACAGTCAAAAGCTGTTTTATAAAGTTGACAGCTACCAGGTGATATAAGCTGAAGGACCACATTTAATAACTTGCCCCAGAGTGGTTAAGTGCCTGTGTGTTCAGGTAGATGTTTTAATCTACATTAAAGCAAACCAAGCAAGCAGAACTCCCACACACTCGGAAACCTCAAAACTCTCATTACTCGTGTAGCAAACACTTACCAAAGAGCAGAAAATAAATTGCTATTCCTGCTTTTCTTAAACATTATCACTTACACTTGCTTGTTTTCTGTGGTTCTTGATGATTAAAGAGCTACATGCTTTTAGAGAAAAGGGATCCCTTGATGGCATGTATCCTGTGAGCAGCATGTCAAAGTGATACTAAAGCAGATCCATTACCTGTGGCTCTCATCTTCTGGTTCTTGTAGGCTTGTTTTGCCTCTTTCACCTGTGAATCTGTGGAGTTCCTGATGACTGTGGTGGAGAGCTTTGCTCCAAGGCTAGCTGATATGGAAGCTGTTTTACTAAAGATGGTTAACATTCTCCACAGCAGTTTGGCAGGTCGTTCTCCATCTCATTCCTCTGCGAAGGCCATACTTTGCAACAATAAGCACTGAGAGGATAATGACAGGCCTAAATGGATAAGTCTGTGTACTATGTGCTTGTAAGGACTTGCCTGTGTTTCTACCATAATTTATTTTTAAAGCATGTTCTGACTTAAATTCAGGCAGCCTAGTGGCAAAATTCAGATAACTGGATTGTTATTCAGATAACTGGATTGTTAGAGAGACGTCTCAGTATTTACATGGAGCAAAGAGTGAGCGTTTCCAAACTGATCGTGATAGTTGAGGCTGAGAATGTTCCAGTTCTTTACAGGCTGTTGCTTTAAGCTGGCCACTTGAGATGTCCATCTATATTCAATAAGGTAACCTGAAGCTCTTAGTGCTTGCCTTCATACTTTCCACATCAAATACAGTTGCCATAAGAAGCTCTTTTGAGGTGCTGGTTTTCCTCATCACTGTGTGGCTGCTCCTGAGGAAGACCAATTTGTCACATCCAATTACTACTTCCTTGATGCGGTACACTGAGCCTGTAGTTTTTGTATCATCTTTTCTCAGTGGAGAGAGTTCTGCAGTTGCAGTTGTTCTGGTGGTTTTGTTCTTTCATGTTCCTTCTGCTGCTTATCTTGCTTATATTTGCAGTGTCTTGATCAGATATCTCTGCACTGATACAGGGGGCTGAGTTTGTTCCTTCCTTTGTAATTGCAGAAGTGTGCAAGAGTGCCAACAAACTATAGAAGGCTGCTAGCTTGTGAGATTATGGACTCATAATTTATTATTCTGAGCATGCAACTTCAGTATTCTGGAGTTAAATGCTCTCATTGTTTATTTGGTTTTTCGTTTGGGTGTTTGGTTTTTTTCCTTGTTAAGACATTTCTATCATGAAATATTTTTTTAAACAGCCTTTTTAGGTTGTTCTAAAAGGTATTTCTAGAAGCTTCCCCATAAAAATGATACTTTCTAACAGGAAGAATCATCTATTGTTTAAAGCACCTAGTCTCACTGCAGATTTGGCAAATATTGCTAGGCTGACCAGGAAAGTTTTTGGCAAAGAATCCTGCATTTGGATTGGGAAAGGTGTTGCTTAACTTTATCCCTCAATTACTAATGCTGGCAATTGAAATACGACTCATCTTGCACTGAATGCTTACAACTAAGTTCAGTGTCTCAGAGTAAGGAAGTACAGGTGAGAATTAAGCTACTCTTTTACCCACCTCCCTCACCTCCCCCAAATTGTAAAGTTTGGTAGTTTCTTTTAGCAGCTAAAATATACTTCAAGTATTCTTTGTGCAATTTTAGTCCAGGTTGTACCTTTTTGTATGTCAGCAGCAATCCATTCACTATCACTGCTGTCTCCTGCAAGGACTGTCCTGGTACCACTGTCCCCGGAATGTTTCAAGGCTTCAGTTTTATTATCCTTCTCCTGATGAAGCTCTAGGAGGTCAGATAGGAGGTAATTTGAACAAGCACAAGCAATCTACACACAGTGTTCTACAAGAGATCTGTAATCATCTGGAGTTACTTTTTGCAAGTCATTCTATTTCCAATTATGTTTCATTTTCCACCTTGTACCTTTCAGCTATGAGACCTTTTGACTGGGGATTTGCATGTGTGTACATTTACTGCACAGAAAAAATGGACTTATTTTACTTATAATAAGTTATTTCATAATCTCCATCTAGCTGATTACTGATGGCAGGAGTCCTGCATATGTGTTTGGCAATGTCTCTTCTTGTGCACGTCAAATTCAAGCCATAGCACTTGCAGAACTTGGAGAAGGTAATAGGGTTACTCAGTGTGGTGGGTTGAAGTTTCCCCCCAGCATTAACTTTGCCAGACCAACTCAGTTAGAAGCAAAATGAAGCTATAATAAGTTTTAAAGGCATAGCCTAAAACCACCACACTAGGCTACAAACCAGCATTTTCAGTGGTGGAGCTGGTAAAAATGTTTAGTCCATTCCTGTGGGATGGTGCTGTGAAACAACAATTAATTTATCTGATGTACTGCAGCACTGTTGGGGAATAGGCAGATGCAGTATTTAGAAAGAGAAAAAAAACAACTCTCAAGAGGCAGCCTGATGTCTAAACACTTCTTGCCACTCCTGTGGGTGCTCCCATCAGTAAATTGGCCTGTGTTCAAAAATTTGTAGAAGCTAAGGTTTGCTATCCATGGCTCCGGACTGAGCAGCCTGGAACGTGATCTTTTGCTTAGTGTTGATGTTTTTTTGTGATTTTCAAATTAAAGATTAAACTTCCTGCTGCAACAATCTCTCTTGAGGGAGCACTCTCCATTTTGGAACGAAGAGAGATATTCATGCTGACAGTTCATTTTGAAATGAAAAGCAAGGCTCGTGTTTGCCCCAGCCTTTCCTTTGCAAAATCTTCCGTAACAGGAAAAAAAGCCAAAGAGGAGAGCAATTTCTCACAGAAATGTGCACAAAACCCCCAACAATCCAGTAACTGTCTGGAGAGTAGGATGAAATGTGCTCTGATGTTGAACCCCTTCTGCTGTTAGCTCGTTTTTGAGAGACGCTTTGACACTATAATATAGGGTTGCAAATTGGAATTGCAACACCCTGCTATTGGGCCAAGTGATGAAGCAGCACAATAACTGCTTGCTTGATCTTACCAGTCTTTCTTTAATGTGTATGTAAAAGATCTCGGGAGCCTTTCCAAGCATCTGTCAGGCTGTTTGATGCTGTTAAATCAGGAACTTCAGGCTGTGTGTGGTTTGTGTCTGTATGCTTTACCACTATTTTATAGTGTGTGTGAACTATGGGGCAAAGTTTCAGGTTTTGTAACAGCGGTTGGCTTTTGTTTGTTATTAGAAACCTCATAAAAATACTAATTGAACTGGTGGATTACTACAGAGAATACAGTTCTTATGCTCTTGTCACAGGAGTTTCATAGGTAATTGGTCTTGACCTGTATGTCATCTTTAATATTTCATTTGCACCAGAGTATTATTACTCACTTCCTTTAAGATGATAGCTAGTCTTTTTTATGCAGCTAAACTTCTGTTTAACCTTGCTATGAGAATGTGACAGTAGGCTAGTTCAGACAGGTTAACATTCATTTGGTAACTAGCCTGCTTAATCAGCCTGCTTCAACCCGCAGCAAATTAGATCTGTGTGAGTTTTAGCAGACAAGTGATAAAGTCATTCTGAATTATGTATAAAAATAAATGGGGTATTTTCAGTGCTTGTGGCAGTCAAAGAAATTTAAGGCTTATGATTTATTCTTGGATTTTTGTTGAGGATAATTGAAATTAATTTTGCCTTAGTGTTTTTCCACTTGAATTGGGAGGCCGATGTATTTCTGAAATACTGAATTGTAAATCACTCGTTCTGTGTCCTGCAAAAGTAGTAATAATTCTCATAGGATCTAGAAACTCTTTTTATTTCTTCCCTGTGTTCCTTCTGAAGGATCCATTGTAAACAATATTTTAAACATACGGCCAGAATTGTCTTTCACTACATACCGGAATTGTACAGCATCAAATATTTTTGTCATTGCAAAATGAATTGACTGCCTTTATTTAAGAGCTATTCCCATTGTAAATGTATCCCCTCTGTTACCAAGCTAGGACTTAGTACTTGTGAAGATTCTGCTTGTGCTCATCAACCTTACTTGACCAAGATTGATGCACTGCTCCGAAGAGGGCAGAAGAATGAATGTTGGCTGACACTCTATAAAGATATGAGTGGGGTACTTGAAATGCAAGGATGATAGCAATGGTTCTGCTCACAGAGGAGTGGACAAGTCTTGTTTTCAGTCATATCAATTAGGAGATGTTTTTAATGCAACGTAGGATCAGAATTTGAAATATTGTTGTATGTCTTTGCGGGCATGTAGCCATTTTGTCTTTCAGGTGACACCATCTTCTTTCCATTTGTTGTATTGTCAGCTTCAAAAAGTTGAGATTTAGTCAGACAGCAACAGGCAGAAGTGCTGCTTCTGTTGACACAGGTTAATGAATGTCTATCCTGTGTGTGCTGACTGCATTTTCACCAGCAGTGTTGGGTTTCTGTGTCTCCTTGTTCATGTGAGAAACATAGCCTGTCCCTTTCACATTCAGTAATGACCAAGATGGAGATGAAATGTATTTTTTCAGCATCCATTGTGATTGTGTCTTTTATAATGTCTGCTGATAAATTGTTCTTTCATGATAATGGTTGGTTGTTTTTTTTAGGTGACTGAAATATGTTTCATCACTTGTATCAGAACTTACCATCTTCACATCAACATTTGCTTATTGATTAAGGAAAAACTTGCATTTATTTCATCAAAGCACACCACTGTAAATGTTAGCACATACAAATAATAGCTCAAACTTCAGTACTGATTTAGGAGAAAACAATTCAAGACAAGCTTGTTCTGATACTTTGTGCACACACATCTGTAAAACTCAGTTGATGTTTCTTTGAGTATTTTTATGTAAGGAATCATTTTAGATTTTAGGCTTCTTCCTTTGTGTTTGTGTAATTAATTCAGCCTTCTGCAGTGCAGTCTTCAGTTTGAATCTCAAAGCATCCTTAAAACCCCCACAACCTTCAGGTGAGACCATGGCTTTAATGAGCAATCATTGCTTTCTTTGTAGATGACTCTAGCTGTATCGGGACTAAGTTTTCCTTGCCATCGACTTACAGTTGGAAGAAGATCTTCACCCGTACAAACAAGGGAACAGTCAGAGGAGGTAAGAAGATCAGCTTTATTTTACCAGTATGCTCTGGGAGGAGCAGGGAAAGCTCATTTTGCCATGATTGCTGTCTCTGCTGTTGTCAAGTATGTCAGTAGCATTACATCTTAAAACAATCAATATACAGTTCCTGTAACTCCTAATTGTGAAAAAGGTGAGGAACTTGCTAAATGAGTTATTGAAGACAAAGAGGAAAAACAAAGTCATCAAGCCACAGTAAGCATTGACAAGTACTCCAAATTAAGTAGAAGGTTGGAATTTTTAGTATTAGCCAAAAGAGATGTCTGTACTCTATAATAAACTCCTGTTTTGTTGTTTCTAACTTAACAGTTTGGGTTAAAATTTCCAATGCCTTTGTCCTTCCTCGGGATTAATTCTAGTGTGAGCAGCTTTCCATTTTCCACACACTTTTTCTTACCATTTTGTTTAGAGAACTATAGCACATAAGGTTGATCTGAAAAGAATGTGCTTCAATCTGTTTGGCTTATTTGAGTTGACAAGACATAGCTGTGAGGTTTGGTCACTATTTTCACTATGTACATATTTCATATTTCACTGAAGATGATGTCTTTAATAGAGGCTTGGTTTTTTGTTTCTCTATAGCAATGCACTGATGTTCATATGGTTAGTGACAGTGATGGAGATGACTTTGAAGATGCTACAGAGTTTGGAGTTGATGATGGAGAAATGTTTGGAGTAGCATCATCTGCCTTGAGGAAATCGCCAATGAGTAAGAGTTAATTTACAATTAACTGGTGATTGTACAGCAGTAGAGAAGGCAGAGAGCTGTGATGGGTCTGCATAATAAGAAATGGGAGTATTTTTTCTGAGAGAATCAGAAGTTTTTGCATGACACACCTGCAGATGTATGAAATGAGAGTATTGTAAACGTAGTTGGCAACTATGAGAGCCTCTCCTTATGGAGGAAGCTTCTCAAGCTTATGTTTTTAGCTTATAGTTCAACAATAATTAAACTCAAGAGAAATTATGATCTCCAGCCAAGTGTTCCAGTGGATAACTAGATTTCTATTTCCCTGCTTTGAAATGTCTACACATTTTAGCTTTAGCATCTCATGGCAATTATTATTAGTAGTAATTTACATTAAACAAGTTTCTCAATGATTATTTGCCCTTGAATTATGAAAATGATTGAACAGGAGCCATCATTTACCTCCTATGTGCAATTCTGTATGCTCTTAATTTGCCTTAGGTCTGCATTAGTGTTTTTGACAGCAAATATATGTAATAATATGGGGGGAGGGTAGGGGGGTGGAAATACATCTAAGATGTTTTAAAAAGAAATGAAAGGGAGGGGGAAAAGTAAGTAGCAATGTCAAGACTTCCATTTTTAATGTATTAAAGTAAGTTCAGAGTATTAACTCTGAACAAGTGATGTATCACATTACACTGGACCTCAAGATTTTACTGCTTGGAAAGCCTGAATATATTCATGAGAGCATCTGGATATTTCATGTCTTCCCAAAGACTCATGGTCCGTAGTCTTTCATATGGCCTCTGAGCAACCACTTCAGTAAGCTGTCAGTACAAAAAATAATTATCTGTGAAGCGAGTTCACATATTAAATTGTTCCAGCAAAGTTGCATTTAATTTATATTTGCCTGTTTTTTATTTTTAAGTGCCAGAAAATGCTGAAAACGAAGGAGATGCCTTATTACAATTTACAGCAGAGTTTTCTTCAAGGTAGGCTTAGACTATTAACTGTGCAATTTCTGTTACAAGCTGAGTAAATTTTAGTAAATAATAAAAATAAAGCAAATGCACACATTTTCTTGTGGGATCATAGCATATTCAGGCATCCCACTCTACTTTATTTGAAGCTTAGTTTTGTTAGAATTGTTCCTGAAATAAGATTATTTCTCAGTCCAAGGCAGAGTGACAGATCCCTGCCTTATTTTATTTGCCACTAATTATGTAAGGGTTCAGAAGGATTGTAAAAGCTGATTACATATGGTAATTTCAATATAATACACGGGAACAGAAAAGCCAAAATGGATTAATATTGAAATATATATATGGAGAGAGAGAGAGAGAGTGAGTTGCATTAAGTTTTCACAGTAATTAAGTAGTTGGATAAGTCTCTACTTAAAAAACAAAAGAAAAATGCTGTATTTTTAAACTTTACAGCTCCAAGTCATACATTGTTAAACAGTTGCCATGTTTCATCAAGCAGGTAGAGTCTGCAAAGTAATGCAAGGTGTATGCCTTCTGTTTTCAGTCCTCTGCAATGAAAAGTGCGTTTATCTATATGGGATGCATTAATGTGCAATACAATGATAGCCTTTAATTAACCTTTAAGGCATAATAAAGAGAAGTAATAAGTCAGGATTGAAAAATAAAGCATAGAAATTAAAGTGTCTTATGTGTATAAAACAAAGCTTTTAGGATGAAATTTTTAAGGTAGCAGTTAGTTACTTTGAGGTTTTGAATCGTGGGAGACTGATGGTGTCAAAATATGTCCTTTCTGTCCTTCAAAATGTAGAACTTCATCCTTCTAGATGTTTAGCCAGTTCACACCATTTACAGAATATATGAAGAGACAGACTATTGCTGTTGCTTGGTTTTGTAATTTTTTGTGTTAACTGGAAATTTTATCTCAAATAGATATGGTGACTGCCATCCTGTTTATTTTATTGGATCACTAGAGGCTGCTTTTCAAGAAGCCTTCTATGGGAAAGCTAGAGATGTAAGTGTGTATTAAAACTACTTAAATTAACAATGGGTGGAAGTGGAAATGAAATGTTTCATCTTTATTTTTAAAAAGGTAAACTACATTCTGGAGTTATCTTGGTTTTGTTATTTGTGAAGAGCCATACTCATTTAGTTGGCTGTCTAAATAAATAATTGCTTGGTGATTGCTGACAGTACAGTGAATAACTCACACATCCTAATCGTTCAGGCTGTATGTTTTTTTGGAGTCCTTTAGTTATCAGTTACTCTTTCTTTTTTTCCCTTATCCCTTCCATTTCTTCTTTAAATAATGGTGTCCCAGGACCAGCTGAGATTGGCTGTGAGTGTTGTGGTTGACAAGTTCAGCGTTGCATGTTGGTAACTCCTTTTGAAGGATGGCTAATGAAATTGTAAATTTAAATTGAAAGGTCTGTGAAATAGAGTGTGCCTTTTTTTCCCCTCCTCCCCCCCACCCCATGTACAATCTTTATCTGCCAAGTAAGTTCCAGTACTAAGCTTTGGTTATTTAGTTTTTCTGTCCATCCAACCAGACATCTCAAGTTTCTGTTATTCTGTGCACAGTTTTAAAATCAGTATTTTAATAAAATTAGAATGAGGATAGTTTATTTAAGTTTTGGTGACTTGATTCACTAAGGAGAAACCCAAACCCCTGCATAATTAAGCACAGATAAAGCTGAAAGACAAACAAGAAAATCATGCTCTTTAAATTTACTTTTTGTTGTCTTGCTAGATATTTCGTTTTAAAATGAAGAATGTTTTAGCTTCTTGCAGTTGTTCATGTTGGAAGGAACAGCTATGTTATGTTAGGGGCTGTTCTGCTAAGTGCAGTGTTATAAATACCCACTGTGTGACTTAACACATGCTTCACATCGTGTGTGCACAGTCTAAATATGGTGAATATTTTCATGTCTTTGTGCAGATTGCAGAACATGAATGGATACCTAATCATGCAGTGGCAAAACACTATTTATAACCATTCATTAAGGTTCACCTTAATATAGAATATAGAATATTAAGGTGAACCTTAATGCATTTTTGAAAAGAAACCACATCAATTCAACAAAATCATTGAGTTAGGAAGTTCACTTTGTGTCATTTCATCAGAGATGGTTTACAGGGTTGAGAATGGTATAATACTGGGGTACAGGGTTGAGAATGGTATAATACTGGGCATAATGGTTGATAAGGATATAATAATGGATGAGAGCCTGTTAGGTGCTTTTATAAAAAGTTGTGTACCTATAAATCTGACAATAATGTAGTGCAGTTACTTAGGTTTTTTAAATGCTCAAAGGGCTTCTTATGCTGCCTGCACAGCACCTCTTAAATTCATGTCACCTTGTGTTTCTAATATTTTTGCAGTGTATTCAGACTAGGATAAAGTTATATACTGCCTTTAATTTTGAAAGCTCTCCCCTGCAGCTACCCTTTGGAATGACTTCATTTTTATACTGTAACATCCTGGCTTTAAACAAAGGTTATGAGAATGTCTCAATAAAACTTATTTTTAGTGCCTTTTTTTTTTCTTCCCCTGTTACAAAGAAGTTTTTCACTGCTGCCTCCTGGAATTCATGGTTGAGGGAAGGGAGAAGTTGTATTTTTACAATTGCATTTTACAAAATAACTCAATATGTATCAGTACAAGAAAAAGAAGAAAGGAAAGAAAGAGAAATTGCAACCTGTATGTCATGTCTTCTAATTTATACTGTCGAGGGCACTTAATTTTACCAGGGCAACAGATGAGCTTCAGGCACCAGCATTCTTCACTTGAAGTGAGAAATTGAGTTCCAAGAGTAAATAAAAACAAGATTGAAGGTTTAAATCCTCTGCTAGGCTTTTTGAACTTATATACTCATTAAATGTTTATTGGAGTGGTGGGATTATGAAGGATTTGGGTAGCTTCATCAACTGGTATATACTTAATCACTAAGTAAAACACTACATTTGATAGAGTGTTTCTCACGATGCCACACTCAATCCATCTTAATGAAAACCGCTTCAAACTGATTTAATTTGAGAGCACTTGGCAGCTTGAGTGCTCAGAGTTCTTAGCCTTTTCTTGACAAATTCTCAACGCTGTCCAGAGCAGAAGGTGCACTCTACAGTTCAGGTCTAGTGT
This sequence comes from Dryobates pubescens, assembly GCF_014839835.1. Classification (NCBI taxonomy): domain Eukaryota; kingdom Metazoa; phylum Chordata; class Aves; order Piciformes; family Picidae; genus Dryobates; species Dryobates pubescens. The sequence goes on from NC_071622.1 coordinate 3,716,580, forward strand.
GACAGCCATCAGCTATTTTTTTTTTTTAACCTATATTGTGGATATCTTTTGCTTCCAAAAAAATATGCCATTCTAGATGAACTGGAAGCCTTTTTGCAGAAATATTTTGAGTTATTTTATAGAAACTAATTCATGTCAGGATGTGTTTTAACACAGATACCAAAAAAAAGGTTAAAATTCTTTTAAAGTAGATATTCTTCTATTAAATCTTTTCTCTTTTCATGTGTTGGAAAGGATGGTAACTCATGGTTATTTAAGAAAATGTTACTTGAAAAAGAAAACACCTTGTAAAAAAAACCCTGTAGATGTTTATCTGTCACCAGTGTTTTTTGTTTAGCTTTTGTTATCATAGCTTTGCATTTTGAGTCTCTAGAAAATTAAGATTAACATATATAATGGGTATCTTTTTTTTTCTTTTAGAGCAGTGGCTACCATGATAATGCCAGTTTTAGGTAGAAGAGATGGAATGTGGTCAAATGTAGCTCTACTTTAAAACCTGTATATCTCTCTAGCATAGGAATACAATAGTCAAGATATAGAGCCTCTAACAACTGATGTCCTTGGTCCTTGGCAATGAAATCCCCAGTCATCACCTGCAGCCTGATAGTTAAGGGCATTCTGTATTCATTTCCAGAGATTATTGCACATATATGTACACAACCCTTTTTTTTTTCTTTTAATTGGGTCAGGAAGAGAGACAGAGTTTATTAAATGAATTTTGTGTGTGTGAAATTCTTACTCTGCTTACTGTGCCAACTGGGGAGGAACATCTCTGTTACATTAGTTTTGAGGAACAAGTTTAGTCTTATTCAAGCAGCTACACTGCCATAGTAACAACTAGACATGAGGACACAGAAGAAATCATACAATGGACAGTGTTAAACAAGATGTTTGGGGGAGGTTTCTCTGTAACTGGAAGCAGTCTGTGGGAGCCCTGTGTTCTGAAGTATCAGTTGGGTTATCCTAACAGTATTGTTACAAGGTCTCAATTGCTATATTGAATCTCACTGAAGTGTTCACTTGAACAATACTGAATTATTTTATGTTATTAGAGCTAGTTTCCCTTTTCCTTTTTGTAAGTTGTTGCTACTCTCTTATTATGAGAAAGAATAAAGGCTTAATGTTTCACCTCTTCAGGAGCTGTTACCTTTATGTACCTCCTTATCTTCTCTCAACCTCTCTGTCCACTGACATATATACACATGAAACATTTCTCTTAGTACAGATTGGTGTTCTCACCTCAATATATATTCCTGCATGGTCAAACTGAACCATGCTTATCTTCTCCTTGAATTCTGTCTTTTAGGTTCAGTTTAGTGGCAGCACCATCCCTTTCACTTTATTTCCTAACTACCTAGAAGATAGCATGGTCCTTCAGTGATTTGGAATGTTCAAATAAAATCAGAGTATTCCTTCACACACAGGGCTTTCTATACAGTCATTTTTGTCTGGGTAACTCAGAAACTTGTCCCTCATTATTATTATTTTAGCTAATTAAATTCATGCAGAACTTAGAAAAAAAGATTCACACAGGTGAATTCTGGTTTCTGTAAGAGCACAGTAGAGAAACAGCATTGGCTGGCCTCCAGTCTTCTTGTCTCAGAGAGAAATTCGAAATCTGCCTTTTAGATGCTACCTCATGTAGAGAGAAGTACCAAACACCAATTGCAGGACACCTTTTTTGTTGTCTTTGTCACCTTTTCCCCCCACCTTTATTCCCTAAATACTGTGATGCAATGTCAGGAGTATAGCTGCACCATCACCATACCCCCTCTTTTGAAGTTTAAGACACACAGATCTTTCTTGAGTTTGGTTTTAACTACTGGATATTCTTTACATTATGTAAGATATCACTACAAGTTCAGTTGATTAAAATAGATACATTTGAAGAGTTTGCCATGGTTGATGTGGCTTCTCCATCACTGATGTTTTTTTGAGAGTAGGTATTTTACTTAGAGGTGAAATTACTGAGATTAAATCAGGAACTAATTTAGGGATTTCTAATGTCATGTGTGATACAAGGGACCAGATCAGAAGATTACTGGAATTGTTTCAGTCTGACTTTAAGAACCTGTGGAGTACAGTTCAGATTGCCTTGGGGTTGCATTCTGCTTAGGGGAAAAAAAGATTGTGCCTGATAGTGTAGCTATATCCAAGAGGGCTGATCATATGATCTCCAAGATCTCCTGAGAGTGAGGTGGATCAAACTGTACACTTCGGAGGCTTAAAAATGTCCAAGTGTGTCCTTTTATTTCCATTCTCTCTCTCTCTACATAAAACCTGGAGGAAAAATGATCTTGATTCGTTAGTCTAGCAGTTTGGAAGAACTTTCATGCCTTTAGCAGATGTTACACTGTGAACATTGTTGCCCCAGTTATTACTTGAACTTGTGAAGCTGAGATTAAAAAATAACCATTCTGTTCTGTGCTTTTGCTGACCATTATGACAGTATCACTATTCTCATTGTAATTTATGTACTCCTAAGGTGTCTGTTGTTCTCTGGCTGGGAAGCTTGGATACCCCATTACTCAGTAATTATCAATTCAGTCTCTTGGCCATGAAGATCTGTGTTTCTTTCTGCCTCAGTGCCAATATTACCTTTGTTTCTTCCAATTTTGTATGAAGTGCATTAATTTTTCTAAAGTTCCCAAATGCAGAAATGTCCAAGTGGATGGCATGGCCTTTTTGGTACATAGGACAGATCTTTGATGTGTTTGACTCCTGTTGCAGTGCACGTTCATTTTACACCTCAGTAAGTTAACGTCACGAGGCTGCTGTACTTTGGATGATGGGGCAGAGAAGTTTCATGGTGCACAGCTACAGCTGTGAGGGCTCTGCATCTCAGGGGGCTGCCCTGCTGCAGTGTAGTGTCCATCTGCAGCCCATATTTCCTTCCAGGGTGCCATGTGCCAGGCATATTCCATTGACAGATCCCAGTCAGACAGGAGAGGGCTGCGGTGCTTCACTGCAGATACACAGTGGTGGGTATGAGGCAAGATAGCAGAGCACAGCTAATCGAGTCTCATGTGGTCTGAATGCAGCAAGGTTGAAGGAGAAAATGCTTGAGGTATGGATTTTTAAATGTAGTTTGATAAGATGCTGAAAACAGCACCTCTTTCTTATGGCCCCTTTGCCTCTGAAATAAAATGAAACCTGGAGTTTAGAGTTCAGACTTCTAGGACCTTAAGTCTTACTGAGAGTGGTGAGACATACAGTCCAGAGTACACGTGTAAATCCTGGCCTCTTCTGAAAATTCCAGTTTTTTAGTGCCTAGTCTTCAGCATCTACATACTCTGAAAAACACATCATTGATGGCTTAAGTTCCCAGTGTCCTAAGGCCTCTGGAAGTTTATCAACTATTCAGTACTTAGAACCTTTTCAGTATCCCATACCTTCATGGGGATTTTATTTCACTTGGTTAAAGTTTTGTGCTAAGCATATAACCCCTGAGACGTGTTTTTGAGAACTCCCAACACAGAACAGACTAGGGCTCCATTAGCAGGCTTCTTTTATAGAAGTCAAGAGTGTTCAACACTTAGTAAGCCTATTTTATGAGTAAAAAAACCAAAACCAAAGATAAAACCAAACCCCAAACATACAACAGCAGCAACAACAAACTCAAAACCCTCAGCCTTTTGCAATAATGCCATTTTCCAAGCTGAAAGTATCCCTGGGTTCCCTTAAGATTTTTCCAAAATCATGTTTCAGCACTTCACTTCCTCCTGCTACCTCTTTCCTTTTGCCCTAGCAGTGTGCCTGTGCTTGAGCTGAGCATTTTGGATGAATTATCAAATGCAAGTGCAGTCTTTTCTGAGATTTGTTGGTGCAATAAAAATTACTTTCACTTGTATAGCAGCTCAGTGTAAGCATCTATTGTGTGTGTGCCTGCTCTGTTTACAAAAATTGGTCTCTAAATCTTTAAGCCTGGAACTGTACATATTTTGAAACATTCTGTTGTATGGAATCTCATATTTAACAGTTTCATGGGGTTGTTTCTTTGGAAGTAAAAGTGTTTCTCAAGAGCCTTTTTTTCTATCCGCTCACAGTGAAAAGAGGAGAGCAAAGCCATCCGCTTACCACAAAGCAGTGCCATCACAAAGGAAAGATTAAGGGTTTAGAGAGAGGTCAATGTGGGTTTTTCTCTAACTAAACACTTTCCTAAAGTTTCCTTGTGGAAAAAAATAATGAAGTCATCTCAGAGTTTTTAAAGAATTTTTATTTCTTTTTCACCGTCTGCATTCGCTTGTCTTCTCAGCATGGATGTTTAATCTTTCTAGGCTTTGTGAATTGGTCCAAATGAATAAGTGGTGAGCTGTCTCTCTAGGAGCTAGAGGCTTATTCTAAGGCCCTAATCACTGAGTAAACACATCTTTGCCCTCCCTCTCTTACAACTGCTATATAATAGTCGAGATTCTAGCACAGTAACCTGGATATTGCAGGGATCGACGCTTTGAAATGCAGAATGGTTGATCCTCAAAAACAGACAGTGCCTGATCTTCCCCAGCCTCTTTCTTCTTTTTAAATTAAATATCACCACAGAAATGCTGTTTTATTGCTTGATATCGTGCATCAATGCCCTGGATTTTCAAGTTTAGTTTCAGTCAACATTGTTGGCTGCACTTAGATGGATCTCTGCATGTATGGCCCTTCCTGGCACATGTGCGTGTGGTTCTGAAGAACATTTAAATTAAATCAGACAAACATTGATGCAAATTGCTAATCCCTTTCCCAAAGGCTAATGTTCAAATGTATTCTTCTTTTTATAAACAGTCATTAAGTTTTATCCAAAGCCAGTGTGTGAGGTGATAGCCATACAGGCTTTTTACAAAGACAGCTTGTCTCAGGATTGCATCCCATGTCTTGCTGTATCAATACACTTGATTATCTAGTGTTCATTGTTCTTTCTGATGAAGAGATTTGAAATTACTTTTATTTATAACTGTCTGAAAATAGCATTTACCATATCATCTCAGCAAATATGTTCCAGTAGGATTTTAAAATCAAGTGATATATATGGGTAGGAGGGAATGGGAAGTTGTGATTTTCCGAATGGTATTAATTACTCATTGATTATCAGGTATAGAGTCATGGTCCTTAACTAGCTCATAGTTTCTCTGTGTTTAGTTCAGTCTTCTTTCTGCTTGTAGGTACACACACACTCACTTCCCTAAAGGTGGTGTGAGGTTATCCTGGGGACACAGCACAGCTCTGTGTTTCTGGCCCCAAACCTCAACTACTGCCTGATAGGGTTTCAGAAGAACACAACACAGAATATTTCATTTCAGTAGACCACAAACACCATCCTCAACATCTACTCTTTGCTAAAGTGGTAACTATGATGGATTTATCACCACTCTCAAACTCAGTGAGGTCTTTGATCTGTGTCTCCTGTACCCTTTCCCTTGCTTCTTTTGCAAGTGCTGGGGCTTGCTCCTCAGCTTTGTGAGAGATGTAGCCAGCTGGGCTAACACATGGCCTTTTGACACATTGATTCACAAAGCAGGTGAGAGGCTGATGTGCTTTGGGCCTCCCCCTGTCCTACAGCTGGATGGAGAGCTGCCAAAACATGCAGCACATGGTGTTGCAGACATGGGACTGTAGGCAGCTGTATTGTCATTTACTCATTTTCCTTTTGATTTGACTAGAGATGTCATTTTTTCAGGGTGTTTATAATTGTTTGTATCATAGATGCAGTTACATCAGGAGGCATGTTCTTTGCTCAGGGAACTCTCCAAATGTTATCTTCATTGAGCAGCAGGCTAAAAAAGTTCACTCATTTCTTAAGCTAAGTCTGTTAATGAGGGTTTTGGTTTTCATTGAACTGCTGCTATTTTCATGTTCTATGCATATAGTATGTGATGTCTTAGTAGGTAAAATAAAATAATAGGAAGCATTGAGAAGAATTACAGATTTGGAGAGATGGACCATTTGACTTGAAAGCTGCTGAAGGTTTTTCCCTCCCATCTACATGCTGAGATACTCAGCACCCTTGATAAAACACCATAGGGTGTCCTGACACACAAATCTATAGCAGGAATTCTAAATTACTCGGTAGCCTGAGGAAATTTTCACTGATCTTTTCATGTGTCTTTTCAGAGAAAGCTTCTTGCTATCTACCTCCACCATGATGAAAGTGTGCTAACTAACGTCTTCTGCTCACAAATGCTTTGTGCTGAATCCATTGTCTCCTATCTGAGTCAGAACTTCATAACCTGGGCATGGGACATGACAAAAGAAGCAAACAGAGCCAGGTAAGACTCTTTGTACTCTGAGTGGAGAAGCCTTTCTCTCAAGGAAGGCCCTCATCTCTGGGTATCCAGTCTTTTGTTGCTTGATACCTATTTCATGCTTGTTTTACTTCATGCTTGTTCTTAGCTGATCAGTGAAGCTATGCTGGCTGACATTTGCTGAAAATTGGACTGTCCTTGTTTTCATTACAAAATGACTTCTTGTTCCCATTGAAAAAATGATTACTTAATTTGGTTTTAACTTGTCTTTTTTCCCCCCTCTTTTATTTCATAAGCATAGTCCTAGGACTGTATCTTCACAGTTTTGTATTGCAGTGCCACAATATTGTGTGACACTTCTTGTCTATAGGTAGGCTTAACTGCATTAGAACTGTCAGGGGTAATAGCTACTGCTGTTAATTGATATCTGATTCATAAATGTAAGAGCAGACTCTACAAAAATTTAAAAGCTCACAATTTACATGCATGTTTGTAACCTACAATTTTCTGATGTTCAGATATTTTGATAGGTTTTAATGTAATAAAACCTGGCCCTGTGTCTTAGAGAGGCCATTATTTTTGCTGACGAGTAAAGAAATTGAAACCCTGTAGATTCCACATCCCTTCTACATTTTTTGTGTTACCAACAAATTTTCTTAGCTTTATATTAAGACCTTTCTCTTCTTTAGTTATCAGCTGATCCCAGTGTTTTGAAAATAATGATCTTGTGATTTTACTTAATGTATTTAGGAATCTGGCTTGTTTGGTTGGATCATGTTTCATCACCTTTATTTACACAGATGAGTACTTGTCAGGATAATGTCTTGCATCTATTACTATAATGAGAGTTAAGGTGACTTTTGAACAAAAGATAACAGTCATTTGGGCTGGGATAAGTTTTTTACACAACTCCATTGGTTATTGAACAATTAAAAGCACGTATTTATGTTTTTTCTTCATCTTGTGGCTTGCTAGAATTACAGCATTCATTCATTCTTATTTTGAAGCATGTAAATTATAGTTACTATTTCTTTACTAAAAGTGGTCGTGGTCTTTACTCTCATACACTTGTAAAATGACACTTGTGTTCCCCAGAAATTCCTCACTTGACCTTCTGCATTTCGTTACTGGCAGAATCAGCAGCTATATTGATTGTTTGTTGTTCTACAGGAGAGTTAAAAGATTGGAAAAGTGCAGTCACAAAACCAGATGAAAAACTTCTTTAAAAAGGCAAAAGAGACAGAGGAAAAGAAGCATCTAGGTTCTTTCATGGGACCAAATACATAGACTGGAAAGTTGCTTAAGTCTCCTGGTATTGCCATTCACGGGCAGTAAGGAGCCCTCCTCCTTTTCTTTTATTCCACAAGTTGGTGTAGAAGGAAACACTATTTCTAAACCATCTGTAGTGGCTAAGTTCAGTTGACTACCTGCTGTTCTATTGTTTGCTTTTCTATTTAATTCTCTAGTTTCTTTTATTTTACAATGACAAAAAATTGCAGTGTAGTTTCTTTTGAAAAGCTGTGTTTGAGGGGTTTTTTTCTTATGACTGACGATCAACAGCCATGTAATTGCTTTGTTGTGTTTTACTAAAGAAATCTATTAAGTAGCACAACTTTGATACACTAGTAATAGGAGTTTGCAGGTTACAGAGACACCTGTGGTGACCAAAGCGACAGAAGCTGCTTGTTAGAAAGAGCCTGTACAGCTGTGTCCTATTAATTCCTTATGACACTGCTTAAAACACCAAATAAAGGGCTTGTTTAAGGCTTTATAGCTGTTCTCAATGAACCTGGTCGCCGGTTGTGCAGCGTGGCAGAGTTTTTAAGCCTTCATTTTTTTTGCTTCCTATTAAGGACAAGAACAACAAAGAAACTGTCATATTAACAGTGAGGTCAAAAAAATAGTAAGGGATAAACAAGGCACGCTGGCTTCTTGGTTCTGTTTAGTGTCACATCCTGCTCCTTGACTGCTCTTGCTTCTGAGGGAGCACGATGCTTCCTTCTCCCTTTGGAAAGCGCCAGTGCACTGTGGACATTCCCATAATTAAATACTCAGTATCTCTCTTTAATTACTGCCCTTTGTTATGTGACCTCATGTCTTGGAGCCTGTTCTGCATCCATAAGAACATAGTTGCACTTTTTATTTAAATGCTGTGAAGGCAACAGTAATGGAAGGCACTGCTTTTTTGTGCTGGTGTAGCCCAGGAGCAACTTGTTTGTGCTGTGACAGTTGCACTAGTGGAAAGGCAGAGGGATCAGACCCACTTTATTTACAGCAATCAACAGAGACATCCTCAATGTCATTAGTAAAAGACAGGTTTTCAGTGCTGTAGCATGGCATGAATAAATTCAAACAGATATGAATACATTGCTTGTATAAGCAAAAAACCTGCAAGTACTCTGTTGTGGTTTTTTTTTCCTTGCTCCTCGCCGTCCTCTTCTGACAACTGTGGATGTCATTCGTTTGCTTAATCTTAATAGCAATTTCCCTTTTTCTCATTAATTAAATTATTTCCCCTTCACAGAGGGAGTGGCCAGACATTGGAATGGGCTGCCCAGGGAGGTGATTGAGTCACCATCCCTGGATGTGTTTAAAGGTTGTTTAGGTGTGGTGCTTAGGGATATGTTTTAGGGATGAACTTTGTAGAGTAGGGCCAATGATTGGATTTGATGATCCTAGGGGTCTTCTCCAACCTGAATGATTCTATGAAAACTAGTTCCAAAATCACATAATTTTTTCCTGATATTTAGTATGTTTCTCTACTGACACTTGTGTAGGATGTGCTTTGAATTCTATGTTACTGTACACTGGCACTTCTCAGCTGGACATGAAGAACAACTCATTCTAGTTCTTCAGCACCCATTGCAACTGAGTGAAGAGAGTTCTGTAGGTAGGGCTGGAAGTGCATGGGCAGGTGCTGGGGTAATCATTAGCAATAGTGCAAGAGCTTAAGCACTGCAACCGTGGGAGTCAAAACAATTCTATCTACAGCTACCCAGGGATGTCACTTTCTCAAACTGAAGGAGGACTCTAGTTAAAACAGTTCAGACGCTGTTTTGTTTTGGCTTCCACAGCTGTTAAATGCCTCTGACATAAGATTTTCAGGAAGGGGAGCAAGTGCTTTGGGTAAGTGCTGCAAATTCTGAATCTTTTCACTATCTATTAGAATTTTTTTTAAAAATCATAATAAAAGGCATGAAATAATTAGCCTTCATTTAGAAAAATAATGGGGTGGGTCTATAATGCTGTTAAGGAATGTAGGTGAAATCTTTATCACCTGCAGTTGGCTTGTGAGCAGCTGTTTGGAATAGTCTTGTACATTGTGTTGTCTGTAGTTAAAGAAGGGAAAAAAGCCACTAAGGTCTACAAGTATATTTTCTACTTTCTTGTCACATTCTACTCTGGGGTGAATCATGAGCTTAAAAAACCCATTGCTTCCTTTTCATGGTGCCATGGTCTAGTTGATAAGATGATGTGGGGTGATAGGTTGGACTCGATGATCTTGAAGGTCTTTTCCAACCTGGTCTGGTCTATTCTATTCTGTTCTATTCTATTCTATTCTATTAATTGCTTGCTGTGGAGATTTGCTATCATGCCACCCCAAACAGCAGAAACACAGATATGGGAAGTGTCAGAGCAGTAGTAGTGGGGTTTTGAGAACAGTAGGGTTTGGCAGCGGTAGAGTTGACAGTGCTGGCCTCACCTTTTGGTCTGAGCACATGGCTTCAGCAGTTCACTAACTGCGTTGGGTCATGGCATTGGCTAAGCAATTCCTCAGATTTCCAGAAAGGTTATGAGACAGGTGAGCAGGAAAGCCAGACATGAGCAGTTATAGTTCTGACTTCAAAGAGTTGGCTAAATACCGTTATTCTAACACATTTATGTGCATGTGTATGGGAGGTGTGTGTATATATATATGTGTACATAGATGTATACATTAACATATTTGTATCAAGGACAGATACACAGTGCATGTATATGCATACATCTATACCTCCACATGCACACACCCCCTTATGTTTGTACATGCAGCATTTACAAACATAGATTATGCACAATATTAACAGATTTCTAACGTACTTCATGTTTGCCAAACAAAACTATGCCAAACCCATCAAGCAGCGACTCAAATGTCTGTAACAGCTTTTTAGCTTTTGATATCGTTGCCCTTGGGCGCTGTATTTCAAGGTGTTGCCAACTTTTCTCAGCTCTGATGACAGGTACTTGTTAGTTTTAATGTTCAAACGATAGTTTTTTCACTTTGCTTAAGCTTAGGAAAGAGTTAATTGACTAAAGTGCTTCTCAGCAGCAGGTTGTCTTCACCTGCAATTTCCGTCATCAAGTAATTAGCCATATTCACAGTTGCTGACCCTTAATACTAACCTACTGAATGATGCATGCCTGGATGAAGACCAGTTGACCATATTACTCCCAACTCCCCAATCCTATTTGATCCTTCAGCAAATATATTGCAGGTGTGGGGCCTGTGAGAGCTGGACTTGGTGAGTTAATTTTCCTTCACGAGTGACCGTCGATTCTGTATATGTTGCTTGCAAAACCATTGGATGCGTTCTTTAGGCACTAAATCCTTCACAGGTTTTACAGAACAGTGTGAAAACCTTTTCTATTGTATTTTGCAGTATTTTATTTAATTCACTTCAATGGCAATACAGTGCCAGTCAATAAAAACAGGTCAAAAGTCTAATTAATGTTTTAAAAATAAAGGTTCTCAAACACCAGGCAAGTTTGTCATTTTCTGTATGGTTTGTTTTGAGGAGGAAGAGGAAAGAAGGTGAGGAGGGAACCCTTCTGTTCCATGATTACATCCCACCCGCTCATTTTCTCCTTTTCTCCTTTGCTTTTGATTTTAGTGGCGGTCTTAACAGAATGTCAAGATCAATTTGCAGCATGGTTTAACTCAAGGTTTGCATTCTGCCAGCAGCGATTGTCCTAACGAACAATGCCGTGTGTTCTTGTAACTTCAGAAGCTTTTAGAAGGCTCATGGCAAGGGCAGCATCTAATGACTTTATTAGTGTAGGGTTTCAAAATGGGCTCAGTAATTGTTCGCATCTCTTTGTCATCCAGTCATAATTACTGCATAGTATTGTTCAGGGTTGCACTTGTGAATAGTTTCCTAATAGCACTGAAACGAAGAAAAAAAGGAAAAGGATAAAAGGTGATTGTCTCTTTAGATGGAGAACAAAACAGCCTGTATATAGATGATGGTTAAACTGTTTATTATACACCCACCAGAAAAGGTAAACTATCCCTGCTTAAATATTTATGTGCTTCAAGGTAATTTCATGTTAGTAGTCTAAAAATGTCCAAATTTGGAGAACTAAAAACCAACAGAGAATGCATTTTAATCTGATTGTGATTAGTAAAATATGGATGTCTCCATAATATTAAACTATAAATAGAAAGATGTCCCTCTGATGTGGGGTGTTGGGTTTTTTAAGTGCCTGTAGCAATGCTTTAAGGTCATATGATAAAAATCCAAACCCCACCATTATTAAACCCACAGGAATTAACAGAACTGATGTATTTGTAAGCATATATTTGAAGTCCCCAAGATAAAAGCAAATCTTGAAGCAAGTTCTATCCCACTGTACACAAACCACAACCCACTTTATTAAGCTTGTTGAACAGAAAAGGTGAAAGAATAAAACTCCACAGTGTCCTGTGCAAAAGAGGTGAGGTAGAAGAACAGGCAGTCAAACCAGACTTGTTGGAATGTTTTAAGGAAGGAGGAAGATGTAATTCACACATCCACATCCATGTGTGCTACAGGAGTCCTCAGCTGCACCAGTAGAATCTAATGCTGGATGATATTGAAGCTGTAGAAAAATTGAGCTGCATCTATGCACCTAAGTCAGCTATCAGAAGAATAGTTTGAGCAGGCAGGGTCAGAATTTTGTACCAATATGCAGCTGAAAGGTGTGAATGAATCTCTTTGGTGCTGCAGGAAGTGCAGATGCCCATCCTTTTCCTTTAGGTTGGGATGACTCAGCTTTGACCTCTAGCCTCTCCTTTTTGTTACTGCTTTGTCTGTGGGTCTTGGAGAACTGCAGACATTAGCATTCAGTCCGTGTCTTGCCAGAATGTTCAGGTGTAGCTGTGCCATTCCTCACCAATGGTTATCTGATCCAGTCTCTGGTGTGAGGGAGGTTCCTCTGCATTTTCCATAATCAGTTCCAGGGCTTGACTTCCCCTGTAGGCAGTTCTCACTGATATGTAATTGAAATTTCTCTTGCAGCAGTCAGTGGCAGTTATATCTTGGTTCTCTCACTATCACGGAATGTTAGGATTGGAAGGGACCTCAAAAGATCATCTAGTCCAAACCCCTTGCCAGAGCAGGATAACCTAGAGCATGCCACACAGATTACACTGTTAAGTTTTCCTGCGATTTTCTTAAACTAAGCAACTGTGATTTCTTCAGCCTTTCCAAGTAGCTTGGTCCTTTTGTAGGCATTTCTTACTGCAACCTTGATGTGGTCTTTCTGTAATTGTTCCACACCTTTAATGAAGCATCCTGCCTAAAACTGCCTTCGCAGATCTAAATGCAGAAACGAGATTATTTCATGTTGTACAAACCATGCTTCTGTTTACTCACCCCAACATGATGATTGTCTTGTTCACATAATGACTTTTCTTCTTCCCTTACTGCTTGACTTTTATTCTGTATTTGTGCAATTGTTCCTCCTACCTGGGGACTTCCACTGACCTTGTTGAATTGCTTTGTCAAGACATTTCTCAGATTTGTGAAGGTGAAGCTAAATGCTTTCACTGCTTTCCAACGTGCTTGTAGCTTCTCTCACTTTGCTAGCATCTGTAACAGTAACTAAACAATGCTCTCTGATCTTTTCTAGGTTATTATTAAATCTACCTATTGCAAGCCTTGGATATTCCTTAGCAGAGTGTGCATTACATAATCTTTCTAACACGATAGGCAGCACTCAAGGCTACCAGTGATACAGCAGGTGCATCTTATGCCTTCCATTGTGTTTTAGCAAGGGGGCTAGGTGTAATTTATTTGTACCTTTGCCAATCATTTTCTCTGGTGTCCAGTGGTATCTGAAAGGATGGATTGATGAGTTTCTAGAGGCACATGCTTTAGACTAAATGGGGTTATAAAGTATTTACCTAATCTGTTTGAACCTGGCAGGATGAAATTAGATCTTCCATGTTTTATGAAGAGATAGATAACCCACTCATCTAGGCTTTACTCTCACATAAAGAAATGGTGGATAAAATCATGGGTTTTAATTCTGAATCCCTGGATATTTAGCATCTGGGTACTAAAGAGAATATCCACTTCATTTGACTCAGGCTGCCTTATACATCTTTAAAATATGCCTTGTACCTGTTGCTCCTTCAGTCTTGTGTTTGAGTCAATAGTTATAAACCTACCAGTGTGGGTAAGACAATAACTCCCTGCTATGGAGACCCTGGATAGCAAGCTAATTTTACTGTACCATTTCATGTCCTCAGCTTTTTCTTTTCTTTTTTTTTTTTTTAATGTGAATACCTAATATAAAAATGTTATTTTTACATTAACATTTTAATGAGTCTTATATTGACTTTGCACAGCATATGATTACTATTAAAAATAATCAGAAATCTTGCATATTTAATATTCCTAATTGTTTTCTTCATCCTCAAGAAAGAAGTTACTACTTTTTTTTTTTTTCCCCCCCCACTGATTTCTGAAGTTTTGAAGTTTCTTAAAGTAAGATTGGCCTTGGCAAGTATCTGGCCCTAAGTAGATCACACACATTTTTGGTCCAAAATCTTGCTGCTTGTGCACTGAACACCAGTTCAGATTGTAAGAAGCTATCAGATTTTGTCCTGATGATGCTTTTTGAGCAGGGCTTCAGGCTGAGATGATGTATCAAAAACCATCTGCAGTGCAGACTTTCTGCTAAGTCCTTTGCAAGAACCATGGTGGGTACCATGTGCCAAGGGCCTCATTTTAGGAAGTTTTCCCAGCAATGTGTAAAAATTAGAAGTAACCACAGGAATATTTATATCACAGAATCACAGAACATTTAGGGGTTAGAATGAACCTCGAGAGATCATCTATTTCAACTTCCATGCCAGGGCAGGGTCACCTAGAGTAGGTCACACAGGAGAGTAAGGCTGTAACAAATAACCAGATCTCTTGTTATTTATGTTGGTACAGAAAATAAGGAAAAACTGATCTACAATACTATAGAATTTTTTTATATTTATTTTAATATATTTTATCCATATATTTGACAGCAGCATTCTTCCTGTATGGAAGAGAATTTGCCCTTTAGTGAACAGATTTGCTAATCCAATTATTAATTAACCTTAAGGTGCTGGGGAGGAGTTTAAGAAAAGCAGGAGTGGAGGAGAACTTAAACTTTGTTTAAATATATCAAAAAACACTCAAAGTGTAGCATTTGGTGTCCACCACCTTTGCACATTCCAAGAGTACACAGCAATGTAGGATACACACCTTACTCTGCATTCCTCCTGCAGATTTTACTTGGTTAACAAATAAAAAAGCTAGAGTTTTATTTTTTATTTAGTTCATTTTGATTTAGTTTCTTCCCAGAAAGAGAGATTGGCCACTGGAATGGGCTGCCCATGGAGGTGGTAGAGTCACCATCACTGGAATTGTTTAAGAAGAGACTGGATGAGGCACTTAGTGCCATGGTTTAGTTGATCAGATGGTGTCGGGTGATAGGTTGGACTTGGTGATCTAGAAGGTCTTTTCCAACCTGGTTAATTCTATTCTATTCTATTAGTTGCTCTTTCTGCTACTATTCTCTGCAACAACTGCTTGATATTTGTGTTTTATTCATAACATCTTGAGAAGATAAATGAATTTGGGGATGTATGCAGAGTTGTTCATCCTGTCAGATGGTACCATCAGTTTCATTGCAGTAGGTAACGGAGAATGGGCATTGTGTAGTTAGTATTTGATTTCAATGATGACTGGTAGATAGTGTTCATATCTTTCAAAGCCACTTTTCTGAGAGGAATGAGAAAGGAGACTGAATTCCTGTGCTCTTTAGAGTCCTTCCTTTGGATCAAGGCCAAGAGCAGCAGCCAGCAGTGCTGTGATTCTTTTAATGCAGAGGACTCTGATCACTCAGAATCATTTATTTTTTTTTAGTTTTATACCACTCACCCCCAAATTCTTCCTGTAATTCCTCTTTACTTCTTCAATTCTTTGTACATTCTTCCTCTGCTAAGTAAGAACAGGAATCACTTTAACCAGTTCACACTGGAAAATATAAAGTGACAGTTTGGGAGCCAGAGAACTCCTCTGCCTTGTACCCTCCTTAGGGACTGAGCACCAGAGGCAGTCTTACCTTTGTAAATTGTTTAGATTGAAATATTAAAGGAATATTTAAGCTTTTGTAAAGTATTTAGCATCATAGATTTTTTGTTTATTTGTTCATATTCATGGTGTGGTAAGGAGGGATCTTGTGTAATCACAAACCCAAACTTGACTGAAGTAGACCCTGCCCATATCATAGACTCATCATAGAATCAACAAGGTTGGAAAAGACCTCAGAGATCATCAAGTGCAACCTATTACCCATGAACAACAAGAATGTGAAACAACATAATACATGAGCAGCATACAATACATCATTGTAATGATGAAACACCTCCTGTCAGGAACAGCTGCCTCCTCCTTGGCTTTCTCCTATGGGCTCTTACCAAAAAAGGCAATACATATTTTATGGTGTAAATAGGTATCATGCAGATCAAAAGCTTTCTAGAGATCAAAAAACATTGAGCTCCAGGATCCTCACTTTTGATGATCAGCCCTTCAGCCAGAGGTAGCCAGTTTTGTTAAATATCAAAAGCTGCATGTCCTCACAAAAAACATATTATTGCTAAACCCCAGCATTTACAAAGTTCTGTACAGACAAACTGAGACCAGGAGTTCTGGTAGACCACAAATCTAAGTTGTAAGAAGCATACTCAAGCTGCACCAGCGGAGGTTTAAGCTGGATGTTGGGAAGAAGTTCTTCCCAGAAAGAAGAGATTGGCCATTGGAATGTGCTGCCCAGGGAGGTGTTGAAGAGCCTGGATGGGGCACTTGGTGCCATGGTTTAGTTGATTAGATGGTGTTGGGTGGGAGGTTGGACTTGATGATCTCAAAGGTCTTTTCCAACCTGGTTAATTCTAGGTGTATGTGTGGATGTCTATTTAAGTAATATTTTAACCTTTTTTTCAGTAGACTGAAAGGTCAGCACAGGTTATCTCAGAATGCTTGTGGATAACTGCTGTGCAGCGATCAGCAGCTCCTCAAATCAGCATCTTCATTTCACCAGAATAATTCTTCCCATGTGCCATTTTTAACAGTCAACTACACCTAAGAATTAATATCTGTTCAATCTACATTAAAAATATTAAGATAATTTTCTACTGTTTAGGATTTGTCTGTATTTGTCAAGCCATGGTCAGTGTTCTCCTTTATTCTGTAGATTTAATAACTTCTGGTGTATTTAGTATCATGAAAGAAGCAAAGCAATCATGCTGTGTGCCAAAACTATTCGTTTCTTGATGAACTTTTTTCTTGTGAATTTTAAGATTTTTTTTTTTAATGGATTTTTTCCTTCATAATTTTTTTTCCCTTGCCTTTCTCATGCCTCTACCTCCTTGAATATTGTTGTAATTTAAAAAAAGAATAAAAGGACTAGTTAGGTGCCATTTGCCCTTCCTTCCTGGCAGTCTTCCTCTACTTCCACTTTTGGTTGGAGATCACAGTAATCCAGTGTGTTGTGGAAAGCAGTTCTCCCCAGAGGGACATCTGGCTCTTTGATGCACTCCACAGGCAGTTCCCTTGGCAGCTCTGGAGATGCCACTGAAAGATCTGGCACACTTCTCTTTAGATGAAAGGAAGAAATCCTCTTGTTAGCGATGAGCTGAGGAAGATATTGGTTATTGCACCAAATTGTTTTGGTCACGCTCCTGTGCTTCTGACACAGAGGGGCACATTTACTAGCACGGAGGAGATTTACTTTCTTCCACATTCATGTCCAGCACAAAAAAGAAAAAGAAAAAGAAAAAAAAATCATAAGAAAACCTGAACAGGGATCATAAATGAAAATGCAGTTCCTCCCCATATAGTCAAAGGAAGAGATGTGTTACCCCTGGCCTGACAAAGAGCACATGCATGAGTAATCACTGGTGAACAGGAGTTACATGGTGTAGTAGGCATTGGACAGTGCTGCTGCTCTTTACTCACTGTTGCATTATTTGACTACCTCCACATTTTTGATGTCTGCTGAACTAAAATGTAACCAAGCCAAGTGGGGTATTGCTTGATTCCAAAGGGCAAGATCTCTTTTGATGGATCATGTCAGTCAGAAGAGATTCTCATGTGTATTTGCTCTGCTCTGAAGATAATGCTGATACCCACCATCTGGTCATTCATCCCCCATGAACATCCTCATCACAGCAGCCTATGCTGTAATCTGGACAGTCATTATTCAAAGTTGAAAGAAGAGTTGTTTCTTACTCTTCTCCCAAGAAAGGCAAAGGTTGCATTTGGATCAGAATTGGCATGAGCTGCTCTTGTAACTGGCAGGTGAGCAAGCTGGCTGCTGTCCCTGCGAGCTGAGCAGATTGCAACAGCAGCAGAGGTGATTTGAAAGAGAAGGGCAGGTGGCACCAGTAGCTGTAAGAAGTGGGCCCAAGCAGAAAACCAAATGTTGGCATCTGGCCTCTGTTCTGCTGTTACCCAATGGGGAAAGTATATGTATCCTTATAATATCCTGGCATGACATGCCATCTCCTGAAGTCAGGGTGTTGAAACCCGTTTCTAGATGTGGTTATAGAGGACCCTGGTGTATCTTAATCTGTGATGTTCTATATAGTTATCCACAAGTTTCACATATAACTATTCATCTCCTGGTGAAAAATTACTTCAGAAATCTTCTAACATACTGAAATACTTCCTTCACAATTCTCTGAGTACAAACCCCATACCAATAAAAGTGTATTATGAGACTGGGATATGGGCTGACTAGAACAGCCTAGGTTGGAAGGGACCTTAGAGATCGTCAACTCCAACCTCCCTGCCATGGACAGGAATGCCTCTCAACAAGACTCAGCTGCTCAAGGCCTCATTCAGCTTGGCCTTGCACACCCCCAGTAAAGCTTTTCAGCAACAGTTACATTTAGCATCCTTAAAATACAGTACACAGTGAGAAAACAGCTCCAGTCTGTCTGTGTGCCGTCAGGCTCCCCACTGAATTTCTAGAGCTTAGTTCTTTTTCAAGCACTGTTTAAAGCTTTTGGTGGTTTGCAACCTTAGATACCCTCAGAAGAAGTAGTCTGAGTTTCAACCTCCCCTGTGTCCTCTCAGCTACTTCCAGTCCAAAGCTGCCTAAATATAGACTTGATTCAAACAAACAAGCAAGCAAACCTAGAACTACAGACCACTGGTTTTTCATTAGTGCAACTAGTAGTTTAAGTCTCTAGTTTGGGTCCTTTTAGCATCATCCTCTACAGCACTTTCTCACCTCCAGTTAAATATTTTGTTTTCCCTTGGGTGCTTTTCTTCTGTGGTGTGTTGGAGACTCTTGAAAGTTTTAATACCTGAGTTTCAGGAATTCAATTCACTTTTCCACTGCATTATTACTTCCAGAAATGAAGCCTTGAGCTCACAGAAGTCATTTTGAAGTGGAAGATCACCACTGACTTGTGTGAGACCAAGATTTCACTTGTGTAGTCCCACTTTGAGAAGCAAACATCAAAAAAATGCTGTTTAGCTGCTAAGATTTTTTGCCCAGACTTTATGGACACTTTATACCAGGTGGTGTGTCTCTACATAGCTGTTCTAATTGGTGGCTTTGACATTGGCTTTGTGTGTAATGATTCTGAATTGCAAATGACAGAGAATGAAGGAAGCAAGGAAAGGTATTTGCTAGAAACATTTATGGATTTGAAAAAGTCATTAGCTACTTCTGGTCATTGCCTTCCATCCAACTGTGGCCATAGTTACACTTCAAATTGGCTCTGAGAATGGGTTTTTGCACTTGAGGTGCCTTCAACCAGCCAAATGTGGTGGTACTCCTCAAGCTTATCAATTTTTAGCCATTTTGTTAGATACAATATAGATTGATTTTTAAAAATAACCATTTGGGATCTTTTCAGTATCTTGGAGAAGAAATTACTTGGAGCACTTGACATTTTAATGCAGTTTGTCTTTTCAAATAGATTTGGCTTCTAATGCATGTGACAACAGGACTTTGCTCTTCAGTTAGAGCACACATTTCAGAGTAGTTGTTACCTAAAATATTATCATAAGGCATAAGAAAACACACGATTTAAGTTGCCTTTCATGAACATAATTAAGAATTAATAAGCCTGTACCAGTGGCTAGTCCTCAGAATTTCCACTGTTTTGCCTTTTGTGACCCATGTTATTAAAAGTCCATTATTTTTACAGACTTTATTAAATTGGATCTTATTAAAGCATTCTATATTTGCATTTGGTCTTTCATAATTCATTATTATTATGACATTTACTTTTTACCATCAGATCTGAAAACATATCATAAGCTACCCTTTTCTCTTGAAAGAAATGCTAATTTCAAACAGTCCTCTAATGGAAGAGAAAAGCTTTATCAGTTTTTTCATTTATTCAAGATCGTGTTAAGAATACTAATGCTAGACTTCTGTATGCTAATATCCAAGAGCTTTTTTGGTCAAAAGCTTAGAATTATTGTTTTTTTAGACCAGACTGCTAAGTATGTCACTGGCAGGGCACTAATACAAAAGAAAATACAAGTCTGAAGTACCAGGTTTTAATTCTGTCACTGCTGAAGGCAATTCCTGGATCTTTCATTGTTAAATTGTGGGTTTGTATGAAATCTTACTGGTTTTATACTCTCTATTTATATATATATATACACACACACACACACTTATATATATATATACATACTTACACTTTACTATTATGGCTCTACTTTGCTTCTCTTTTAGAAGTTTTTACCAATTAATTTATCACAATTATTTGGGATGGGGAACTGGGGGGGGTGTTAGTTTTGAATCACAGCCTGCAGAATTGTGTAACAGGAAATGGAATTCTCCATCCAATAAATCACTGTCCCAACTGGTTATTAATTTGTTTAATTTAGACAGTCGTGGTTCTGTCGTATTGGTAAATAGCCTCATGATTCGATCATAAAAAGGGATAAAGAGCTCTGGAATTGACTGCAGAAACCTAGGTGTTAAAAAGCAGATAACAGTTAAACTGCTGGATTCAGCATAATTAGTTTTTCAACACCTAACTTGGAAAACACCTCTACAACGTTCACTTTTTTTTCTCCCCACACAGGTTTCTGACGATGTGCACTAGGCACTTCGGGAGTGTTGTAGCCCAAACAATTCGAACTCAGAAGACAGACCAGTTTCCACTTTTCCTGATTATTATGGGAAAACGATCATCTAATGAAGTATTGAATGTAATACAAGGTACAGTTCTCACTTTGTATTAAAAGCATTTCTTAGGTGAATGTTGAAGCTATTAGAAGACATCTGTGCTGACCATTTCTTTTTTTCAAGATGTTCAGGATGTGAATTGATCTCACAAAAGAAACTTTGCTGCCACACTATAAATAGCTGCCATTTATGAATGTATTAACATGGTATTGGAGATTGAAGTTGCCTTGACTGTAGCAGAATCATAGTAAAAGTTTTTCATTTTTATCTTTTTTAAGTAGAAGCCAAATTCCCTAAGTAAGGAGCTACATTTGTTTTCCAAATTTATATCCAGTGTTGTTCCTGATAGAATGGAATGGAATAGAATGGAATAGAATAGAATGGAATGGAATGGAATAGAACAGAACAGAATAGAACAGAATGGAATAGAATGGAATAGAATAGAATAGAATAGACCAGGTTGGAAGAGACCTTCAAGATCATTGCATCCAACCTATCATCCAACCCATCTAATCAACTAAACCATGCAACCAAGCAACCTATCAAGTCTCCTCCTGATCTCCAAAAGATTATGGGTTTTGTACAGTGCCAGAATGGATTTTGCTCTTTGCATGCAGTTCCTTGTTCATATGTGGACTCCTGTTGCATGTAGTGGGCCAATGTGTGAACAGTTTTTCAGACTTCAAATCAGAATTGAAGTTACTAATATAATCTCACATAAATGGAGCTTTCTGACACAGATGAGCAGTTCTGTGATTCTTTCTGGCATAACCATTCCTCTGATTTCACTGACAGTAAGATGACTTAGATGTGGAGTGATGCCCTTTGACTGCTGTTCTCAGTAACTCTTCAAATTAAAGTACATCAAAGAATGGCTGCCTTTCATTTCTTCTGCTTTCTCCACAAGTTTGCCTTCATGACACTGTGTCCTCATTTATTTATTGCTTATATCTGGCAGTCTTTATTTTAATCTCCTTATTTGCTGGAGGAAGTTCAAACTCAGGAAATACTGCCTTTTGCAGACAGCATTATTGTTGCTTTCTGCATATGGGAGTGATAATTTTCCTGAGGAATCTGCAGTGCTCCTTCCTATGGCTGAAACTGTTAATTTGGATGGATTTTGACTCCTCAGTGCAAGCTGCAACACAACACCAATTCATGGTACTTCTGTCACTTACAAAACTGGCTTCATGCAAATAATCTCAGAGAGTTTCTTGGGTTTGTAGCTGTGCCACAGAGTTCAGCACCTGTATTGCCCCAAAGTCCCTTTTAGCAACTTGGTGACTCAAAGTCATAGCAGAATGAAGCCTTATAGTATAAAATAATCCAGTTTATTTCAATGCATTAGTTGAGTTTTAATGATTAGTCAGATTTTCTGCAGTCTTTTGAACTAAACTAAGCTAAAGTGACCATCAGTTGCAGCCTTACTTAAGTTTATCCTTTAACCATGATCGGCTGTGCTCTGCTTGTTCTTTTCCCATGAATTCAGTCACTGCTATTTTTTAACAATGTGCCTTCAAATGAATGCTGGTCTCTGGAGTCGTGTGTGGTAGCATGCAGGATAACATTTTCTGCTAAGGTAGCAAATGGTAGAACTGGAAACAATGAGGGCCTTTCAGGGCTGGGTGAGAAGGCATGTTTACAGAAGAGATACACCAATGTAAGTCCCAGTGGCATTTATTGAAATGCAGACTGTCTTGCTTTCCATTTTCACTTTTTCCTGGGGCTGGAAACTATGGAGACAGTTTTGTTTTCTTTAGTGGTACTGTGGCTTCTGGTTAGTTTACTCCTTTTAGGAATTTTGACCAGCATCACGTGTCCAGAGAAGGGCAACAAAGCTGGGGAGGGGCTTGGAGCACAGCCCTGTGAGGAGAGGCTGAGGGAGCTGGGGTTGCTCAGCCTGGAGAAGAGGAGGCTCAGGGGAGACCTTCTTGCTCTCTCCAACTCCCTGAAGGGAGGTTGTAGCCAGGTGGGGGTTGGTCTCTTCTCCCAGGCAAGCAGCACCAGAACAAGAGGACACAGTCTCAGCTGTGCCAGGGGAGGTTTAGGCTGGATGTTAGGAAGAAATTCTTCCCAACAAGAGAGATTTGCCATTGGGATGTGCTGCCCAGGGAGGTGGTGGAGTCACCATCCCTGGAGGTGTTTAGGAAGAGACTGGATGGAGTGCTTGGTGCCATGGTTCAGTTGATTAGATAGTATTGGATGATAGGTTGGATTCAATTATCTCAAAGGTCTTTTCCAACCTGGTTTATTCTATTCTAATGTAAGTCTGGCTCTCAATGGTTCTGCTGTGATTCAGACTGTTTAGGCTGGCAGATGTTACAGAGTTTATAGTTTTCAACCACTTCTCCTGGTCTAAGACCTTTTAACTACTCTGACAAGTGGCTCTAATGGGTAGTCCACTCTTCAGTTTAGGAAGAGAAACCAAAGACTGGTAGGAAATTAAACTGGTCTTTCAGTCTTACTGAAGACTGGGGGCCACACTGGTAGGAAACTATGCATGTGCTCTGTTGCTTGATATATACACATAGATGACTTACTTTCCTGCTATTACTAGCTTTAAAAGTTTTATGAGAATTAAATACACTGAAGAGAATATATTATAATATTTGAAATGTTACTACTAGTTATACTTGAATAAAACTGCATGTATACACATCCATTTCATCACTCTGTTCTGGGTTTTTCCTTATTTTGTGTTTGGTTGTGTTCATTTCATGTCAGGGAGCCTCGGATGCATTCATTTCCTGTAACATCAGTGATGAGGAGGCAAAAAATAGAGTTATTCCATGCAAGCACAAAAGCAATCATTCAGATCTGAACCACCTAAAATTTTAGCCTAGGACTAACATTTGTGTGTGAAAACAAATTTGAATTTTCAATACCAAGGCAAATGAAAAGCATTCTGCTGAGATACTTTGCATTTTCTGCTCTACTCTGTCTTTCATTTATTTCTGTTTTTTAAGTCTGGCTATTTCTTATGGATTAATTCTAAAAGGATGTCTACTAACTTTAATGCTAGGAAGTTCAGCTACCTTCTTTTGTTGCTAGGTAACACAACAGTGGATGAGCTAATGATGAGGCTGATGGCTGCAATGGAGATCTTCAGTGCCCAGCAGCAGGAAGACATAAAGGATGAGGTGAGTGCTGGAAGTTACTGAAGATGCCTATGGGCTTCCACAATTCACTGGGGGTGAAAAATTAACCAGGTGTTTTCTTTAGCCAGTAGAGTTGGGTATGATCTGTTTTAGTGTCTCTTCTATCATCAGGAATCAAAAATGCTGTCTCCTTTGTATATTTATTTGGGCCTCAAAAAAACCTCCTCCTTATTGGTCTTGCCATTTTCAGTTTGTTTCTTTTTCCTGAGTATTCGTCATGAGTAATCATTTACATTGTGTGATATTACAGAGCTTAGTGTGCTCATACGAGGAAACAAGTGGCAGATTATTTCCCAGTGACTAAGCTCCCAAGTCACAGGAGTCATAGAGAACCAGAGATCAATTGAAACATCTTAACTGTATAAGTTTAAAAGGAGATTGAAAAGCAGCCCTACCCAGAACTCTGCCAGTACTGAATCACCATGCAGAACAAGGCAGAGTGGGTAAGTGGTGATGAGACTTTTCAAAACAGTGTTGCAATTAGACAGAGGTAGGCACAGGGAAGTATACAATTGAAAGATGTTTATCTGTTACTCTATAAAATGAGAGTGACATTTTGAAGTAATGAAGTGCTTAGGAGTTTATAATAATAGGTGTGTTGCCATTCAAGATTATTCTTACCCTGTTGTATAGACATTGATTGACAATAATTCACTAAACACATTCTTCACATTTAAATCTTACATCTCATTAGTATGAGATTTACTGATTATGTTTATCATAATACAAAGACACACAAGAGCTGTAGTTAATTTTTTTTCCCCTTCTTTACTTATGCTACCTGTAATTCATTGGTAAAGAAATTGACTTTAATTTTGTTAATACTGAACACAAATTTTAATACGAGGATTACAACAAAAATCCAAGGCACCATGTAATTGAATTTTTTATTGCATTTCAACAGGAATGCATACAGTATGGGGTTATTTTAATGCTTTAATAAGACAGTAAAATTCACATCACTGCTGAGTTCCAAGAAAGGTTCAGAACTGAAAACTATAGAAGTTGGTGGAAAGGACAGTTGAAAAAATAATAATAAAATAAAATAAACAAAACAGAAGGAAAGAAAAGCATGTAAAGGTAGAGAGATGAGAGCAAATCAGGGGCAAGAGAAGGAACTAATGGTAGGAGTGATAGGATTGGAACACAGGCAGGAGCCAGAGACCAGAAGAGTTGTCCAGAGCAGGAGACATTTGTATTTATGAAAGAAAGTGGGGGCAGGTGAGATAGTGACAGGCCTGTCCTAGGAGGATAAAACCCAAGTGGGTTTGCTACTGAGTGGTCTGAATGTAATGGAAATAAAGCTTAAAGAGAGATACGACTCAGTAGCCTTTAGGCTGTGATTGCAGACATGGGAACTGGGTTCTTCCTGAGCTGGATGCCCAAGAGCACTGACAGTCCAGTAGCATGTCCCTACAGTGGTGATAGGGATGTCTGCTGACTTCTTTCATCAAGTGCTGTATCTGTGTAAGGAGAATGGAAAACGAATTTGTATACATTCCCCTAAAATCTGCCGTTCTCCAAGTCTTCTGTAGTCTTTTCTCACATTTCCTTTTGGTTTTCTGCCACTGAGAGCACCAGTGGCATTTTGTTCCCCAAAGAGAGCTTTTCCTAACACACTTTGATGTTCAGCAAACTAATGGCAAATCTCAAAAATGATGGAGGCAGATTTCCAGATGCTGTGGGTTCTAGAGACAAGCAGGGTATTTACTTACACGTTGGCTCCACTTGTTAAAAGCACACCAAGGAGGAGATCTTGGACTCTTTTGCCTTTAAAGCAGGAAGTTTAAATATACAAATTAACCCCACTTCATGACATTTCCTCTTTTGGAGAAGGCAATATTTGACGAGCAGCCTGCATTCAATAGAAAGCTTTCAGCTGAAGAAAAAGAACACTATCTTTTTGTGGTTTGCTATGTAACATGTAGCTTGCTTGTATTTGACAGCTTCAAGTGTTCAAACATCAGCACCTTTTCTTTTTTTTTTTTTTTTAAAGATCTTACTGCAACTGGTTGAAGGTTTCCCCAAATATTTCAGTAGCAAACAGGATACAGAATCCGGTTTCTGTTACTGTTTCCTTAATAGCAACACTAAGTCACCATAAAACCACAAGAATATAAGCAGAAGTCTTTTGTGTTTTAAAAACAAGTCATCTCTATGGCTTTGCTGTGAACAGAAGTGTGTGTGTGAGAGAGAGAGAGAAGTAGAACTGGAAACGCGTGTAAATAGCAGCATGAAATCACTAATGAGCTGGTTTGTGCAGCTGAACTTCTCTACTTTGGGCTGTAACTTGCACGCACATGAAAGCTTCCAAGGCTGCTATGGCACAGTTCTGCCTAGCACAGCGTGTTTCACAGTGCCCTCTGATGGTTGTTTCAGTGTAGGATGGCTGTTACCACTGTCAGATAAGGGTACAGCTGTTCACCCTGACGGTGGCTATAGCCGTGTAGGTATCGCGCTACAGCCAGCTCCCTGTCACTGATCATCCACCAGTGGTGCAGTTAAGGTACTGAGAACCGCATTGCTGACGTGTGTCCCCTGAGCAAAGGGAGTCACTTCCTTAGCTGGTGCTATTAGTATGGTTAGCTAAATCCTGTGTGTTTGTATCTATGTATTAGTAAAATTTGCTGGTGTAGCCTTGTAAAATTCAAATCAGACAAATTCGGGGCATATTCCTACAATGTCAAGTACTAAAATACCATCATTTAACCACCAATTGGATTTAATCTTTTACATTGTGTTTGGTTAAGCATTTTCTTATGTAATCTCCAGAGAAACACCTTAAAAACAGTGAGATGCATGTACATACCCATAGTCATCCAGATTACCTGTCTTGAGGTGCACTGGTGTGTATCTTAGTCACCCATTTTCTCTACCAGGCTTTCTGAAATGAAGATCAATTTGCTGTCCCATTTGTTCCTCTGCCCCTCCAAAGCTTCTGGGCCAGTCATGAATTACTGGACTGGTTGCATGCTGCCCCTGAACTGAGTTGCTCAGATGACATTTTGGAAACCTCCTGCCTCCTTTGGACCACACTGGTGACATGGCACTGTAGATACATGGTCTAGCTGTTGTGCTGCCTGTTTTTATAAGTTTGCTACTTAAATTGGTGTAGTGACAAGCCACAAATAATAAAATGTGGTCAGCAGGTACTGATGGTTTGCTTCTGATAAGAAAAGGCCAATGGCCAGTTCTGGTGGCCCAGCATAAGAAGAAAATTGAACTGCTGGAGTGGGTCCAAGGGAGAGCCACGAAGATGATCAGGTGGCTGGAGCACCTCTCCTATGGAGACAGGCTACAGGAGTTGGGGCTGTTCAGCCTGGAGAAAAGAAGGCTCTGGGAAGACCTTATAGCAGCGCTCCAGTACCTGAAGGGGGCCTACAATAAAGCTGGGAAGGGACATTTTACAAGGACTTGTAGTGATAGGACAAGAGGAAATGTCTTTAAGCTTGAGGAGGAAGGGTAAATTTAGACTGGAGATTAGGAAGAAATTCTTTAGAGTGAGGGTGTTGAGACGCTGGAACAGGTTGCCCAGGGAGGTTGTGGATGCCCCCTCCGTGGATGTGTTCAAGGCCAGGCTGGATGAGGCCTTGAGCAACATGGTCTAGTGGAAGGTGTCCCTGCCCATGACAGGGGAGTTGGAGCAACCTGGTCTAGTGAAAGGTGTCCCTGTCCATGGCAGGGGAGTCAGAACGATGATCTTCAATGTCCCTTCCAACCCAACCCATTCTATAAATCTATCAATCAGTGGCATCAACAGCAGCAAGGCCAGTTGGGCAGGATACAGTCCCACCTTTGTCAGTGCAGTCTGATCTAGGGTCTGAAGACCAGCCTCAGGCTGTGTATTGAGAATTACTCTGAAGCCACATTAATGACTTCATAGATCTGTTGGACACATTTTCCTTTTCTAACCATGTTGTCTCCTCTGGCCCACACCACAAATGTTGATACCTCAACTGCCGTTCAGGCAGCGGGGTAGGGTATTTGACAAGGGCAGATAAAGGCCACTAAGGAGTTTATCTTGTGAGTTGAGAAGGGTGTACCAGAGCAAGGACAACCATCCTCTGCCCCTGTTGATTGAGGTGTGAACTGCGATTTCTCAGGGGCTGACTTTGAAAAGAGCGCATGGTATCAGTTCCTCTTTGGTGTCAATGCCTGGTGCTGGACTTAGGAAAACAAATAACAATTGTAAAATATGACACGCCCTGGAATGTCTGCTTTTAAACACCCTGTTAGCTTGCTTACTTTAATTGGAGAGTTAAATAATCATCTCAGCGTGACATGATGGGCACAAATAGTTAGTTCCTTTGTGAGATTAATGTGAAGAGATACGTGATTAAATCCTGGCATTACAGCACAGCACACCTGTTCTGGGCTGATCCCGAACAATTTTTTTTTCCCTCCATTGCCTGAGGAGGAGGCTTCTCAAAGGATTACAGTAACACTTTTTGACAAGCTTATGCAGGGTGGAGTTTCCATGTAATGACAGGGCTCATTTGATGATGCCTCAGTAATGCATTCTTTTTATTTTTGCTGTCAACGTTTATTACTGTAGAAGCATTGACTGTTACACAGCTGGTCCAACTTGTCCACATTTCAGCAACAGTAGGTCTCTCGCCGTGTTTATTTTTGTCGTTATGCAACACCAGCGCTCCTGCTCTCAGGTTAGACTTCAAGGTGGCATTGTGATACTCGTAGTTGCTTCAAAAACCTTCATGTTTTCACAAATACCAGTTAAAACCTTCAGCTCACTTTAAATTATGTCTGCTGACACGCTGTATTCTTTCGTGTAAAAGAGAGACAAACATTCTTAAACTGGAAAAACTCTTGTTAATAGGCCAGCACTGAAGATAAGCTGTACAAAAATGTAGACCTGCAGAAGCACCATCTTTGCTCTCTGATCTTAGGTGACATCTCTCTTCTTCCTAGACAGTGCTACAGCATAAGTCTCACTCTCTGGAGATACACAAGTCCTGTCTGGAGGCATTTCAGGGTATATATGATCCTGCTCTGGCAGGGGAGTTGGACTAGATGATCCTTGTGGTCCCTTCCAACCCTGACTGACACTATGATACTATGATTTTTGAGGTCCCTTCCAGCCCCTAACATTCTGTGATTCTGTGAGGAAACTAGAAGTCCTTCCTTACCAATATCTGGGTGGGGATTAAAAAAAACCCAACATGCAAAAGAGAAAACCTTCCAGAACAGCAACAATAATTCACCTTCTTTTCCCAGCCACAGCTTCTTGTCAAAATATTCCTGCCTGTGTAGCCCAGAACTCTCTTGTGTTAGATGGGGCTGTACAGGCCAAGGTTTGTTTCCATAACGTTGCAGTGAGAAGCCTGGTATGACTATATCTTCCTCCTCTTCTGCCTCACTGCTGTCAAACATTAGGTATTTCCTCCTTCTTTTCGATACGATAATTTAACAGTTTTAGCTTCCAACACCTTTTCTCTTTCTTCTTCCAAAGACATATCTCACAGCCAGAAAGGAAGCAAAAGAGGACTGGTGCTAGTGCATTATCTCCTAATCCATGGTCTGTTGGTCTATTCCTCCTTTAGCCTGGTTGCTTTTCTCCACTCCTTACCTGTGGCTGTGCTGTCCAGTTAGAGTGTGGCCGAAGTGCTTCCATCAGCCGTGCAGCAGACCCCTGCACTTTCTGTTGAGGGATGGAAGCTCCCATTAAA
The DNA here is from genome assembly GCF_014839835.1 of Dryobates pubescens. NCBI lineage: Eukaryota > Metazoa > Chordata > Aves > Piciformes > Picidae > Dryobates > Dryobates pubescens. The sequence goes on from NC_071622.1 coordinate 3,746,094, forward strand.
ATCAGCAGAAATTAAGCATCTGAATCCCTTTTGATAATATGTGTTCCATCTAACACTGTCATGTGTATCATGGTATATAATATTTGCACAACAGGAGGTTATGAGAACAAATACGTGAAATTCATTAAATTCCAAAGCGCAACAGCACTACGGTGATGACAGCCCATCTAACAAAGATTGTGATTTAACCCCTCCAAAAAAATCCAATTAGCACATTGACTAATTATTACTAGTTATAACTAATTAAACTACAGTAATCAAAATTTATTTGATTAAATTTTCCAGTTTTGTAGTTGTAATATGATAGCATCCCAAACAATGGCTCCCCCATTGTGCACTTCACCGCGCTGATGCGCCAGCGGCCGCCAGTGCTGCCTGTGGGAGCTGGCGGCGTGTTTTGAACCTTGACAAAATACAAGGCAATGGCAGAGGAAAGAAAGAAGATAAAATGAAAATATCTTTAGTGCAGGTGGCTTTTTTTGGCTCTACATGTTGATGGTTCCAGTCACTAGAACGTTTGCTTAGTTTCTCTTGACAAACAGTAGCTCTCCCTGGTCTGCAGCCTGGGTGGGCACGTGTAGCAGGACCGGCTGGCTCATTTCCAATGGAAAGTCACTGCAGGCCTGCTTCTTGAAGGGTTTGGGGTTGGGTTTTTTCTTGTCACTTGAAATAACTCTCAAAAATAAGTGTCTGTTGCCAGGCTTTCAGCCTTTGATACAGACGGGCAGGATCCTCTGGTAGTTCTGTGGTGTTGTGCTCCCTCACTCAGCCCCGTCCAGCCTCCCCACCTGTGGTTTTGACGCCACAGAAACATTCATTTGCTTTGTCTTCATCGTTCCCATATGCCTAACACATTCTGCGGACGCTTTTTTTCTCCCATATATCCCCGTCATATATGTGTAAGTTATACAATGTGCAAGTCTGTCATCTTAGTGAGTCAAATTAATGCCTTTCTTGCAGTGCTTTGTTTGGACAAAGGGGTGTTTCTCTTTAACGCTCCCATGAATAGCCTTAAGCATTTGCAGATTTTAATTTCAGGAGTGGTTCAGTGAAATGAACTGTCTTTCAGATAAGCATTCAGCATTTCTAAATACACTTCTCTCTTTTCTTTTTTCTTAATTATTTTTCTTTTTTTCTTTCTTGTAACAGCCATTTACTCGCTGATGCTCTGAGAAACGTCTTCTGCTCAGGGTTATCTTCTCAAGTTCTGTCTCGTTCAGTTTTACTTCACAGTAAAACTGATCCCAAAGGGCAGTGGGAAATAAAGTATAAGAGCTCGCTGAGACAAATCAGGTGCAGAACTAAATTCCTAGGGTTAAATGATTAAATCCTACCTTCAGAAACTCAGTGATAAAATTAAAACTGAAAAAAGTCCAGAAGAGCCAATGCTGGCTTTTCCAGTAAAACAGCCAATCCAAAGACCCAACTGCATTGTGTATTATTTTCCCTGTAGAATCTGCAGGAAAAGAAGGCATTGCTGTCCTAAATGCAGACAGGAATCCGTCTCTTGCATCATCCTGCATCTGCAGGGGTAACTTCAGAAATTATTTAGGGAATAATTATTGGAAAGAGTTATTCTGAATTTCTTCTCAACCTTATCTGTAGATTTGTCTTAGTCTGGTAGCTCTGGATATTACTCAAGGGAAGATTTTGCCTGGTCCCTTGTAGCTAGTTTGTAAGTGTTCCCTATTTTTTGTTATGACTTTGCATCTGAAAGATGCATGATAGCAAAGGAAATTTGTACCTGAAGAGCATATTCTGTGGGTAAATGCAAACTTTTTTTTCCAACTATCAAATTTCCATTGAATTAACATCCTCCCTGTTGTTGCATTATCAAAATGAGAAAGCAAAAAGATCCTTTTTCCCTTTAAGGAGCGAAGTCTTCTCATCCCATGCCCCAGACCACTGGGATGCGGATGGTTTGCATTTGCACCAGCCTTCAGTGGCTGCTGTGGAATTAAACAATGCTATATAACTCCAGTTTCTGATGAAAGCTTTGTAAGTGGCATGGGATAAGTCAGCACCTGTTTGTACCTCGGTTTCTTGAAAAATGGAGATGGCAGTTTTGCCTTCATTGTTGAAAGTATTGTGGAGATGACTGTTCAGGCAATGCTGCAAGTTATGTAGAGTTTAACAGGGAAGCTACCAGCTGCCTAAAGTTTTGTGGATGGATAGCATGACATTTTTAGAATTAACTCTTGGTGGTATGGCTATTCTGTTTTCCTTCATGTGCTCTTTGTTAGTGCAATGAAAGATTCTCTGCAAAATACTCCCTTCTGTTTTTCCCATCACCATTATGAAATTTCTGTTGTTGCTTTCTGGTGAGCTTGAGTCATCCTCATACTTCGTGTGGTTTCTCTAAGAGGAAGAGAGGACTAAAATAAACTGCATTACAAAAAGGGGAACCGCTTCCTCTAATGTCTTAAAATTTGTCCAAGGTGTAACTCTGGAGCAGAGAATATTACAAGTTTGCCATCATCTCAATAGAGGAGGTGTTTCCCCTTGAGCGTGAGCAGCGTTAACAAAACGCAGAAGGAAGTACAAAGACACATTTCACATTACCTCTGCTTCTTCCCTAAAGAAATCTGGATTTCAGGTTGGTTTTTTAAGGTCTATTTCCGTAAGAACAGGATTGTTTCAACGCAGTGTGAAGTTCAGTGGTGTGGTCATTTACTTTGAGATGTGCCTCACATATTTCTGTGAGGACCAGGCAGTCATGCGTAGTAATTCTTCACATTCCTGACATCTCTTTCATAATCCACTTTTGGGATGATGATAACTGCAATGAATAGGCAGGAAAGGAATTTCATTATTTTTTTTTTCAAATGCCTGGAATTAGTGTTTAGATTCTAGTTGTAGAATCTATAGTGTCAGTATTTTTTGCAGTTAGCATCCAGATGATGTGTTTTAAACCTATTTAGAAAACTCTTCTGTGGAGCTCTCTGTAGGTAAATAAATCCTAAGCTCATCACAAGTAACTTCCCAGAGTCTTGTAGATGGTTTGTAACATATGTAAAATAAAAGCCAGCACTCAATTTCTTACAACTCTAAGGGAGCTTTAACAGCTTTTATAACTCCATAATTTTTTGCTTTTCATGGGTGGTTTTTTCTGCTTTGGGTTGGGCATTTCTGTGTTTCTTTGGTTTATGGCTGGGTGTTTTTGTAGGGTAAAGTAACTCTATGTAGTGTTGCTTGAAATCTTTGATGAAGGAAGGAGACTTACATAGAATACATACAATACATAGAATAAACCAGGTTGGAAGAGACCTTCAAGATCATCGCGTCCAACCCATCAACCAATCCAACACCGCCCAAGCAACTAACCCACGGCACCAAGCACCCCATCAAGTCTTCTCACAGTATCACAGTATCACACAGTATCACAGTAACTAAGGTTGGAAGAGACCCCAAGGATCATCAAGTCCAACCTGTTCCAACAGACCTCACAACTAGATCATGGCACCAAGTGCCACGTCCAATCTCCCCTTGAACACCTCCAGGGACTGCGACTCCACCACCTCCCTGGGCAGCCCATTCCAATGACGAATGACTCGCTCAGTGAAGAACTTTTTCCTCACCTCGAGTCTAAACCTCCCCTGGCACAACTTGAGACTGTGTCCCCTTGTTCTGGTGCTGGTTGCCTGGGAGAAGAGACCAACCCCCTCCTGTCTACAACCACCTTTCAGGTAGTTGTAGAGGGCAATGAGGTCACCTCTGATCCTTCTCTTCTCCAGGCTAAACAATCCCAGCTCCCTCAGCCTCTCCTCATAGGGCTGTGCTCAAGGCCTCTCCCCAGCCTTGTTGCCCTTCTCTAGACACGTTCAAGTGTCTCGATGTCCTTCCTAAACTGAGGGGCCCAGAACTGGACACAGTACTCAAGGTGTGGCCTAACCAATGCAGAGTACAGGGGCACAATGACCTCCCTGCTCCTGCTGGCCACACTATTCCTAATACAGGCCAGTGATGGCAACTCCACCACCTCCCCAGGCAGCCCATTCCAATGTGCAATCACTCTTTCTGTATAGAACTTTTTTCTAACATCCAGCATGAACCTCCCCTGGCGCAGCCTGAGACTGTGTCCTCTTGTTCTGGTACTGCTTGCCTGGGAGAAGAGACCAACATCCGTCTGTCTACAACCTCTCTTCAGGTAGTTGTAGAGAGTAATAAGGTCACCCCTGAGTCTCCTCTTCTCCAGGCTAAAAGACTTCCATCGGAACAGTTGCATCTAATCTTTTGGGCATTGCTGGACTTGTGTGACCTTGGAAATTCAGTTGCTCTGCTGAGTTAGGTGTGATACATGAAGTTGCAAAACATGAATGTTAAATAGATTCTCTCTGAAATAATTACCATATTTTTTTAACGCTTGTCCTCATGCAGGTTGCCTGAAGTCTTCTTCCTTTTGACTATATCAATACCCTCCCTTCTCAGAAATTGAATATTAATGTAGGGTAGTTTCTTCTGTCAGGTTTGAGTTAATTTTTGAAGGTCCAGAGAAGCCAGGAAGAGAAATGGCTTATTCAGTGGTTATTGTCCTTTCAGCAAGAAAAGAATTACTTCTACTCACGTCTTCACTGAATAAAGTGATGGTTTCTTTATCTTCTGTGAATGAAATCTAGGACACACTGATTGCAGCATAATCTTGGGTCCCGTTTCTGTAAGGAAGAAGAGTTTCCTCTAAAAAGATCTTGTTACTTTCCAACAGGAGGTTTTATACCTTTTCCTGCAATTTGTTCTTGCCTCATGTGGTCACATGCTACTTTAAAGCTTTTTAACCACTAATATGTCAAGAGTTTTGTTTGAAGAACATCTTGGCATGTTTGCATGACGTGATAATAACAGTTAATGTGTGCTTCTCCCATTTAGAAATGAATTTTTGCCAAGTAGGGAAGTTCTGGGGAGAAAATCGATCGCTTTGCAAAGTAATTCCTTTAAGTGAAAGTAATTCCTTTAAGTTCCCTTGCAGATGAATGGGAAAATTAACATAATTCTTCAAGAAGCACTAGGTAGTAGTCTTTAATTTCTAGGAAATACAGGGGACAGATTACTGCAGTGCAAGTGCTGTATTACTGGTAACTACAGGTGACTGTGCTGAGCTCACCAGCAGTCTCACAGCTAAATCTTATTGATTTTTGTAGAGACCAGTGCAACCTCTGCAGGGCTCTGCAAGGATTATAAGATGTGAGAGGAGTAAGCACAGGGAAGCAGATGCTGTCTCTGGCTGCGGAGGCAGAGTATGAAGCTATTGATTGTACACTTTGCTTTATCAGACATCACCCCAGAGCAGTTATTCCAGCTTTTGGGGATATCCAGTTCTTGATCCTCCACCATGCGGGGTGATTCTTCCTGTACTTATAGTAAACCTTTATTTCTTTGTGCTGTGATCATTAATAAGATACTTTGCTAGATTTGCTGACTTGAAATCAGCACATGAACCTCATGTTTCTTGTCTGCCTGCATTTGTCCACCTGAGATGCTTCAGAGCACGACTTGCAAGTTTCCCATTTTTGTATCATATTTAACACTGTCAAGTGAGGCCTCTGTGTGTGTTTAATAGTCATGACCCTGGATAGATCCTCCTGAGGGCTTTTTTACCTAGGAAGGACCTGGGAGCAGGCCCTCTGACAAGGCAAGCCATTACCTGCAAATTAAAATCCAGACTCATCCTCTAAACCACGGTCTGTCCTTCTCTATTACAATACCATCCAAACTGTCAGCTGCAGGAGTGAAAACCTCCCCAGCAGCAGCCCACACATACCCCTCCAGAGACCCCCTTCCTATGTGGCTGGAACAGACGGAGACTGCACTGGCCATGGCCCTGGTACAGATGGCAGGGCAAAGAGCCTTGCTACCAGGTCCAGCCTTCAGGTCAAAGCTTGGACACACCAATTCTGTTACATGGCAATGAAACACAGCTTTAGGTGAGTTGTAATTTCTAAAGCCAAAGTCACCTTTGAGGTATTTAGGAACTCGTTTGTCCTGGCAGAAGTTAGACAAGTAAGGCAGTCAAATATTTTAAAGCCACTGGGTGAGTGACTGTGAGTGCTGTGAACATAATGATGTATTTCATACTGGTCCACTGTTTGCTGATGGTTTGGGGGTTTTTTGTTTGTTTGTTTTCACTTTAGGATGAACGTGAAGCCAGAGAGAATGTGAAGAGGGAGCAGGACGAAGCGTACCGCATATCGCTGGAGGCCGACAGAGCGAAGGTGTGTGCAGGGTGAAGCGATGGCATGAGTGCTGGGATGGGAATCTGCACAGGGGGTGAAATCTCTCTCTGGTGCAGAGGACTGCCTGCCTTCAGTTCTGCTCTTAAGATGGGAGGGATGCTGTAAGAGCAGTTACTACCCTCAGTGGTTATAAATGGCACCAGATACGGTCATGAGGGGTAGATGTGATTGAGGTTATTTTGCTATGGCAGTCCTGGCCTCACTTAATTCTAGAAGCTGGGAAAGAATGGCAGGAAGAGCTCACTTAATAAATGTCCTATTTGTTGTATTAATTTCTACAGAAAAGTTGAGAAGTTTCTTTGCTTTTATATGGCTGATGCACACCATTTAACACAACTATGGGAAGCAAGGCAACAGATGTGTGATTGCTGTTTGTGTTTTTCAGAGGGAAGCACAAGAGAGAGAAATGGCAGAGCAGTTTCGCCTGGAGCAAATTCGGAAAGAACAGGAGGAAGAACGTGAGGTGGGAAGTTTTCTGACAACTTTTTGAGTTCATGAAGTTTATGGACATTGCAACTTTCATTCAACACACGTTGCAGCTTTCATTCCAAGTATACTTTTTATGTGAACACTTCTTTTTTTTAATTACATATTTGCTATACGTATAAACCATAACGCAACGAAAGCATTTTCAGCCACTGTTAGCTCTCCTGTTCTACCATCAGATGACAATTATGACATCTGGGTGTGAATTACAGCCATATATTGGATAGATCTGTGAAATGAGCTCCATAAATGGTGGAATCCTTGGGAACCTCTAACCTTGTTTCTCCAGACACACCTTTTAAAAATGTAATACCATGGAGCTCTGTCATTTCTTCCAGGAAGTAGGAAGAAGTTCTTCATGGAAGGAGTGATTTGCCATTGGAATGGGCTGCCCAGGGAGGTGGTGGAGTCACTATCACTGGAGATGTTTAGGAAGAGACTGGATGGGGTGCTTGGTGCCATGGTTTAGTTGATTAGATGGTGTTGGATGATAGGTTGGACTCGATGATCTCAAAGGTCTCTTCCAACCTGGTTAATCCTCTCCCTCTCCTCTCCCTCTCCTCTCCCTCTCCTCTCCCTCTCCTCTCCCTCTCCTCTCCCTCTCCTCTCCCTCTCCTCTCCCTCTCCTCTCCCTCTCCTCTCCCTCTCCTCTCCCTCTCCTCTCCCTCTCCTCTCCCTCTCCTCTCCCTCTCCTCTCCCTCTCCTCTCCCTCTCCTCTCCCTCTCCTCTCCCTCTCCTCTCCCTCTCCCTTTAGACAAAGAGTAGCTGCAAATCTGATCAGACAAGTTGCACATTTAATTTGGAAGACAAAAGGACTGTAAAAAATAATATATTTAAGGTGAAACAAAAAATTAAAACAAAATCTAGAAAATTTTATTTATGGTACTTTTTATAATTCCTAAGCAGGCTTCTGCAGAATCTTTCTCAGAGTAAAAATTGTGTTTATGTTTCTAAGCCTATATAGGAAAGTAGAGACTATGTGCAGTGAAGAGTATTTGTTCCTCAAACTCTTGTGTTTTGTAGATTCTCAGTCACTGTCCCTGAAGGCATTCAAAACACATGTAGACATGGCACTCTGGGACATGGTTTAGTGGGCATGGAGGTGTTGGGTTGACAGTTGGACTTGATGATGCAAGTGACCTTTTCCAACCTTAATAATTCTATGATTTTCAAGGATCACAGTGCCTGTCAGAGACAGCTCCTGCAGGCTCTTTCCAGGCTCTAGGCTAGCTCCTGCCCTAGCTGTGTGTCCGTGCAGGCATTTCCATGTATTAGTGACTTCCTCTTTCTCATCTCCTGGCAAATACAAAATGTGGTAAAAGGGTTGGGGTGTACAGCCTGTTTCTTCCCCTGAAGTCCCACCACATTTCAAAGGATTGCTAAAACAGACTAGGCATGAAAATATTTCCACCTCTTGAAGCATAAGTCCTTACTGAACTGCTGTGAAACAGATGATACTTGTAAAGGTCATTGAAACCCTGGAATAAAATTCTCAGAAGAGATATTCACATGTAGATGTCTTGGCTGAAAGCACAGTTGATTGGAAGTTGGCCTTTGATTTCCAGGCTTGTAAGATTCTGCTACTGATAATTAATACAGAGCTGTATCTGCAGCCCTCTTGAACATATAGTTCCTGAGTATGCTTCCAGTATTATATCAAGTATAAATAAAATTGAAAGATGGGGAAAAAAAAAATCATTTATATAAAATATCAGAGTTCCTCTGTTTTTGGTGGACTTAATGGAACTTCTTTCATCTGACTTCCATGTGTTACGGAGATTTCAAATTTGGAATTAGATTGTCATTTAATTCTCCACTTAGTTAAAGTCCTTGGAACTGGTGGAATTCTGATAAATCACAGCCTTGCTCATTTCCACCACCCCCCCACCACGTGACTTAAATGTATACTTGACATTTCAGTCTTGTGTACTTTGCTGATGTATGAAAAAATTGCATTATACAACTACAAAAAAAAAGTTGGCTACGAACACATTTATTATTCCCTGCAATAAACCCAATAAACAAACTGTATGAGCAGTGCATTTGCATATATATTTTTTGACCAAGATAATGGCATTAAAAAACCTGAACCACTTAGGCATTCAGGAACCTTTTAAACTGTGCTGCATTGCAAATACCAAACAGGAGTATTCGGTGGTTTGGGAAAGATGCAGTCCCCTTCTTCTTTCTTATCCTACAGTATCTGATTACTTATTTAGCTCCTGTTAACATCAGCCAAGAATGGAAGCTAAAAAACAACTGAGGGAGCAATGCAGAGAACTAAGCTGTGAGAATTGTGTCAAGAGCAATTGTAAGATGGCAATTCTGTGAGGTTAATAGCAATAGAACATAGACCAGTCCTGAGCAGTAGCGGGCTGCTGAGCAATCAGCTCACACTCAGCATCAAGTAAGAAACATGGGGGGGGGGTAGGGGGGTGTTGGTGTTTAAGTAATTTTGCATGCATAGAAACAATAATTAATTCTGCTTTATTATATCTGCTCCTGAACCTTTTCTGATAGCTTGGCCTTTTGGAAATCGTTTTCTTAGGCAAAGGCTGCAAGACTGGCCCACATTATCAAAATGTACCTGGGCTTCCCTGTTTTAGCGTGGAGCGCAGTAATGAAAATAATGGGATCTGTTTGCTTAGCAGAACAAAAGGGATTTTAACAATAATGTTTACTAACACTCCCCATTTTCCATACAGATTACTTAGGCTGAATTGTTCTGCAACAGTGTTTACTTACAGAAGTGGCTTTATGTTCAGTTCATACGTTTAAAATCGGGCTGGTGAGCTATTCGCATACTGAACATCTTTTTATCAACAAACTGAAATTGCTTGTTCAGGTCCAAGAGTTTTTAATGGGATCCATCACTCTGTCATTTTCTGCCTTGGTTTGCTGGTACAGAATATCCACTGTAAATTGCCATTTTATGCTGAAGCCTTGGAGAGTAGTTACTTTGGGGAGCGGCGCACTCTTTGCACAAGAGAAGAGCTCTAATGAGCTACTGTTGTTTATTTTTCTATAATATAATTGATTGGGTTCAGTAAACAATGTAGCATCTGTTGTTATACTGTGTGGGGAAATGTCAAAACAGAAAGATAGTAAGCAGGTGGTTGAGAATGAGAAAATTAAAATAGAATCTATTTAAAATAGAATCTCACAGTAGATGAGCAAAAATGAACTCAAGTTCTATGTATAAATATTTATACTGAGATATAATTTGCTCAGAGGTTCATATGTAAGAAGTAGGCTGTTGAAAAGCCTTCGCAATCTTGGTTCTGCCCAGTCCATTCCCTTTGTAATGTAATCTTCCTGCGTCAGTTTCTGTTACCGAATGACCTTGGGGAGGTTTTCAAAGGCGCAAATAGCAACTGTGTTATCTTGAAAGTTCCCTGAAAATCTGGGTAAATCCCAGCCTGACTGCCCCTTCACTTTGCAAAACTGTCTTTCAGGTGCATTTTGGGGGAGGCAGTGTGGTCATGCTGCTGCTTCCATTCATTGGCATTCTTCCTGACTGCTGTCTCAAGCGAGGTGATTGTGTAACGGGGCTGCTTTCTAAGAAAGGGCTGGTTTGTAACAGATGCCAGTGCCCGCCCACCAGTACCACCCAGACTCGGTACCCCCAGAAGTCCAGTCCACCTCCTCCAGCACTCTGAGATTAGGCAGCAATTCTTAAAAAATAATTTCTGATCAAAATATTGATGTTGCAGTAGCTCATGAAGGGGGAGGACAGAGAACACAGACTTGGCTCCTGCCCTTAAAATCTTGATATCAGCAGTACCCACGGCGTTAGCAGAAAAGCAGTCATACATGTTTTTAGACCTGCAATTTCATTGCAGTTTTGGGGCTGGTTTCATTCAGGTTGTTGCAGACAATGTGCACACCTGGCCTTGGAACCACCTTCCTGCAAATAGTGATGATAATAATTATTAATAATAATAATGGCTTGCTTTAAATCATGAAGTTAACCATTTCTGTTCGTCCAGTTTTCTTCCTTGACCATACCTAATTTTATATACCTTCATGATCTCTTTAATTATGTCTTTTACCAATGCTTCCAGGGTTTTTGTATCAAACCTGCATACATTTCCATTTACTTTGACCTGCCATTAAAGGTCTGGTCTTTGCTGCAAGTGGTCAGTTACTCAGTGCAAGAGGAAGGCAATTTGCTGTGTGCATTTAAAGAAATACTTTTACTGCCTTTTAATTTATACCCTTTAAAGGAAGTAATTGGCCACTTGACAAATAGTCTCTCATTCAAATTTTTTTCCAAGGCTTTCTGCCAAATCATTAAATTACTTATCCCCACCGTGCATTAACTGTAGACCTAATAATATGTGTTATAAAGAAGGATTTATTTTAATTAGTTGTCTGGTGGGCTGTTATTAAGGAATGAATAAAAATGATTTTGTCACTGAGATATAAAACACAACTATGGCTCTGGGGCACTCCTGCATGCCTTGGAGTTCTAGAAGCAATAAAAAGGAAAGCTTTCTGGTGTTTTCTTCTGCTGCTAGCATTGCAAGCTAAGTGGTTGTTTTTCCTTCCTCAGGCTATCAGGCTCTCTCTTGAGCAATCTCTGCCTCCCGAACCGAAAGAGGAGAGCACTGAGTCTGTCAGTAAACTGCGTATTCGGACGCCCAGCGGAGAATTCTTTGAGCGACGTTTCCTGGCCAGCAGCAAGCTGCAGGTTGTCTTTGATTTTGTAGCTTCCAAGGGGTATCCTTGGGAGGAGTACAAGCTGCTGGGCACCTTTCCAAAGAGAGATGTGAGTAAATGTACCTTTCGGGAACAGCTACCGCTACTTCTCACCCCTGTACGCTAGATGACCAGTGTGTTATAGCACACGAGGTAAAAGCTATGCCTGAATAAACTGGAGAGCTGCCAAGCTCTGTGGCTGTAAGCAAGCCAGATGCTAACCTACCACTGCTATCATATGCTACATACAAATCTGCTTTGAGAAACCTGTTTCCAGTGACATTGTAAAACATCCTGTTAGTGAAAGAAACAAACTGTGCGCCATGTTCAATCAAAACTGCCTGAATATGCAGAGGCAGCATCATTAATGTCCTGTTTTGAGGGAAACTGCATCCATACTGGTAGGCTTTTTAGGTCTGTCATGAGATGGTACTTCTGATCTTTCCTGGTGTGGTGGGTTGAAGTTTCCCCCCAGCGTTAACAATGGTTTTGCCATTTTGATGCAGTTTTATAGGCCAGGAAGGCTCAGTGTCAGCTGATACACAGATGTGAGCTAATCAGTGCATTCTAATAAATTACTCATCCACCTGTTACATAACAGCAGTAAATAATCATTTGTATCCCCTACTTTGAAATTCTAATGATGTACCTGCTGTGACCCATTTTCAAAATCAGTGCTGCTTACAGAAGCCAATTAAATTCTGTTTATGTATCAGCAAATATTTATATGCTGGTTACTAAGTTTCTTCTAAAATATGCCTCTATGTTTTCTGCTCCTTTACAAATTAACTTTCATTTCCTATTTAGCCATTATTACAGCAAAAGTAGAAGTCAGTAGGTCCAACTGTGCTATAATTACCCAGACTCCTGCATAAAAGGTGATGGTAACAGGCACTGCAGATATGCTTGGCACTGCACTGGGTGAAGTTCAGCAGCTTTTTAGCCAGACTGCCTCTGTACTGCAAACGAGCGTAGGCATCCCTCAATCAGATGTTTTGGGGTTGTTTTTGTCTGGGGGCATCTCCAGGTGACTGGTTAATCCATTTAAGGAGCTCAATACCTTGGGCTGCTTTTCCATTTTGTTTCCATCACTGCCCCTGGAGTTAGTTCACTAGGAGTAAGGCTCTGCTTAGCATGTTTGCAGTACTGCTTTGGAACAAATACCTCTTGCTTTTTCATCTTATTTTTAAGTACTCTGGCGGGGAAGAAAATAATGTCCTTAGCTAGCAAGCTTACAACCTTGAGAGTGGATGTGATTTCTGACCAGTTTTTGGCATAACACATTGTACAGGATTGTAGTGCTACAGCTTTTCTTCCACCTTACCCTACACTGAGAATCTTGATAAGTCAGAGTGAAAAGCAATGTTTAAAGAATCTCATTAATCGCTAATTAACTTTACTCCTTAATCATGTAATCTCATTTCCAGTGGAACCAAAGACCAGAAGAGTCGCCTGTGTTTCCGGAATTACTGATTGTTGAGCTTACTTGACAGAAGAAAACCAGTCTGTCACAGTCTAAACAGTGGGCTTATGTATTTTAAATACATTCTCCCAGGCAACCAGCACCAGAACAAGGGGACACAGTCTCAAGCTGTGCCAGGGGAGGTTTAGACTCAAAGTGAGGAGAAAGTTCTTCACTGAGCGAGTCGTTCATCATTGGAATGTGCTGCCCAGGGAGGTGGTGGAGTCACCGTCCCTGGAGGCATTCAAGAGGAGATTGGACATGGCACTTGGTGCCATGGTCTAGTCATGAGGTCTGTGGAGACAGGTTGGACTCGATGATCCTTGGGGTCTCTTCCAACCTTAGTTATACTGTGATACTGTGAAATATTTTGCAAGTCAAATCTCCCTACCCATAACATATTCATGTCTTAGCACATAGTTGAGTTAGATGTGACAGGATGCTTGGTTGCATGGTTTAGTTGGTTGGGTGGTGTTGGATGATAGGTTGGACACGATGATCTTGAAGGTCTCTTCCAACCTGGTTTATTCTATTCTATTCTATTCTATTCTATTCTAATATTAAAAACCTACAAGTATATTACTCTCACTTTTATACCTTTTTTTTGCACTTCAGACCTGCTGCTTCTGTACATTAGGGCAACAAGGCTGGTGAGAGGTCTCGAGCACAGCCCTATGAGGAGAGGCTGAGGGAGCCGGGGTTGCTTAGCCTGGAGACGAGGAGGCTCAGGGGAGACCTTATTGGTCTCTACAACTACCTGAGGGGAGGTTGTAGCCAGGTGGGGGTTGGTCTGTTCTCTCAGGCAAGCAGCACCAGAACAAGAGGACACAGTCTAAAGCTGTGCCAGGGGAGGTTTAGGCTCAAGGTGAGGAGAAAGTTCATCACAGAAAGAGAGACTGGCCATTGGGATGTGCTGCCCAGGGAGGTGGTGGAGTCACTGTCCCTGGAGGTGTTCAAAAAAAGACTGGATGTGGCCCTTGGAGCCATGGTTTAGTTGTCAGGAGGTGTTAGGTATCAAGTAATAGGTTGGAGTTGATTATCTCTGAGGTCTTTTCCAACCTGGCTGATTCTATGATTCTATGATCACATCATTGTCATAATTAATTTTAGTCTGCTGTAATACACTCAAAAATTCATCAGACAACTGACATAAGAACAAATGGAAAAGGGGTAGAAAGGCAAAAATTGCAACAGGCCAATGATTTCAGTACTGTCAGGCAGCAAACACTGGGGCCAAGAAGGGAGAATGTAACAGCAGAGGACAGAGTGTCAGTCTGTCGCATGGGAAGCAAAGACCCTGCCATCTTTTCTCTAGGCTTCCTACCTAATAATGCCATATATGAGGAGTCACATACATGATTCATGCCAATTGACTCAGCGGTCATGTATGAATTCAGTTGCCACTGTGACCATCAGAGCTAGGACAAAGTATAATCCCTAGGGGTATGCTAACCACTGAGAACTGCAAATGGCATCTGCCATGTTCCCCAGGTTTAGAAAGTTGAAGTGTACAATTCCACAGACAGATATAAAAAGAAACACAAAAGAGGTCCTTGATGAATGCCTTGGAAGCACAGTGGAAGTTCATATTCATCACCTTAGGCTTTGTGGTAGATAGTCTCTCAAAATTACACTAAGATCTCCAGGTATGACATGTACCACAAACATTCATTGAAATCTGTGCAACAAGAACAGAGTACTTGGGATGCTAGTGCTCCAGGAATCAACAGCATTTAAAATGTCTGTCTGTGTGCATTTGAACAATACATAATATTTCTGAAGGTGTCAGAACTACTTTGCTGGATTTTTTGCTGCAGTAAGGTGAAAACATGTCTTCTCAGGTTGTTTTTTTTCCTTCCCTCATCAGTATTGCAGTAGCATACACACACCCAAATGTGTTTCTGTTATGCCAAAACAAGGGGGTTATTTTCAATCAAATCACAAGTGTCTTGTGGTAAACTGGCTAGAGCATTTCCCCCTGCTTCTCAGAGCTATGAGTCCTGACACCCTGATACAGTGTTGTTGAAGTATTTTTCACTTCTTTGGCAAATAAAAATTCATTAGTTCCTAGTTCTATGTTCCAGTTGCTTACACAGATATCCTTAGCTAACTTAAAGTTGGTATCATAACCCTACTGTAAATACAAACTTCTACACGTGAGTAAATACACAGATTAACCTTTTCCAGGCACTACTTGTAGATTTTAAAGCAGCAGTGACATTCCAAAGCAGTTAAGCACATGCAGTGACTCGTTATTGGGCCTTTGTCACTGACTGTGGTGTTCTTTCTGCTAGCACTGAAATTAGGTATTAACCACCTCCTCTTTCAGTCCCTTAACTGAGGCAGCAGTGTGTACCTACCATACCGACAAGGGTCTGTGGCATGGAGGCAGCCTGTAGGTAACCTGTACCTCTAACTCTGGTAAGCACCTCTGTCAGAGTGAAAAGTGACAGAGTACAAAGGCCTCACCTAGACTACTATGTCCAGCTCTGGAGCCCTCAACACTGGAAGGACATCAGCCTGATAGAACAGGTCCAGAGGAGGGGCATGAAAATGATCAAGGGGCTGGAACACCTCCACTATGAGGACATGCTGAGGGAGCTGGGGATGTTCAGCCTGGAGAAGAGAAAGATCTGGGGAGACCTTAGAGCAGCCTTCCAGTGTCTGAAGGGGGCCTACAAGGAGGCTGGAGAGGGACTGTTAACAAAGGCCTGAAGGATAGGACAAGGGGCAGTGTTTTAAATTAGAAAACAGTAGATTTAGAGTGGATGTTAAGAACAAGTTCTTTACCATGAGGGTGGTGGAACACTGGAACAGGTTGCATAGGGAGGTCGTTGAGGCCCCATCCCTGGAGATATTCAAGGTCAGGCTTGACAATGCTCTGAGCAACCTGATCTAGTGGAGGATGTCCCTGCTGACTGCAAGGGGATTGGGCTAGATGACCCTTCCAACCCAAACCATTCTATGATTCTGTGATTGTGAGTTCTTTGCATTAATTTTGAATGCACCTGTGAAGGGATTATGGAAGCAAAGGTGTGAGCTATAAAGTGTTAGTGCTGGTTTCAGAACTGTGGTTCCCATTCTCCCAAGAATCACTCTAATCTTCAAAATGCATTTAACTATAACCGAAAAGTTTACCCTGAGCATATTAATGTGCTCAGTCAACCTTCTCATTCAGTATTTCTTCCAAGTCCTTTTCTCTTGAAAGCCTTCCCAAACGCTAATTTCAGCAGTCCACTTGATCTGACAGCTGCCAGATCCACCTTCTCCCAGTGCTTTGGAGACTTCCTGGACGATCATTTCCTCACTTCCTTCTGTGGTGGAAATCTGCAGAAGTCCTCCTCAAAGTTTTTAGCATCTTACAGAGTGGACATTTCACCATCCTTCAAGCAAGAAGCTGAGGTGTACCAGGTCTAGCTGAAACAGCAGGAGGAATATGCAGAACAAATTTTACTCAAACTGCTTCAGACACCCTACCTAGGGTTAATGATGTGTTTGTGAATGCTTTATGGGATCTCTCAGAAAGGGAGGGCCTAGCATGCTTTCTATTTTTGAAAGACTGAATTTATTAATTTCTTCTGAAAAATCAAACTTGCAACCAATAATTTCTTCTCCTTAGGGTGTAGCATCCCTGGAGGTGCTCAAGAGGGGATTGGACATGGCACTTGGTGCCATGGTTTAGTCATGAGGTCTGTGGTGACAGGTTGGACTTGATGATCTTTGAGGTCTCTTCCAACCTTGGTGATTCTGTGATTAGTTGTGTATTTGAGAGTATGCCTTTTGCAGACATGGTATTAGAGACTTAAGCTCTTTATTTACTGTATCTGGGAGCTCTGGTAAGCCAAGACTTCTACAGTATTTCCCATTTTATTTCTCTGAGCCACAGCTTAGAATCAGATGGCAGTTAAGTCACTTAAGGTTCTTTAAATGCATCTAAAGTGTTGCTTAATAATTCAGAACCAGTTTGGTCTGTTTAGAGTATTAAGATGTTTTAAATCCTTTTAATTAACCAGTTTCAACAGCAGTTTAAATAAACAGGAACAAAAAATCTGTCTCTCCCTTGAAAAAGCAGAAATTAAACTTAAATTAAATCTCAGATCAAATTAGGTGTGATCAGGATTTTAGTAAATTTAGGGCCAGACAATTGTTAATATTATATGGGGAGTATAAGGGAGTATAAGATACTTCTAGTGTGGGGTGTCCCTGCCCATGGCAGGGGGATTGGAACTAGATGATCCTTATGGTCCCTTCCAACCCTGACTGATACTATGATACTTCTCCAAACCCAAGTGTGGTCATTCATTCCCATGCTCTGGCAGGAATAATCCTCTTTGATGCCCACAGTGGTGAAAATAATGCCACAGGATAGTAAATTTGGCTGCAGCACCTAGCATGTGTAGTCTTCTGAGCAGGTAACTGTCCTCTGATATTCTTGGAAAGCTAATATTAGTGTGGTCCATATGCAGATGTTGGTCTCTTCTCCCAGGCAGCCAGTACCAGAACAAGAGGACACAGTCTCAGGCTGTGCCAGGGGAGGTTTAGGTTGGATGTTAAGAAGAAGTTCTATACAGAGAGAGTGATTGCTCATTGGAATGGGCTGCCTGGGAAGGTGGTGGAGTCGCCATCATTGAAGGTGTTCAGGAGGAGACTTGATGGGGTGCTTGGTGCCATGGTTTAGTTGATTAGGTGGTGTTGGATTGGTTGATGGGTTGGACGCAATGATCTTGAAGGTCTCTTCCAACCTGGTTTATTCTATGTATTAGTCTATGTATGTATTATGTATAACCTACTTTCAAACTCATTAGGTGGTATTTAAGCCCTTCAGAAAGTTCATGAAAGGGTTGTATGTCCAGGATCCTTTCTGGCTTTTAATATTCTTTCTCCTAATGACTATCTTGATAGAAAGATGGAAGAAAGGTGTTAAGTGAGGAAGGATTCATGCAGTGTTGTGGTTATACCCAACAGCACTTCTAGTGACTTCACATAAATCACAAAAGTGACTTGAATATCTGTCTTACAGCAAAGGAGGCTTGCAAAGGAATGAAATCTTTTTCTGGTATGTTCAAAAAACTTTGAGGATGTTTTTGCAAGTTCAGGGAAGGTGTAACGTGTGATTCTCATTGTTGTTCCAGTCATTTCAGCTACTGGTACTTTTGTTTCCTAGTACATAAATTAGCACTCATCTGGTTTAATTCACATAATTTAAACTTTCAGGTCAATATAAATCTGGTGGTGGCATGTTTATCAGTTCTGATCTACTTTACACAAGGCCACAGCCACCTGCAAAGGCAGACATCCCTCAACTGTGCTTAAGTCAATACTGCCTGCCCTTCTCTTTTCTCTCCGTTCAGGATGTGTTGTTATTTTATTTATTCAAGCAGTTAAGTTTAGTTTTGTTAAGACACTGAGAAGTTGCCTAAGCAAATTGGCCACACCAGACTAGCACATTCCCATGCCTCTTTTAGAAGCATGATTTCTGGTTGTTCTTGTTACAGTACAACAATTGGACTGATTAACCTTGAGTGGAAGAGGAATGGACCACTTATCATTGCAGCCAGATTGCTGAAGCATTTGCAACCTCAAGGTTTTACTGCTCTTAAGTAGTTTGTTCCTTATAAAAAATAACATCACAGTCTTTTGGTCAACACCTGCAGAGGGAGTGGGTGATACTCTTGCCCTGTGGTAGCACTAGAGAGAATATTGAGTAGATTTTGCTTCTTGAAATGTGGTATTTATTTCTGTGGCAAGATATTTTCCATCTCGGTAGTTGAAAAAATCTGTAAGTATTACAGAAAGATTTTTTTTCATGAGGTTTTCTTCCAAGAAAAACCCATTTGATCTTTTCAGACATGGTGCCTTTGCTTAAGTAGCTATGAAGATACCCAAAGAGAAAGATGAAAGCCCTTCATATGTCAAGTCACCGAAAGGAGATGGAAGGAATGTCTTCCTCCCCTCATAGATGTAAGCTTATTCTGAAAAGAAATAGAATTACATTCTATAGGCCAGTGTAGTTTCAGACTTCCTACAACTACTCTATTTGAATACAGGGAATGTTTAACCAATTTCAGGAACTAGGTGTGCATTTCAGATGAGCTATTTTACTTGAGCCTCACTCAAATAAGCAAGCACTCACCACGACACTGAATACTCAGTGCAGTACATGAACTCTCAGTTGAGTCATCTTCATTAGCCAGCCCAGTGACTAATGCCAGCCATGTGATTAATATATTCCACCCAAGCACATCCCTCAGACCAAAAGTGTTCTTTTATTTGGCACTGCCCCGTTTTACAGAACATTTATTTCAGGGAAGGCACATTACTATTCACAGCTAAGCTGCAGACCTTTTCTGTTGCGTATGGCATTATCCAGCATAAACTGGGCCTAGGGATATTCTGTACTTTCCCCCCAGAATTCATGCTTAGTGTCCATTTTGTGGGCTGGTGTTTTTTTCCTTCTCGGAGGAAGAAAATGTAACGATAAATACCAATCAAGAGCCTTTGTAATAGTATGATACTAAGAATGCTGCATCTGGTTACCAGAAAATTTAATGATCTCCTGCTGTTTTGGTAATTGCACAAGTAATGCATCAGACTAAATCACCAAAGCGGTCTTGGGCTCACTTTTTATTCTCTTTACCTATCTACCAATCACAACGTTATACTGTAGAGATCCTTGTGGTATCTGAGCATCTTAATCCTTTGAACTTGTGATAAAAATCCTTTTGGATTGTTTTTCCATGCAGTTGTAATTAAGTGCACATGAATCCAATCCTGGGTCATTCTCCCGTGAGTGACTGTGTTCACATCCATCCCCCTCTAGGATGTACATATGCAAAGCAAAGTCCTTGTAGTTCATTTGGAGCACTGAATGCATTTATGTTTTGAGACTTCCAGAAAATGTGGCTGTTTCCTTCCTTTCTGCTCTTCATCACTATCCACAGCAAAAACTATAGTATTTCTGGGGACGTGACCTTTCTTCTCTGTAGCTGGCACATTTTAAAGTGGTTAAATACATGGGTAGCTGTTAGCTGGATATGAGCACGCTGGCAGCAGTGCCCACAGGTAACAGACTATTCCACTCCTTGGCACAAGACAGAGGATGCTTAACATACAAATGCTGTCATCTGTAGGGGCCAGCGCTTAAACCCTTTCTCTACTCGGCAAGAAAACTGAAAGTAAATACTGTGAGGGAGCAGGTAATGGGAGTTTCCTCTGCCTGCAGGTCCTTTGTCAGGGAAAGACCCCTTCCAGGGTATTTTTCAGCTTCTTTTTTTCCAAGATACCACAGAAATTTCTTAAACAGGTCAAAGATTTCAAAACAAAAAAAAGGAAGGGAAGAAAGCAGAAAAGCTGAAGAGAGCTTTATGCTATCTTGCTTTTCCCTCTGAATCTGAAGTCCTCCAGTCTCAGAGTTGTTGGCACTGTGAAGAACTGCATCATCCTGTTCAGTACCTGCAGATAACTCCTCTGACTGCCACTAACTTTGACTTCTTGCTCCCAGCATATGAGGCAACTTGTCACATATTTTAGTGCCATCAATAACACATCAACAAAAGTCACATTATTGAAAGAGACTCTGATTGATTTAAATCCTTCCGTGTTTTCACTTCTGCCAAAGTGAAAAAGTGCAGCAAATGAGCTGTTTGAAAGGCTGGAGGAGGATGCAGCCTTGGGTGTAGTGATTTTTCTGTGAGATTCATTCTTGGAAATAAATACAAAAGATATTTTCAGTGTTGTTAGTAGCCAGATGTATTTTGGCCATTTGTGGTTTTGTGCAAGAGTTAGTAGTGTTTGTGGGGTTTCAGCTTTCTTCTACTAACATGGGGGTGGGGGTGGGGGTGGGGTGATGACCAACTAAAAGAATCAAATTTTCATCTAGAATTGTGATTTCATAGTGTTGAGCTTCCGAAAAGCATCGCTTACTCCAGGTGTGATTGTACAAATACAGCAGCACACTGCCTTTGGGCTGGTCCTTACTATTTACACCTCCATTAAGCTTAGTATTTTAAAAAGCAGAGAAAACAGTTGCTGTCTTAATTTACTGTTTAAAAAGCCAAGTCATGTGAGTCCATTTTACAAGCCTTCCCAGACTGGAATCCATGCAGCTAATTATTATCTGATCGAAATGTAGCCAATGGAAATGTACAGTGGCTGCATCTCAGCTAGCTGAGAGCTGCATGGCTTTTCTGGGAGCGGAAAGCATGCTCAGAGTAAAAGATAAACCAACGATTTTCTGTTTTCCCAACATCTTTTTTCTTTGCTTAGTAAATGTATTTTTAAATACGCTTCTCTAAAATGCTCTTTGGAGAAAATCTCCTCAGAGGAACAAGGCAGTGAGAGTGGGACATAACCAGACTGAGCCTTTGTAATTGGAACGAGACTGGAAGTCTTTTACTATGCCATATTTTTCCTTATTTGTGATGGCTTTCTTCAATTCAAATGTAAATTATCTCCACATTTATTCAACGAAACCAGATCTAATTGCATATATTCCTGTAAAGTAGCCCTACTTTTGTTTGTTGCTCAAGTTGAGCGTATTATCTGTACAACCCAGAGATCTTTCAATAGGTAGAAAGGAATCACTGTATTTGTTTGTGTGTCATTCTGAAAATATAGTTTTTTAAACAGATCTGGTGCTTTACCAGGTGTGCCTTTAAGTAATTTCTATTGCATTTATACTTTGGGAGGATTAGTAAAGAGAGTAAAAGAACTCTTTGTCCGTTAGATTCATTAAATGTATTCATGCGTGTGTAAGTAGCATAGAGGCTGTGCTGCTCGGGAATCAGATCCTTGTCCTAGGGTGTAGAGAAAGGTGAAGGGTGTGATATTTACTGCTTGTGTAAGTGTCATAATAATTGTGTATTCGATTCTTTATTTTTAAATAACCTTCCTGGGCATTAAGCCATGGGGCTTTTTTGTATTTATCTTTTCCCTGCGGTGTTAGGGAGGGTAAGGAACCACACCTTTGAAATGGTGAAAGTACAGCTGTTCAGGAGGTGTAGCAGGCCAGCAAAGGTGAACACAGAAACAATGCAAAAAATACTCTAGAAGGAAAAAGGCTTTGATATAAAAATGTATTAAAATGGTGCTTAAGCTAATATTAATGTTTTGTTATTGGGTCATTAGAAACCCAAGGAATCTGGAATAAAATGTATGTAGCTACTGCATTCTTACAGGAGAAGTAGATTATCTTTTGATTTTGCAGTCTTACATCATTCAAAGTGCCACAGACATACATCAAACCAAAGAGTTAGCGCTTAGTTGAGATGATTACCACAGAATTCTTTTAAGCAGATACCTATCAAAGTAATACATTTCCTGTGCACCAAACCACCATTGGTTACATAATAGAGCTTTTATGAGACAAACTCTTTACTCCAGAGTACCAAAGCATACAGTCCAGTAAAACTGTACCAATAGTTGGGAGGAAAGGGTTGGTTTACTACCTGAAACCTTTTTCAGTGAAACCAAAACATTTTGCAGCTCAGTGGCAAGATCTAACACCAACAGAAATGAAGTCCCGTTACCACCCTTCAGTCACGTTGTTAGAAAGTCTTGCCTGAGGAGAGAAGAGTGTTGGAGTTTGCAAAGAAAGTAATTTGCTTGAAGATGAACACCGCCAGGGCACTTTCAGCTTTGGCTTTGGGACAGGCCAGAATGTGCATGCATGTTATTCAGCAGTTCTGTCAGCTTAAGTATGAATCATTTTGCTATCACTTGAGCGCGGCTCTCTTAGTATCTGGACACTGTATCCTTCGTCTGCCACCCTCACTATATAAATCTGGAACAACTTAAAGTCACTTTTTTAGGAGGTTTTAGTTTATATTTCATTACAATATAAAATACTTAGCTTGGCAAAACCACAACATACATTTAAAAAATACTTTCACCTCATCAGCTGGTGTCTATTCTATCACCATGTGATGTGTGAGTGGACTCTTCAAGAGTACAACTGTAGGACTTGAAAATAGAAACACTGTACTTCCAACATTTGTTGTTTAGGTCTGTAACAAATGCTGAATACTTAACGTGGTGGATTTTGCAACCTTGCTCAAGGAAGTGTTGATTTCACTATTTGGGTATCTATGTAACCTCCCTGAGTTGAACAGAGTCAAACCAGATTCAGTCTATAGCATGTGCTTAAATGATGTCCTGTGTTAATGCTAAAAGCATAGAAGTCTTTAAATAATAAAGGTATACAGGTTTGGGACAATGAACCTTACATAGTGGGCAGGGCTGTTTTGAAAAGAGCACCATGCAAGGACATCAGAGCAAAAGATTGTCAGCACTGGACTCCAGAATTTATCCTAGTAGTAATGAAACAAATTAGAGAGATTTAAATATGAAGATATTTTATACTTTTGATATAGTATCAGCTTGGCTTTATTAAATAATCATCATAAATGTAAGTGAAGAAAATCCATTAGAACACCACATTTGACACACCTCTGCAGGCTACAGCTCATCCAGGTTCCTTTGGTCTCCATTATATGATTCTTTAATGTCTAATTCTGGTTTAAAATGTTATTAAGTTACAAAGCATTTTAGTTCTTGTACTTCATATATTCACAAGAGAAACCATTTCTTCTGGTAGGAGCCGAGTGCACTAATAAGGATTCTCTTCTTCACAGTAAACAACATATTTGCAAACCACAGATAACAAAGTAGAAGCTGCAGAAGGGTTATGGTGTGATAATTAAGTACAATGGCGACCCATATGAACAGAAAATGCCAAGGAGCTAAAACAAAGCAACAACAGCTTTGTTTGTTGACAGATGTAGGAGCCATATTGTTAGTTAATTGGGTAATGGTGTAAACATTTGCAAACTCTGCTGTCCCTCAGTGAATTAAGCAGCACACTGAAATTATGGTGAAAAGCTGCACAGTCCTTTTGCTGCAGGTACTCCACAATGCTTTTATAACTAACCTTCAAAGTATGAGGACGCTGAGGAAGGGGCACCATGCTTTGTCGTTATTCAGGGTACCTGAAGTTTGCAAACCTTAGAGCTCAGACTGGGATATGCATCTTGAATTACACTCCAGTGAATAATAGATTTCTGTGTGTTTGTAGTCTGAAAGATTGTGCTCATTGCCTAGGCTTGCTTTTCAGACGTATTTTTTCTCCCAGATGTAGAAGACTTTTTTTGAGTGTCTCTCGCAGCTTTTCAGGGGGGTGGGAGGGAAGGAGGGAAGCTGCAGGATTCAAAAATAGAGAGGTCTAATTAGATACTGGCTTGAACTGAAAAGGAGAATTGCTTCTCAGGTGCACAATACCTCATGTGCTGTGAGTTGCAGAGATCCCTCTTCACCTCGCTTTCTGTGCCGACGTGCAAGAATGGACTGTAGCAGAATACCAAAACATTAAAAAATGCAACAAGATACTTCATTAGCATACTTCTGTAATCACAAACTTAAATGCACTACTTTGGTTGTTTTTTGCATAACAGGTTTGCTTTCTAAGATAATAACCTTTCAATAATTTAAGCAGCATCTGTGCAGGAATGCATAATTGGACTGTAGATAATAGGAATCTCAAATTGAGGCCGGTTCTATAAATTATTTTTCTCCTCAGACATTTAGCAATAGCTCACCACGGTACAAGAAGTTTAAGAAAATCATTTCCTGCCTTGGGTATCAAAATAGTGCATCTGTTGGAGGTTTTAATTCTGTTTTGGGCTTAGTTTGGGTCTGGGTTTGGGTTTTTTTACGTTCTGTTGCAGTCACAGAGATGAAATTCCATTGATTTCAATGGACTTAGGGAGTGTGAAGCTTTTAGTGTTTGTAAAACAACAGAAATACAAATATTTTTTTCATTTTCTTCTGATTTAGCTTGGTGGGGGAGAGAAAGAGGAGCAATCCTGGTTGTGTTAATTGGTAACAGGATTAGTAAGTTATGTTCTTAGGGAAAAAAAATACATGAGGGTTTCTTATGACTTCATAGTATTTGGTGTACTTGAGAGTGGGTCTTAGAAACATTGATTTTAGAAAGGAGTGGCATGATATGATCCTAGTTTAACTTCAGAAAAAGTGTTTTGATATGTGTTTGCCTTTGTATCTGTAGCATCAGACTAATATGTATTATTCACAAGCAAACTTCTGATGACTAGTGTGCTCACACAGCAAAATTAACTAAAACAGAATTAATTAGCAGGGAAAGTAAGTTTAAAAGTGGAAGTGAAATATTTCAGGCAGTGCTAAGATTAAAAGATGTTATCTTCATCTTTCTTCTGTGAAGCTTTGCAGTAGCCTTCTGAAGGTTACCCCAGCACTGGTGTGTAAACCTGAATGTCTGAAGGACACGAGGACCCTTGTCATCATTATTTGGTCTATATAGATAATTACATTATGTAATATTTACAATTAAATTCTGTTTTCAGAGAAGCAATTTGTCCTGTAGGCAGCAGCCTAGCTTCTAAATAAACTCCTCAACACAAAAGTTTCTTGCTGACTATAAACTAACAATTGCTTGCATGCCTTAAGCAGAAGTGGGTAATGGGATAATCAGGATGTTGAGCAGCTTGCAGGGCTTGGTGCTAAGATCCAAATGCTGATGAGTTTTGGCAGTAAAGGTGCAGGTAGTGCTGGTATCATTATTTTCCAAATTACATGGCATTTAACTCTCCCTGGAATTCTCCTATATGCTCACCTGCAGGAGTGATTGCCTAAATACCTTTACAAATCCAGTGAGGAGTTAGGATTCCAGTGAGCAATCTTATAATACAAATGTACACACTTGAGTGTCTACAGAAATGATATGTTAAATCACAGCACTTATAATGCAAACATATATACACGCACACATACGCATCCTGAGTGTACACTGCAATAGCTGGGTTGAGGATGCAGTTTCACCATATGGGGAGCTGGTTGTTCATCTCACTCCCAATGAAAGGAGGAGGGCCCTGCTTCCTCCCTTCTATTTAACTTCTCAGTGCTTTTGCTGTTTCCTCACACTGGATTTGTGTGGTCACCAGTTAAGTGAACTGGCATGACAGAAAAATAGCCAAACAAACAAAGTAGAGAGTTTTCTCCCAGCCTAAGTTCATTGAGGGGACTGAGAAGCATCCAAGTGAGTGAAAGTTAGGTGCTTCACCATGTGCCTTGGAGCAAGAAAGGGAGTAGGAAAACAAAGGCAGAAAAAGTTTCTTCTTTCAATGGAAAGATCATGGTGGATTGGGCATGCTGCTTGCACCATCAGTTTGATTAGAATACTTATCTGGGACCCGTTTTAGTTTTCATCTTAACTCATGTTCCAGTAATCCTTTGAAAAGATCTTAACTTGGACAAAAGCAGCTGGTCGTGCATCGTTTCATGGTAGAAACCCACAGCTTCTGGGAATTAAAGTGGTGGCTTCTGTTTATTATTATTACAAAATAATTAATAAAACTACTCAAAGTACAGTAATTATTTCTTAATCTGCATCTTGGGAATTCATACTCACAATTTCTGTTGTCACTGAATGAGGGACTCAAAAACCTCCCCAGTGAACATCTGCCCAAACAATCCAGAAAAGACTACTTACACATTCCTTGTTCTTATCTTTCCAGGTGACCCAGCTGGATCCAAATAAATCCTTACTGGAGGTAAAACTGTATCCTCAAGAAACCCTTTTCCTAGAAGCAAAAGAATAGATCAAACAAGATTGTAGGACTGATCATCCTTTGACAAGCCAGAGGCACAGGATCGAAAGGAAGACTTCCATCACCACCACCTTGTACTATCAGCCCACTCAATTCGGTGTCACAACTTGGCCTCTCTTGCAAGAAACCTGAAAAATTGACAAACCATAGCTACTTAGTTTCACACACACGAGTGTATGTTTCCAACCTCATTTAAATGAGCAGAGGATAACATTCTGCGATGAACACTGAACATTATGACTCTGTTGCTCACTTATCATCCAGCTTTTGTTATAATTAATGCACTGTCAAAATGTGAGTGATTGTTAAGTAGAATTTTTACTCTTCAAATGCCCCTTTTTCACCAAGAAAACTTGGACATTTCTGCCTGTACTTTTGACACTAGAATGCTGTATATTTGATATCTCGCTGAGCCAGTGCTCTCATATATATATGCATTTTATTTCTGTGTTTGAATTTCTACTCGGTCAACTAATTTAAAAAGGCAGAAAAAAAAACAAATTAAAAGGACATTCTCAGCCATGGAAATTTAACAGTATTATAGTAGAAAGCATATAATTTTTGTTAGTACTTTCTGACTTCTTTGATAAGATGTAAGGTTTTGTTTGAAGAATATAGTTTGACATATATGCGAGATATTTATTTACCGGTTCTGCTTTGGGTCTCAGTTCTGATTCAGTTTGAGGAGTATTTTCCATTGCAGTGTGTGAAACTGCTTATTGCATGATGTGAATATTTAAATGACATTAGGAATGGCCAGTATCAGAAACCTGGTATCTTGCCAACTCTTCAGGAATCAGCTGATATTGGATATCAGCTGTTAAAAACCTTTCAAATAGCAGATACAAAAGTTCTTTATTTCTCATTGTGAAAGAAAGGGCAGTTCCCACTTTAGCAGTTTCCCTTCATTCTGCCACTCGTTTGTATCCTGTTACTCTGCTGGTTTAAAGCACCTTGTTTGGTTCATCAAAACAATGAGTATCTTAAGAGGTGGTGTAATAAGAAATCTGCCTTACTATTGCACACTTTGGACATTTTAACAATAGGTTACTGATCCCCTCTCAAATTCAAGAAATTCTGCTTGTTTTGTCTGTGATGTATGCACCAGCTACCTGCTATGTGACATGGAAAAAAACTGGTACTTCAAATTTCTCAAGTAAAGAATGAGCATAGTGAGTATGAACCCAACACACACACTTGATGCCAAACCTGCATCAGAACTGGTTTGGTTCTTCTTTTTTTTTTCCCCCCTTTTGTTTGTTGGTTGGTTGGGTTTTTTTAATATCCTGGGCTTGCAGGATAGTGAGTGTACAGTGGCACTAGAGAATTGTCATCTGCTAAGCAAACTTTTTGGTTTTTTCACATCTGTTTATATGTAATTCATAGTGTTTATCCTAGCAAAATATGTTCTAATCTGGAAGTTTTGTTCTAAGCAAGAAGCAATTGCACACATCTTTTAACCTTTCTTTTTTGTCTTTGGAAGGATGGTGATATAAAATTAAATGTATGCCTATTATTAGGGTGTTAGTGAAGCTGATTTATTGTTACCTTTACCAAAAATGCAAATTTATGAGTGGGAAAAGCCTTATTCTACCTTTTGTAATTCTGTAATTAGTGAGTGCTACATCACCCACTTCTAGAAGTGAAGTATCTATGACAAACGAAGTTTGGAAGTGTAAGCAAATTCTATTCATTTGCAGTTCACAAATAAAAGATTCCATAGCCAACAGAAAGCTAAATATATGTGTAATGGAAAGCTGAATGCAGAGACTTCATCCTGAACTTCTGGTTTCTTCCAAAAGAATTCCACTACGTTTATTAAGTATGAAACTAACCTAGGTTGCAAATTGGGGTGATGCTGTTTCTACAAACAATCACAGTAACACGTACAGCAGGATTTTAAAGTGATGCATATCTTCTTTTTTTCAGAGTAGCTCTTCCTTCTAAGCTGGCTGTTGAGGAAAGGAATTGCTGAAATACTGCTGCACAAAGCAAAGCGACCTTTCAGCTGACTTGTTTATATTAATCTGTTCTGTTTAGCTTTTGTTTGATCTCATCAGGCTGTTTTCTCTCACTTGACTTTTATTTCTGTATTTTGACTATATATTCTTTACTTTGATACTAGTTTCATAAAGTTATTAAATGTGGCTTGAATATTTGTTGAACTTGTTGAAGTCGGTGCTCCCAGGGTTTGTTTGGCCTTTTTTTTTTTTCCCCCCCTAAACTCCTTTATTATTTTTTCCTTCATTTTGTTCATACTACAAAATACTGTGTCATTAGCAAAATGTTCTAGTGATAATTAAGTGGAAATGTTCAGATTGGTGGCATTGCTGCCCTCTAATATAGAGGTACTAAGATCAGTATACAGGGATCCTTCTGCCACAACATAAACAAGTGTATCACTCTTTAAATAAAACAATGATGATTTTGGTCCTTAAATACTTTGGGCCTGATTTCAAGAAGCAACCATCTAGAGTCATCTTTCCAAATTACATCTTCAATGCAAACCAGTCCCCATCGATATTCTGTGCCATAATTTCTGCTCTCCTAACCCACGGTATTCACTTCATGTGCTCTGCTGGCATGCTTAATCCTCTAGTCAGTCAACAGACTAATTTTCAGTCTTACCCTAAAACTGTAACACTTACTACAGAGCAGATCCCTGATTCTACCTTTTCATCATAAGGTTCTTCACATTAATGGATTATCATTAACATGATTAATGCATCAGTTTTAAGGAGTTACTTCTAATGAGCGGAATCCTCTACGATGTCAGCTTTCATTACTGGCCTTCAGAGCATTGCAGTGAAGGTGGGGCACACTCTGGCTTTTGAAGAAACTTCCTGCCTACTGACATTGGTGTTTGAAATCAGCATTAGAGAACATGCAGAACACAAGTGTTTGCTCTGTATTCTCTGCACATGCACTCTTAAATCTCGTGAGAGTGCTGAGGGAGTTTCTAATGGAGCTATGCTGGGGGATTTGTTTATTCTTTTTAATGTAGCAGAAAAAGACTTTGGATTTCATAAACTGTACCTACTCAGTGACATTAGACACTTAAAATAAATTTTCAATTACAGTAATATTTCTACTAAGAAGTGATATGATTTCACTCTTCCATATGTGGGGAAAACCAACATCCCATGACCCAGTTTCACAGAAGGACTGAAGAACTTCATTATCCAAGCCTCATGTCCACACCCCCTAAACAATGCACGGGAAGATATAGGTGCCTTAAGCTGAGGTCCACAACAAGCAAAAGTACATAACTAGGTCTCCAAAACAAAGTGATAAAAACCACACATGAAGAGTCACTACTGGGCAGAACCAGAAACCACTCAGCGCAGTCACTGGGAAGTGTTAAAGATGGAGATGTCTTTTGTACACCGTTCCTTACTGGAGCTATGGCTTCCTGCTCTCTGCTGGCTCTGGGCACCTTCCGCCACTCAGGGTGCACAGCACAGAGACCACACATTGAGGTAAGCACCCAGTCTGTTCTTCCAACATTTGACAAAGCACAAGATAGGTTTCCATTTCAGAACAGTTACAGTGACCTCACTGAATTGTACTTGACACTGGAATTTTCCTGTATTGTGAGTTGTATAGGCCTGAGGAGAAACAAGCCCTTTGACAGACATTTCAGAAGACACTTCAACACCACCATAGTACAGGCTACTTTCAATGTGTCTGCTGTGTCTGGTGTTAAAGCTGTTTGCTAAAACACTGAATTACTTAAGCTTGTTGAGAGAGAAGGTGCAAGCAAGAGCATCAGTCTTCAGGCTAGTAGATGGGGGCTTGCCTGAGATGAGCTACCTAGCCCTTTCCAGTGTCTGTTTGTTGCACTCATTGGTCTTTTCAGATAAATGACCTGGGAGGAAGGACTGCACGTTGATTCTGCACCCTAGTTACATTTTCTTGTTCTACTTTGTATAAAAGGCAACAGCAGTAGCCTTGATGGAAGCAAGCAGAAATTCCTAACGCAGCGTGACCCGTTGTTCACTACCTGAAACCGCTTCCTGGCAGATGACAGAGACGGAGGAACACCAAATTTAGCACTAAACATGCCAGGATCCAGGTGGGTTTATACTCAGCCAGGTACAGCTCTGCACTGCTGTCAGAGGAGCCACCTCTGCTCCCATCTTGCACTAGGACCAGGTAAACTAGTTTAAAGCTAACCCTTGTTTGGTTTTGGTTTTTTTCTCCCTGGAATAGTTTGCAGACAGATCCAGCTCACTGAGCAGCTGGATGTACACTAACACTGACAAAAAGCAGAAGGTAGAGCATGCAGGGAGTGAGCAATGGGAAGTGAGAGAAACGCAGGGCAGCTCCCTCTTGATAGCAGTGCTGCTTTTTGTGGGATTGTGTTGACCGTGATCCTCTAAATGTATTTTATTGCCTGGTTATTACCTTTACATTTTCCATTCTTTTAATTTCAAGCACATCAAACAAAGGTTTTCCTATCTGAAGTGTTTATAAGTTCTGTGAAAATCAGTAACCCAGAATTCAAGAAAGAGGAAGCCAGCCAGGAGGTATTAAGTATGTGCAGTGAAAGCAAGGCTTACTCTAGATCTAACTCTTACTGGTCACTATAGACCTGAGGGATCCGTTTGAGTAACCTATCTGCAGGAAAAAAGTTTCAATGGGATTTAATGTCTCATTAGATACCAGAGAACTTGCTCCTTAGGGCTTTTCTCTGTGGATTCCTTTATGTGTAATAAAGACTGAAGTCACACTGCAGTCTTAATATAATTCAATTAAAAGCTCATTCAGCTGCTGGTTATAGAGGTAGGCTTTGTTAGTTCCAGTGCTCAAGAAACCACTGGTTAACATGATCATTATTTTGTACTTGCTACCAATGAGTTTCATTTACTATTTTTCCTACTCTCTGTTGTGACAGCCTTGCTCAGTTCACTGCTATTCACTTTTGATCCACTCATCCTGAATGAGCTGGTATCACTCATTAATATTATCACCTCACTACTGATACCTTTTTCCAGATAATGTGTGAGTACCTTGAATAACACAGGTTCTCACACAGATCCTTGGGGACACTGCTGGTATCCTTTCTCACTGTGAAAACTGTTGCTTACTGCTTCCAGCTATCATCTCTGAGTAGTATTCCCCCCCCCTATTTTTCTCCAAGAAAAGATGTTTCCACTGTAGCGAACACCACTGCAAAATGGCTAGCTTAGTTTTCCTCCCCTACTTTCACTAAGAACTCCTTTCACACCCTGCAAATGTATTACTCCAATTGTTTTGCTGTCAGGCTTCCCGTTTCTGACATTTTAAATGATCTTTTACACCTTTGGTAGTTGTTCCTCAAGGTCTGTCAGTTGTTTAATTGAGGTTTTGTCTTCCAAAAGTTAACTTTCCACAGTCATGTTCTTTCCTGTCCCACTCATCCGAGTACATCTTTCAGTGGCATCCTTTAATGTGCTGGCTAACGCAGCTCATGTGTTTCTGGTGGCCCTTCTGGAGTTTGAGAGAGTTATACATATATATGTCTGTGGAGACAGGCTGGACTCGATGATCCTCGAGGTCTCTTCCAACCTTAGTTATACTGTGACACTGTGATATATGTGTATTCAAAGTATCTGAGACAGTGTCTTCAAATAGTTTTGATTACTGTCATAGTCTTTAACCTGTGACTTAATTTCTCTTTATTATTATCACCTTTATGCAGTTCTCAAAGATAAATGTTACTCCAGTGATTTCTTTGTTTGGGTTTTAGGGGGTTCTTTTTTGTTTGATTGGGGGTTTTGTTTGGGGTTTTTTCTTTGTTTTGGGCTTGGAATTTTGTTTGTGGGGTTTGGTTGGGGTTTGGTTTGGTTGGGTTTTGGTGTTTTGTGAATATGAGGAATATGAGGATGCTTTAACTTACTTCTCAGTGTGTTTCCTATCATTTTATTTGCCTCCATGCTTTATCTAACCTGTCACAGTCTCCATTAGCTTAAGTTGCTATAATTGATGAAGGTGTTTTATACCCTATAACTACATGGTCTTGCCTTTTTCTAAACTTCCTGATATACCTCATTTGTTGTCATTTGAGACCTCCCATTTTGTTTCAGCCATTGTGGGAGTTTTACAATTCTTCTACTGTGTATGTAGGAACATTTTTCATTTTGTCTCGCTCTGTTTGCCTGTTTTATGTGCTCTGATTAATCCTTTGTGTAAGGAGAAACCAGGCATTTCCAAAATGTGGTGGAATTTGGAAGGATGGATTTATTTTTTTTTTTAAATGGCAATTATAAACTTACAGAGAAACTTAATAAATTATTTTGTGGATCTAATTTTTTAAACTCTAAGGTTTTTGTTTTGTTTTAATAGAGCTTAAGAATAACCTGTAAACTGCAGAGAACACTCTGTTGCTGAAAAAATACTTCTACTTTTCAAGGTTTAGGTGAAGGTAAGTAAGACGTGTGACTGTTGCAGTATCCTCCAACCAAACAAGGGGGAAAAAATGAGGCTTTCAAGATTACAATTCCTTGTAAAGTGTGTTCAGTCCATTTTAACTGCTTAGTTTACCAATCTACTCTCAACTGGGAAGTCTTAGTAGATAAAAAAGCATTCTTTTGGGGAAGCCTTAGCAGATGCAAACCATTCCTTTCACTTCATGAGCCAATTTCAAGGCAAACGTGCAGTTTAGTTCTTTGACAATTATATTTTGGCAGCTACAGCGTTCTTTCATCATCCCCTGTATTTTAGATGCTTTCAAGTGTATTTTTTCCTTCAGATAATATTTACTGTTACATTTGCTTTCCTGTCAACATACAATCACTGCATGAGCAGCATTTCTTATCAATTAAACTGACCAGACTCAACAGAATACATATTCTGAGCAGTTAACCCTTTGAGTATTCTTGATTTTGCTTTACAAACACTCTCCTAGTTTTATTTGCATTTATCCAGCTGCCACCATAGTCTGCTTCTGGAATCAAACCAGTTCCTTGTGAAATGACCAGAGTTTTCCAAAACAAATCAAAGCAGTGATCTGGTAACTCTACTTTTTATTGAAACAAAAAAAAAAGCTGCTAATAGCAGAAATGATTAAGTAAAGAAAAGTTAGATTAACAACACTAGATTCCATAATCTAGGGGCTGCTTGGTGCCTGCTTGAACATTCACTGAATGAAAAAAAAACCACATACTGGCAGGAAAAGAAATGGCACAGCACAGCTGATCTCACTGCACTCGGGTCACACTCTCTTGTGCTGCAAGAGGCAACAGTATTAGAGTCACCATGTTGCCTTTATACCAGCCTGTAGTAAAATAATTTCCCATAAGCAGACTGAATCCTTAGGAGACCAATTAAACTAACTTTATGGCAGTAATGCACTACTGGGTTGGTAAAAAGGGGCTGGTCACAGCAGGGTAAGAATCAAGCTCATAAACGAAGAGCAGCCAAAGCAGAGTAGTATGAAAGAAGCACAATGGAAATTATACTGTCAGACAAGCTGCTCAAGAGTAACGTGTTGTTACACAACTACCAACTTAGGTTTGATCTTTGATTTAAAATTCCAGCTTCTAATTGGTTCTTGCTTCCAATATATGGTTATTCCCATTTAAATGATGATCCTTGTGGTCCCTTCCAACCCTGATACTATGATACTAAAAACGTTATAAAAACAGTAATTTTTTTGTAATGTATAATTAGTTATTTATGAAAACCTTACAGCAGGGAATTTATCTTCCAAGAGAAGAAAGTGGAATTGTTTGTCCTCAAAATGTAACGTGGATTTAAAATAAAATATTTCTTTTGATTACCATAATCACAGATATATTTCATTACAGCCAATCCACTTACCTCAAACAGGAAAATGAATTTCAGGTTATTTATAAGCCACTAGGGGGGAAAAAAAAAGGCTAATAATTAAGGACTGAAGGCTCATATGATTTTTAAGCTCAGAATAAGATGGAACACTTTTTATACTCTGTACAATGTAATAGTATCCATTTTCACTTAAGCACTGCAGAAAAACGTTGCCTCCTCCCACCTAAAGAGGAAATAAGTGATTTTACAAGGGGGGGGTGGAGGGGGGGAATGTTACTGATAAAAAAAAAAGAGGCTCTGTTCTTAAACTTTCATCCAGATTTGGAGTTACATAAGAAAAAAATATACTAAACCTCTCTGGGAGGGGAAAAAAAAACCAACAACAATCTACTGCAGCAATATCAACCAGAAAAGATTAGTCCTTGCCTCCTTGTCTTGATGGAGGATTTCTTGGCAACCAGTTTGTCTTGTCTGAAGTAATGAAAACCTCTAGAGCTGAAAGGGAAAGGCACAACAATTCTTCACTTAAAAGAAAATAAGGGCGGGGGGGGAGGGAAATTGCAAAGCTTCTTCAACTTCACCTTTTTCTGCCCTGTGGTAATAATGCTGTGCTATGCCCCTTATATTTAACCTTTTTGAGTAACGGTTACGTAGTACCGTGTTTCTTGGAAGAGCAGGACTTGTACCTGAAAACTAACCACTCTGTCTTCCCATCCCATGGGTTTAACCCTTTTTAACCACCACCTTTCCCGTTGTTCCTAACCTGCAGAGACCAGCCGCATGGCGGCCGCTGCTAGCAGATCTATGCGACGCTGCCAGCAAGCCCTTTCCTTTACCATTGCACCTTCACGATCGCGTCTCCCCAAACGCTCACAAGCGGGAGTCTGCTTCACATGTGTCAGGGCTGCTGTTCCAGGACTTGCCTAGAAGCGCTGGTTGCAGGCTGCAGAAGCCTGCTTCAGCCCCGCTGCCCCGCTGGGGCCCACTTAACTTCCAGGGCCCGTTGGGGAACAGAGATACCCTGAGGAAAGTGGGACCAGAGCTGCTGCTATCTCGTTAGCCATCAGAGCCGGAGGAGGAGGCTGACGGCTGGAGGAGCCGCCGTGGAGGCCTTCCCGCCGCCAGTAGGTGTGAGTAGCGGCTCCCGCGGGGCAGGGAGGTGGGAAAGCGGCAGTGGGCCGAACAGAACCGGCCTCTGTTGAGCAGCAGTGCCCTTCGGGCGGCATGCCGCGCTCCTCTTGCTCTCCCGCAAGCCATACTGGCCGGCCGCTCAGGCCGGGTTTGCCACCTCAGGCACGGGCCCGCTGAGAGGTTTCTGTTGGCGGCCGCGGTGCTGAAGAAACGGAGGCCACGGCAACGCCCCCCTCCTGGTGCCCCGCGGCCGGGCCCTTTCACGGCCCGCGCCTCCCCAGGGATGTGCCCCTTTGGGAGCGGGACGCCCGTGGCCTCCCGGCACAGGCTGCGCTCACGCCGGGGCGACAGGCCAGGAGCCGGAGGCGCCACCGCAAACCGCGCCTTCGCACCTTGGGGCCGGAGGGCTCCTCGGTGAAAATGTCGTCGCGAAAGAACAGGGAGGGAAGAGAAAGCACCTCCCACGCACGAGTGGGCGTCGTGCCCTCAGGAAACCGTCCGCAGCCCGTCCTGGGGTGGGGAAAAGCCGCCGACGGAAAACTCCCCACTGAGCATCGGAGCGACGACAGCAGGCAGGTGGGAGAGCTAACGGGGCTCGCAGGGGCGGAGCAGCGAGCGGGCAGGAACGAAGCCGAGCAGCGTGGCCACGGCCGGGAGCGCCTGGATGGGGCCTCCCGGGGGAGCCCACAGCCGGGCCGAAGGCGTGAAACCGCACCCCCGGGGGTCCCTCTCCTTCCCGCGCGGCGCAGAGCGTCCGCAGCCGCCCGGGCTGCGCTGTCAGCGCCGAGCTAGCTCCTCACAGCCGCGGCCAAAAGTGCTCATTCGCCCCCGCCACACACACACACAAGAAAAGTGAAAATTAATAAAAGGATTGAAGGAGGGAAGAGGGACCTCCGCTGGCCCCTCGTTCCTGTGCCTTTGGCGAGCGTGGGACCGGCATGTGCCCTTCCTCACGGGCGTGGGGGAGAGGGAGCCGCAGAGGCCGGCGAGAGGTCACGAGAGAAAAAAAAAATGGCATTACCGGAAAAATAAAATCGAACACCACTACATGGAGCCGAAAGCCCTGACATTGCCCCAGCGCTGCACGGTCCCGCAGGGCTGGTGGCAAGCGGCGTGGCATAGGGATGAACGCTGCTGTGGTAGATTGCGGATAGTCCATCATTAACTTAAGAGAAGTCTGTGTTTGCGCAAGGGCCCAATTAAATAGTGCATCTTAACTGTAAAAAGAATACAAGAAAAATAATTATTTTTGCTTTAGTGCTTGTGGGGTTTGATGATGCTATTAAAGTGGCTCTCTTCGCCCTCCCCTCTTCAAACACTCTAAATATGTTTCTTTAACGACATAGGTTGTATTTATCTATCGCATTCCGTCAGGATTGTTAAGCTCCTGAGCTACTAGAGCAACAAACATGGAGGAGGAGGGGATCCTCCTGACAAATCCGACTGGGGCTGTCATGATCATGAATAAAAATAAAAGGCTTAATCTTCTGCTTTCGGCTAATGAAACAATTTAGCCTCCAAAATATGGAAGCGCTCCGATGTGCTGAGCCGGGCCGGGGCAGGGCCGATGCGGGACCCGCGCAGGAGGGGAGTTGCTCCGCATCTCGGGACGCCTGTCCCGCTGCCACGGGCGGGGGCACATCGCTGGCCGCCCCCGCCCCGATCGGGCTGCCGTGCCCCAGCAGGCAGGAGGGAGCTGGAGGGTTTTTAATTACACTTCTTCCCTTTGCTCCCTTCATTTTTCTGCACCCTTTGCAGCGAGACACACTTGGAATCAGAGTGGTTGTGACATTTTGGTGGCAGCTTATTGTGCGGAACACTTAAAGTTTAAAAAACAAGCCCCATAGAAGTTGAGGGGCTTAAAGCAGCCCCCTTTGTGGGGCAAGACATAGAGTTTTGATTCTGGACAATGGTGTTTCTCAAATTTCTTCCAAAAACCTGCACCCCATCTGTGATCTCAATGAAATCGCTTTTCTCTCTCTGTTCAATTCATTTGGCAAAGGCGAAGCAGATGCATGGGACGGGGTCTGAATTTTAATTATTAGGTTTTACCTGAAACAAAACAGCAAATCCTTTTTACCATGTGTTTGAAGTTAGGAGACGGGTAGAGGAATATAAAATATAATTACAAAGCTCTCGGATCGTTAGGGAGCTGACAAGAGCCTTTTTAATGAACCTCTCGGAGCGCCCTATAGTAAATTAGCAGAGCGGAGATTTCCTGAGTCATTCTGCCTCTGAACTGCTGCCTTCTCTTTACCTGCGTGTGTGTGCATGTGCTTCCACGCCATAGGCCAACGGCTGCAGAAGAGGCTGCGGCACACGCGTGTTTTGCCGTGCCACGGAAAGCCCCGCTGACACGCTGGCTCCCCGCAGAGCCTTGGATGCCCCGCAGCCACCTGCCCGGTGGTGGCGAGCGGACGGAGGCAGCCTGTGCCTTGGTCCCGCTCCACCGACCCGTGGAGGTTTGCAGCGCTCTCGACGGCTCCGCGCTCTCAGGAACCACCACCACTCCCCCACCCCCCCCGCCGCTCCCGCCCTCCGCGCATTATCTCAAAGTGCATTTAACCATCAATAAGGTGCGAAGGGAAAATTGTCTGTCACTTTAATCCATGCCCGAGGGGCTGGAAAATAAAAAAGGAGAGGGAGAAGGAGGGAGAGAGAGAGAAAAAAGGTCTTAAAGAGCCTAAAATCCATACAAGACCTGTGGGAATGCGGGAGCGGGGCTGTGCTCTCCCGGCCATTCCTCAATTAGCAGTAAGCTCCCTGTACAGGGCAGAGCTCAGCAGCACTGCCTTCCAAGGTGAGCCGCTTTGCCGAAGGAAACGGCCCGCTCCGCCGCGCCACTTCCAGCCGAGAGCGGGGCACCGGCTTCGGGCGGCCCCGCCGTGGAGCCGGGGCGGCGGCGGGCTTCTCCCGCGCTGATGTCCCCCTGCGGGGAAGAGGAATTCCTACACGCCCCCTCCTCAGTGAATCCGCTCAACTTGTCTCTGGGAGGGGGGGTGGGAGAACGGGAGAACAGCGGGGAAGTGTCGGCATCGTCACCCCCCTCCCCTCGCAGAGGGCTGCCCCTCGGCCTGGGGTGCCTGGCTTTCCCCCTCTGCAGGGAGAATCTGCCTCCTCCCGCCCGTTCCCATAAAGTGATTAAGGTTGCTTTCCCCTCCCTTGGGAAACCCCATCCCGAGTCTCTGCCAGACCCGGGGGACATCAGTTAGCGCCAAAGGCCCAGGGGTAGAACATGAATTTTTATTTTTCAGCTCAAGCACAGGAAAGGGGGAGAAGAATGATTTTTGCGTGTGTGCGCTTTCTTTCGCTCGTTCTGTGTATCTGTGTGCGTGTGTGTGGATGAGCACAAGCTCTCAGAGAAAAGAAATTTTAGAGTAACAACTAAAGGCTTTCTTGTGCAGTTATTTTAAGGGCTTTGTTCAGTGCCTGAAGGGGGATGCGCCCATTTGTTCGGGAGGGGATTCATCACATGCCCCTTTCATGTGAACCAGAGGTTAACAACCTAATGAGCACTTGGTGAAGAGATGAAGCGTGTAAAGAGTCCGATTTTCCCAAATCCTGGGCTGCTGTCTTGGGGATGTGCTACTCTAACCTCTGCTGGGCTAATAGTCTCAGCACTTCCAGCGGGGAGGCCCCGGGAGGCAACCGGGTCCAGCAGCGCTCAGGCAGGGCAACAGCAGCGAGACAGCCCGTTTCCAATACCCCACCGGGGAGCCGGGGGGGGCCGGCCCCGCCGCTACATATGTTGGGTCAAGTCTCCCCATTGTGAGCGTGTAAAAAGGTGTAAAAACTCAATCATCTGTAGCTTTTTTAAAGGGAGGGCTTACCCTGGATTTGTTGCATAATGGATTGTTAAAAAAGTAGAGGTTTGAATTAAAACTGTTCCCTAGTCACTTTTAATTAGACCACTCTATTTAATTAGCAAAGTTGAAACATGCAATTAAAATTAGCTCAGTTTAGCACGTATTAAAGGAAATGGGGGACGCGTCTCAGGCTCGTATTAAAGTGAGTCGGAGGAGAAATGGCGGGGAAGTTCGAGTCTAAGTGAAATGACTCCGTAGAGGTAATTCACCAAGAGACCATCTGGTAGAGGACCAGCAGTCCTCCCCTTAATTGCGGACCCTCTCCTAATGTATCTGTAATGATCATGCCCTCAACGCCAAGGCGTTGCACAGGACCGGGGCCGTTGGATGGTGCAAAGAGAGACTGCAGATGTATTTGTGATACGCTGTTTTCTAAAAGCCCTGTGCTGGGACCTGTGCCGGGCCCGGTGGGGTCAGCCAGACTCGGTCCCGCCGTGCAGCCGCCGTGCTGTGGGATGGGGAGGAGCCCACGCAGAAATATGTGGAGTCCCGATTCTCCCTCATTTCCCTCCACAAATCTCTCTCTCTCCATGTCTTTTCTATTTTTTTTCCCGCCCCCATTGGGAGCAGGGAAATGGAGTTAATAATGTTTCAAATACTTGAGAAGTCCGGGCTAACGGGAGCTCCCTCTGTTTTTCCCCGTTCTAGAAGCTAAAGAGGTTGCCTGGACTAGGAGGAATGTGCTTTTTTCTTTGGGTGGGTGGGGGGGAGGGATGGTAATTTTCATTCTTGTAATATTGGTTTGGGGATAATTACTTTTAATGTCAAAAAGATTTAGTTTAATATCATCTCTATTAGGCTGCTGGGCGGATAATTAAAAGTGAAGATGATAGCAGCAGGGAAACAGATGGCATTTGCTTACTTTGATTCAGTAGGTAAATAATGAAAAAGTCAATGGCAAACCCCCTAGAACAATTGAAACCTTAAAGAGCACTAACATTAGCAGGTACTTACAAACTGTCTTCCGCTAAGAACGAGATGAAAATACACTAATCAAGAACTATATTTCTCTGGGATGCGTCCGGGCGCTGCGCTGCCTCCGGGCGTGCGTGCCTACCTTCCCTGTACGGCAGCCAATAGACGGGCTCTTTTTAATTAAGATTTTACTACTGTAATTGGGGGAAGATGCAACCGCACCGCTGTATGCAGCCCCCTCAAACTTTTGCACGGGAGCAGCGATATATAGGAAGCCTTTAGGTGAATCAGTGGGAGTGAGGAGAGAAATAAACACTGGGAAGATCTAGTTTTCTTAAAAATGAATGTAATCCCCGCCTGGTGTTTTACCGAGATGAGCCAGCTGTGAGCACTGAGTCGTGGGCGCCGACTTCGTGCGTTTCTGGAGGCTACCAGTGCCAAACTGATAGCGGGGAAAATTAAGCAGCAACCTGGGCATCACTCCACGAAACGCGGCGGGTTTTTTTGTTTTGTTTTGTTTTCAATGAAATAACGTTGCTTTTCACGCGTCTGGAGGGCGCAGGTTTCCCAAACCTGGGGCGACGCTGCGCCCCGTGATCTCTGGCTCTGGTTCCAACCCTGCGGGGCAGGCAGCCTGGCCCTGACAGGGCTGTTGTCCTGTGGCGGGGGGGACCCGCTCGCTCCGGGCCTTGGAGCTGGCCCAGGCGCTATGTTCCAAAGCTGGGCTGCTCCTCACGGCCCGGCTAGTTTCTGCAAGCGGAAAGCCAGGACCTGGGTCCACCTCTCGGCTCTTTTCGAGGCTTTGACTGGGGTGAAAGGAGCTTCCAGACCCAAGCTGGGAGCGAGTCAAATCTCGTAGGCTTTAAAGTTGCCCTTCGCTGGGTCTGGAGGAATTAATTTTTCTTTCCTCGTGACCTCGCGGTGTCCCGCTCCGGTTCCGCAGCACACCCGCCCCCGCAGTGGGAGCACGGCTGCTCTGTGGATTCCTAAAACAAACACACACACACACCCCCTCCAAGACAGACACAAGAACAGGGATGTACATGAAGATTTTATTATGCCTCGTCAAACAGAAATGAATTGCAGCAGGAGAGAAGGGGGGGGGGGTGTTTGGGGGGAGAAAGGGGGTGTGTGGGGGGGTAGCAACAGCAACCCCCTCAGTGTCTCCCG
The DNA here is from genome assembly GCF_014839835.1 of Dryobates pubescens. Taxonomy (NCBI): domain Eukaryota; kingdom Metazoa; phylum Chordata; class Aves; order Piciformes; family Picidae; genus Dryobates; species Dryobates pubescens. Next base: position 3,787,462 of record NC_071622.1, read on the forward strand.
TACACGATCACACGCGCGGGGCTCTGGCAGACCGGGGCAAAGCTGAAGAAAGCCAGTACCCCACGGCAAACCCTGGCCGCGCCTTTCCTGGTCGGGGCTAACTCGCAGCCAAGTTGTGTTTGTTTGAATAAAACCTTGGAAATGTGCGCGTTGTTTGTCTGGGTTCGCATTGAAAACTTCCCAAGGAAATAAGGACAGGGGATTAATTATTATTAAAATATTAAACCAGTGAAAAGTGAGACTCCGGACTCCGATGTTCTCCTTTCCTAAAGGCACTTTTTAAGAAAAAACAACAACAAAATATTGGGATCTCGTTCGAACGTGCCCTTTCAGCGACCGGCGCTGGAAAGAGCAGAGTTTCCCTTAGCCCGAAAGAGTGTGCCGAGTTCGGAGAGGGGAACTCGCATCCGAGGTCTGGAGTGACCGCGGTGGAAAGCGACGCTTCCCGGGAGCGGCGGGGCAGCAGGCTGTGCTGGCTTTTACGGGGGTGGCGAGAAAGAATTAGAGAGTGGGAAACCGTTAGACGCTTCTGCTATATTGAGGAAGCTTTTGACAAATGTCCCCAGGATTTGCTGGTGCCTTGGGGTGCATTACATAGTCTTGCAATAATAATTTAATTATTTTTAAACTGAAACTCGACTATTTCGATGTTGGGTTGATATTGAGTGTAATATCTGAAAAGCGATATACGGTGAAGTGTTTTGGGTCAGGGAGTGTCTGCAGTGCTGGTTTCGGGTAAGCATCAGAAGCAGGCACTGGGTGTTTCTTGTGCACAGCGCTAGGACATCGTGTCCTAACTCTGCCTATGTAGTCACTGGGGGGACGTGCTGCATGAGCCTGTGGAATCTGTATGTAACGCCTTGAGATAGAGATGCTATACACTATGCATTCAAACTTGTACACTGCCGTCTGCAATGTTACTAGCGGCGTGAGGCTCTGAGAAGAAATCACGGCATTTCACTAGAGCTGGCTTTTTTTGTGTGTGTGTTTGGGGTCTTGTTTGTTTGTGTGTTTGGGGTTTTGTTCTGTTTTATTGGTTTGTTTGTTTCGTTTGGTTTCGGGTTTTTTTTGTTTGTTTTGTTGGGGTTTTTTGGTGCCTCTTTTGGAGGGGTTTGTGTGTGTGTATGTGGGTTTTTTTTGTTGTTTGGTTTGGGTTTTATGGTTAATTGATTATTATTTTTTTTTTTTTTGGCCACGGCTACTTCCAAAATAGATTGTTTAAATCCGCCATAAACGGAAAGAATAACCTAGCCCTTTGATTTAAATTAAAGCCGAAAGAAAAGGGAACCCGGGAGATCAGTGTAGCCCGTGTCCTGCGCTGTTGGCGACGGCAAATTGCCTCGGGGGGGAAAAGGGAAGGTATTTGAAAGGGAAAAAAACAGCCACACAACAATAAAACCCCGACACCGCAAAACCAAACAAAATTGCCAGGAAGAAGGCAGAACATTTCCTCCATTGTAAGAAAACAAAGTGATGATTTAAATGTTTCTCATCCATTCTGATCGAGTTCTAGGGATTCCAAATTAAATCAGATGATCTGAGTAATTCTCCTCGGAGAGTAAAATTAGTGGTTGCAAATAAAATTAAATCGGATATTTTGACTTGGCGGCTGTATCAAATAAAGGTGTTATAACACCTAACTCAGGAGTAGTGGGTGGCAGCTGCACACATGGAAAGTCGGATGGGAAAGCATTCAATTCTTACAAAAAAAAAATAAAAAAAGGAAAAGAAAAAAGAGGAAGAACTATGTAACAATATTGAGAAGTTTGAGTGATCTGTTTCACTGCAGTTGTGCTTCTTGCGTAGGGTGACAGAAGGGAAGGGGCAGTGGAGCGGCGGGGCTGCCCCGCGGCCTTGCGCGGCACATCGCGGTTGCGGAGGGAGCGACGGGCAGGTCTGGCACGTTTAGGCGCAGCCGGGACTTTCTCTCCTCCTGGCTCAGGTGTCCGAGTGCAGCGCAGCCAGGCGGCTCGCCTGAAAGAAACCTACCCGGGAGGGTACCGCAGCGACTGCCAACTGGTGGGGATGCTGAGGCGGCAGGAGGGCCGCAGCGAGCACCGGCATACGGTCCCGCTACGGGAAAGGACTTACGGACACATGTAACAGAACTTTGAAAAGTGTCAGAGAGGATGGAGGATCCCTTGTGAGAAAGAGAGGGGATAGCCCTGCGGAAATGAATCGGCGTTAATTCCCACCAAGGCTGCTAAAGTGCTTCCTCTTCCCCTTTACCAGTGAAGGTCACGTCAAACAAGGGTGGTTAATGCTAAAACAAAAGCTTCAGGGTTAATATACAGTTACCAGCCCGACAGCCGCCTCCTCAAAAATCAGTCCCTCGGGTTTATTGTCCCCGCGGGGAAGGCGCCTGTTGAATATGCAGTCAGCTGTCAGGAGGCAGAGCCAACTCCACTTTCTGGGGAGCGACGGGCGGGCAGGACTCCCCCGGTTACAGCGCAAAGAAGGGACAGAAAATCGTACTGACCTCGGGCTTGTCCTGCTGCGGAAGCGCCTGCGGGATTCACCTGCGGCTGTGGAATGAAAGAAGGGAAGGAAAGGAAGGGAGGAAAGGAAGGGAGGAAAGGAAGGGAGGAAAGGAAGGGAGGAAAGGAAGGGAGGAAAGGAAGGGAGGAAAGGAAGGAAGGAAGGAAGGAAGGAAGGAAGGAAGGAAGGAAGGAAGGAAGGAAGGAAGGAAGGAAAAGGGGAGGAAGAAAGAAAAATGGAAGGAAGAAAGAGAAGGGAAGGAGAGAGACACGGTTACATACAATCAGAAAACAAAATCTGTAAGGGGAGGGGGCAGACATGAATTGTCACTCTCCACAGTACCTTCTCCCCTCGTTTCTGATAAGTGACACCCAAGCAAAAATCCCGAACAGCTGGCCGGGCGAGTGCCGTTTCCACCGGATCAGGTCAGAGGAGCTGCGCTCTGAGGGAGCGAGGAACCGGGCCGCGTTTTGCACCCCCGCCCACGCGGCCCGAGCCCACGCCCACGCGCGGACGCCGCTCGCGCCACTCTTCCGCCGGTTCTCCCCCCCTCCCCTCCATGGACACTCCCGGCTCTCCGCGGGCGCGCGCGGGCAGCCGCCGGGCGGACGCGACGGACCGGCGTGCGGCCAATCAGAGCGGCGCTTCCCGCCCCTGGCCAATAGCAGGCGCCACATTGTTGTCAAATGTTGCCTAATGGCAACGCGGGGCGCAACAATAGCGCGAGTGGCGGCGCGCGGCGCGGCGGCCAGCGCGCTCTACCTGCAGCTCCGGCCGCGAGGTGGGCCGCACGCGCCAGGCGACGCGGGGCGGCGGCGTGTCCCGGGGGGCGCGGGGGCCCTGCCCTACTCCGCTTCGGCCCTGCGCCGGTGTGCCTGCTCCGTCGGCTCTGCCTGCTCCGACTGCTCCAAAGTCGGCTCTCCGTGGCGGGTGAGCCCATCCGGGCCGGGAGTTTCCTCTGGCCCGCTGCGCCCGGCTGCGGTCCTGCTTCTCGGGAAGCGGGGTGGGGTTTTTATTTATTTATTTTATTTTTTTACAATTTTGATTTGTTTAATTCTCTCCTGGATTTTAGCCTCGGCGACTTGTGGCGAGGGATCCTGTCGTTGAAGGTGCCGGATTGCTCTTCGAAGGGACCCTTTTAATCTGCGGTCCTAGTTAGAGGGGGAAGGGGGACCTGAGGTTAGGGAGCAGCTCGGGTTTCCAGCGGGTCGCCGTGGGGAGCGGCGATCCCGCAAGCGCGGACAGCAGAGCTCGGCTTTGAGCCCGGCGCGATGAACTTGGTGTTACCCCGCTAGATAAGCGTGGAGAGCAAGGAGGCGAGAGAGATCTAAATTGTCTTGGATTTTCTTAGTTTAGATTCTCTTTTCGGGCGCAGGGGGGAGGAGAACACAGAAAGGCTCCTGTCAGCCTCCTCCTCACCTGAACTCCACTCCGGAGCCGTGTGTCGTGGGACAGGGACGGTGAGCAAGGCGAGGGAGTAGGTGCTGGGTTTTGCATGACCGCGCGCGGAGCTCCGTGTGCCTCCCACTCGTGATTGCCCCTGAAGGTGCCACGAACTTCTCCTTGTCCGGCGCGGGTGCATCGCGGGGGCTTCCCCGCCCCGCGTTGCTTTTGGGGAGGCCAGGGAGGGGGGCTCGCACTTTCGGGACGGACTTGCTAGGATGGAGCTGCGGTCCGAGATGCCCAGTGTGCCCTCCGCTCCGCCCCCGGTACCCCCCAGCTCGGTGGCGGCTGCGGCAGCGGCAGCAGCGGCTACGTTGCCAGTGAGCGTAGCCGGGAGCTTGCTGCGGGCACCGCCGCTGTTGCTGCGGGCGGCCGAGAAGTACCCTCGGACGCCCAAGTGCGCCCGTTGCCGCAACCACGGCGTGGTGTCGGCGCTGAAGGGCCACAAGCGGTACTGTCGCTGGAAGGACTGCATGTGCGCCAAGTGCACCCTGATAGCCGAGCGGCAGCGCGTCATGGCGGCACAGGTGGCGCTGCGCCGCCAGCAGGCCCAGGAGGAGAACGAGGCCCGCGAGCTCCAGCTGCTCTACGGCACGGCCGAGGGGCTGGCCCTGGCGGCAGCTAACGGCATCATCCCACCCCGGCCCGCGTACGAGGTCTTCGGCTCCGTCTGCAGTGGGGGAGGCGGAGAAGGAGGTGCCGGCGCCTCAGGTAAGGCCATGATCTGCGCTGGTGGTGTGGGGAGGAAAGAAACCGGGAGAGGCGGCGAGGCAGGGGCACGGCGCGGAGCTACAGCCGGGGCGTCCTGGTGAAGTGGCGGGGGTGGCCCCGCCGACAGCCGCGGGGCCCGCCCGGGGCAGCCGCACTGACGCTGTCTCCTCCTCCCTCTCTGTCCCGCAGAGTCCAAGATGCAGAAGTTCGAGCTGTTCCCCAAGACACTGCTGCCGAGTCGCTCCGTCACCCCGCAGCAGGCGGGCGGGAAGCCTCTCTCCCCGGACGGCGAGTCCGTGCCCGGCACCTCTTCCCCAGAAGCTCGCCACGGCTCGGGCTCGGAGAACGGCGACGGTGAGTCTTTCCTGAGCTCGCCCGTCTCCAAGGGCCCGAAGGAAGGGGAGGAGAGCCCGGGTTCCATCAGCCCGCTGGGCTCGGACTCGGGCTCGGAAGTGGACAAGGATGAGCAGGACCCGTCGCCCTCGGCCGCCGTCCGGCAGCGGACTCCCATCGACATCCTGACCCGCGTCTTCCCGGCGCACAAGCGAAGCGTACTGGAGCTGGTGCTGCAGGGCTGCGGCGGGGACGTGGTACAGGCCATCGAGCAGATACTCAACAACCGCGGCCCAGAGAAGGGCCCCGAGGAGGGCTGGGCTCGGGACGGCGCTTTGCAAGGTCTTCCACCCAGCCCCGCCACCACCGCCGCCCATCACCGGCCCTTGATAGCCGGTGCCATGGCCCCCGCCATCGGCACTCTGGGCAGCCGCTCTGCCTTCTCCCCGCTGCAGCCCAACGCCACGCACTTCGGGGCCGAGGCCGGCGCCTACCCGCTGGGCACCCACCTGGGACTCAACCCCCTGCGCCTTGCCTACTCGGCGCATAGCCGGGGACTGGCCTTCATGACCCCCTATTCCACGGCCGGGCTGATGCCCACCCTGGGGTTCCGGCCGCCCATGGACTACGCCTTCAGCGACCTCATGCGGGACCGCTCTGCCGTGCACAAGGAGCAGGTCTACTCCGGCGGGCTCTACGGGCCCATGGTCAACAACACCCCCGAGAAGCAATAGCGGGGGTGGCTTCCTAAAGCTCATCTGTGTAGGTGTAGCTAGGTAGGCACGGGTGGATGGACACGGGTGGCTTTCTCTCCCCTCTCCCCCGTACAGGTCATGATTGCGTGTGGAGCCCGGCGCGGACAGATGTAGGTGTGTTAAAACGGTGATCAAGGTGCACTTTTCATTGTCCAGACATGAGTCACTCTTTGTTGCTTATGGCCATAAGCATGGATATCCTCGGTGCGTCGTGGGGTGTGCGCACACACACGCTCACACACACACTCCTTGCCACACACATACATATATATATGTATACTAGCAAGTGTATAATGTTATAAAATGGAAATCTAAGTTATTAATGTAACTTGTAGGTGAACTTGGTATTAACGTTAAGCTAAAGGTTAGACAGCTCATTGTAATACTTACCAGGCATATAGGTGAAACATTGTCAAACTGAAAGCCTTTTCCTTCCTACCCCCAGCAATGTTCTGATCTGTATATAACACTGGAAAGTAGGTATATTTGTAACTGTCCGTAGGACCCCGGCACCAACGGTGTATGACGGTTTAATAAGCCTCCTTCATTTGTGATCTGCAAGAAAATTGCTTTCTTGTTCCAATGTAGCAAACTTCTTGCTGTTTCTAACAGGTAATTCTGTGTTTCCATTTAATAGAAATAAATGTTATTTTCTATTAAAAAAAAAAAAATTATCGGTCTTATAAATGGCAAATGGTATTTTATGAGCCAGTGGAAGTGTGTTTGGGCAATCCGTTTGAAAAGTACGGTCAGTGTTGAAAGGAGTTTGTGTAATGAGCACAAACGTGTTTACTACATTTTTATCATGGTCAAAACAGATATTCTTCAGGAAATTTATAAATAAAATTGCAACGTACAAACCAGAGCAATTTCCTTATCAGCTGAAATTGTCAAATATGTTTATTTCTGGTTCTGGTCTTTTTACTATTTACACCAGGAGTAAAAAAAGAAAATAAAAAAAATTGGGGTGTAGATTTAAGCTTTTTTTCTTTTCCTTTTTTAATTTTTTTTTTCCCCTTTGATATTTCACCGTTTTTGTCACACCTAGGAAATCTGGCATTGTCACAGAGAAGAAAGGCACAGTTAAAGCAGATGCCTGCCTGGCTGGTTGTGGGTTGTGTAGCAGCAGAGAGGTAATTCTTTTTTCCTCGTGTCTGAAATGTGAATGTACGTTTTGATGGTTTCTGTATCGAGATGAGCAAAGGGATGTGTAACAGCGATGGGCTTTCAGAACGCGTTTGCAACAGGACAATGAGTTAAGGTACCACACGCTCAGTGCCGGGGGCACGAGCAGGGAAGGTTTCGGTGGTGTACTTTTGGAGCTGAGTGTCCTTCCGAAGCTGCCTCTCTTTGCGAGAGTAAAAGCTACACGCGTGGGTTGGTTATTTTGTTTGTCTGTGCTGGTTTTGTTTGTTTGCTTTTAGTTTATTGTTGTCTTTTGATTTTCCGCCTTTTTTTTTTTGTTGTTGTTTTTTTTTGGTTTTTTTGGCAATGGTGTCAGACTATTCTTCAAGATCAGAAAGCAAGCAAGGCATTCCTCCCTCTGTTTACTTACTTATTGCGACGAGTCGGAGGGCAGTGGGCGTACCCCCAGCACCCAGAGAGCCTGATCCTTCCGAAGGCTGAAGCGCAATTTTCCTACCAGTCCTGGGAGCGTTTGGCCCAGGAAAACTATTACAAAGAACAAGTGCAGCGCATGGTTGAATTAAGACTGTAAAAGCTCCTAAAGTTGGTTGGTATGGAAACCTAATCCCACCGAACCGCTCCGTGGCACAGCTGGACTGTTTACTTTCTCACTTCAAATATAACTGTGTAAACATTGGCTTCGAGCTGACAGCGCGGCTCCTACCAACCAGTTAATATACTGGTGGGGCTGGGAGGAGACGCACCCCACCATAGCTACTGAAGGAAGCCCCTGGGTAAAATCAAAGGACGGGAGCAAGTAAGATGCAGTTCTTCCTTCCCTCATGTGATTGATCTGTCTGGATACAATTTTAAGATTTTCTTTAAAAACAAGGGGGAAAAAACCAGAGTAAGTAAATATTACAGATTACACCCAGGTAAATACCTTTGACCCTGACCCATCCCTGGAGCAGCCAAATCAATATCACAAGGGAAACTTTTTAAAGTCTCGTGTTCCAAGAGTGGGTGAAACTTAATATTACTACAATAAAACGGTTTAATAAAGAAGGGCTTTAATAGTGAGCTAATTTGATTGAGTTTCCTAATTCCACTTTAATTGGAAAAAGGAGTTGTCTGTTTGGTTATAAAGTGCCAGGGTTATGTTAGACTGGGAAAAAAAAGGATGAACTTTGAGCATCTGAATAAACTTTTTCTTTCTTTCTTTTTTTTTTTTTTTTTGCTTGGCAGCTGACTGTGTAGGATGGGTTTCCATATTTAGAGTTATGAATGGGCTACAAAGAGCTGCTACTTAAAGAAATCAGGTCGCCACATTTCTCCTATTCTAGCCCTGTTGAGAAGGGCTTAGGAGCTGTTGATTTAACTCAGCTCCCCTTTTAATTATAAAAGCCATTCTTGTGTAGTTAGGCGAGCAGGACAATTTATCAGAACTGTTGCCGTGTCTTGGAGGTTGGCTTGATCTTGGATTTATACAACCGACAATGGGGATCACGACGATTAACTTTCATATGGATAGTTTAGGCTGTTAAATTGGGGGGGGGGGGGGGAGGGGGGGAGTAGGAGGAGGGGGTAAGAGAATCCGATACATTGCGGTAATTCCCGTAGATTAAAAGGAAAATAAAAAATCGCTTGGGTTTGGAACTGTCCTGGAGAGGTTTGCGTAACAGAAGCCTCCGGCAGGATATAAAATATTCAGGTCGCTTTTTAGAGTAAAATAAAATGCTGTCACCTGAATAAAAATCCGCGGAACGGAGTATAAATTATTTGTAAAGCAGGGAGGCTGCGGGCGAGCTCTCGCAAATTTCCCTGTTAATTAAATCTTAATCCACGAGTCTCAGGAAGCGGCGGGGCTGTATGAGCGGCTGCTCTACATACAGTGGGACACGTTCCGGAGTGATATTAACTGCACTAGTGTTTAATATGAATCATCCCTAATCCACAGCATAATAAAGATCAAATTAGACTAACCATTTAGTAGCGAAATGACATTCCTTCACCTAAAATGAACCTCTCCTACTCGCTTGCGAGGCTGCCAGTCGGGAAGGTGGGGGTGCTGAAGTATGAAGTGTGTGTGTGGGAAAACTTTACTACCCTCCCACTCTTTTTTTCAGAGACACCTCTCCCCAACCCCCTCCGGACTATCGGGAAACGGGGCATCAAGTCCCGGGACAGCCGAAGCCGTGACTGTCCCGGGACTCGAAGCCTTATTTTCCGGCCTGGAAACGGCTCCGCAGCTCGGCGCTACCTCTGACAAGAAGGAAGGGACAGCCCCGGGTGTCCCTCACCGGGGCGGGATGGCCTTTGCGCCGGCCCTGAGCAAACACAGCTGCTGCCGGTGCAGCCGGACCCACGGTGACATCGCTGGTGAGGAGTGGGGGGGAGCGGTTTTACCGCGTCCCACCGTCCTCCTCTCGCTCCCCTCTCTCTAACATCTCTTTTTCCTTGTCCCCAACGGGTGCAAGCCCAGGTATGTCCCTCTTCCGAGATGATTCCACCTGTGGGAGCCCAGGCGTTCCCAGGGCACTTGCGTCTCAGGCGCACAAACTTCCCACGTTCTCCAGGCGAGGGGACACCTCTAATCGTGCAGTTATCCACTAACACCACCCTCCGTGTTGTCATAACATCCCCATGGCAACTGCAGCAATTACTTTTATACCAGAGCAACAATAGGAAAGTATTTAATATATTTAAATGTGATTAAGCAGGTGGAAAAAAGAAAAAAAGAGGAAAAAAGAAAACAAGAAGAAGGATCAGTTTCGTGGGACGAGCCGTCAAAGCACGGCTGCAGCTGTTGGTGGACCCCCGGGTACGACAGCTCCCGGTTTCCTTCGTCTCCGGGGGCTTCAACTCACACGCGGGGAACGACAGCACATTGAGAGCTCAACAGATGCAACCGAGTGTTTTACTTTTATTCTGCTTCTTTTAGCACCAGTGAGAATCCATTCCAATTTCCATCACCCGGGTTTTAAGAGAAATATTAAAACTCTATTGCAGAAGTTATTTTTTTCCTTATTATTGCTCCTTTCCACTTTCTCCTTTATATCTTTCTATCTTTTTATTAGGAAAAAAAATAAAGAAGAGGTGGTTTGGCATAAATTCGAAAACAGAAATAGAAACCACGTTAAAAAAACCGAAAAATCCCTGAAATCTCACAATGCTGTTTTGCATCAAAATGAGCTTCTTCGGGGGAAAAAAAAAGACATAAAAGGAGGAGAAAATTAATTTAAGCAAATGTTTTATTTTGAAAACTATTAAATTTCGGTCAGTCTCCCTCGTTCCTGTGTTATTAGGGAGTCTAATAACCGTCGGAAGAGACACTTCTGTCCCAAGTGCACTGTTGGGACGTCGGAGGATGCTCGCTGCGATTGCCAGGACTCGGCCTGAGGACCCCTGAAGCCCCCAGAACTGGGGAACCTTTAATTCACCGTTAAAGTTTGCGGGCGGTTGCTGGATTCGATGGAAATTATCGAGGGCTGTGGGAAAGGGAGGGTGTGGTGCAGCTGCCGGGGTGGTGATGTTAATGAGAGAGACGCGGCCAAGGGTGGGGGGAGGAGGTTAAAAGGTTGGGAGATGAGCTGACTCATTCTGGCTAACACGGGTTCAGGGTGACAGAGCTGGAGAAGGTAGGTTTGCAAACAAGTCCAGTGTTGGGTAATGATAAAGGTGGAAGAAGTGAGGAGAGGGTAGAAGGGGTGAATTCCAGCACAGATCTTTGCCTCACAAGAGCTAACAGAGAACTTGGATGCATTAGTAAGGACTGTGGAAATACTTAAGAGTTACTAAAATAAGATCTTGGTGCCTGTATTACAGGAGAGCAATGTGTCCCTTGCTGAGTGTTGTGTTTGAAGGACAGCCATGTTCATGAAAAGGGTAAGGCAGCTTCTTGGGCTGTATTAAAAGTCTATTATAACCTGTCTTTCCTGAGGGAGCCTTTAAGAATTGATTATACCCTGCACAGGCTGAGCAGGGCAGGACTCTGTGGCAGGATTTATATTTTCAAGGAAAACTCTGACAGGCTCGTAGTTCCAGATATAGTAATATCTGGTGCTGTACAGAGGTCAGGAGATTCAATTAAGTGCATGCTCATAATACAGGCCAAGGGCTGAGCAAGTGGCCATCAGTGTAAAATGGTGACAGGTGCTTTTACAGTGACTCATTGATTGTTCATGTGGAAGCAAGTATGTCAAGAGAGATGAAAATGCTTAAAGACAAGAAGATACAACTCTAAACCGCAACGGGCTGTTTGCTAACCGTTTCTAACCATAACAAAGTCTGAGGCCTGCTCTGTCCAAATGCTAGAGTAAACTCATGTTCATTTTTACCCCAGGTGTGAATTTGGCAGACATGGACAAGGGCATGATGAGACACCCACCCAGGAGATAATTCTGTTTGGAATGTTGTTTTGTGCAGTATTGGATTTACCTGTATGTGGGAGCTAAAGTCTTATTTGAGATATTATCTTGGCTCCTTGCAAACTCTAAACTACAGGGGTTAAAAAACACTTCTTCCTGACAGCCCTGTTCTGGTGGTGTGGAAGAGCAAAATCCTGTCATATACTGATTTGTGGATTAATTTTCTGTAAGTGATGGTGATATGTGTGATATGTTCTGATCCCTGCCTTCACGTAGAAGCTCTGCCTGTATGAACACTGTGATGCAGCTCTGTGGGGGATAAGGATGGGTCCTTTGGCATGTTCTCAGTGAGTGTGTGCCTGCACCCAGTATAAATTTGGAGAAGTTTTTTCACCCTATGCTCCCCACCCTTTTTTTTTTTTTTTTTTTCTTTTCTTTCTTTTTCTCTTATTAATGTGCTGTAAAACTTGTAAGAGTTGTCTCTCCATGGCTAATTTCCCCCCCACCCCTGATACATGAATAGAAAAACAACTATGAAAAAAAGGTAATGAATTTCAGAGGAAGCTATAGAAATGAATTGAGAACAAGGTACCTGAAGTCTTAATGCCCATCAATAATTGCAAATTGGTTATGCATATCTTTAGAAAGTAGCTGACTATTTAATCAGGCAAATCTGAGAAGGTTTGTGACAGCAGGGCAGGCTCCTGGGGGGAAGAGGGAAAGGGAAAGGAAACAAGAAACAGAGGGTAGATCTTTTCGTGTGGTCTGACAGGCAGATGGAAAGCATGAATTACAAAGGCTTTTAAAAAAATCTGCTTGGGGTTTATGTTTACAGAGAGATTTAACAAGACTGGCTGGCCTTAAAATGCTGAGGTCATTGCTAAAATCAGATGTTTGGAAGTGAAATGGGGTACTAGCCCTGACCAGACTATAGGAAAGGTTCACAGAGATTCAACCAGACAGGAATGGGGCCAGCAAGGCAGGGCCCCTATAAACCATTCAGTAGATCCAGAAGAGGGCTTAAGGGTCACCAAGACCTGAAGTCAGAGGAGGGAAGAGGGTATGACCCCTGCTAAAGGGAGCTGGATTTAGAGGCTGTGAGCTGCTAGCCAAGAGTAGCAATGGCAGCATGAGAACAAGCTCAGATTTATGCATCACGGACTTACTTTATAAGGAACAAAGGTATCAAGATGTTACCTCACTTGCTTGTAAGAGGGATGTGAGATATTGATTTCTTCTCATGGCTTGGGGAAGCCCATGGTTTACCTTGGGTAGAACCTATGGATTTCCTCAGTTATTTTAATTCCCCTGCTGGAAATATTAGCCATAGATATTTGCAGCCAAATGTATTGGGCAAATGGTGGAGATTATAATTTGAAGAGCCTTTGCTTTGGAAGGGGAGAGTCAGGTATCTTATACTGGTTAGGAGAACCTAATTAAAGACCTCTCCAAAAGGAGTAAATGACAAATGATCAGGCTCACAGAAGATGGACTAAAATTGCAATGCTCAGTCCAGTGTGAGATGACTGGCTTTTTTCTGCTTAGGAGGGTGAATTATGTTTAGTTTCTCTAATCATTCCTTTTATCCACATAATGAAGCTTTATTTTGACACAGAGAAAATAATCCTAATGCAGTGTGGCCAAGAGTGGGAAAAGAGTCCAGTAAATTTGGCAAGCAAAACGTGGCCCCAGCCCTCCTCTGAAATTTGTACCATTCTTCCTGAAAGATTTGCCCTGACCAGCAGGGATTACAGACATGTTTCCTGTGTCTCGTCTCTACAAAGAATTATGTTATAGCCTTCTTCCTGTTCAATGGATGAAACACTAGCTGAATTTAATTTTTCAGAGCCATTGGAAAATATAATGGAACCTAATTATAAATAGCAGTACAACACTTGCTGTATTTGGGGGGGGAATTCATCCATCTTGTGGCTTGTTGCCCCAAGTACACTAGACAAATAACCCAACTTTAATGTACTGGGAGTGTAATGGTATTAAAATACTCAGAATATACCCTATATCCATGGCAAATACTTGGAGTAGATGGCAAAGGCATTATGACATGTTTCACCATTATTGAGTTAACTTCCAAGCCCTAACATTCTGTGTTTCTGTGATTCTGTTGCACTAAAATGCCCATGGATTCTGTTGCCAGGTTGAAACCCAAGTTAACTAGCCCACTGAGATCCTGCACATCTTTCACTTAGGTTTTCTCATTTTTCTCCTGGGAGAGCCCTCAGCTACTTTTCAGCATCTACTACCCTGATGGGCATCGAAAGAGGGACTTGTTTTATCTTTGCATGTCAGCATAAGTACACCTTTGATCTGGAAAGATCTTGAAACCTGTTTGAGATGAGGATGTCTAGTATGCTTGGCTAGCAGGACTGTGCCTAACTCTAGAGCAGGGCTGACAAAATGGTGTATTTGGCTTTTGAGTGGGGAATAGCTCTTCAGCTTGAAGTATGTGGCAGTAGAGGTGATGAGTGGGCTCTTGAAAGATGGCTTACTGCAGAGCTAAGGCTGTACTAGGAGCTTTTCCTCCTCTGTTATTTTATTCCTCATCACTGAAGTGTCTAAGGAAACTTTGTCCTCATTAGATGGGCTGAACTGAACAACAGTAAATGATGTTCCATAAACTGTAAAAAGCTAAGACTGACCTGGTGAAGTCACTGGTAAAATATCTGGTTTTCTTGAATGCCCCAGCAGGGTAGATGCTGCATCTAATGGATGTTGGTGCTACTGGGCAGAGATGCTCTCATTAAGAAATTGCCTGCTGGAACTCCTTCCAGCCATCTGGCATCCAAAATGCAACAGCAAAAAGGGTCCTGTTGGCGATTTTCAGTAAATGTTTTGCACAGAGCCATCTTTGTTGACTGTCTCTATTGTTTTTGCAGATGTTTATGGTATCATGGGTGTATATATGTATATATTTTTTTAACCCTAATTGAAAGTCATGCTCCCCCAGTCCAAGGATTAACTTTGTTATAACAGGAATTAAATCTATATGAAATTTTTATCTTTAAGGGCATTTTTAAAACCAGATCTTCAGATCATGTGCTAGATTTAAAATATTTGCCATTTTTACCCTCTGGAATGTATTTATTAGAAAGTTCTGCATACAGATGATTTTTTTTTGACTGATTTGTTCTGTGCTTGCTGAGTATTGCTCCTCATTTTCCAAAAAGAATAGGTTGTGGCTATTTTTCTTAAAGCTTTTGAAACCTTTATGAGCAACAATAAGAGTGAAAATATTTTATTAGACTCTGTCACCCTGGTTGGTGGTGATTTGGTTCTATTTTGCCACAAATGACAATGACTTAGTCTCCTTTCCTCTCGGTTTAATTTCTGGTGTAAGTGAGGCTCTCGGATGTTGCGCTTCTAGATCCTGGCAAGACCACCCTTTGTTTCTTCGTAAACCCAAGCACAGAATATTGCCATACTGCAGGATGCACAGCATCAAAGTGCTTCCTGTGGTAGCAACATGCTGCTGGTGCTTAGTGGGTGTGAGCTCCTGATCTGTTCTGTGACTAATCTGAAAATGGAATGATTAAGAGGGGTATGACTGATGCTTCCGCCGAGTGTGGTACACTTAAAGCATATTAACTTAAGTCTTTTGAAAGCTACAATTATTCCTTATCTTTGCAGGTTGGTTTGTTTAACTTTCACTGGACAATTCTCCTGGAATAAGAATGAGAAACTGCTGTTGCAAAGGAGTACTGGGACCTTGTAAATGAAGGAAGCTGTGAGGTTTTTGTAGTGAAAACTGCACATGGGTCTCGGAAGATTTGGCTTGTGTACTAAATTCTGCTGCTGGTTTACCAACACTCTGTGACCTTGAGCTACTCTAAACAATTTATGTATTTTCTAAAAATGACTACAATATTGACTGTCACCAGTTTCAGTATGAGACACGTAAAAACTTCAATAGCAGACTTCAATACCACTTGAGCCTTTATTTTTAATAAGGGGCCTAATTAAGTGTGTAGTCTCTATTGCAGGAAAGCTCTCCTGGACTCTGTCTTCATTCATTAAAATGTGTCAAATTCCTCAGTTTCGAGCAGAGCTCTAACAATGGCCAAAAAAAAAAACCCCAACAAAAAAGACTCTGTGTCCTGAGTATATACTAACATGTGTCAAAGAACATGCTTGTAAATAAGTTCAGTAATAAAATATAGCATTATTCATTTCCTTACTCCCAGCTACACGAGCAGAGTCCCTGACTTCACTCAGGAAGCTATACTGTTGTGAGACATGGAAAAGTAAAATACCCTCTGCTGTATAATAAGTCATTCCAGCTCTGTCTAATTAACACTTCTTAGTGTTAATTGTAACCCCCTGTTTCGTGTTTTTCAGGGACAATATTTCCCAAGCACTGCTGATGAAATGTCAGGCAGAGGTAATAATTTTGTTTTCCTTGCTATTATAACATTGTGCCATAGATATAGTTATATACAGAGATACATGCCAATCAACCAACAGAGCAAACAAGATGAAGAAGTAAAAATCTTCTCCTTGGAGAGCTCCTTAGGCAGACAATGAATTATGAGTTCTTTTCTGCCTAGAGAACTTGCAGTGGAAGTGGCTATTCCTAAGGGCTTACCTCGCTGTGATTAAAAACAATGAATAATTTTTGGAGGTTTGTTTTATTAAATCAATAGACTTAACAGGATGGAGTGCTGAAGTAAAAAAAAGTAATTGTGTTTTATTGTTTTTTTAAATGTAATCTGCAGAATCCTACAGGCTTCTAATGGGAATGTTACAGAAACACCAGTGGCCAATATTTGCAGACCGGCGTTTGATGGACAATAAAGACATTTATGATGTGGGAAAGGGGAAACCCCGTTGGCAGTCCAGCACATCTACCCATCCTGGTTTGGCAGTCTGAAGGAAATGAGAGAGTACTCAAAGAAATCAGGAACATGAGATTCACTCTTAAAACAGCACTCTGCTGCTGTCAACACTACAGGTGTATTGCAAAAGGCAAGGGAGGATATGGGGCCATCACATGTCGCTGATCTTCAGGGTTTTTCTTTTGGAATGCAACTTCAGAACTGAAGGTGGAGTTTGGTCTGTGGCATGAGAAAGTCTGTCTCATTCAAACAATGTCTGGCTCACTATTTTATGAGAAGAAGGAGAAAGAGAGAGCCCTATGAGGAGAGGCTGAGGGAGCTGGGGTTGCTTAGCCTGGAGAAGAGGAGGCTCAGGGGAGACCTCATTGCCATCTACAGCTACCTGAAGGGAGGTTGTAGCCAGGAGGAGGTTGGTCTCTTCTCCCAGGCAACCAGCACCAGAACAAGAGGACACAGTCTCAAGCTGTGCCAGGGGAGGTTTAGGCTAGATGTTAGGAAGAAATTCTTCACAGAAAAAGTGATTGGCCATTGGAATGGATTGCCCAGGGAGATGGTGGAGTCGCCTTCACTGGAAGTGTTTAAGAAGAGCCTGGATGAGGCACTTAGTGCCATGGTTTAGTTGATTAGATGATGTTGGGTGATAGGTTGGACTTGATGATCTCAGAGGACTTTTCCAACCTGGTTAATTCTGTATTCTGTATAACTGACTGAAGATAAAACCAAAACCAACCAACCTCCATGATGAAATGTAAAAAAAAAAAAAGAAAGAATTCAACAAGAATTATTATTTTTCCTTTACTGGGAACACAGTATAAATGTAGGTGTATCTCTAGTCTTTCAAATATCAAATTTCTCTATGCCACCTAAGGTATCACTTGAACTTGCAGAAGATGACTCAGTGAAGCTTCTGGAAATGCTTTGACATGTTACTTTTAGGAGAGGAAACCTCTGTTGTTCACAACCCTAGTAACTATTTTGTAGAGTCTTATGCTATGTTCCTAAACACTGGGAAGGAGGGATGGGAAAAGGCTGAAACTGTCTTCCCATAAATTGAGATTGATGCATTTAAAGGGAAAACTGCTGACACAGATGTTAAACAGCACTGACCCCTGAGGGATGTCACTTGTCCCATTTGGTCTCCATTTGGACATTGGGCCATTCACCACAACTCTGAGTGTAGCCATCCAGCCAAATCCTTACCCAGTGGCTGGTCCACCGCTCAAGTCCATACTTTCCCAATTTGGTGATCAGGATGTCATGTAGGACAGTGTCAAATGCTTTACTCAAGTCCAGGTAGATGACACCAGTTGCTCTTCCCTTATCCACTGATGCTGTAACACTATCACAGAAAGCCACCAATTTGACAAGGCATAATTTGCCCTTGGTGAAGCCATGCTGGTTAACACCAGTTGACTGTTCTTAATTTTTCATATGCTATAGCAAGGCCTTCAGGAGGATCTGCACTATCATCTTTTCAGGCACAGTGGGGAGACTGACTGGCCTGGATTCTGGGGTCTTCCTTTTTTCCCTTTTTGAAGGTGAGGTTTATGTTTCCCCCTTTTCCAGTCAGTGGGGACCTCACCAGATTGCCATGACTTTTTGAATATGATGGACAGTGGCTTGGCAACTTAATTTGTCAGTTCCTTCAGGACCTGTGGGTGGATCTCATTAGGCCCCATGGACTTGCGCACCTTCAGGTTCTTTAGATGTTCTCAAGCCTGCTCTTTGCTTACAGTGGGCAGATCTTCATTTTCCTACTCCCCACTTGTGTTTTCTGGAGCTTGGGCAGTACAGCTAGAGCTCTTGCTGGTGAACACTGAGGCAAAGCGGTCATTAAACACCTCAGTCTTCTCCATATCTGTTGTGACCAGGTCTCCATTCTCTTTCTGGAGAGGTCCTACATCTTCCCTAGCCACCATTTTTTGCCTGATGTACCTGAAGAAATTCTTCATATCCCCTTTTATGTCCCTAGCCAAGTTTAATTCTATCTGCACTTTTGCTTTTCTAACCTGATCCTGGATGCTTAGACAACTTCTTTGTAGTCTTCCCTTGTGGTCTGTTTTTGCTTCCATTGCTTATAGACTCTGCTTGCTTGTCCAGTAAGTCCAGGAGCATCTTGTTCATCCACACTGGCCTTCTGGCACTCTTGCCTGCCTTATTTCTTCTTGGAATACACTGCTTTGGGCTTGGAGGAGGCAGTCCTTGAATATTGACCAGCTTTCTTGGGCCCCTCTTTCCTCTAGGGCTTTATCCTGTGACACTACACCAAGTAGATCCCTGAAGAGGATGGAATCTGCTCTCTTGAAATTCAGATCAGTGAGCTTGTTTCACGTTCTCATTGATGCCATGAGGATCTTAAACTCTTATCATTTCATGGTAGCTACAGCCAAGGCTGCCCTTAAGTTTCACATCACTCACCAGCCCCTCCATTGGTGAGGACAACATCCAGCATTGCGCCTTTTTTTGTGGGTTCCTTTACCACTTGGAGGAGGAAATTGGTTCCTGAAATGCATGGATAACTCTTAGATTGCTGGTGCCCTGCTGTGTTGTCCTTCCAGCAGATCGAAATCTCCCATGAGGGCCAGCGCTTGTGAACACAAAGCTGCTCCTATCTGTTTATAGAGGGTCTCATCCACACAGCCTTCTTGGTCAGGTGGCCTGTAGCAGACACCTATGATGATGATCACCCCTTCTTCCAGCAGTTCTAGGTTAAAGCCCTCTGCACCAGATTGGAAATCTTTTGTCAAAAAATGTTCTCTCCCTTCTCTGACAGATGTACCCCATGAGCCCCTAGAAGACTGGACAGTGTCATAGCTTAGTCAGCTGAAGCCCTGTCCATGACACTACTCTATCAAACATTAATTGATTTCCACCCCCTCCTATTCTGTCAGCCCTTTCAAACCCCTTTCCCTTAATCGTGAAGTGCTCTGGAATCCTCCACTGCTGTTCCCAGTGCCTTGTAGTCCCCTCTTGATGTTCTTTAGCCTACTCACTGCTATGTCATTGCTGCCCGTGTGAAATGGCAGCAGGGAATAATAGTCAGTGGGATGTGTGAGGTCAGGAAGCCTTTCTGTTATATCCCTGATGTGAGTCCCTGGTAAGCAGCTCACCTCTAGCTTGTAGGGATGGCGTATGGGTGCCTCTGTGCCACTCAGCATAGAGTCACTCCTTACTATCACCCTGAACTTTTTCTTTGTGGCTGAAGTAGTTGTATGACAGGAAGCAGATCTGTCTGTCTTGCTTGGGTCTGTGGGTCTACCACATGCAGGCTTCTTGTCCTCCTCCATCTTCAGAGCCATGAATCAGTTCTGCAGGGCTCTAATGGAGGTTTCTTCCTTCTGCTAGTTCTAGCCCTTGCTATTTGCCATTCCCCACCCTTACTGGCTTTCCCTGTTTCTGGCTCTGCTGATGGGGGGGGGTGTGTGTATTTGGAGCTGTTTGGCCACAGGCTGTGGGTTCAGTGCAGATTGAGCTTGAATCCAGTTGCCTGGCTCCCTGATACTATGCAACCTTTTGACTACCTCCTGTAGCTCAGCCACCTGCTGCAGAGGATGCTCTGCCTGAGCACACCTTTTGGAGGTAAGTCTTCCCCCCGACCTCCACCCCAGGAGAAGGGTCAAGGCACTGCTCACAGCTCAAGGCTTTCACAGCTGTTTTTCACAGCTGTTTCTACCTTTGGCAGGTCTGTCTGGGTGGAGGCATCAGTCCTGACCAGGGTAGGCAGTGCCTGTCTGCCTGTGGCAGTGTGTGTGGTTTGGTTTTTTTTGGTCAGAATGCCCACTCCCATGCTCTGCATCTCTCACTTGAGTTTTGTGGGGTTATTTTGTCTTGCTGGAGCTAAAAAGGGAATATTTTGATTTTGTGAAGCACAAATGTGAGAGAAGAGAAGCGAGAAGCTGAGGTACAGCAGCTCAGACAGGAGTCCCTGCTTCTGAGGAAGAGAGGGCTGGAGGGAATAGAATAGAATTAAGCAGGTTGGAAGAGACCTTTGAGATCAAGTCCAACCTCTCACCCAACACTATCTAGTCAACTAAACCATGGCACCAAGCACCCTATCCAGTCTCTTCCTAAACACCTCCAGTGATGCTCCCTGGGCAGCACATTCCAATGGCCAATCTCTCTTTCTGGGAAGAACTTCTTCCCAACATCCAGCCTAAACCTCCCCTAGGAGAATGGTGGCAGGTGGTTCACTGGGACAGGGGTGTCAGCTGATATGTGGATAGGCAGCCCCTCTGCAGATGCTTTCCTCACCAGGCTGGGGGGCTGCTTGTGCTTGCATGCTGGGAGGTGGATACAGGGCATGGTGTGTGGGCAGTCACCATGCCACTTGGGAGGGGCCATGTGTTTTAGACAAGATAAAGGCCAAGCCTTGAACTTCTGCCAGCCTTTAACCATCCCATAGCACTCCCTGTGAGAACAGGAGGCAAAGCCAACCTGTGAGCATAACTGTGGCTATGGCCTCACCAGGTGGCTGCATCAGGTAGTGTTGCTGGGCACTGGGTGAGCTCCTGCCCTGAGGGGCAGCTGAGGTGGCTGTGGGGCCAGGCGAAGCCAGCAGCTCCCATTGCAGGATCATCAAGCACACAGATAACAGGTTTGTCTCCCTCTGTCCCTGAGGGAATTTTTCCTGGTGAAAGGTGTCTATTTCTTCTTCCTGCCTTGATTGTGTGCTCTCAGTAATGACCTGCACAGCTGCACCAGGCTATATACCCCTTGGATGAGGGGCAGCCATATGTCTCCTGGCAGTGTCCCTGTGCCACCTGCTGATCCAGCAACTCGTCCCCTAGTCCCATAAGCTGAACTATATCTGTACCCTCTGCTCAGCCTCTTGGATTACTGACTGCAGCACCATGGCTAAGGTATGGCTCCATTTGCCCTCTCCCTGTGTTCCAAGCAAAACAAGATGATGGTTAGGAGGTCCTGGACCTCCCTTAGGGCCTTTTGCCTCAAAGAGAAATTTCCACTTACATTAAATTAGCCTCTGCAGCCTGTAGAATCCATGCCTTCCCCTCATGAACATCTGATTTATGTTCACATGTGGTGCTTCACTTTTAGCTTTTGTTAAGCAATTTGAGTTATGTGCATTATTGCTTCGTAGTGTTGTAGAAGCACTGAGAGTGTTTGACAGCAGCTGGGACAATGAGCAGACACAGGGGAACTGGTGAAAACACGGTGTGAGAACCTTTTTACCTCAGAGTCTGAGATGCCATTGGCATACTTTTGGTTCAATAATTTTAAGCGCTGCTAGGCACACCTATTGAATCTGTGATAAGAGAAGCCTAGTAGGAGGCACTGGCTCTTAGCCACATTAAATTATGTTGCCAATTTTAATCTTCCTGTTTTGTGAGAGCTGCTGAAACCAGGATGGGATATTGCCCATTTCTTTATGCAATATATATTTGATAGACTCTGTAACCAAATGGTAAACTCAGGGATCTCTGCAATTGTGTGAGAGTAGTCCTGGCTGAATTCAGTGACCGCTGTCTCTCTGCCTGCATGTATACATACATAAATATGTCAGTGTATGCACATACCTACCTATCTTACCCTTGTGGATTAATTTACCATTTTCAGTTTCTTTACCAATTAAATTTTCTAACCCAGCAGTTCACTCTGCACCATGTCACGCATGCTGACCATGTGCTGATTTAAGGCTGAGGATAATTTAGCAGGGGTGCTGATTATGGCAAACTTATTCTCAGGAGATCAATGAGAAATGGAAGCTTTGTGATGAAGTTTGTTTTGTGTAGATTAGAAAGATAATGATATATATGGGAGATTAGAATGTGACATTAAGACCAAAATAAACATGTGAACCAGCTCCATGAAACCTACACTGCAACAGCAAGATCGGAAATCAGGACCCTGAGATCCAGTATTAATTTGAAATACCAAAGACAGTATGCTAGACCTGAGCTAGTGAACTCCTATTTGTGTTATCTTATGCCTGTGAATGGTCTTAGTGACTTTCACACTGACATATTCCCCATATTTTTGAAGATCTTGCAGTGCTTGGGTATAGGACTGCTTTTTCTGGGTGCCAGCTCCAAACCCACTGTAACAACAAGCTTGAATTCACTTTGAAATTTATTTGATGTTATAAACAGTTGAGTGCTAGCATGGGAAATATGTTAGTGGAACGTGGAAAAACTGATACTGTGGTCATTTCATCACAGTAGAACTTCTAGTCAAGAGGAAAGTAATTATAGTCAAAAAAACCCCCCATAGCTGGGAAAAAGTGTGGGTTTATTTGGCTATTTTTAATTTCTTGTTTGAAAAACTAAGCTCTCCTGGGAAATCTCATGTTATTTTACTGACCTCAGTGAAGACCTTAGAACCACACAATGTAAATCACTATTCTCAAGGTTTTTTTTTTGCATTCTCCATCCAGCTCATTCTTGATGATCAAGCAGGTTTATATGGACGTTAAGCCAATGGGTTCTCTATCCTTCCAGGAATATACCCCAGTATATAAGCAAGGAATTGCAAAAGGGATGAACAGTGTGCATATTGAATTTCATCTCATTAATTAGAACTCCCTCAAAATGAAACCTGGATTATTTAGGAGGAATAATTCTGCACTGAGGAAAAAGTAAGAGTTTTGGCAGGCCATGTAATACATGTTTCAGGGTTATGTGCTAGCAACTCGAGCTCATGCAGTTGTGAACAGTATAAAATTACATTATTTGGTGTATCTGATCTGTTATTTATTCTGAATTAAGTCAAAGTTGAAAGTTATCTCATCAAATATATACGTCTCCCATCTTTTCATTATACTTATTGTATGAAAAGTGGGGTTTTGGTATTGTTTTTATAAACATGCATATTTTTAACTCTGTTTATTGAAAGAATTGCAAAAATAGGAAACTCTGTTCTCAGCAAATACCATCTGAAAAAAGAACACTGAAAGGAGAGAGAGACTTTTCATAGATTCATATAATGCTCTGGATGAGAAGGAGCACTTAGAGGTCAACTAGTCCAACCCCCACCTGCAGTGATCAGGGACACTTTCAACTAGATCAGGTTGCCCAGAGCCTTATTCAACCTGACTTTGAATATTTCCAGGAATGGGACATCCACCATCTCTCTGGTCCACTTGTGCCAGTGTCTCACCACCCTCACTGTGAAAAGAAAGTCTTCCTTACATCTGGTCTGAGTCTTCCCTCTTAGTTTAAAAACCATTATCCCTTGTCCTGTTGCTACAGATACTATTAACAACTCTGTCCCCATCTCTCTTATAAGCCTTTTACAAAATTTCTTTGGATACTTCACAGTTCTGTAGGAGCAAGGTCCAAGGGAAATTTTAATTTTTATAGTTGTTATCCAATGTTTAGTGTTTTAAAAGTATCATTGTCATGAAAATATTCTAGCCAGAAGGATTCATATTATAGTTTGGACAGAAAGCCTTTAATAAACAGCTCATAATCTGACCAAAAGAAAGAATTTCTTTTTTCACCTTCTCTGGCAATACCATGTTTGACTCCACCTAGTTTAATTGGTACTTCTGTCTTTAAGAGACTCTCTTCAGTAGCTGTGCCCTTTTCTGTCTTTTAAACCTTCAAGCCTCCTCTCCAGGTTAGGTAGCAGATTCCTGTGACTGCATATGCTTTTCAAAGTGCCTTCAACCTAACTGCTGTTAAAATCCCTTTGGAAAAAAACATGCTGTTTCTTCAGCATGTTTCCTCCCCCCTCTAGATTTAGTTACTAAGTAGTGGTGCAGGGTGCTTGAAAAGACTCAGGAAGCAGCCTCTCTCCTGAGAGTGACTCAAAGAGATGATTAGGAGAATGCAGGAGATTGGGTTTGTAATAGTGGTAGTTTCTCCTAATCCTCTTTGTTTTAGCAATCATGCCTAAAACTTTAAAGGTGCCTGCTGAGCTCTTGTTCAAATGTCTGTAGTGGAAGCGCTGAGGTTAAGAGTTATCCCTCTTGCAAGCAAACACTGAAGAAAGTGGTGCTGTAATTTGGGCAGCCGACAGCAGCTCCAAAGGCTTTGGTTCAACTTCCTGTTCTATCAAAGATCTCCTGTGGGCTCATGGGTACTTAACTGGGGCACAGGTGAGATAACATGTCCTTCTCAGCCCAACCATTCCAACCATGCAGGGTAGTTTGAAAGAGAGAAATGTGAGCTATGAGTACTGGCCAAGAGGAGCATAGTATTGAAAGGATTTTTTGTAAGATCAGACTCCTGGAGTCCTGGTATTCCACGAGAACCTCAAATGTGCTTTTAGGCAAACTTTTCACCATCTGGTTGAGGAAGAATGAAATGAAGTCATCAACTATCAAGGCTTGATAAAATGAAAGGAATGCTATAGCTATTAAAATGTCATGTGCAAAACAGTTCAGGACCACATCTGACTTGTGTAGGAGTCCAGGTTGGCAGTACCAGAAGACAGGCTCTTGCCACCTATGAGAAAGTGAAAGCAGTCAGTGTCTCACACTGCCTTCCAGAAACCTTAGTTTTAAATTTAAATAATTCATGTGGTTAATGAATAATAAATTTAGTAGTAATGATTAAGGCAGATGACTCTCTGCTCAGTTAAATGGTCACAGCTAACTGAAAAATGTGTGTGGTGCATACATGCTGCTCTGCCCCTTTAAGTTTGCATGCATTCTTCCCCTGACAAGCTTGTTTAATGCTGTGGGTGATTCACTTTGCCCTTAGTGCTTCACCATTCCCTGCCTCACACCTGGCTGCAGCAACGTACTTGGTTTAGAGGAGGGCAGCTAATTATTTTAGTGTTTTGCTCTCTTGTGCAGTGAAGCTCCAGAAACCACAATTTTCCTTCCTAACTTCAGTGGAAGCTGACGTGATGTTCTCTGCTGGTGTGTGCAGTGTTGCCTGCTCTGTGGCAATTTCCTAGGCCAGGCTCTTCAAATCCCTCCAAGCTGTTAGCCCCAAAGTCCATCCCAGTGGGAACCAGAATAGCTTAGCAGGGCTGTGAGGAGATGGGCAGTGCTGGTTTTGGAGCAGGGTTCCTGGGGGGTTCTGGAACAAGAGGGAAAAATCCTTGTCTCTTGTATTTCCCCTCCCTCCCACTGCTGCCATTCAGTCCAGCTCCTTACAGAGGCTTTGTAGAGTCTGCACACCACAAAGTAGTTTACCTTCTTCCTCTCTCTGCTCCTCCATTCCATTTGGTGTTTGTTTTCCTGCCTCTGCTTCCTCCATCTGAATACCATAAGAGTCTTGTGCTGGGTATTTTGACAAGTGGATGCTGTGTGGTATGGGCTGTGCAGCCTGGAAGGGGGCTCTCCAAGCTCTAGACTACACTGACTTCTGCTGTTGTATAATGGCTGAGATGCACTGCTGCCTTGGGTTAAGGTCTTTGCACAAAGGGACTGTCATGGACTATCACTCCGTTATGGAGGACTATATATCTGATGGTAGAGAGGAGGAGGAGGTCCTGTACTATCTTTCTTTTGATGACAGCCAGGAACAAGCCAGGACTGACCTTGCAACTTTGCGATTCTAAGCTCATGTGTTGTCCTCATTGGCTGTGGGTGGCATAAATAGAAACATCTGGATATTGAGATGGTTCTTCCTGAATTACTCATGCAAGTGGGAAGCAACCTCTGCTTCTTGTTGTGGTTATTATGTATTATTTGGCCTTCCCCCCCGCCGAGCAAAATTCCCATTAAACTGCAACAGTTTTGTGCAATTAACTGGGTTGGAACCATTGGCTTCAGAATGTGTATTTATGTAAGATTTCCAGCACAACACTGAAGGGTTTTGAATCCTTCAGTGTTTACAGCAGTTTGTGAGGTAAGGAACCTCATTTTAATTTCGACACCCTTTCTCTGGAGCTCTTAAGAAGCAGTCGGTGGTGGAGCTTGTTCTTTGGCACAGCTTTCAGTCAGGCTCAAAACCTACATTGGGTCATGACAGCAAAATAAGCTATCCTCAGGCTGTGTGCCTCAGGCTGGAACTGGTGAATGGAGGGTTTAAACTTCAGAAGACGTCTTACATCTATCAGTTATGCATCTTACCTGGTGTGTTTTTATAGCACTATTTTCCTCTTTCCCTGAAGAAGAGATAGTACACGTTTTCCTCTGTGACATGTTTGTTGCGGGACTGTTTGAGCAGCATTTTGATTCTGCTGCCACTGTGTGGTCAAAACCGGTTTGGTGCTTCAGGTATTCCTGTTTCTTACTATGATTTGTGTGGAGCCAGCACAGTCCTGCGTCCTGTGTGTGAATCTCCTCTGTGCCACTGTAAACGATGAGTAAGTGCACTGAAATTAAAGGGCTCTTTATTTGTGTTAGCAGCGCAGCCAGATGCACCTGCAGCAATAATGATTTGCTGTGCTGACTAGGAAAAAAAACCCCAAACAGCCCTTAAGTCAGCTCATAATGTGATACTATCACAGAAGGTTGGAACCTCTAGGGATCATCGAGTCCAACCCCCTGCCAAAAGCAGGATCACCTAGGGTAGTCTGCCCAGGAATGCATCCAGATGGGTTTTGAAAGTCTCCAGAGAAGGAGACTCCACAACCATCACCATATGTTTCAGGTAAATAAAGGGTAAACCTTCTCATAGACCTGTGCTTGAAGCCCCAGCCTCAATGAATAGCTGCAGCTGACTGCAAAAAGGGAAGACTGTTAGTGAGGTTTCATTAATCTCAGTTGTAGTAATGTTGACAACTTATATGCACCCCAAGATGATGACTTCTCCCTCTGCTGCTAAGGTTGAAAAGCTATAGGTCTCTTCCAGCCTTGCACATTATCAAGGTTTCATGTATGCTATGGAAGCTTTGCTATTCAGCAGTAAAGATCTCTGCAACAAATAACCAAATGCAGGTGTACTTAACAAGGAGAGAAGCTTATATTTGCTTTTAAGAAAACAACAGAGTAATCATTTATGTTTTGTTGGTTTGGTGATATCCAGGAGGTTTTTCAGTCATTAACTCGAGTGAATGATGAATGCTT
Organism: Dryobates pubescens; assembly: GCF_014839835.1. Taxonomy (NCBI): domain Eukaryota; kingdom Metazoa; phylum Chordata; class Aves; order Piciformes; family Picidae; genus Dryobates; species Dryobates pubescens. The sequence goes on from NC_071622.1 coordinate 3,814,448, forward strand.
TAATGTAGTAATAAACAGTGATATATCTGCAGGGACTTTCAGAGTGAGTAAAGTAGAAAACATACATTTGCTCTGTGGTTTGGTTCTGTGTTCCTCATTTGTTCAGGATTTTCACTGGCTTCAATGAATGCAGGAACCAACCCCAAATATTTGTAAGGAAATCAGGGTGACAAAAATTTGCTGTGAGCCCAAAGATGTAAAAAGTAAAATGTCAGCAGCAGGAATTGACAGAGGGAGAAAATTCCAGCTATTAAGGGAACAGCAGCTGAGAATGTCATGCAATACTTTTATTAACACAGTATGAAAGGCAATTTAAATAAATAAAAAGGCCTATTTCTGCAGTTTTCAAAAGTTCCTATTTCATTTAGGTCAAAAGAAATATGCCACAAATGTTAAACTGGTTTGCAGTCACTTGATGACCTCAGATCCAGTCTCACCCTTGTAACTCAATAGCAAGTCACATGTTCTCTCTTGTCTCCCACAGCGCTTTGGGGAAGGGACTGTTTCTGTGCAATATCTTGGTTAACACAGACCCATGCTGAGGTGGGTTTCCTGCCTGCTGCTGGGCAGGTACTGGCAATACCTCTCCCCCTTCCACCCCCTTCTTGTCATATCCCATTTTATCCTCTTGCTAACGCTTTTGCTTTCTGTCTCCGCTTGCTTTAAGGTAACGTGTATGTCATACTCTGAATTTGCAGCATAATGTGGTCCCTAAACAAAATGATCAGTTTGACTCATGTGTTTTATTTTTTAAAGTCTATCTATTTTGCACCAACATGGATTGTAGAGTGAAGGATTCAATGAACACCATATCCTTGCTGGGAACTGTGTTGACAGCTCTTGGTTACTGTAACGTGGGATGAATAGGAGTTAACAATGAAGGCTGTAGCCTTACCTGTAGGTCTTGATGCTGGCTGAAAGCTTTGCAGTCAGAGTGGGCACTTCCAGGACTCTATTTCCTGTAAGACTTGCTCTAGGAATCAAGTTTCCATGATTTGTGAGACTTAAGCTGCAGTTGGCTGTTTAGGCAGAGTAGTGATAGTAGTGCAGATGACAGACACGCAACATTTGCATGTAGTACGACTGCATAGACCACATTTTCTTTGGCACTGGAAAGGGTGTCTATTTTTAGCCCATTTTTCCAAACTTGCCTGTTGTAGCTAGTAGAGGCTTTTTGCCCATTCATGAATGTGCTGAGCTTCTGTGCTAATGTGCTTACTTGGCACCCTAGTTATACTTTCACAGGATTTTCTGAATTGCTTTTATCATGGTGATGAGAAATATGAATAGATAAGTGAATAGAAGGTGGTTTAGTTTTTGGGTTGGTTTATTTTTTTCCTTAGGAAGTAAACAAACAAACAAAAGGGACAGCTTTGGTCATGTCCTCTGTAATATTTCTCATTTCGTGGTTGTTTAGTGCAAGGAATTCTATGAGTCTATAGGCTTGAAGTGAGGGGAAAGTTCCTCACAGAAAGAGTTATTTGCCATTGGAATGTGCTGCCCAGGGAGGTGGTGGAGTCCTCATCCCTGGAGGTGTTCAAAAAAGGATTGGACATGCTACTTGAAGCCATGGTTTAGTCATGAGGTGTTGGGTGATAGGTTGGACTTGATGATCTCTGAGGTCTTTCCAATCTTATTGATTCTATGAATAAAATGTTATTTTACCCACTGAAGGTGATGCAGGCTTAAGGTATACTGCAATCAAGATGGGTCTCCATGTACAATGATGAAATAAATATTGCCTTTTCCCCTCTAATCCTAATCCATAAGCCTGTTCTTCAGGACATTGAAACAGACTTTCCAGGTTTGAATTCCTCTGCTGTGACTGTAGCACAAGTGGACTTAATATTTGCTTTTTGTTCCACAATATGGCAGTGTGATGTGAGCATCCTGCTATGTTGTACTCATTACCAAAGCCAGTGGTTAATCTGGATGGCTCCAGAAACTAAATAGATGTGGTGGAAATGAAAATTTGAAGACCAAAATCATCTTTGGACTAAACATATGTCATTCCTTTGGGTTTCATGTATGTGGTGGTGTGCACTTCCATTGCATTAATGCCCAGGGACAAATACCCAGGAGAAAGCCCCATTGGCCCATAATGTTCCATATAGTGGACACATCCACTAACAATATCTTTCAAGAGTTAACTCCAAAGGATATTTTAGCATTGCTGTAATTCATGGCAATTAGTATAAAGTAGGGGGGAAAAAATGATACAGGAGCCCGTAACTCAAAGAAACGTGGAAAGGGAATAAGTAGCCTACACATTTCTAAGTTGTTACTATTTAATAATGTAACTTCCTAACTGTGGCTGAGATGCCGCTGAAGTTCGCAGCAGCCCATTGTACTCAGCTGTCAAGCCACTAGAGAGCAGCAGAGACTGCATTTAAAACCGCTACCGAGTGTCCTTAGTCTTCTATGAAGCAGCGATTTTCGTCCCTCTTAACCTTCAACTGTCTGATGCTGTCTTGTTTTGAGATCCGTTTTTACCCCGCCCTGTTCTTTTGCCTACTGCTCAGCTTTGCCTTGATCAGGTTTCTCCGACAGTGTTTCCCCCCGATGTACACACCAAACGTGTGGAGAGTGTATCTTCCTTAGCTGGAGTTTAACTGCAAATAGCATGTTATGGAAAGGAGACTATCATCTAAATATGCTGTGGGGGCATTGGGAATGGAGACTATCATCTAATATGCTGGGGGGGGGGGACACGTTTGTAATGCTGAACCCAAAAGGAATTTCTGAAATTTGTCCCTTTACTAGAAATGTTTTGTGTGGTGACTAGTCCATTCCTGTAGTGAGCCATTCTGTAATGATAGCTCAGGGATTTTTGTGCTTTCTGTTGACTATATTCTCCATAAAAAGAGCAGAATCAAAGAGCTTGAAAGGAGCAAACCCTCTCTGTACTTCTAAAATGCTATCACAGTGGCTGCCAGGGTCTTTGGCACCAACCATAAAAAGAGAGGCAGCAGGTAGACAGCAGATAGGTAGCGGGAAACAGTCCTATGTCTGGCATGGTGTGGGCACTGAAAAGGGAGAGGACATTAGCTCCTGACCCTGGTCTGGCAGAGGCCACTTCACGAGGAACACAGGGACTTTTAAAACTTCATTTCTCAGTGTGCTGAGAGCAAAAATTGTTGCAGATTATGGATTGTGTGAAAGAACCAGCCACTGCTTAAGACAGGGTTTGGTGTGGCAAGAAAGATTAGAGTGGGTGGATCAGCCAAATTGTGGACAGCATTTAACTGATTAAACTAGGTACTATTATGACTATACCTCAAGGTTCTTGAATGACAAATCATGGTGATTATTCCCACAGACCAGTGCATTGCTGTACCATTATCCCTGTACCCAGCATTATCAAAGCACTTCTTTATATAGAAGATGCGTCACAGACGTTATTATCTGCTGAAGGTGATGCCACCACAATATATGTTCATAGTTTTGATACTCTGAGGATTAGTTTGCAACTTCTTTTGATTCAGCAGGAGTAGGCGTCTTGGCATTTCTGAAATTCCCTGGGAGCCTTTGCAATTTCAGGTACCTAAAAAAACCAACCTTGAAAATCTGCCCCATAGTATTCTGTAACTGAAAATTTCAGTTTTGGAGAAAACAGGCTCTGAGTTCTGCAGAAGGTAACAGTGGAAGCATTATTATTGGTGGCATATATTCTATCCCAGCAGCTGCAGATTACATTATTTAATATCTATTTTATCTATGTTTCAGAAGTGATTTTGGTGTTACAACAAAGGCAGACTTGTCTTATGAGAATCAAAATTATACTTAATTGAATTCTGCTTTGGGAGTTTCTGTCAATCACACAACTGCGTGAATTGGAAAAGACACGATTGCAGCTATGATTAACTTCTCCAGAGTCACTCTGAGTACTGTGTATCACATTTCATAAAGAGATGTAGTATCTTCAGAATAATTGTATTGTACTAAAGGGTATCTTTTGAATGTCAAAAATAGCTTCCTTTTCTCTGAGGGGGTTGTGAGGAGGAAGGTTGAGAATATTTCTGAAGTAAGCATCTCTACCTGAAGCAGTCCTGACCACCTTCCTCCATGTGTAATTCCAAACAACTATGTTAATTGGAGAACTGGCTGCTCTGAGAAGAGCCTGCCTTTGATGACAACCTGCATGTGAGCTACCTTTTCACCATCTAGAGGTGGGCAGGTGGTAAATTAGCAGGTATAGACTGCTGATGAGTAAGTAAGTGTGAATGTCAATGGCACTGGAAGAGTTGAGGCAGGTGTTGTAAGTGCATACCAATGCTAGGAGTTCTCTCCTGTTTAGGTAGTCAGGTAAAGAAAACAGGTTCCTCCTTTATTTTTCTTAGTTGGCATTTCATCTTCCTTTATTTCTGGGTCTTACAAACAAAGAACAACAAATACAGACTGTTTTTACTTCAGAATACGAGCTTTTATAGGAGCTCTGAGTAAATGTATGTATATATTAAGATTTGTAACATATTACTCAAGAAAGTTAAATTGATAAGACTTCATTTTAGAACTCTGTTCAGAGTTAGTCCAAATGATCACTGCACTACAGATCTCTGACTTTGAAGGGCAGATAATAGGGGTTTTGCACCCTTGTAGCTAGTTAGCCAACGTTAATACTCACTTTGCTTTTATCTCTGCATTTGTATCAACTGTCTCCAGTGACATTTAACTTACATATGTGAAGGGATTGGCATTTTTAGATTGTTAGAGTTATTGGATGAAAAAGCTGATTTTTGTCACGGGACATCTGTTTTATTGTTAATTAGATGAAATAGGAAAGACATCAGAAGAGTACACACAGAAACTATTTCATAGTTCCTGCTTAAAATCTTGCTCTGATCCCTTGAAATTAATGATGCTTTACAGATTTTCACATTTTGATGTGAATTTCATTTAGGAAGTTTCAGGAACAAATGACAGAGAGTTGTTATCCATCTGTGCCTCTGTCTTTACAATTCAATTATTCCCTGCCATTGTACAGTCTCTCTCTTGAAAACTATCAGAAGAGAGAAAACAACCAAGGAGTTAGTTTATCATTTGAAAAAACAACCCAACCACAACAACTTATATTATCAGAACAGTTGATGTTTTGCACTTACCAAATAAGAAGTGCTATTTACCTTGTCTCATTGAGTTGGTATCTTTGACAGTTGTGAACTTGTGTATTGCAGAAGCGTAGAATGGTTTGGGTTGCAGGTGACCTCTGAAGGTCATCTAGTCCAACCCCCCTGCAGTGAGAAGGGACATCTTCCACTGGATCAGATTGCTTAGAGCCTTTTCAAGCCTTATTGAATATCCCCAGGGATGGGGCCTCAACTACCTCCCTGGGCAACCTGTTCCAGTGTTCTACCACCCTCATGGTGCAGAACTTGTTCCTAATATCCAATTTAAATCTACTCTAATTTAACACCATTGCTCCACATCCTACCACTATTGGCTATTGTAAACAGTCTCTTTCCAGCCTTCTTGTATGTCCTCTTCAGGTACTGGAAGGCCACTATTAGGCCTCCCTGGAGTCTTCTCTTCTCCAGGCTGCCTCAGTCTGTCCTCATAGGAGAGGTGTTTCAGCCTCTGGATCATTTTCATAGCCCTCCTCTGGACCTGCTCCATCAGGAGAGGGGGACCATGTCTAGATACATTAGGGTTTGTCTGGGTTTGTGCTGGGGCTGTTTGGCCCCACCATGACACCAGGTCCTCCTGGAGGACATTCTGTCCCTCTAGCATATTGACAGCACCACTCAGCTTGGTGTCACCTGCAAACTTGCTGATGGAGCACTCAGTCCCACTGTCTCTGTCACTGATAAAAATATTAAAGAGTATGCACCCAGTACGGACCCCTGAGGGACACCACTTGTCACAGATCTCCATTTGGATTTAGAGCTACCAACCACTACCCTCTGGACATGACCATCCAGCCAATTCCTTATCCACTGAACAGTCCATCTTCCTTATCCATCAACAGTCCATCCATTTGTATCTCTCCAAGTAGGGTGGCAAGTAGGGTGTTAAGATCCTCTGTTCTGATGGTCACCTGTGGTTTTTTTTTTCTCTTCATCCTATCTCTTATTTGTGTTCATCAAGTTATATTATAGACTCATGCAGACCAGATTTTATCTGTTTTCAGTCGTTCTTAAAGATCTATCCTGCTGAGCTGCAGAAAAGGAAGCAGGTAGAAAATATACTGCTCAGGAGAGGCAGAGAAATTGTAATTTGTGGTAACTACTGATAATATGTCATCTTATTTCAGAATGCAGGCAAACGAGATATCTAATGGGAATAAGGGACAATAAGGCATTAAGAGCAGTAATTGAGACCATTGTTATGCAATTTTAGCTGGAGATGGGAGGAGACATCAGGTGAATCTGCAGTGGTTACATCTTTCTTGCCTACAATAATGCATCTGTAACTTGGGAACTGAACACTGTATAGATTCAGAAGAACAGTGAGGGGGAATTAATTCAGTTCTACCTGTTCCCTTTGCTCTTGAGCCCTTTGTCAGTGCCCTGGTATGGGCTTGTACAGAGTTTGGTGGTGGAAAAGTAAAGGATGCATGTTGGCTTTAGCAGGCTAATGCTGAATAACCTTACAAGTGGAAACAGGAGGGCAGAAAAAAAAAAGATCTTCATTGAGAATAGGCAAATACTGCAGAGGAAGTTATGGGCTGCATATTTGGCATTGGAATCTGTCCATGGTCTCTAACTGCTGGTGGGAGGAGCAGATAAAGAAGGAACTGGGAAAGTAGAATTTGTGGTGGTGGAGAATGGATTTGAAGTAGTGTTAGCAGAAGACTGAAGTGACTTAAAAAAATGTAGTCCTCAGCGGTGTGCAAACTGCTCCTTTTCCATCCTTGGAAATAAAGCCCTAACCTCCTGAAGCAGCTTACAGAGTGTGTGCAGGGAGCATGTATGGCTTTCAGTGGAAGCTGTGCTTCTTGAGTTGCCATGTGAGATTAGAGAACCATCCAGTTAGGTGAGTGCTTTGTGATAATTGTCGGTAGCGATTACTCTGGGGGAATGCAAGAGAGATCCTCAAGAAGAACGTTTGGGTTAACTGTGGCTCCTCACTCTGAGTGTATAGAACTCTTTCAATAATGGAACCAAATTCTTAACCCCTCTCCAAGACTTTCTGAGATGTTTTCTATACTGACCTCATGAAAACTTTGCAGACCTTGTAGAGCCATTATATGTGCCTCTTAGAGTGAGAGTCTTGGCCCTCTGCATCAAGTACTGTAGTGCATGTTGTTAACCCATTCCTAGCTCAAAAAGGCTCTTATTTCTCCTCAAAAGTAATATCCATTAACTTAAACTATAGGTCCATTGTTCTCAGTGCTGTACCATTCTCTTCCTCCACATTTTTGGTCTAAGACTCATGCTGGGGATAAACTTGGAAAAATGTTTTCATTAGTGTGACCAAGAGACGCTTACAACATGTTTCATTTAAAAGGGAGGAAGATTGATACCCTTTATTAGCAAGCTGGAGCAATCTCTGCTTTTCCTTCTAAAACAGCTCCATATCTGTTTGGCTCTGGAGTGCACAATCTTGATGAATTGTGAGTTAACTTAATGGAGAGGAAAATGTGTGTAGTGCTGTGAGAGGGCAAAAGGGAAAAATACAGAATAAGAATCGATGGAAGAGAGAAGAGACTTGATGGGAAATGAAATGGCCTCTTCCCAAAAAAGCTGATGAAGAGAAAATAAACAGACTGGCAAGCAGGCTGAGAGAGGGAATGCAGGAAACTACAGGATGGTCACTGAAGAGGGAGATGGATCACAGGCACAATGTACAGATTTTGACTTATGAAGAGCTGAAAGTGTGGGAATATTTGGATTGGGGGGCCTTGGTTCTGGCCTGTCTTTGCTCAAATTGTTAGAAAAGCTCTAAACAAGAAAAAGATGAAAAATGCTGGAGAGTTAACTGTAGTGGCAAAATACTTAAAAATATTTTTGAATGTTAGTATCATCACAATGGTAGGGGTTGGAAGGGACCTCCTAAGACCATCTAGTCCAGTCCCCCTGCCAGAGCAGGATCATCTAGAGCTGATCACACAGGAACGCATCCAGGTAGGTCTTGAATATCTCCAGAGAGGAAGAGTCCACAACCCACCTGGGCAGCCTGTTCCAGTACTCTGTCACCCTCACAGTGAAAAACTTTTTCTTCATGTTTACATGGGACCTCCTATGCCTCATTTTCCACCCATTGCCCCTTGTCCTGTCACTGGGCATCACCAGGAAGAGCCTGACTTCACCCTCTTGGCACCCACTCTTTATATATTTATAAACATGAATGATGTCACCCCTTAGTCTCCTCCAAGCTAAAGAGCCCCAGCTCCTTCAGTCTCTCCTTGTAAAGGGTATGTTCCACTCCCTTCATTCTTATGGCTCTGCACTGGACTCTTTCAAGCGGTTCCCTGTCCTTGAACTGAGGGGCACTGGACACAATACTTGAGATTCAACCTCACCAGGGCAGAGTAGAGGAGAAGGAGGAGGAGGAGAACCTCTCTTGACCTGCTAACCACACCCCTTCTAATACACCCCATGGTTCCTGACTCAAAAACAATTGCCCATGAATGGCAGGTTTCTTCCTCACTCTATAGATTTCTGCTACCTGGGTGTATTCAGGGTTACATTCTGTTACTTATCTGGCTAAATGAGTGTTACTACTTCTGCCAGGGCTGTAGTGACAGTCCAGACTGTCCTGATGGCTTATTAACTAACCTCTGATTTCACAGAGTCTACTGCTGCTAATATATAAGCCAGGAAAGACCTTCCTTGGCTTTCAGAGTTAGGCAATTATCAGGAGTGGCTGCTGGGAGTGAGAGGGGAAACACTTGAAAATTGAACTGACTTGATGAGGAAATTGCTGAGAGATGGAGCAAAAGAGCAGGACCTCAAATACCAATGTGCTCTCAGTGTTCCAGGGCAGTTTTGTTTGTATGATAACAAGCAGTATATAAAGATCTAGCCCAGAATTTTAAATGCAATAAATTGACCTAACTCTCTTTTTAAAAATTTATTTTATTGTATTTATTTAAAAAAAATATTAAAGGTGGCTGCAGGATAGCAGACCCAAGATCAACAGCTCCATGGTGCTTAAATTAAGTGTACATGTAATGAGTGGTAACAGCTATTTCCATATTGCACATGGAAGTTACACACCTCAGGGAGATCTTTTTATTTATATAGGGATAAATATCTGTCATTCAGTTGTGCTGGGGCAGATGTTGGTGTAAAAGAGTGACAGCTGTGTTTCTCTGTAGAGCATTCAAGACCATGAGTCTGATCTGTGTTTGTAACCAGTGCTGGCTGATATGCCTAACTCATAAAAGGTTTAGAAGCCAAGCCATAATTTTTGAGATTGACCTTAGGAAAGAGAAGTGGTTTATTCAGGGCTCTTATTTTAATTTTTCCTTTTCTGAAAAATGATTTTTGAGCTTCTTACTGGACTCTTAAGGCATACTTTCTGTCTTTCTGCCATGATTCTAAACTTTTGCAACCCTAGGAAGCAGAAATTCAGTGCAGTGAGGTTCCCAGCTAAATGTTGTTGTTGAGTGCTTGGGAATTTAGGAAACCCACCAAACACTATGAAACCATCAAAGCCATGATCAGTTCAGTCTTTTGATGATAGAATTATTGCTTATCATGTGATTTTTGTCCTCTGTTAGAAGGAGCTGCTCCTGAAGCTAGTAACTTTGCAGAAGGCAGTGAAGAGGAGGGTGTGTTGTCTTGCATATTAGGCTGGAGGTTAGGAGGAAGTTCTATACAGAGAGAGTGATTGCCCATTGGAATGGGCTGACTGAGGAGGTGGTGGAGTCGCCATCATTGGAGGTGTTCAGGAGGAGCCTTGATAGAGTGCTTGGTTGCATGGTTTAGTTGATTAGGTGGTGTTGGATGATAGGTTGGACACAATGATCTTGAGGGTCTCTTCCAGCCTGGTCTGGTCTTTTCTGTAATTGCAACATCAATGGTATAAGAAGAGATTCCACTGTTCTGTAGGATGGATTTCTTCATTACAGTTGCTGAGACTTGGTTAAGGTCAGGGATGTAGAAATGACCAAAGGACCGAAAAGCACTTAAACATCTGAACCTGAAAGGTCAAACAAGGTTCAGGAGGGTTGTGAGTGAAGCAGGGCTGGGAGGCCACCCAGTGTCTGTGCTGGCAGGAGCTCTGGAACAGGGATTGCAGAGCAACTGTGGCACCTCTGGAGATCACCCAGTCTGGGGCCCCTGCACAGAGCAGGGTCACCTTGAGCAACAGGTGAAAGACAGCTCTGAAACCTTATCTGGGCTGAGAAGGAAATTGTTCTGCCATTTCAGAAGTGGCCTGTTGGTATTCCAGTTGAGATCACTAACATCGATTTCTGATTAGTAGAAAGTTGACCCCTGGGTTTGCACGCTTTTTCATCAGAGAACTGACAGCTCTCTCTTGGTAACTCTGTGGGTTCATGGCATATATACATCTGTATATAACACACCAACATTTAGCAAGCTAAGCAGACCTGATAAAACAACAAAACAAACCAACAAACCCAAACCCCAACTAACTGACAGAAGGTACAAAAGTTTATTTGTAAAAAAGAAAACCCCACACCTTCCAAATTCCCCCAGAGCAGCTGAAGTGAGACTAAATCTTTAATGATAGAGTCTTGGATAAAAGACTAAAATATTTATGTCACCTTTTTAACCTGAATTTTATAGCAATGAAGCTTAACATCTATCTTCTATTACCTTTGTCAAGTTTATGACTAGGTCTCATTTATGGATCCCTTAAATATGTATAAGACAGTTTTACTTATCTTGTTTACATGAGTTTTCTCTTTGGGCATTTGTCTCCATCACTGCATAGCATGTTTATGGTAATTTACTATAATACATGTATTTCAGAGGCAGTTTAAATGACACTTAGCCTTGAATATATTTAAGTTTGGTGTGTGGGTTTTTTTTTTTCCCTTGTAGCCACTAGGAAGTGAAAAGATCTATGAAAGGCTATTAATTTTCAAGCAGTAGAAACATAAACAATATTAAAACTTGTATTTTCTCTTGCAACAGTGTGTGAGAGCTATATAACAAATGGGGCATCACACAGTCAGTTATTAAAGAAGTAAATTAATACACTCAACATTCAATCTTTTCTTTTCACGTGTCGAAGATAATCTGAACAGTGGTTTGATGATTAGAGAAAACAAAATGTGTCTGATTGTTTGGGTTGGCTTTAATCACTGACTTTGTGTGAGGCTCTCCAGTAAACATTTGCTTTCAGTTAGTTTCACTTCCAGCCCTGTGGAACAGGATTCCCTCATGCTATCCAGAGCATGCACTGCAGGTCTTTGCGTTATTGCCACTGCGTCCAGAGGATTGGAATGAATTGCCTCGGTGAGAGGGGCTGATACTGTGGTGGCAGCATGTGCTATGTCTGTGTGTCAAGGCAGAGTTTTGTTGCAAAGGTGTGTCTATCAGTAGACACAGAAGCTGAAAAAATCAGAAACCTAGGAGGCTGTAGCTTAGAGTCCCAAAACTGTTTTACCAGTTGCTGGCTGAGCTGGAGCGGAGCACAGACACTGCATAGACCTGGGATGTGCTCTACCTAGTCATCTACATTAGTTTCAGCCTCCTGGAAAGGTATGACCTGTCTTGAAGGTCAGTGTTTTGGAGTGCATAAACTGCACTTCTGCTGTGATGGGGGTTTTTGGTGTGGGTTGTTTGGTTTTTTTTTTTGACTAGTGTCCAGTTCATTCCTATCTGTAGGTGCATGAGTAACATTTATGTACCTTTATGGAATGTAATATAATGCCTGGAGTGCAATGGCAGCTGGATTCCCTGATGTTTTTGAAAATGCCAGCACATGCTTTCCTACTCCTTTTGGTGCTGAAAAAAAACCTTAAAAATTCATCTCCTTAATCTTATTAATTAAAAAAAAATAAAATTGTGCTATTATGGAGATGCTATTAAAAGCTGACAGCTTGACAAGAAATCAAGCTTTGTGGCCTTTGCTAGAGTGATTAAAAAAGACTTGTGGACATTAGGGAATGCCACAAAGCTCAGCTATCGGTGATAATGGAGAGAGAAATCCTTCAATACTTCAGAAATTTCACAGAAATGTGTACTGCTTCCCCTCCACCCCAGCCTAGGCACCTGTGCAGACTGTGATGCTCGCAAGAGAAAAGCTTGCTGCTAGAAATTTTCTTTGAATACATCTTTAGAGAAGAAAAGTGTGATGTCTTTGAACTAACAAAACTAGTTTCTGTTATTTGCAAGTAGAGATGGACGCAGCATCCTTGCTGCATGTGTGTGAATGCGTAATTGCGGATCATTGAAATCTGCTATATGGCAAATGCAGAAAGAGCCATCACGTTGGGAGTAACCTTTCAGAGGAGAAAGCAAGGAATGAAATTCCCTTTATGAATAAACCCAAATTGAATGATTGTGCATATGCATTTGTATTTGCTTTCTCCCTTTGTTCTTTGTTCTTCCTTTAGTAATGCATTTGCATGCAGACTGCTAGTGATCAGAATGCAGAGCTCCCGTACAGCAGAGCTGTGTGCTGGCATTGATCTAGTGGTCTGTGCCAGCTCAGTGGTGCAAGATTTACTTTAATTTCCTCTTCCCTTTGTTCTTTTGCCTCCGTGCTTTAAATAAAGACTTTTCTTTTATTGCTTCCAGAAATTTTCAGAAGTCCTAGCTATTTTGTATCCAATTAACCATGATCCATTTCTCTGTGATAGGTAACTGCAGTGCTCCCAATCCAGTGGGTCCCACATTTAAGTGTGTCTGAAATGTTCAAAGTTATTAGCTTTGGGGAGGTGTGATTTTTGATTAGACTAAATGGAGGTCAAGCATTTTGAAGCTATCAGGGTGTGCATTATGTGATTCTGGGAAGAAACTTCTGATACGATTTTGGCAGAAGGTCCTAAACCTGAATAAGGAAGAACCAGGAGTGTGTACTCTTCACTTAGACAATAGAATTGAGCAGGATCATTGAGAGTATATGGAAAAGCCCAAGAGAATGGTGTGGCATATATGACTTGGCCACTCTCTTTTTCTGTGTTGATGACATTGGACAGGCTAATAATGCACAGCAAAAAAACATTTTGATTTGCCTTCTTTACACAGAAGGAAATAGAGATTACCTTTGCCTTTTTAGCTTTTCTTGGCAGCAACTGCACAAATGCCCTCATAAAGGAGGGAGGCTTCAGAAGTGTTGCTGTAGTTGGAGTGGTTTTGGTATCTGATTTTTCCTCTGTGCTGTAATTGCATAACTGTGCAGTGGTGCAATGAGTATTTGCATGGATTGATCCAGGGTCAGGGGGTTTGGCCTCTTTGATTAATCATCCTCGGAGGGCTATGGGGATGATTATGGGACTGGAGCACATGCCCTGTGAGGAGAGGCTGAGAGACCTGGAGCTGTTTAGTCTGGAGAAGACTGAGAGGGGATTTAATAAATGTTTATAAGTATCTGAAGGCTGGGTGTCAAGAGGGAGGGGACAGGCTCTGCTCAGTTGCACTCTGTATAGGACGAGGGGCAATGGATATAAACTGTAGTACAGGAGATTCCCCCTCAGCACGAGGAGGAACTTTTTCACTGTGAGGGTGACAGAGCACTGGAATGGGATCCTCAGAGAGGTGGTGGAGTCTCCTGCTCTGGAGACTTTCAAGACCTGTCTGGATGCACTCCTGTGCAACCTGTGCCAGATTCTATGGTCCTGCCCTGGCAGGGGGCTTGGACTACATGATCTCCTGAGGTCCCTTCCAACCCTTAACATGCTGTGATCCTGCCTGCTATTGGCAGGGTTTTCTCCAGTGAATTTATGAGGATTATGTCCTCAATGAATAAGTAGAACTCATTAATTTCTATTCTTTAACTTCTTTACACAGCATACACACAATTTCTGCAGAAGCAGTATATGGTAGTTGCTCTCACTCATGTGTTTTTTCAGTTGGATTTCATACATTCTATTTTTAAGGCTGCTTTAATGAAATCTCATATAGGAAAAAATGTGGAGAATATGTTCTTGAGTTGTGGATTATTTTTGTTCCATTTCCCTTGCCTCTAAATTTTTTGTAAACTTTGGCAGTCTTTGGGCTTCTGTCCTTATATCACCGCTTTCCCCTACTCTGAGATGCTGACAAGCATCCTTGTCCAGGTCCTTTCAATGTTCTTGTCAGAAGAGCCATTCTTGTTGCTCTGCAGGTGTGCAGCAGCTCAGTGAGCAAGGTTGTGAGGAAAGCATCCTTCCAGATTTTTGGAAGGTGGCTTCTATTTTTTTGAATAAGCTCCAAGAGCTGATGGCCTCATCTGGGTTTTGAAGGTTTTGAACCTTCTGCTCTCCAGCTGAAGTTCCTGAGCTGTCACCTGCTTGTTCTTGGCGGGGAAGCAAATTTCCCTTCCAAGCTAGCACACACACAAAACAGTGTCTCTTCAGACAGCCATACCCTCCACTCAGCATGCAGGCTGGGCTTCCAGTAGCACTGCAGCATTACAGCCCAGCATTTAATTGTGGTAGCTGGTTAAGTAATACTTCCCCTTGTTGCAGGATCTAATAACATTGTAATGGACCATGACTGGAGCTGTGCATCTTGAGGTGTTGTGATGCAGGTGAGCACAGCGAGGAAGGTTATCTGCTGGGCAGAGTCCTGAGCAAAGGAGGACAAATGCTGCTTTTAATGAAGAAACTGAACAGAATTACAAGCAGCAGATTAATTACTTTCCTCAAAAGGAAAATGTGCTTAGTTTCAAACTGGTTGTTCCAGTGAGCCTTGTATTGTATAACACTCACCTGAGACAGAGGCTGACAGGCTGTCCCAACCTTTAATTGACTAATTAATAGTTATTAATTAGTATTCCCTGCAGTTGTAGTCTCAACCATGAGTTAATTGATTCTGATGGGGAATTAAATGTCCCATGTCAGAGATGAGTGCCCATAACAACATCTGAGGCAGTTATTTTGTGTAATAGACTAAAACAAACCTGTTTTATGTGTGTTTATACACTGACACTAAATTGCACAAACCCTTAGTTTTGTTTATTTTAAACCTATTGCTCTGTGCCTGTTGGATCATGTGGTTTGTAAGCACCTAACTGAGACACTTAATTCTTATGTAACCAAGGGAGAGGGGATGTTATTTTCGAACCCTGCGCTCTGATGTGGGATCTGTTTCTCTCTGAAAACCACCATAAAACCATCTGCCTTTCCAATTCACTTCTGTCATGAGTTAAAATCCTCTAGAGATGGGAGCTAACTGGTAGATTTGATAGTTAAGTATTCCAGCAGTGACAGGCTGCAGTATTTCATAGCAGCATAAATATCATTGTGTCTGTTCAGTTTATTAGGTTAAGAGATTTTGGAAAATAACCTCTAATGGGCAGCATGATTTGATAGGCAGGTGCAGCTGACAGAACAAACATTAGTTTTCCTGTTCAATTTAAACTGTTTTCTATGGTTGAGCCCCTGCCAGGCAGGAGCAGCTGGATGGCACTGACTTTGGTTAGCCAGTGTTGTGCTGCCTGAATCTCCTTGTGGTGCAGTAAGAGTTCTGAAGCTGAAGGAAGCCTTACTCAAGGCTTTTCAGCAGTTATATGTAGGCTTGTCACTGCTCACATCCAAGCTGTCAGATTTTACAAGATTATAAGAGCTCCTGGCATCTCTTAGTTCAAAGTGTAAACGTAGTAAATATACATTAATATATTAAATGGAACTATTCAAGCTCTGAAGCAGTGTGAGTCATTGCCATGTTATAGGCAATGTGCAAATGATGCAGGAGAAAATCCTCACCCTGTCAAAGCAGATGGGTGTTTCCTAAGCAGTAGAACCAAGATATCACCAAGAGTATGCAAAGAATGTCTGACAACCTGGTCTGCAGGAGGTGACACTTGCTTGGATGTGGAGTTTCATGACTGTTGCTCTTTTACAAGTGTAGGGTGGAATCCAGGTTTTCTCATGACTGTGAATGGTAAACCCAGGAGTGAAATTGTGCAGTCCATCTCCAAAAATCACCAACAAAACCTTCCTGTCACCTGCCCAAGGGTATTTTATATTGCTTAATATCCTTGATTATTGATTAGAACTCTCAGTGGAAGAGAACCAAAGACGGTTCAATCTTCCCTAAAGTGACGATTGAGAGGTGAATGAGGGTGCAGAGAGGTGAGGCAAACTGATAAATGGTTCTGAATTTAACACTTTAGGCTAAGCCACCAAGTGCCTAATTAACATTTAAAAGGAGAAAGTTGCCCTGCAGGTGAGAAAAAGGGGTGCTAAATTATTTTGAAAAATTCAGATGTCAGGCAAGGATAGGGAAGACTCACATGTTAATGGCATCCTCAGCAGGAGGAGAAAATTTGCAGTGGTGGTGGCGGACAAATAGATGCTCCCATCTGCACCTTCAGTTCGAGTGGTCATGCACTTTTTTTTTGGGGGGGGGGACGACACAAAAATGAGCAAAGATTTGTGGTTGGAAGAGGTGGCCTGTGAAGAGCCTCATGATGCTTTTGAAACCTTCCTATAGAGCAGGCCTTTCCACCTGTCCTGACAATGTAGCAGTTTAAGGCATAACCTCTGACTGCTTTAATGTGTGCCTGAGTGTGGGTGCTCACAGCTAAGAGCTAAGCACTGGTGAGGATGCTGCTCTTGGTAAACTTGAAAAGAAGTGACAGAGACCAGGAGCATTTCTGTTGGGACATGACACACACAGCTGAGCCCAGCTCTGACTCTTACAGAGATCACTGTAACTAAATACTAGGAAAGAACTTATCTGGCTGAGCTTTATTTTAGACCTTAAACCAGATGATGTTTTGTTTGTTCTCATTTTGTATTTTTTTCTATTTTTCCCCCCCAATTAATATTTTTCTCTCCCAGATTTGTTTTGTGAGTCAAGTTTTACAGTGAACCAATGCAGCAGCCCATAGCTTGAGAAGCTACACCATGTCCTTAAGCACCTTTCAAGACAGTGTATAAAATAGTTGCATTTTATGAGTTTATTAAATTTCTGGCTCCCATTTACTTTAATAGACTTTGAATTCAACTGAGGCTGGTGACAGAATCAAGAAGCAATAAAGCACTCTGCTGTCATCTTTTTACTGAAAAATGGTTTACATGCATGATCCAATAGCCATGACAATAGTGGTGGGGTTTTTTTCCCCCCCTCCTTTATGTTTTTTTACTTTTTTTCCCACTCTGTGTTAATATGCAGGGGCCTAATAAGCTTGCTAAATGTTTCTGCAGAATTATCTGCTACAGCTAATTCAGCCCAGGCAAGGCCTGTGGAGAAGCTCTTAGAGATGTCAACCATTTTATAAATCAGATAATTTTCCTTGGTCAGTAAAAGCCGTGGAGATCCAGTCTCTGGGCAGATTGCACTCTTCAATTGAGATGTTAAACTTTGTTTCCTTTCAGAAGCAGTGTGAGTCAGCTCCAGGCAAATAGAAGCATTATAGCGGAACTAAAACAAACATAAAGTGGAACCAATCCTAAATATATTTGCATCTAGATTCTGGCAGACATTGTTATGGCTTTCAGTATTTTATGTGCCTTTTTTGTTTCCCTGTGAAGTATTTTTTGGTAAACTTAGAAGGTTTTTAAGCCACTTTAAGTTGTTGACTCTTCCACTTATGCTAATGATGCCTCTTACTCCACCAGTTTAATTTAGGAGAGAGAATGACTTACAGCTCTGCTTCTGCCTTGCCTAGGCATCTGCTGGCAAGATTTCATGCTCTTGAGAATGCAAAACAATAAGGAAAGAAAGAGAGAAAAATACATATCAGTAGATTATTTTTGTTAGTGTGTGAGGCTGTAAAACACTATAGTGAAGTTTTTGGAGTGACCCAATACTTCTGTGATTGAAGTTCTGCATTTAGCTTCACTGTAAGTGGGACAGGATCCTAGCTGAAAATAGAATCCTATCCTGCTCTTGTGCACCTCCTCAGTATTAAAAAAAAAAGTTGATACAGTTTGTGTGCATAAGAATATAGATATTAATTCAAAGTGAACTAAGAGAGCTGAAGTACCGCTCTGGTCTTACCTTTCTCATTGTTTAGCTACCCCAGCCACGAGGGCAGCAAACTCAATTTGTGGATGTGTTTTTAAATGAGTTTGAACTGACTCTGAATTGAGCCTAACTTTTGAGTAGGCCCAGAGCTGGTAGGTAGAACTCCATCCTGTCTTTATTGATGAGCCTAGATGTTTTTGATTTTTATTAGAACAGCTTTGGTGGTGACAGTGCAGCTAAATAACCCTAGTGTAAATAATTGCTAGCATTACTTTTCAAGTCACACTTTTTTTTTTGAGGTTGTGATATCTACAGGATGGACTTTAGTTACTGCAAAGAAAATGGCTAAAACATCTCCTCTCCTTAAAGCAGAGAGGTACCAGGTTTTGTTTGTTTCTGTGGGCTCTTGCTAGCAATAGGAATAGTTTGCAATTACTATGAAGAGTGAGTAAAGAGCACTGATCTGGCCATCTGAGTAGGTATACGAAGCACCAAATCTACTTCTCTCGTGATGATGAAGTGGTTTCTCAGCAGTGTATTTTTCTTACAGCTTTCAAGGTCAAGTTTAATTAAAGGTTGGTTACATTCAGTGAGGCTTTTTGCTCCTTTGCTTTTTGGAAATATGTTGCTAGCCAGAATTCTCATACAATTCTAGAAATGTTAAGAAAGGATGTGCCATTTAATCCAATTATTTGTTTTGGTAAAACAATATAATATGTAAAATAGCTGAATGATCTATTATCAATTATTTATTTGGTTTATTATATTTCACAAGAGAAGAAATGCATGCTACTTTTAGTGAGTATTTTAGATCAGCTTTTCAGTCCTACAAGCATTAGATGTGCAGTATATATACCTGATGAACAGCTTTTTTTGACTCTTGGCACTGCTTGTATGGGTGAAGTTCTTAGGATCTCAGGTAGTGATAGGACTGGGGGGAATGGAATGAAGCTGGAGGTGGGGAGATTCAGACTGGATGTGAGGAGGAAGTTCTTCACCATGAGAGTGGTGAAGCCCTGGAATGGGTTGTCCAGGGAGGTGGTTGAGGCCCCATCCCTGGAGGTATTTAAGACCAGGCTGGATGAGGCTCTGGCCAGCCTGATCTAGCGTGAGGTGTCCCTGCCCATGGCAGGGGGGTTGGAGCTAGATGATCCTTGTGGTCCCTTCCAACCCTGACTGATTCTATGATTCTCTAAGTTACTTGTGCTTGTGTACTTGCAATGTAAAACGAGCATAGGATAGAAATGTCTGCTTATAACAAGCCCATTGCATGGTAACAGCTATCTCTACAAAGATCTTTCTCTAGCAGAACAGCAAGAAGCAAGGATACTTTCCAATTATTAATGGTCAATGACAAAATGTTTTAATAATTATTTCTTTTTAATGCAGTCCTGTTAGAAATAGCCATGGTTGTAACTGATTTTTGGAAATGAAAGCAAAACTTGGAGGCTGTAATCCATATTTTCAGTTACAGCAATTCTTTGTAAAAGGGGGTTACAAGATGCAGTTATGTAACTACCTTAGAGTTTTCTGTCAGAGAGCTTTTACTTCATTGATACGAAGATTTCTGGGTTTGTGTTTAGAGCTGGGAATGCAGGTCCCATACTGTTCACCAGCGAACACCTCCTAGGAGGCAATAGCTGACACACATACCATGATAAAAATTCAGAGATGTTTGATCTACCTGCATACAAAGACATATTTAAACATCTTTCTGCAATTTCCTCTTGTTATAATGCCTATTATACAGGTTCATGTCATTAATAAAGTTAATCCCTGGGTAAAACTCTCATGAAGATACCAGGTATGATCTTTACCACAATTTCCCTTTTTACCACTTCTGCTACATCAACAAATAAGGCTTAAATGTAAGATACTTGCACCCAGCATAGATTCATTTATGCTGGCAGAGAAGTGCAAAGAAGCTGATCTAAATGACAACTCAAGTCTAATGTAGTTTGTTCTTTGTTATGAGAGAAGCTTTTTGCACAATAGAAGAAGTTATTTATGGATAGGAAAGATTTACTAAAAAAAGAGCACTCTATTTTGGTGCTAATTTATTATTTTTTTTTTGACATCTAAATTGTATTCTGTCCCATAAAGTGTCAGCTGGCAGTGTCAAGATTTGTAATCTCTGTCCCTATAATGCGTTTTTCCCTTTCTTTCTCTCTCTCTTTTCTTTTCTGTCTTTTTTTTTTTTAACCCTCTCAGTATTTATTTATTTTTTTTGAGGGTGTAAAATTCACTCATGCAGTCGGGCAGAACAGCAGAGAGGAGGATCCCATCCACCCTTCCCTCTGCCAGGAGATGAAGAGCAGAGAACTACAGTGCAAGACTCAAAAAAAAAAAAAAGACTCAGCCTCCAAAAGCTTTACAGGGAACAGGCTGAAACAGTGCCCTGCCCTCTTTTCAGTGGTGTAGAGAGAATAAAAGACAGCGTACAAAGTCATAAGCAATTCTGTGCAGGAGTTGGTGTTATTAGGTGCTAGTTCACCCATGTCTGGAGTTCTGCTTTATGCCCCAGTGAAATGTTCTTTACGTCCATGAGAATGTTTTCCAGAGTATGAGGAGAACAATAAAACTGAGTTTTATTAGTTTCCAAAGGCCCTATCCCAAAGCAAAGAAAGATAGAGATATATATATATATATTTTTTTTCCCAAAGAATTTGTCTTTTTCCTGTGGAAAAAAAAAAAACACTGTTCCACTGAAGTTTTGCAGATCAAAAGTACTGGTCTACAGCTGTACAAAATTCTCTTTCAGGCAGTATGAATGCTGCAATTTGCTAATGTACATTTTGCTTTTCATAATATTCACCAAACCAGTTTACGGTTCAGAACATTCACAAAGCTGCCATTTTTAAACTTTGCTTCTGAACACATGGCATGGTTTCCCCACTTTTAAAAAGCAGGGTGGTGGTGTGTGGTGTGGTGGTTGGTTCCCACCCCCCTACCCCCCTGCAGGTGTCTTTCAGATAAACAGAACGCTCTCCAGCCTCAAATGAAGCAGAAATTTGAAGGGGTAATCCAAATGCTTGAATTCCTTGGCCAGAATGCTGGTAGTGTTTTCATTTTATTCAGTATTTCTGGATGCTCCTGAGGCTGTATTTACTGCAACTTTGTATTCTCAATGGCAGTGCATGCTCTAATGCAGTTAAGACTGAATGAGAGATGTCACTGTTAAGACTGAACAAGCATTTCCTGTGATCTTTGAGGTCTCTTCCAACCTTAGTGATACCGTTTTCCTTAGTTTATGTTGGTTACAAGTATGATGATCTCTGTGTAGATCAACAATTAAATGCTGGCTTGCATTCTTTTAGTTGATTATGATTTACCAGAAAACCCTCCATCATGCTGTGGAAAATAGCTGGGCTGGAGAGAAACTTCTCTTGTGAAAACAGCAATGAGTATTCTGTATAAACCTGTTGTTGTCACTGGAAAAGATGAACAGTACTTCTTCTCTAATGCCTAGCAAAAGATGGTGGAGCTGTGGGGGCATTTTCCCCTTATTGTTGCTGCTAAGAGCAATAAATAACTATTTCACCTTTCCACTGTCCAACCCTGTAAGTGCTTAGAGGCAGGTGACTAAGAGGAACCTGATGGAGGCAGAGGAAATAGTTCCAAAGTGAAGTACTGCAACGCCAGCTGCGTGGATGCCCCACTGCAGGAATTAGGGTATTGTTTTAATGATTTTGGTGTTTGGATGCATGACTTTGAAACACACTCTTGAACTGTTGTTTACTAAACTGTTGCCAAGGCGTTATGCATTGGGGATATTGTGATGGAGGGGGGAAAAAAACCACATTGCCACAGATGCAGTGTAGTTTATTTTATTTTATTTTGTCTGTCTGTATTGACTCAGCACCATGGCAGATGTTCTCTTTTCAAATAGCTTTGTTTTCCTGAGGCATAGTCTATACTTATTTCAGGAAGTTGTAGAGGAAGGAGAGAAAGTAAAGGACTCCAGATGAATTTCTGAACGCAGCCATTCTTCCACTGTTTAGGAGTAAATTTTCTATCCATGCACACTTTCGCAGGTGGCCTGAAAAGAAGTGGAAGCTTGGGATTTTTAAGACACAACAATATTCTGAAAGAATGGGGTACTAGTATGTTTAACGGTGTGTGTGAATGTGCCAATCAGGCCTTGAAATCCTAAGTGCAAAGGGCTAGTGTCCCCATTTTACTGCTAAGAAGTAAAGATGTAGCCTTCAAGTGGTTTGCCCAGTACTTCAGAAAGTCCAATAAAGCTAAAAATAGGATAAACTCAGCCTTGTCACCTGCAAAGAAATTCCAGGGAGTGCTTTAGGGGTGAGATCTGCTTTATTCTATTTCTAAGCCTGGAGCTAGTAAGGTTTGTTAGGTCTGCTGTAGTGATTTGCAGTCTCACTTGGCTGTTTGCTCCTGTGTTCCAAAAATGTACTGCTTCTTCACTGTAGCAAAAGAATGCAGGCCTTGTTGAAAACTATCAGGGAAGACCCTTCGTACTGGAAACATATCTCCTGGTCTGTGTACTACATGCTCCAAAAAAGAACCTTCAGTCTCTGGTTAAGTATTACTTTCTCATAGCAGATTTCCTTTCTTTTAGTCATACACTTTGATGTTCAGTGTTTTCCCTTTGTTTGTTTGCTTGTTTTCCATATGAATGCAGAATTCTCAAGAACCTGCTTTTCTTCCTGTTCTGAGAATATACCGCTTTTTGGGGCGGGTAGTGAATGCCTACATGGCACCAAGCTAACTTGCCTCTTTCAGAGACGTCACCAACAGACACCTAGTTTGTTAAATACTTGTAGAAGATGGGCATCTTGGAGAATCGGGAAAGTGTCAGGCAATTTCAGGCCACTAGTGCGGAGCTCTTTGTTTGAAAGCTGGGAGAAATGCTATGTAGCCTCTCTTTGGTAATTTGTATTCAGTGGATTCTCCCTCAATGTCCTGTTATATTAATCCTGAGACACTTGTCGTGAGTCAGCCAAAGGATTAAGAGAGAAAACTTTGAGTTGCTCAGAATTTCCTAGCCATATGCTTGGCCTTAAAGGATGTGTTAAGTATCAGGTGATTCAAATTGAAAAGCTCAGCAGCTTTATAATCTCCTGGTCTCTAATGTCATTCCAACTACAGATGCCAGAAGCAGAAGCTCCAAGGCTGGCTCATTGCTGTGTGCGTAGGGTACATCTTGCCACTGCTGCTTTAGGAGCAAAGATCCAGACAGGAAAGCTCTTAGCCATTTCTTTCCTGTCATAGAGTAAGTACCTGAAAATAATTATATCCCTTTACTGGAAATATTTGGCATCAGTGCTGTGGCTCCACCATTAACATTTTCTACAGTTTCTTTCCAGACTGCCAGTTCTTTTTTATTACTGCCTTGTTAGTGTGATGAAATGATGACAATCTTCTATCCTTGCTGTGGATGCAGCCAAATGGCATAAGAACATTTGTCTACAAAAGTAACTGAATAAAAGACTGAAATGGCCAATTAATAACAGCACCTGCCTTACATTATCTGTAGAGCCTGGCCATGCATGCACCACAATCTCAAGGTTTTATTACATTGAAACTAAGGAGATATGCTTCTAACTTAAACCCAAGCACAGCTCTCCAAAACATTATTTATTCTTTAAGGCCTCCCACTTCATCCCTTTCCAAACTTCCTAGCAGTTTTGCTGTTTGGATAGCAAGCCTTTGGCAAAAGCATCTGTGTTTAATGGGCCTCTGAAGAGAGGATAATCTATCTAATTGAGGGCTTATCTTAAGGCATATTCTCTTATCACCAGCACAGAAACATACTGCAAATACCCTGGAATCAAAGTCTTGGACAATGAAAGTTACAGCTGGTCTTTTATCTGTGCACTTCCCTCCCCCCTCCCCCCCTTTCCCCAGAAATTCTAAATTGTTTTTGACTTTGGAAAAGTTTGTGCCTATTTCATCTGGGACTCTTTTTTTCTACTCCAGCTGGGCACGAATGACTGAACACCTCATTCAGAATGGCTGTATGTCTCTGCATTAGCTGAATACATAGGTAAACAAATATGATGCTATTGAACCACTGTCAAGTAATAAAATGCCATTTTACCATCTAAAGTGACTGCTCCTGTGCCTTTCCCACTTCTGCGGCTAACTCACTTTTCCAATCAAAAGCACCTTGAGTCATAGGGTGAACTCAGGCATCTGTGGTGTCTTTTTGTTTCTATTAGTTCAATGTTTATTTTTGCTCTACCACAGATACCAATATTAAAAAACAACCCCCCCACAAAAGGTGCATGACTTGCTTAGTTTATAACACTTAACTTTTGTCTGTCCTCTGTTGTTTATCTACTCTCATGTTCTGGATTTGTTGAATTGAAACTGAATGCCCTTAGGGCAGGGCACATCTCACTGTGTATTAATTAATGTTTGAACCTTTCTATTCACTGCAGCATGTCAAGTACATCCTCTACTGGCTGTCTGAGACCTGATGAGCAGTAGGAAGGTTATAAAGCACTGTGTGAAATGGGTCTCTGTGTGGTCATTAAAGTGCACTCATTGTCTATCTATCAGACTATCTCTTCTCTTACTGCTTTTTCCTTCAGTTCTCCTTGACCCAAAATTACACTCTCATTTTCCATCAATTTTCAGTCCTCTTTACCTGACAACTTCTTAATTCAATTCTGCAACAAAACATTTGGAGGCACTTTTACATTCCCCTCTTGAACAGCCTAGCTGTCTAGAGGGCCAATGCTGACCCTACCATTTCTTTATCTGCTTGTGGCTATAAGGAAAAAGGATGAATCCTTGTGCTGGGCTTTCTTATTTGTAGTAACTTTCTGTAGTGACTGCTTCTGTCTTATGGATCACCTCTTGAAAGATTTCTTCTGAAAATGTGAGTTAAGGCTGCTAGTCACAACCTTTTGGGTAACTGCCCTCGATACAGGTACTGCAGAACTGACTTGGGAAAGCACTGCCCTATACTTCTACTAGCTGTGATCAGTCTCTGGTCTGCCAAAGCTTTCTTCCTCCTGTCTGGCATCTCTTTTCACATCTTTCTCTGTGTGGGGTTTTGGTTATTCTGTTTGTGTTATCCAGTCATCCCAAACCCTGCTGCATTCCTAGTGCTGCTAGGAGCTTTCCTATTCTGATATATTAATGTACTGTTTCAAGAGTCAGTTCCAAGTGTTGAAGACTACAGCAGTGAAAACTCTTTTTTTTCTGTCTTGAATGCATTTTTTTAGAAGGCTGCACAGAAGTAGAGATCTTATAAATCTGAAACAATAATTGCATTATGCAGAGTAGATGTATGTGAAGAGGAAAAAGAACCACAGGAATGGAAGTAAAATTTAGCTGCCTGATACTTTTTTTCTTAGCTAGGTCTGTTCTAGTATTTTGATGTTAGCCTAGTTAAATGTTACCACTGAAGCCTGTGTGTTTTTGATAATGTTTCTTGGGGAAGAGTGATATTTTAATTGCTCTCCTACTTGTCTGATGCTTCGGCCAGGGAATGGCAAGGAGAGTGAAAGGTACTGATTTGCCAGTAGTGATGCAGCTGACAACAGTAGAATTCTGGATGTCTGGAGAAGAAATAAAAAATGGGCTTGCTGCCCTTAGGGGTATAAAAAGAGAAGGCTTGTTTTGAGATAAAACTCTACAGCTTGGTGTAGGAGGTTGTCTCTTCTACCTAGTTTTACTGCAAGATAAATGAACTGCTTTTGACCTCTGTCTCCAAACACCCTCATGTACCTGCCTGTGTCTCTAATTACCTAGTCTTCCATTTAAGAAACATTTTCAAAGTAGTCAGAGTTGCTTCCTGGCCTTGTGGGTATCTACAGTTTCCTGGGCTGGCATTTACAAAGCTGCTTGTATAGTAATTCCATCTTACCACTATCAAGTTATCTGCTGTTCCTGTTCAAGCCAAAGCCCCTAAAGTAGGTCTCTGGAACACCGCATGGAAATGCCTGTCTTGTAAATGTGTTTAACTCCATGAGTGTGCTCAGAGCACACCTGGTACCTGCTCTTCCCTGCACTGGAAAGAGCCAGGGCAGAGTGTGAAGTGAAAGGATATTAATGAAGGAGATGTGTGTAAACACAGAGTGGGGATAAGGATGGGTATTGTGTGTGCTAGGTGTGGTGGGTTTAGGCTTCAACCCACTAGGACACAGTCACCTGGAACTGCTGACCTGGTTTGAGTATTGAACTGCAGAAGAGTGGCTGCTGGGTGCAAGGGGCAGAGGCAGTGAGTCTGTTTATAGCCCATCAGTCTGGAATATCAAATCACTTGCTGAAGTACTTCAGCCCCTGTACTCTCCTCTTCCCTGAGCCCTGGGCATCATATGCATTGCGTGGAGAGCCCAAATGCTCATCTTGGCACTGGAGTTTCTAAGCAGCAGCCTCAAGATTTGGAAACAGGGTGCTGAGTGGGAACTATGTCTCTTCTGAGAAGGGAGAGGATGAAGATGCTCATCTTGCAGCATATCAGGTTTGCAAAGCTGTTCGATAATCTTCAGCACAAAATGGATGGGCTTTGTGTTGTGCTGGGTGGAGTGGCTTCATGTGATAGCCAAATGCTCCCTGCGTTTTTCACATTTAAAAAATTGTTGGTGCCTAGCAGATATGATTCTAGCCTTCTGTGCCTGCAAGAAAGACCAGAGAGGAGAAGAACTGCTAAATAGGAAGGAGTAAGTTTAGTTGTGCTAATTTCAACAGGATTGCCACGTCTGCCATCATTTGGGAACGAGAACAGAGCCATTAGATTTTATGAGAAAACCTGGCAGTTGAGTGTTTTTATAATTCGAGCCAGTAGATGTCAGCAGTTCCATTCGAAATGGCCCTGGAAAAGCAGCCGCAAATGAACTGACTTCCCAGCCAAACTTCTCTGTGATACAAAAACATACCCCCTCTCAAATCAGAACTGCGTAAAATATAGCCAATGCAGGAGGATGGACAGTCACCTTCTGGTTATTGGTGAGAGTGACATAAAAGACAACATCACATATTCTTGTAATGATCCCATTTTTAGTCTCTTATTTGGTATCTATTTTTCAGAAGCATGAGTGTACAAAATGGGTTTATTCTATTAGTCTGTAAATCAAGAGTAGAATCACTGAAATCTGAATTGGTATCCACTGCAGAAGTACTCCAGTGGGATGAAAATAAAACAGGGGATGTTCTTATTGCTAGTTTTTAGTCTGTGTTGCCAGCGCTGCTTAAACTAATAGCCTTATACTGGTCCACTTGTTTGACCTTGAGCCAATATCAAAACTGTTTGCAAAAGCCGCTGAAGAGGACTCGTTTAGCCTGAGAGCCAGCAGGGGGAGCTCACGTCCATTTGCTGGCCAAACGTTGGTTATTAAAGACGTTTTAAACTAGGCCACTTTATTTACGCACATGTACACACCCACTCAGCCTCTTACAGATGTATATGGGATACCTAGACCTTACAATATATACTGTTAAAAAAGGCTTAGTCTCATAGCTTCATGATAGACATTTCATGAAAAAGAAGGGTCAAAAAAATGATTGTTCAAAAACCGTCCTAAAAATGGATTCTCTTTTACTTATTATCACAAGGCAGGGGGGAGGGAAAGCATATGTCCCTCCATCCTGTGCACAGGAGTTGATACTCAGCTGAAGGAATGCAGTGAGCTGTGTGTTAGCCATGACCTCTAAGGAAGCTTTGGGAGTATAGTCATTACAAAGTTAAACCCAGGACATTGTCAATATTTTAGAAGGAGATTTGTAAAATCAACTACTTTTTTTTTTCCTTCCCCCCCCTAAATTGATTAGGGAAAGGTGCATTCTGATTCATCTAATTGCATTCATATTAAGCTGGTTCCTTTTTCTTCATGTGAAGAACAAAATAGTTTTTTTTTTTTTTCCATGGGTTTGCAATCTGTTCTGGAATATAATTTGGATGAGTTAGTCAAGTCAGAGGTAGTCTGTGGAAGATCTGCTCTGCAACAGCCCTGTGCTAAATGGTGTTTTGTTGTACTGTGTGTACGCCTCTGATGTTTAGAGGATTCGTAACTAGGTTATAATTACTGTACATGAGAGAAACACAATTTCTGCATACAGCTCTTGAGCCATTTTAGGCAAGGAACCATTTTTAAATTGTTTTGGACAGTGGGCAGCCAAGTGACTTTCCCAAGGTCACAGAGCAGATAGTTGGCATTGCTGGGAATAGACACCCTATCTCCTCAAGTTTCCATGTGGTGCTCATCAATAGTGCCATGTCATTGCCTTGGGCAAACAAAGAGATTTTCTATTTTCTGATGGCCTTTAAGTTCTCAGACGTTTGTTAACGTATCATGTATTATTTCCCCAGATACTTTTTCACTGTAACTGAGAATGTTTTAACCTGTTGATTGTATTGATTTTTGACGTGGAAATAGCAGGCTACTCCATTTCAAACTAAATTTCAAGGGCATGAAGATTGTTAGAATGGAAAAGCCACTTAGCACAATGCAGTTGCTCCTTTTATTTTTATCTCAGTCAGGCATAGAAAGAGCCTGAGAGGTCCTAGCCCTATTTTCTCTATCCTGGATAGAATCCTGATTACTTTAGATGCTGGAAGAATTGGGAGGAAAAAGTAAAGCTCATCTGCTGTATAAGCAGACATGTAGCTGGCTGTGCTTGTGCTAGTGATATGAGAGAACATGGCGCTTAAGTTCAGCCTCCCTACCTTTGCCTGGGTGCTGCTGCACCTCTTCTAGGGCAGTTGCTGAGAGATGTTCCTCTCTGAACCAGGGACAAATGGTGGCTGTTTCACTGAGGGTCCAGCTGGTGCTTTGTAAGGCAACAGCATCCTTCCAGGATTTGTATTGTTCTAAACTCTGAATGCACTTCTGTGTCCCTTCTCCCACCATTTTATTTGCCTTCCTTCTTTAATTGCAGCCACAAGACAGGATTATAGCTTTCAGGAATTGTCCTTAAGTCCTTTCCTTTGACTGCATGCTATATAATTTTCCATTTAATATGGATTTCTTGTTTTGGTCAATTGCTTCTAGTCCTATTACTTCACAGTAATCTACATTTGATGCATGTTTCCCTTTACAGTCCCAGCATGTCCCTCTGAAAGTCATTCCCTGTGCACAAGGGGCCTGAGCCAACATACACTGAACTCCATGACAATATTCATGTTGTTTGCAATGAATTTGAAACCCAAATCTAAGGAAAAAAAACCCTTGCTGGCTTTATGGGTTAGTGAGCTGGATTCATGCAGACCTTTCTTCTCCCCCTCCCCTCCTTTCCAGAGGCTTTTGCAGTTCCCTTTCTATGCATTTGTCCCCCTTTCCTGCACTGACACAGAGACCTCTTCTGTATGTTCACTGGTTGTGTGCAGCAGACATTCTGCATTTTGCTGTGCCTCAAGAGCTCTCCACTTGTGGAGGACAAGGTTTTTCTGCTGCAAGGTTGGTCAAGACATGAAATGTAGAGGGAGAGGGTTTCAAGTGGGTAACTAGGTCCTGTTCCTGTTAATCCCCGGTGTCTTCCATCAAACTCAGCTCTGCCTGTATGAGGAAGGCAAAGCCTTATTTTATGATTGTAGAGCACTGAGAGAAGCAGCCTTTGATGGGAGAAGGAGCAACTGTAGCCTGGGCATATCTTCTAGTCTTTTTGTTTTTTTTTTTCTATTGTAATTTTAATACATTCCCTGTGGACTTTTAAAAAAGAGCCTTAAAAAAAACCAACAATAGTGTGTACTATTCCTCACCTGTCCCTCCATCAGCAAGATTCTAAACCACCGAGTTGCTGGCAGCTGCAGTGTGACAAAATGAAGCTGTTTCGGGTGGCTCCCTCTTTGGCAAAGGCCGGAATGAAACTGGGGAAGACACGAAATTAAAAAGAGCTCCTTTAAAATTGAGTGCTGATTACCCACTTCCATAAATACATTGGAGCACGAGAAATTTATTGCACTTGGACATATTTGCAATCTGCTTGTTGGAAGTGGATACGAATGCATTCTGAATAATATATTTTGCATCTTGACTGAGAGACAATCTCTCTCTGCCTCTACTGAGAAGCGACTTAGGTAGGATTTTTCAGTAGGGTGGATGTCAGAGCTTTGTTTTCATTCACAGAATCACCAAGGTTGGAAGAGACCTCAAAGATCAAGTCCAACCTGTCACCACAGCCCCCATGACTAAACCATGGCACCAAGTGCCACGTCCAATCCCCTCTTGAACACCTCTAGGGATGGTGACTCCACCACCTCCTTGGGCAGCACATTCCAATGGTGAACGACTCTCTCGGTGAAGAACTTTCTCCTCACCTCCAGCCTAAACTTCCCCTGGTGTAGCTTGAGACTGTGTCCTCTTGTTCTTTCCATGATGCTTAAGAACATTCAGAAAACACAAGAGAGCTTGGGAGAAAGAGTGATTCTACCACAAATGAAAAATCATAGTAGCTTTCAACAAATGAGAAGTACAGAAGGTGTCATTCTGGGCGCTAAATCAAAGAGCAGGCTAAATTTTCACAAAGAGAAAGATGAATCAAAAAAATATAGCAATGCAGACTAAAATACTCCACATAAAAATTTCTTCTTGACTGTAGTACTAGCAAGTGAAAAGACTGGCTAGCTATACAACAAATATTTTTATAGAAAACTGCTTCTGGTTTCAGGACTGATCACAGGGGGTCAGTCCAGAGTCCTAAGCAAAGATACCGAGCTCTGAGCTAAACAAAAAACACAGGATGAGATGCCTGTGGGTTTAATGTGCATGGGATTTTTTTTGTTGTTTTCCTTTTCCCCAAAAGTGACACTGCTTTTAATGAATGTTCCAGACAGATTTTGACAACAAACAGGAAATTAAGCAAGTTATCTCTGAATATTCCAAAGTAAAGGAAGCAAACAGAAACCAAATTACAGTGTGACACTGAGCCTTCTGATATCACACAGAAGACATTATTATTTAAGGGGAAAAAAAAAAAAAAGAAAGCTAGCATGAGTTTGGGAGACCAACTTGTCATTGGAAAATTCTTCTTTTTATTATTATTATTTGGTTGCCTCTAGAGCAGGATCAACCTTTCCAAATGTACACTTTCTCCTGTCTTATTTTTATCCATTTGATCGCAGGAGGGAACACTGAAATCTCTGGTTTTCTGTTGAGTGTATTTTGTACTTTACATACAATTGTGTAACAACTATCAAGGCAGGAATGATAATTTATATTTTGTCTGGAAAGCAAGTGTATAGGCTTGCTATGGATTGCTAACGTGGATCTGTAAATGAGGGCACAGAAGACTGAATATTAAGGACAAAGTCACATAACTCGCGCAAGCAGTGACAGAACTGGGAACAGAACAAGTGGAACTGTGTGCTCAGTCCTTTTGCACTTGGAACAAACTGTTCCACTTAAAGGCAGGGGAGGAATATGCCATTTAAGTAGCTAACTAGATGTGTTATAGGTTCCTAGTGCTAGTCTAGTACCAGCAGAAAAAGTTGGCATGTTACCTGTGCATAGAGGTTTTAGGTAGGTAGCATTCTCTCTGATTTATGTTTCACAGCTACAATAGGAAGTAAAAATGGGAATGATATGTCTGATGGCTGCCATGACTGTGAAATAAAATTCATTTATTCACAGGAGCAGGTATCTTTTGAAAGTTCTCTTAAAGCATAGAAGTAGAGAAGATACATTTCTACCCAATTTTGGAGATGTCAGCTGGTATTTATTAGTGACTTTAAAATTTGCTTCTTCCTTCATCTGATTTAAAATGTTTATGCAATTAAAGTTCTAAAATTTGTTTTAAATCTTCTGCAAATTATGGCTCTACCAGCAAATTTGTTTCCCGTTTGACCTGCGATGTCAGGTATGATTGCTCTGAGTCATGTACTGCATCCAAGCAAGAAGACAAACTCTGGCTCCTTATTTTCGTTGACATTGTTTAAATGTAATGATTTTCAGCAGCCTGGTGATGTTGTTTGTAATACTGAATGGTATTTGAAAGATAATTCAGCTCAATAGCTCAGATCCTGCTAGATCCCATGTGAATTAAGCTGTTTCACACTGTAGTCAAAAGAAATGTAAAACTAACATGATGTACCCAAGAGAACACACCAGTTTCAGTCCTGTGGTGAGAATGTAAATGCATAAGATATCCATATTTTACAGCCTGAGAAACCAAGGCATATAGTGATTATTTGTTGAAGATCATAGCAAGTAAGCCCCAAAGGCCAAGAACTCAAATCTCCTAACGTTTCCTTAGCAAATGGATACATGCAGCTTTTTGTGATTTAGTTGGGGTAGGCAAATGACCATTTACAGTCTCACCATGGATTAAGCATTGATCTTGGAGACTGGAATTCAGCGTGTTACTCCTCATAATGCTTTTGGCAGGCTCTGTGGCACGTGACAGAGCACTCTGGTTCTGCAGAAGTAATGTTTTTCTCCCTGTATAAACTGCAGCTAATAGCGGTTAGCCAGTGTCGTGACATGTTTGAATTGCATGGGGAAAAAAAAAACCCTGAAACAAATGCCAGGTGGTATTGCTAATTGTTTAGCTTTTATTTTAATTACTTGGATATTGGTAGAAAATGCTTTAAGCTAGGGCAAGAAACCCTTCTGTTAACAGAATAAAGCAAATGGAAAATCTGACAGGTTAAAAGGTACATTGCTAACAAGACCTGGTAGTAGCCTAATTGAAGATAGCATACTAGTACTATGTAGAAAGGATGATTATACACATGTGAGACAACACTACAGAAACATTTGATTTCATATCACCTACATATGAATCTTCCATTCAAATGATGATCAGACAAAAGCAGGAAAAAAAATTGCACATTTCCTGGATTTCATGATATCTGCAAGAACATAGAGCCAATGGTAAGAGCTACAAAAACTGTTGCGCAGTACCACTTATGTCATATAATATTGAAGAGATCAGAGAACAGAGGAAAATGATTCCTTGCTGAAGGGGAAGTAGACTTTTGATCTGCCAAGAAAGTGCTTGAACAGCTTTCTAGCCTTAGGAAATGACCCCTGGTAGGTGAAACAAATTTACTTTTTTTTTGTAAACCTGATCCATTGCATCAGTGATCAACTGGATCAGCATACTGCTACTTCAGCACCAGAACAAGAGGACACAGTCTCAAGCTGCTCCAGGGGAAGTTTAGGCTGGAGGTGAGGAGAAAGTTCTTCACTGAGAGAGTTGTTCACCATTGGAATGGACTGTCCAGGGAGGTAGTGGAGTCACCATCCCTGGAGGTGTTCAAGAGGGGATTGGATGTGGCACTTGGTGCCATGATTTAGTCACAAGGGCTGTGGTGACAGGTTGGACTTGATGATCTTTGAGGTCTCTTCCAACCTTGGTGATTCTGTGATTCGGGAAGAAGTAGGAGAGTAGGACCTGGGAATGGGAATGGAATATTCTGGTCAGTTCAGTATCATGCTAGAATCTACACAATGAGGGTGCTGTTTGTGCCCATGACTATTCTGGGGCA
Organism: Dryobates pubescens; assembly: GCF_014839835.1. Classification (NCBI taxonomy): domain Eukaryota; kingdom Metazoa; phylum Chordata; class Aves; order Piciformes; family Picidae; genus Dryobates; species Dryobates pubescens. Next base: position 3,847,829 of record NC_071622.1, read on the forward strand.
GAAAATGATTGCATTGCACAACCCCCCAAAGGAAAAACCAAACCCAAATTATATGCACAAGTCAGTTAACTCAGGGAAATCTGCATGCCCAAATTCCCTTTGATTTGAGTGTAGATCATTGGTGCATAGGTCTACTCTTGGTCTTTTGAAGGTACTGCATAAATCATGTGACATGTTCTTCCTGTAGTACTTTGAAAGGTTGAAAATTATATTCACTCATGTGCAGGAACCAATTTGTTGCAACGGAGAGGTAAATTGTAGTGATACTCTGCCTGAGTAGTTTCTGGGTGGAAAAAAATGTTTTTCTCACTTTTTCAGGGAAGTTTTTTTTCTTTGATTGTGCTTCTCGTACCAAAGAAGCAGATGCTGAGGACTCTGGTGGAAGGTTTCCTGAAGTAAGTTGTTAACAATTGGAGGGCAGAGTACCAGTGGACTTGCTTTCTACAGTGACCATAAACAGAAGCAAACCCTTGACAGTAATGTGAAAGCAATGGCTAATGTCTCTGTTGATGGTATGAGGCTGTACTTACAAGGTTGTAATTGACTCTGACTTGTTTCAGGATTATTTTCTCAATGTTGTTAAAGGATAACTGGGCTATTTTGTCATGTCTGTTTTCTGTTGGATGCTTCTGTGAGATACTTTCTTGATGAAAGTTTGAAGTTCCTTAGCTGTTCTGCTGTTGTCTAGAGTGCTGGTTGTCTTTATCTGGGACACTGCACAGATATAAAAGTAATACCTCAGGAAAGAGGGAGGACTCAATGCTTCAGTGAGAGCAGCCTTTCGTAGCAAGGAGAATAAGGGAAAAATAGCTGAAAAGAGAGGGCAGGCAGATAGTCAAATATGAAACCTTTCAATAGCAAGGTCTCAGTCTGAGCTTTGAAGCCAATCAAAGGAGCTCTGCTGAGCACATGGAATTTTATAACCAGGGACCTCAGGTGGTAAGTCCCTGCTCTCAGCTTTAACTTAACCAATCTTAATTTCCTTTGAGAAAATGAACAGGATAGAAACATATCTGAAGAGATGACAGTGGTGACCTGTGTCTGGTATTTGGTACCAGGATCCCAGTGCTATCAAGGTCAAAGTCTGCATGAGTTATCAGTCATATAAGTTCAGATTTCCTAGAAGCTGCTTTAACTTGCCTGTCTTTTATCTATAGGTATATATGTATACCTGTATATAGGTATGTATGCATATTCATTCATCAAAACATAGTATCATAGTATCAGTCAGGGTTGGAAGGGACCACAAGGATCATCTAATTCCAACCCCCCTGCCACGGGCAGGGACACCCCACACTAGATCAGGATATATGCAGATACATATACGTTTGTCCCTAATGTCCCTTTCTGGGCACTGTGCTTTCCTTGTTGATGTGTCTGGTCGTTTTCCCCACACCATTTTCACCATTCCCTGTGGCAAGCTCCTTTGGGCTTGTATCTACCTTGCTCTCTGCATACTGAAAAGCTCCTCATGTTGTTGTTCCTTTTGCTTGGAGTCCACTGGACTAGTTTTACTTGACCTTGAGACAGTTTTCCATGACAACTAGTGAATGTTATGAATGACATATTGTCAGTCTGGTTTAAGCAGATTTGTAGTAAAATATAACAGTGGGGGGAAAAGGAAGAAAATGGTCCAAGTACAGCTCATTTCAAAATGAACTCTCACCTATTCAAAATTGCTTCTGATGTGGTTGATGGTAGCGTTTCAAAAGCAGTAGCTGGTTGCAAATGGGAAGAAAAGCAACAGTGAATTAAAGATTTGAAGAGATAAAAATGGTAATTTATAGGTGAGAAAGACTGATCAGAGATGCTGTTACTTCTTAGTTAATGAAATGACCTATCTAGTGAAATTGGATAATTCCCGTAGCGAGAGATTTTTTTCTTTATTGTCAGTTTAGCAGAATCTCTCTCTTTCGTTAGGGAAAATGAAATGGCAATTTTAGCATTCTTAATTGGTTTGGTTCTTTTCCATGGTAGCAAGCGAACTGAAAAAATACTGCTTATGAGCAGGTTATGAACTTAAGTCTAAAATCCCATGCACTATCGGCAGCAAATAAAAAAGTGGCTAATGAAACAGTCTTCAGTTTCTAATTTCACAGAGAACTGATGTTGCTTTAAGGTGTAGTTCCCGCATGGGATGCATGTGGTGAATGAATATTAGTAATGAGAAGCAGAGATAATTTGTGGCTGAACAGAGTGTCTGTACTCAGAGTGACAGAATGCATAGCCAAAACTATACATTATACCAAATTCCACGGAAAGAAACAGTAGAAGTGTAGAAAAAAAATGTTAAAGCAACTTGGTTTAAGTAATATCTTTGTTCCCAGATGAATCTGCAAGTAAATTAGAGGTAATGTATAGCACACTTGTGGTGATTCATAAGGAAGTTACACACTCTATAAGAACAGAAAGTATTAACAGTTAAATTTTTGAATACAGTGACTTAAGTGATGGTGGGAGAGGTGAATTAAGTAAATGAAGCTATAGGTGCCTGAGTGGAGATTACTGAAGAACTGAGTTTGTCTAAAATAAAAACTAAGATATTTTGCAGCCCAGCCATTCTTCTTAGTGTGACATGTATTGGTGTCTTTGCCTAGACCTCTGTGAGTTTTTTATTTCTCACTGTTTTGGCACATAGCTCATTTCTCTCTGATGCATTAGAAAATTTATAGCAGAAATTATGTTCTCCATCATCTGGAATACTTTGCTCCTGATGGGCTTTTCCTCTTTGCACATGATACTAAAGTTTAAACCTCTTACTTTTCCTGTCACCCCTGCTAGCTCTGCCTCTGTCTATCATACTATTTTTTAAACTTATATAATGGCCCCACAGCTTTGTGTTCCAATTTTCCTCTTTTTTCCCCATCCCCACACTTCCTTTATTACATTGCCTTTCAGTGGATTTCTTATTTCATCCAAAACTATTAGTGTCATGGGTTAAGAGAGCCCACTCTCACAAACCACTCTCCCACTACGCAGATGGGAGGGGAAGTACCCAAACACCACCCCCCACCCTCCCCCAAGACCTAAGTTGAGATAAAGAATGTTACTAGAAATGATACAATGCACAATTACCTTAGCCTAGTTGCAGAAAAGTGCAGCAAAATGCAGAAACAGCAGCAGAAGCCAACAATAAAACTGTTGCTCCCAACCCTGGCATGCAGAAGCCCGAAGTGGAAAAGACCACCACCTCAAACCCTGAAACCAAAAGCAGCAACCAGAGCAGAGAGCCTCTCATGTTACCATCTGAACTTCAAACCCCATGATACTTTTGCTCCAGCCAGCACTTTCATACTTTCATTTTGAAGCTGCCATGATAGCAACATGATACTGAATGTCAGCAGCAGATTCAACTCGATCCATGACAGTGAGAATTTTAACAACCAGGTTCTCCTTATCGTTCCACATCTTGGAGTCTTACAAATGTAAACAAATGATTAAAAAAACCCCAAACCCCATTCAAATACAGAATGATAAACATTATTTTTGTGTCCATATGTCACATGATGCTTACTCTCCTTTTTTTTTTTTTAATCTAATTTTAGATTTATTTATTTTTTTTAAGGAAAGAAGATATTTGAATTTGGAATGCATTTGTTAAATAATGTCCTCCTCTAATGGCTTGTTCTTATAACTACTCACTTCACTGTAGTTTGACAGCTCTCCACTAGCTCAGGTTGTAGGGAGCTATATTGTGCATTCTGAAAAATGAATTCAGTTTCTGTCAACAGAAGGCATAAATGTGAGTCTTTGCAGGTAGTCGTGGATTACTACCTTGTCATAAGCCATTATGGCAAGGTGGATATGGTAAACTTGAGAGAAAGAGCTGTCATCATGAACTGGAGAAGATCAGATGGAGAGTAAGTAGTCATACAGCCATCTATTGTCTGCAGTGCTGTGACAGGCTGGCACATTTTGTTTGTGGAAGGAAACTATGCTGTTCTAAACTTCACTGCACTTTCCTAACCTCAAGATGCTGGTAGGCCAGCTACAAAGGCAGATTATTTCTTCCCCAGCAGTAGTGTCAGATGTGTATTCCTGATTCCTCCAGTCTCTAACAAGAAGACTCAGCTTTGTTGCTTTTTGTTTTGCTATAAAAGGAACAGATGGATAATACCGTTTATTCCGAAATGTGTCCCTTGCGGTATTAAAGGATATTAGTTCTACCTTCTTGTTGCCTAAAATACCTGGAAAGCCATGGGAACTGGAGAGTAAATATGGTTTGTATCAATCTGGTCTTTTTGTAGATGGATTTACTTGCTATGATTTACCAGAAAGGTGTTGTCAAGACACCTGATTTATGGATTTTAGTAACCTAGGGAAGACTCATCACTTTTCCTAATTTAACCAGCTGAGAAAAAGTTGACCTGCTTGCTGAGGAGTGGTGGCTGTTGTCTTTTTTTTGGCATGGATTCCTGAAATCACTGCAGCTTTCCTAGGGACTGGGTGATAAACTGTTCTGCACAGTGCACTATTAACAGAGAAGCAAAGAAATGCATGCATCTTTTAAAATACAATTGTTCTTTGGTTCCATTCTGAGTCCCTTTTGGTCATAGATATGAGCGAGGCCAGCCCAAGGCTTTTCCTGTAAAGGTGGTTTAAGTGATGGCTGCTAAAAATAACCCTTTTATAGATGCTGGTGCTCTAATTCTTACAGATATATATATATTTTTTTTAACATGAGAAAGCAGAAGAAAATTAATTTCAAAAAAAATAGTGTGAAAGTGTCTCTGTGTTGTCTGATGCTACACCAGCCCTCACGTCAGGTACAGAACCAAGAGCGTGCTTGGGCTGTTGCAATTCATAAAGTCAAAACAGATTTGGAGCACAAGGTGCTTTCTGGTTTTGTCTAGTCAGTGTACCTCCTGACTTCAGTTATCACTTTGGATCCCAGAGAGTAATCCTGATATTTTTTTCTTCATTGCCTGCCTTCCCAGAAATGTGCCAGTGTTTGAAATGAAATATTCGAAAAGATACCTGTGTGTTTTGCCATATCTGAGAGCTGCAGTTTTTATAAGCCTTGAGGAAATCATGCAAATCTGTGTAGTGTGTGTTAAAAGCCAGTTTTCTAAAAATCTTGAGTACTCCTCAGTTGTTTTTTATGAAAAAAGCATTAGTAAATGAAGTTAAACGTTACAAGAACTACTGAGCATTTTGGGTTGCTCCAACTGAAAATATCTACCCTGTCACTTTAGTATATAACACTGGCATGCCACTTTCTCCCTGCTTTTTCTTGATTTTCTTTTTTTTTTTTAGAGTAGCTGTTCCTTTGTGAAATGCTATTTCTACCTGTGTTTGAACAGCAGCAAGTAAAATGGAGTCAGATTCCTGAATGTGGCGTTGGTGGATTAGTTTAACAGAAAAATTGACAAAGGCGATAACAAAGGTTGAGGGATTTGTCCTGTGATCTCTGTTCTTGCAGACTTCCCTCTAATTCTGATTTACAGGGCCAGACTATGGCCTCATGGCAACAGTTTGGGCAGGCTTGGGGATAAAGTAATAAGACAAGATAGGCAGCAATTGTTCTGGTCTCCCAGTGCAGTACCTGTTATGAGCAGAGGACATCAGTGCTGTCAGTGGGCACCATTTTGCCCACGCTAAATTTGCTGCTGCGAAAGAATGAACCCACTATTGATCTGTATAGATCTGTGCTGCAACTGGAGAGCTATACATTCAACATATGAACTTTCCTCACAGTTTCCTCACTTTGGTAATGATTAGTGATGAGGAGCAAAAAAAGAACAGTGTGAAGGATGCCCGTGTCTCAGAAGAACCTAACTGAATCAACATTAGTTTTCCTCCTGTTGTCTTGCCTGACCTGCAGGCCTATTATGGTAGTGACTGATGCCTGTGAACTTGGATTTTTAGTGAAGTCATGGGTTCTTTCAAGTGTGAAGGATTAAATCATGACCTTAACAGGTAGAATGGCCTCTAGTTTACAGTGTTTTTCTAATCCTGGATGTGTGGTGCAGTAATGCACGTCATTAGGTACCTCAATTGAGCAGGGCTCTCTTCAAAACACATTAAATATGCTTTAATTTGTTGTGAGTAATACCAAATAAACCGGAATGAAGAATAGATCCTGAAGTCATCTGTAGGTGTTTCTCATGAGTCTCTTTCCCATTTGGGAAAATCTGAGAAATGATGCTGAGGAGGTCTTTTGGTGGTCCAACAGCTGTCAGTTGATGTGTGCAGTATAGTAGTTGTAAATATGATATACAGTAACATCAGCACTTCAGAAGCATGGTCCTTGGGCAAGTGACACCTCTGATGGCCCAGAAAAACACAAACCAGTGACAATGAAATTAAAAGTAAAGAGCTGAACTGAGGAGAGACTTTCAAGTGAGCTCCTGCTTAGGCGCCAAAGTGCATAACCCACGTGGCAGCTGAACTGTAAGAGGTGTTATACATCTGAAAGTGTAGTAACTTCTGCTTTACATCTGGACACAGCTGTAGTTATGAACTTCTGTTTCTTATGATACTTTTGAAAAAAAACAAAAAACAAACAAACTCAAACAAAACCAAAACCCCAAACAAGCACACCCCACCAAACAATAATGAAAACTTCCCCAAACCAACTCAAAAACTCAGCAAGCTACAGCAATTGGTCAAGAAAAGTATTGACTGAGACCTCATGGTGAGAAAGCAGTCAAGGCGACACCTTGTTGCCTTTGACATTCCTCTTGAAAGCAGAGAGAATCTGAGTACTGGGTGAACTAAACAGAGAGATGACAATTATCCTGACTTAAGCATGGATACCACTGTGAGGAGATTTTTATCAGTCATGTGGCAGTTTTTTGTTGTTTTTTTTTAATCTGCAAGTTTATACTTTAATAATTTTTTTTTTTCCTGGCTTGGGTGGGAAGAGGGTTGCTATGAATATTTATAACAAATCACTCCTACCAGAGGACACATTAAGTCTTGCAGCATAACAAAACTGAATTACCATGAAATAAACTTTCTTAATTAAACCAATTAAATTTCTTCCCAGTATGTAATTTAGAAACTCTGATAAACCCTGGTTGAAAAGGTTTGTTCTAGCCTTAAGCTGGCCTAAGAAAGAGTGAACATCTGGCCTGTATATGAAAGGCCTATTTAGGCCTTAGGCAGTGTGCAAAACATTAGCTGTTGTCCACAGCACTGAATCCTTTGTGTGGCCCCAGGGCTTTGCTAAAGGACAGTGGTATCATTAGGGCACAATCATGTTTATGGAATATGCTGCAACTAAGATAAGTGAGTCCTCAGACTTCTACCACAGAGCTTATAGCTGAATGAGGAGTTTTTCTGCTGCTTCACTTTTTTTTTTTTTTGGTTACAGCTCTACCAAAATAGATGTCTTTTTTAAAATTTAATTTACACTCTCTAAATGTTGATATTGGCAAGCAGTATTTCTGAAATAGTGGTTCACATTCCTTTCCTGCATCACATTTTGGTCTCTCTTTGTAGGGTGCATTCATCACACTCTTAAAAGAAAACTTTGAAGGCTGCTCTATAGAAATCATTCCTACATCTCACTGTATGACTCCTGTACAGGAGCTATTGACAGCAGGTAATCAACAGGAAAGTGATACTCCAATTGTTTAACATGGTTGGAGGAAAATTAACAGAACACTACCCTTGCCAAGCTTAGGGTCCCAGTTCTAGTGAGTTTGAAATAGAAATGAAGAGTAGGTCCTGAAGTCATCTGTAGGTGTTTCTCATGAGTCTCTTTCCCATTTGGGAAAATCTGAGAAATGATGCTGAGGAGGTCTTTTGGTGGTCCAACAGCTGTCAGTTGATGTGTGCAGTATAGTAGTTGTAAATATGATATACAGTAATATCAGCACTTCAGAAGCATAGTCCTTGGGCAAGTGACACCTCTGATGGCCCAGAAAAACACAAACCAGTGACAATGAAATTAAAAGTAAAGAGCTGAACTGAGGAGGGACTTTCAAGTGAGCTCCTGCTTAGGCTCCAAGTGCATAACCCATGTGGCAGCTGAACTGGGAGAGGTATTATATATCTGAAAGTGTAGTAACTTCTGGTTTACATCTGGACACAGCTGTAGTTATGAAGTAGGTCTGTTTTGTTCTTGCTTCTCATCATCTTCTTGCTGTAAAAGTAAAGATCTATCGGTCAGTCAGAGAGATGAAGGTGCCACAATCTGAGTAGAAATTTGTTATTTGACGGTTTCTGCTTCGAAGTAATGTTCTTGTTCTCTTTGCCAGAGTCTCAGATCCATCTTGTTTAAAGGCATGATGATGCCTTCTGTTCAGTTTGTCCAGGATCCCTTTTCTTTTGACTTTTCTGTGTTTAAACATAAATAAGATCTGCAGGGTTAGGACACTGTTTCTTTATTAAATAAGCAGAGAAGTATGAAGAAAGGCAAGTAGGCAGGAGGAGTCTGTTCCATGAAGATGTAAAGGAGAGCATACATCACAGGCTAGTGGGGCCAGTTTAACACCCACCACACCCTCTCCCCCCAGCTTCTTCCCCACAGAAGAGGAAAATGGAAAAAAGATGAGAGAGAGAGCAAAGACCTGGTAAAGGCATTTCGAAAGAAGGTATCATCCCCTAGCTGACATTTTCATGCTTGTTTAGGAGCAACTTTGTTGAGAGAGAAAACTTTAAGGTAAATGCAGGGACACTTGAACAATATGCTGTCATCTAAGATTGAAACATAATGTGACAACCAGTAGCCTGCTGCCTTAGGAAGAAGCTGAATGTCTCCACTGAGGAGATGCAGTGCCTCAGAACAGAAGTACTTTTACATGGAAAACACAGTGTTCACAATTTATTCTCAGAAGAGTCACATACATGTGCACAAACCCTTGTCTGGTAAGCGAGAGAAACAGCTCTTACAGCAGGCTGGAGTCTTGCTCATTAGGATGCAATAGTGATGGAAAAAAAAAACCTGTCAGCATGCCAGAAATGTTTCAGAGGAGAAGTGCTACAATGGTCGGTTCTTTGCTAATCAGGAGATGGAAGGAACGCATATCTTTCTCCCAGTAAATCCGTGATACATTTGATGAGGAAATAGTCTGGTTTCTATAAACTTACCTTATGCTGTTCTTATAACCGTGGAGGTATTGAAATGCAAAATGTCTGGCACTGCCAAGGCTGATGAATGATTTACAAGTATCTTTCATTAATTTCCATCTCTTAGCTTGCACTGAAAGATGCTGTCTTTTTCACTGGTTCTCAGGATGGGAAAATCATCCCCTTGCTCACATACACACATTTGGAATAAAATAATAAATAAACCTTAACAACTCTACTGTTGTCTATTTCAGGCTGTTAAGCTTAGCAAGTGCCTGAGACAAAATACAGTTGCATAGTCCAAAACTATGCCTGATGTAACTTGACATGTCTTAATATAAAAAGAAGTTGTATTTCACCAGTCTATCTTTTCTCCACAAAAATCCTGTCAGTGATTTCCCTCAGCAAAACCAAGGTCAGTTTTTTGTTGTTGTTTTCTTTTTTTCCTTTATTTTTTTTTCCTCAAAAAAGGCTACTCCTGCTTTGAGGCAAGCTGAAGCAGATAGATCACAAGCCATTCTGTGTTTTACATGTTGGGTTCCTCTGCAGCTGTATTTGAAAGCCTTGTGTTCAATTCTTTATTACTGTTGTGCCATAATGCTCTTTAAATATTATAAAAGAGTTGCTTCATCATGGGGAGAAATACTCTATCATGCACTTTGTTTCGCTGACCAAATTCTTACAGGCAACCTCATGGATCATAAAATAATTGGATACTGTCTAATTAAACTTTATCTGTTACAGTGACTTTTGATTCCCTCTTCTGATCCCTCTTTTTTGCCTTAAGACTCTGCTGTGAAACACCTTTGATAGAGGAGTTAAAGGCAGCATGCAGGCATCTTGAAATAAGAGCAGATACTTGAAATGACACTAAAAGTAATTTCAATGGATGATATCTTAAAGAGCACAGGAAATACATACGAAAAAGTGGGGAAGAGGATAAAAAGGGGCCACAGAGATAATCCTAGCAGATGCATAGTAGCGTGGCTTGTTTCAACCACCAACACTCCTTATTTATGCCAGATTCTCCTGACAATTCTCTCTAGCCTTTCTGCTCACTGCCTTGGGTTTGACATTCCTTCCCCTTCTACCCAATCTTGGGCTGCTGCTGACTTCTGTAGCCGTCATCTAGAAACATATCCTTGACCCTTCTCTCTTCTTGAAATCCTTTCACAGATCTTATATCTTTACATGGCTCCATTATTGATCACCTTCCCTCCTCATTCCTCCAGATCTACCATGCAGGAAAGCATTACTCTAGTCATGTAACTGGAGAGAAGAGGCAAATCTGATGATATATACAGTAGGATAACTGCCACCAAGATGTCTTTTGAGAAGCTCACAGCAGTGCCAGGGACATTTGTTCTGCATTTCTTTCCTGCAGCTACATCCTACCTCAGGGTTGAGTTCTGGTGGACTTTAATCAAGGTCTCAAGCAACCATTTTTGGGGGGCCAGACTTTCATATCCAAGTCTTCATGGTATGTTTTATTAGTTTTGAAGTTTTCTCAAGAGTGCAACTTCCCTTTGCCCAATTTAGTAATTCTTCCCTTCTTTATTTCCTCCTCCTTGTTTTACTTTTTGAATTATTTTGCCCCTTCTTTTATTTTGTTTACTTTCTCTCTGGATGTTCTTGTCCAGTCATATAATTTCACCTGCTGTCTTTATAGAACTGAGATGCAGTTCTATTTCTCTGTTTCTGACTGGTCTGCATCCAATTCCATCTTCTTGTTTCTCTCCCTGACAATTGCTTCTGGGTATCATGCCATCAGCTTAAACTTAATTGTATGCCTTTCTTTCTCCATCTTCTCCTTGCATGTCATTGTAGACAATGACAATATTGACACCATCATGGTGACTTGCAACCTGAGGCAGGTTGGTTTTTTTTTGAGATTCTGTTTTCTTCTGTGCTGCAATAGGCAAGTCCTATATAGAAACAATTACAGTTAACAAGTGAATACATAGAACTGTGAAAAAGGGGAGCAAGCTGAGGTGATGTAGCAGAGAACGGTGCCATCATACCCCTGAAATTTCAGGAGATTATGCCTGTGGCAACGGTGGTCAAATAGAAAACTGAAAATGTGTTAAGTATCAGGACCTCAGACACTTTCATTATTGAATTTAAGACTTTGGGAAGGTGAAGTCAGATGGCTTGATGCTGAACACAGTGTTGTTCTAAATTAAGCAGCATGTAATAATGGAAGAACAGGTACAAATTTGATTCCAGTAGTTCTTGTCCTTATGAATTAATTCTGAGCATTACATTGGAAGGATTAGAGTGTTTTGTTTTGTCTTTTTTGTTTGTTTGTTTGTTTATGAACACAAACTGTTTTTGCATTACTTGCCTTCTAAACTGTATTTCTGAATATACCACATCAGCCTCAATGAGCTGGATGTGTGCTGATAACAAGAACTGAATTTGTCTTGACATCTTGTTTGGAATATTTCTAATCAAATATTAACATTAGTACTGCCACACGTCTCAGTTATTTCCTTTATCTTCTCACTTAGTCCCACAAGCCTTCTCTAGATAAAAATTACACTAATGCATTACTTAAGAGTTCTTTTTATATATTTTTTTTTCTTGCTCTGGAAAGCTTAAATAATAGAGAACCCAGTCTGAGTAGCAGCTAAGGATTCCTGCAGAAGAGGCATGCTTCAAACTCTTCCAAAAAGAGACGGGGCCATTGAGACTCACTTCACTGGCTCATGTATTTGTGTATTAGTTGTGATACAGGAAGGACTAAGCAGTAACAAATAACCTTAACAGATATAGCTAAATCATTTTTTTTTTTCCAATTGGGAATACGTGACAAAATTGCAAGCAAACCAGAATGTTTGACATTGCCATAAATCTTTCATGAATGTTCCATGTTTTTGTGATGTGTCAAAGACAGTCAAATGCAGGCCTTCTTCCTGTGCACTAAAAGGGAAGCAGAGACAAATCTTCCATTTTAACTTTGGCCCAAAATGGGGAGAAAAAGAAATGGGCGGGGGGGAGAAGAAAAAGAGGGGCTCAAATGTGCCATTCATGCATAGAGATAGGGCTTGACATGCCTGAAGTGGGAGGCAGGTGAAGGTAGGAAGGTTGTGCAACTAACTAGGAGCTGGCTGTTAGAGCCTGTGTTTAAGGTGTGCTCTCTGCAACAGCGAGCTGGCTGGTAGGCTGCGTGCCTTTTCCGTCCCCTTTCCCTCCGCTGAGAAGCTGGAGTGCCAGATATGAGAGCTAAACGTTTCTTGTGTCCTTAGATTCTCCCTCCTTCCTTATTTGAATCAATGTTGTATTTAATTATTTAGCGTCCGAATGCCTGCATTTGAAGTGCGCAGCCCTGAGTCTGCTTTTCGTAAGCTGCTGCGCCGAAACCGCGCCGGATCCCATTTTCTCCCTTCCGCAGCAGCAGCGGTCAGACGCTCTGTCGCATCTTGTAGGCTTAACAGTTTCACTGATAAATCTAACTCGATGCTAATGGATGTGCTGTAATACAATATGGAGCAGAAGCTAAGACCCTGTGGCCTGTCATGGACCATGTAATTTATGACTGAAATGTCTCAGATATTTATGCTGACACGAGGAATACTTGATGTTTCCTGCTAATGTGCTGGCCCACTCCTCTGGTCTACCAATCCTGGATGCATTTTTGGCCTATTTTCTTCCATCTCTCTTCTTTCCTGTTTCTGCTTTCTACCTTGTCACTCACGTCTGCCAAAGCTCTTCTTTTGCCTCTGCTGCCCTTTTTGTTTTGAGAGTGAGAGTAACTGAATGACTGCAAGAATAAAATAGATTCTCTAATTGCTTAAAGCTAGCACTGGTATCCTTCTAAAGGGCTCCGACCTCATATGAATGAGCATGGTTCAGAAGTCAGAGTGAAATTCTCTGACCAACATTATGTAGGAAACTGGACTGAGGAATTGGTATGGTCCCTGAATACCCCAAAAATGATGAAAATGAGTCAGTCTTTTCCTCAGATGTGATCATTTTTGTTCTCTGTATCTGGTATTAGACGCTGTGTATTTCCCCCACTTTGTGGTTTTTCTAATTTGCATTAATCTTAAACAGCCTCTGCAAAAATATTGATTTGCAATTTCTTTCCAATACAGACTGCAAATAGTAGTTTTTTTCCCCCCATTTCTAATTGTGCAGAAGGTGCCTTCTTGCTTCGTTCTGGCAACATACAGATGGAAGATCTTGAATACATAAGGCAGCAGTTTTCACTAGCTTTTTATTTTATTCTTCCAAACGTGTGCCTAGTAATGTCACTTAAAAAAAATCAAATCATGACATGATTCTTGCCTTTTTTAACACATTGTTCTAAGAATGAAAGCAACCAGGGCATGTCACAATAAGTATAGTAAACCAGGCAAGCATTGTACAAATATTTAATAATTTTTTTTTGGAGGTAAATTTTGCTTTGATTTTAAACTAAGACAAGGACTGCATTGGTTCTGCAGGCAACTTAACCTCTCTTTCTTTTCCACTGCGTATCACTAATAAGTCCCAATTTTTTTTTGCTGATTGCTTTTGTGCTTGTATCCTTCAATGCTGTAATGGTTTCATAAAGTATAAATCCTCACTGCAGTTTAACCATCAGTCATGTGTACAGAAATCCTTTAATTTTACCCTGTCTAGATGTTAAAATAAAGAGGAAATTACATATTTAAAAATAAAATAGGACAACAGGATTCAAAATTGCATCAGCCTCAATTTGTTTATATGAGCATGAAAAAGGAGAGGGGGAGACTTATCCTTTGGGACTGCAAATGGCACCTCCTGCTGCGGTATTAAATTTACCATTTGCAACCTCCTGTGCTTCTCTGAGAGTAGAGGGTGGCGCCTGACTTCTTGGCGCCAGCGCGTCAGCAAAGGTGTCTAATAGATGCAGACACAGAGATGTGGGTTGCTTACTTAACCTTGCTCTAGCTTAGCCCCACCGGGGACAGCCAGCTGATCCCCCCCAACACGACCCAGGAGAATGAGGAGCCTCCAGAAGGAGTTTATGGCTTTAATAATTTACATATCCTCAGTTAATCTCCCTTACCAGCCACCAATTAGTTGGGGAATATTCATATTGCCTCGATATATAATTTTTTTATGTACGGATCAATTAGTGGGAAAGTAATGAGGTCATGGAAGAGCAGGTGGGACTAGGAATCTTTGTTCTTTTTGGAAAAAACAAACAAACTTCTGTAAATATTTGTTGGTAAGAAGAAACACAGAGGCAAAAGTGGTTTTTGGTGCTTTCTGATGCTGTGTCGCGTTTCCTTAAAAAGGCTTTTAGGCAAACACCTGAGAGTCAGTTTGATCATGAAGATTCTGACCCTACAAGCATGTGTTTAAGAGGGTTGAAACAGGACTGCTCATGTGAGTAAACTTATTCACATACATAAATCTTTCCAGGATTGGGATGCTTAATGATTTAGGACAAAGCACCAGTGGAAAAAAATGTTTATTCTGTTGCACCTGCATGATACAGCAGATATTGTCAGAGCACCATTAGCTACTTAACGTACCAGCTAATGACTGGCAGACTTAAAGGAATGTAGCTGGATGGTGGGCAGCCTGGTCCATGAGGGTTAATGATACCAAATGGCTCAGGCAGTCTTTGGGTATGCAGGGAGACAGCTTTGCAGTTGAGCAGAGTTTAAACAGCACCATATCATAAGACCATAGACACAGGAAAGACATGATGAGAATTGTTGACTTACCCTTGAATTGATATTAATACAAGAGGAGAAAAAAAACTTCTCTAGCATATGAAGGTATTCCCCCCCCCCCCCCGCCCCCCTCCCCCAAGCCCATAACCACAGTGAATCTGCATGTGTTCTGGTGGGTTAATAGTGATGTATTTCTACTGTCCATCTAACCCTCCTTTGCATAATTATATTCCTTCTCCCAAATGAGGAGAGAGAAACCTATGAAATCTATCACCATGTCACCTACTAGTATGAAACAGAAATCTAGATAAGAGTGGCTGGAAGAAGCTGCCACTGTGGCAGATTTTCCTTTTGGGTGTAGCCACACTAAAATAGAACGAGAGAAGAAAAGCAAAGGGGGGAAAAAAAACACCCCACGACCAAAAATGATCCTGGTATACATCAAAGATGCGGCAGAGAAACACAGAATAGAGAGAAATACTTGAAAAAATTAAGATCAAATGCCAAGTCTAGTTTTTTACCACAAAGCACCAAGCTGATTTTTCATAAAATAAAAGAAGTCCCTGAATTGAGAAATATGTGTCTCTCTTAGATTGGATTGTGCAGTGAACAGTATCAAGAACTAAGCAATAATAAATCATCAGGCTGTATGTCAGAGTGAGCACTACAAGATAAACCCCTGTTGGAATTGTCATGAAGGTGACCTTATGAGCGCGACTACAGAAATACTAAAAATAAAATAAAAGGGAAAAAAAAAAATCAATGGTCTCTTTAAAACTCTGAAGCATATCTATTTGTGCTTTGTCTTTCACTGTATTTGCTATTTTAATTTGCTGTTTATTAAATGAAATATTGCTTTATCTAGGGAACACTGCATGATAAAATTATTGAAGATGCTGCTGGTGCAAAGCTATTTGTAGCAAATGAAATCCTGCTGTGTGCAATTCAGAACATCATATTGAACAGTCCAGATAGCAGCATCTGTGGATAGCTCTTAAGACTTCAGACTTGCCTTAGTTAGCTTGTTTGTTTTTATCCTGTGTTATTGATCTGGACTTCATGATATGTTTGTGTGGGGAATGGCTTTTCAGGGGCTGGGAACATATTTAGAGGCAGGTCAAGTGAATTGAATAGAGGCATAAAATCTGCTGATTCCTAGAAGATGTCAACGCATGACAGAAAGAGCCTAGAGAGTGGGAGACCTCTTAAACTGGTATTGACATTGCCCAGAAATTTGCAGTGTAAAAGGGGGAAGAGCATTTTGTCTCACAAACAAAGCTTGCACTATCAGCAGTGCCTTTGTGAGCTTTGACAAATAACATGCTACCCTTGCATGTGCTCTGAAAGGTGCAGTCAGTGTTAGTTTCTGCACACTGCAGTTAAGGTTAGAAGATAAATAGTCCTACAAGTACAGAATGTTTCACTCATTGTGTATGTCAAAACTATAAAACAAAGCCCCCCCACCCCCCACAAAAAGTGAAAATCAAACCAACCCAAAATCCCCATGCTGCCAGGATAACCCATCATTCAGACTGATTTGACCCTCTGGACTAGGCTAAAAAGGAAATATGGGGGGATAAAAAAAAAGAAAAAGTAGTTTGAGTAGAGATATTGAGAAGAAACAGGAATACTGAGCCATACCCTGTTCTCTGCCACAGGCTTCTTGTGTGACCTTGGGCAAATCATTTATCTCTCTGTATCTCAGTCACTCATCTATGATAAAATAGGAGTCACATCTCCTCTAATAGGGCTTTGGATGCCTAGGATAAATGGACAAACCTGGATAGTGCAGTTATCATGGGACACACTAAAGAGGATGTTTCAGATGCTAAAGTGCCTCCTATCCACTTAGGAGAGCCTGATCTGACTCTGTGCAGAGCAAATTTGGGTATTTTTGCTCTTGTGCCATGCCTTATCTATAAACCAGATAAACTGTGTATGGCTTAATTGATCACCGGCTGCAGTATTTTAACATCTCCAGGGCTGCTTAGAGCCTTGATTAATATTTAAAAAGCTCTTTAGGATCTAGAGATGGAAAGCTTTTATTGAAATGGAAAGAACTTATTGCTAGCACGGCTTGAAGGTATTGTTTGCAAGGTTTGTTTTGATACAGTCTGCAACTAGAATGTCTTACTGGGGAGTCTTGCATTATTGCAGGATAGACTAAAGTCTAAAATCCTTGTACTGAGAATTTTTTTTTCTCATCCTTATGTTCAATAATAAATGGTTACATGACAAAAATCTCCTCATCAGGGCAAGACAAACTTAATACAGAGGCTGTTAAGAGCGAGCTGCTCTTGCACGAATAGCCATTTAGTACATACCAGTAGGGGTTTGAGGGAAGTCTGTGCTGCTGAAGTGTGTAGAGCACCACATCTGAGGTAGCATCATTGCATTGTCAAGGACTGTTGACACAACACCTCCCATGGAGTCCTCTGTTTGCCTATCCAAACGCTTTATTGAAGGGGTATCACCAAATGAATTCTACTGTAGCATTTTCAGCCCAGAAGCTAAGTCAGTGGCTTGCCAGGAATTGAGAAATTTGAAGTATTTGTCCCATCCTGTGCACTGCTAGACCAGGAATGAAATGGTCTCACGTTTGAATGAATGACTTTAGCAATGCATTTGTTGGTATAAATCAATGCAACTGAGACTTTGCAGGGTTTACAAATATAGTTAATATATTATGAGATTTTTCTGTTTGAATAGTAAATGACTGACAATTTTTGCAAGTGACATTCTCTTTTTTTCTTCAGTCCAGCTGTGGAATAGACATGGCTTCTGTAGGACTTCCCTGCTACTGCTCTCATTACTAAGAAATAATGTCAAGGTATTTATTATTTTTATTAGTTTTTATGCTGTCTCCAAGACTACAAAATAGAAGAGGGTGTGTTTCATCTCAGTGTAGTATGTTGTCCTCAAGATCAAGTAATTTAGCCCTGGACCCATAGAAAATGACTAGAACAGCATGGTTATTGAGTCAGCTGTCTGTTATTTCTTTCCTTATTTGCCTTTATGTTTTCCCTGTGGTGGCAACTGAATGGAATCAAACTGCTAATTGATTTAGATTAATTGAAGCTAATCACTGAGACCTTGGGTGTGGGTGGAGACCATCTAAGCAATGCATCAAGATGGTTACTGCAACAAAATGGTAGATCAGAAAAAAACAGTTTCAGTCTCCTGCAATAACATTGTAGGCTGATGCTGGAGAGTGATCTGATTTTGAGAAGCAGGGCATTATTTGTTTTGTATCAGCTAGCTACATGTTTAGGCTAGTGCTAGGATGAGGCCCTGCTTCTCTCTGACTTGAACACCTGTATTCCTTCCCCACAGAGACTGCCACATGCATAAGTTGAAAAAAATAAATAAATTACCATCTGATTTGCATTGATTCAGGAGGTGAATGAAATGCTGAGTTGGACTGAGGAACTGGGAAGGTTCTCCCAGGTCGTGCAGTTTGTTCATAGCCGTGTATCTACAAGCAATAATCCCATGCATTTTTGTTGTAATATCAAGGACAGCTGAGCTGGAATCACTCACTCAGAAATTCCAGTGTAAAAACTTATTTTCCAAATTCAGAAATTTGCAAGCATCCAAGCAAGGCAGAGAAAGACCACTGATATATCTTATAAGAATCTGCACAGTCATCTCTCTGTTACTGGTCAGTGATACCTTAACCAAATCTTGTATGAGCAATAGGAATCTTGTACGTGTGTCCAGCAGGAGCAGGGAAGTCATTCTGCCCCTGTACTCGGCACTGGTTAGGCCACACCTTGAGTCCTGTGTCCAGGTCGGGGCTCCTCAGTTTAAGAAAGATGTTGAGTTGCTAGAGAGAAGGAGTGGCTGAGGGAGCTGGGGTTGCTTAGCCTGGAGAAGAGGAGGCTCAGAGGAGACTTTATTGCTGTCTACAGCTCCCTGAAGGGAGGCTGTAGCCACATGGGGGTTGGTCTCTTCTCCCAGGCAACCAGCACCAGAACAAGAGGACACAGTCTCGAGCTGCACCAGGGGAGGTTTAGGCTGGATGTTAGGAAGAAGTTCTTCACAGAAGGAGTTACTGGCCATTGGAATGTGCTGCCCAGGGAGGTGGTGGAGTCACCATCACTGGAAGTGTTTAGGAAGAGACTAGATGGAGTGCTTGGTGCCATGGTTTAGTTGATTAGATAGTGTTGGATGACAGGTTGGATTTGAGGATCTCAAAGGTCTTTTCCAACCTGGTCCATTCCATTCCATTCCATTCCATTCCATTCCATTCCATTCCATTCCATTCCATTCCATTCCATTCCATTCCATTCCATTCCTCTTTACTGCAGAACATCCAGGTGAGATGCAACTGTGCAGCTAGGAGAAGCTGTGCTTCCCTAGCAGTACAGCAGGGTGGGAGCTGAGATGGGCTTCAGCCCACCTCATCCTGTCATTGCTGGCAGGTTTTAGTCAAGGATTTTAAAGCCCTCTGCTGAGGGAAGCTCACTGCCTGCCCTAAGAACCATATTCTAAAGCTGCATTGCCCTTTCTGATGCCCTTTTTGATAGTGTGCTTTTTCTTGCTCTAACTTGAGTATTTCCTGCTAGATTAGCTGAATATGTTTTGTTCTGTTCTCAAGGACACAGGGCATGAATTATTTCTTTACTGCTTGCATGCATTTTGTTTGTGTTCCCCCTTCTCCCCCAAAATGTCTTTTGAGTGCTTGCAACCTTTCTCCAGTATCTTTAGCTTTAAATCAATAAGAATTCTTTCTGTATTTTTAACATGGTCACATTTTTGAGTTGCTCTTTGACATTGTGATCCAGTGAGCTCTGCTGTGGATTCCTGTTTGTGGGCATCTCTCTGTAGCAGATAGTGGCAAATAGCATCTGAAAGAGCAGAATTATTGTGGAGTGGTCTTTATAGGCAAGACTCTGTATGTGCTTATACTATGACTGGTGGTTTTTTTTAGCAGCATAATACTGCTAATTCATCTTCAGCTCCAAAATAATTTTCACTTCTGTTTTCTGAAATAGGGTTTAACTTCTCTTACCTAGCCAGTGATTCTACACTGTATACATCTATAGCTGGTTATTCTTTAGTATCTTATGTTATTAATCCAGTTTTTCTAAACATTGCTCTAGTTTGTCACAATAATTTAGCAATCTGTTTCTGTTTCCCATTAAACTGTTCTTCCAAGTTTCTTCTCATCTTTGCTCTTGTGAGACCCAACCTGGGCTACTAAGTACAGTGTTGGTGCCCCCACTGTAAGAAGGATGTCAGACCGCTGGAGTGAGTCCAGAGGAGGGCCATGAAGATGATCAGAGGGCCTGGAGAAAAGAAGGCTCCAGTTCCTTATAGCAGCCTTCCAATACCTTAAGGTGGCCCACAAGAAAGCTGGGTAGGGACTTTTTACAAGGGCTTGTAGTGACAGGATGAGAGGGTATGGCTTTAAGCTTGAGGAGAGTAGATTTAGACTGGAGATTAGGAAGAAATTCTTTACGGTAAGGATGGTGAGACACTAGAACAGGTTGCTTGGAGAGGTTGTGGATGGCCCCATTCTGGAGGTGTTCAAGGCCAGGGTGGAGGAGGCCTTGAACAACCTGGTCTAGTGAAGGGTCTTCCTGTCCATGGCAAGGGTTTAGAATGGTATGATCTTTAAGGTCCCTTCCAACCCAAGCCAGTCTATGAAACTATGAATTTGAGGGTGATAGCGACAAGTCCTGTGATAGTGCTGTTAGAGCAAATACTGAGCACAGCAATGCTCAGGGCGAATCTTTTGCAGAGACCATGCAGTGAATTTGCCGAAGTGTAATAATTTTCTTTTGCATATGATGATCCAAACAGTTGTGTATCTAACCTGCAGCCTTTTCATTTGTGTCCTATTTTCCTGGCCCTAAAAAAGACTATCATATAAGATCATATGGCAAACATTACTAGATTCAAAGTACAGTGTTAACTGTTCCTCCCTTATCCACAAAGCCTGTTGGCTCATTAACGAATAAATGATGTTTTCTTGGCAGGATTGCTTCCTAACAAAATCTTCGTGGGTGTAACCCATTTCCTTATTATCTTGCAGGCACTTATAATATGTTTGATTATTTTATTCCAGAATTTTTCCAGGAAATGAAGAGAATAACTTTCCGACTCCTTTTCAACTCCTCTTCTGCAACTCTCTCATTAATTTCCAAAACCAAACATTTAGTGGCTTTGGGATCACTTTCAATACAGGTTGAAGTAGTCTAAGATATCAGGAGAGCTGAATTTGAAAGCTTTTAACATATCTAAATATTTGAAAGCAGAAACCAAGTCAGTGTTTGGTCTGATTCCCATATAATTATGCACTTAAAAAATTTTATTGTTATTTAAGAAACTATTAATGAAATAGTTGGTACAAATGGCAGTCAGCTATCTGGATGAGCTTTGACCAGGCTAGTAAGCCTTTCTAAATATCTTCTACTTCCTTTACTGAAGCGCCCAAGTTTACTCCCATGTTTTTTCTAAGCTAGTAGGCTGCTGGTGGTGTACTTGATAGACCAAGGCAAAAAGTTGCTATCTACTAATACTTCAAGTCTAGTAAACAGACCAAAAATCTCTTTGCTTTTGCTTGGGGAATGAAAGGAGTTAGCACAATAATACATTTTTTTTTTTCAGCTTTCCTATATTAGTCTTTTCCCTACCACATGCAAGAAGGGAACAGTGCTGGACAGCATTTAGTTTTGTTTCTCTGGAAAATGCATTCCTCTGGCACTGCTGGAGTCAGACTTTGAACTTTAGGAAGTGAATACAGATGGTTTGATATCCCAGCTCCTGCCTGACTTTACTGCTATCGGAAACTTTGCTAACTTTTTTTTTTTTTTCCCCTTTTCCCAGTGAATTTTATCTTCAGAAAAACAATGCAGGGATCTGTCTTGCATTGGATGCTCCTACCAGTACTTTCTCTGTATTTTAATAACTTTTGTCTGCTATCTCTCCACCAATAACCGAGCATCTCCTGATCTATTTCTATTCACTTGGTATAAACATAGTAATGATGCCCATGTATCTTCTTAGTCAAGAGCATTATATACCTTTTACATACAGAGAAAACAAATTTTCCAGAAAGGCAGTGATAAGGGTCGTTTTGTGCTGTATGCTATTTAATCTTCCCAGTGTCAGCTCTGACCCTTGCCGAGGAATTGAAAAGATGTAAAACAGCAAAAAGTAATTTACCTTCCATTGTTTAGTCCATTCAGCTTTCAGAATCAGATTTAAATGGTTCGCATTAATTACTGTGGAACCTCATGAGACCTGGAGATCTATCTTCCCAGGGTTGCAAAAGATAGAGGTTGTCTCAGCAGAATAAGGGTAGAGTGTTTTTTTTTTTTTAACTAGTGGTTGCAAATCTTTTCTATTAAACTACTCTAAATAAGTAAAATTGTTTTCTATCAGCAAAAATCGTGGAAAGTTGCAATGGAGGGGGAAAAAAAAGGAAAAAAAATGGAAAAAAAAAGAAATAAGAAATAGGAACATGTTTGGAGTTTTAGCCTAATTCTGTGTATCTAATTTTTAATGCCAGAGCAGAAGTCATAGGCTGAGCAGTGATTTATGCTTCCATGCAACCCGCCATGCGTTTACACACAGCTCCATATTTTGGGAAAGTTTTCTGAAGACTAATGAAACTGGCAAGCAGTTCAGCATTGGCAAAGTGATTACATTTTAAATGAAATGGACTTTCAGTGACGTACTGCTCAAAGTTAGTGGAGACAACTGGCAAATTGAAGGTGGGAGAAGATCAATACACAGAATCTACAGGACTTCGGATCTGTTATCCGAATTATTGATTGAGTGGAGAATTAAAGCAGAGATGCAGTGAGTTTAATTCTGTTGTGTGACAGGTGGAAAATGGGTACATTAATTAGGGAGCCCCAGCAGGAACGTTCTCAGCAGGACTTGTGGTTGCTCCAGGGAATCCTTTAGCATTTCTGCCTCGTTTTGTGGTGTTTGATGATGTCATTCTTAAGTCTCATTTTTCTGTGCACTGCACTTTTTAATCTTTAAACATTCTGTCTTGCAGGGCCAGGCGATAATTGTGTATAGTGAACATAAGCAGGGAATACAGGCATAACACTTCTGGATGTTTTTGAATGGTTCTGTCAGACTTCATAGTTCAAAAATCATGTATTTTGATAAAAGCAAACTGCTACAATTTGCTGTGCTTAACAAGCAACAGGCAGTCTCTTCTGTAAGTCCTTTTTATTGCACTTCAGAGTTGTTGGGCTTTTCCTCTTACATGGCAATTGAGTGTTCACTTACAAAACCCTTGCCACACTCTTCATATATTGCTTTCTTAATCTGAAATAAATACAACAACTTAAAATAGCCTGTTACTTTTTGGGTATGACAAAATATAGCAGTTTGTATGAATGACTGCAGGACTCGGGAAGGGGAAGCGGCAGAGCAAGTGCAGCCCATTATCCAATGGCAGCTCGCAGATACACACAGTATATTGTGATTGTTTTCTTCCCTGGTACAGATTATGTAGAGATTTTGGCATGAAGTGTGCCATCTGGATCTGTGGCAAGTGCTGTGTTCTGAGTTGTGCCTTTTCATGAAAGAAGGAAACATCTTGTCCAGCACCCAATTGTCATTGATTTCCAACAGATCAGAGGCAGGTGCCAACAATGCTCTTGTTTAGGGAGAATCTGGTCTTAACTGACAAGAAATGCAAACAGAAATGAAAATTAACACCTAAAACTGTCATGTAATACAAAACTGTCAGAACCAGTTCTAAACCCATCAGACTCTACATTCATTTGCACTATTTTAAGCACTTTGTGGATATTTTCCCCTTGGCTACGTTCTTGGTTTCAGTCAGTAGGAATGGTATCTCTCAGTTAGGCGGCAAGGAGAGGTAAACATGGAGACCTTTGATGTAAATAACTCCCCTGATTTATTTGTGTTTCATCTCTGCAGGAGGTAACAGTGCTTCTATTTTTCATCATGATATTTGAAACATTAAAGTCTTAAAGCAGGCATTTAGTTCCCTGTTTCCAAAATGTTTGTTCAGAGAGGACTGGGGCTATTGCAGGGTCAGAGATGGTGTGGTTTCCAGAGATTGCAGTTGTAGTGCAGCCTCGCAGGGTGCCTCGGTTCCCTCCTGCTTGTTAGACAAGTGCAAGTCATGGGGACCTCTACTTAACCCTGAGCTGAGCGCTGCAATAGACTATGAAAACCGTACTTAGGAGGGCAGTCTACTGGAGATATGACCTATGACTTTGGGGCTGTAGTCCTTTGAGGCACTCCCAGTCTGAAGTTTTCATAACAGCTGTGTCATGTAGATCATTTCACCTTGCATTTTACTTTTGAGCCGAGCAAAGAAACATCTCAGGGCTTTCCAGAAGCCCAGGCAACCTGTCTCAAAGCAGAAG
The DNA here is from genome assembly GCF_014839835.1 of Dryobates pubescens. Classification (NCBI taxonomy): domain Eukaryota; kingdom Metazoa; phylum Chordata; class Aves; order Piciformes; family Picidae; genus Dryobates; species Dryobates pubescens. Next base: position 3,871,869 of record NC_071622.1, read on the forward strand.
ACTATGAAACCACTAGCCAGAATGACAGTGAATGGAACCAAGGGCTGTTCCAGTCCCTTTCATGTGGCTGATTCTTAGGGATGTTTCCCAGCTGATCTGGGAAATGTCACATTACTGTTCTTTTAAAACACAATGCTTTTGAGTGTCTCAAATCTTAAGTTTAACTTTATTTGGAGCAAAATCTTAAAAGAGGTATTTTTTGCCAGTGGTACTTTCTTTACTTTGGCTAGCTCTTTTAGTTGTGTAGCAAATGATCCATAGTACTGCTGTATATCCAGGTAGCTACCATATGCTGTTTGAATGGAAACCACTCCGGTGTGTCTCTGTTGTTTCAAGTTCATAAACAGTGTGCTCCCACAGACTTGTAAGAGGTGCAGGCAAAAAAAGCTTTGTGAAGCGTGGTTATAAATATACAATGCTGAGCAGAGAGAAGAACTATTTTCAGAATGCAATGCAAACAAACTTTATATAAGCAATGTCTCTAAACAAAAGGATTTAGAGAAGCAGTCATGCAAGGAAGGAGAGGACAATGATCAGCACTAAAGTCTAGTATGAATATTAGTCCTATTCATCCAATGTACTGTATTCCCAGCAGTGCCTTCTGTCTTGCATAACATAGGCTGATATTTATTGCATTAAAATGGTGAAGATGTAGAATCATAGAATGGTTTGGGTTGGAAGGGACCCCTAAACTTCGTCTATTCCACCCCCAAGATACTTAAAGCAATCGCAAATAAGCATGAATGATATCTGAGTACACGTATGGGTAAGTTATTTAGCTCACTGCAAAGTACATCAAAAGCCAGTAATAAAGTCAGAGTTACTGCAGCTTGTGAGGATTGTCTTACATGGGGGCCAAGCAATACGCTTTCAAAGATATCTCAGTACCCACAATGAACTGTTATATAAAAGACTTACTGCCCTCCATGTTGCCACCAGAGTGATACGATTTCATCACATGTTATAATCTAATGCCATAACTTAGTTCCTCCAAATGTCAATATTTCAATGTCCAATCAGGCAATGTGGTGCTGTCTTGTGAACAGTGACCCTACCCATTTTGGTTTAAATGCTTTGGTTGAGAAGTTGCTGTCCCTTTGGAATAGAATTTATTTCCCCATGCTTTATATTTTTTGTATAACAATTTTGTACATGAATCACATCGGGAAGGGAGTAAAACTGAATGACATTATGTGTGACCCAAGTACAAAGGTTCCAATCAGATTTTTCTTAAATATTGAATTAGTGATTATGTTCATGATTATACAGTATCTTAGTAAAATGAAATGAGTGAGATATGACATATTCAATGCAGAGGTCAGGTAATTAATTCATACATCAGACTGTTTTTTCTTGCAGCTCTCTAAAATTCTTCTGAGGTTGGTATGTCTTTCCAATTCATTGTAATTGTACATTTGTGAAATGATATTCATAGAATGGTTTGAGTTGGAAGGGACCTTAAAGATCACCAAGTTCCAACCCCCCTGCCATGGGCAGGGGCAGCCTCCACTAGACCATTTTTCAGACTGTGTGCACCATCCAGTACGTGTATTAGCCATGGGTGTCTACCTTCATAGTCTATGGACTGATTCTTCTTCGTGGTATATGCGTTTCAATGTATATGTGACAGCTGTCGAAAGCTGGCATATAAATTATCCAGAGTCCATTTAAGTTTTGATCATGCAGTCAATTGAAGAAACCTCTCCTAAAAATCAGGAAATAAGTAGAAAACTCACATAAATCCAAAAATCTCTATAAATGAAGAGAATGTGTCAAAGGGATCTGACAGCAATATACAGCATCTATTTGAGCCCCCTTATTTAAACAGGAGGGCAATTTAATCTTTAGGTAACCAACAAACTGCAGCAATAAATCCAAGTCCAAACAGAAGTCTGCTTGTCACAGTGGATGATTAGGGCCACCGTGAACATAGCCCCAAACCACTATGGTATTAGGCATGATGTATAAATAATAAGGCGATACGTTGTAGCCAGAATTCTTAGATAAGTTTTTATCGGGGAGGGGAAAAATGCTTCCTTTAAGTGATGTGACTGTTAAGAAGTAGAAAGATCATGTTGTTGTCTTTGGTGATCTGTTCTGCCCTGACTATTGCCAATATAAGGAAGCAGTTTTATAAAAAATTGTGGGTCAGTGTGATGCTGAGGATAATTTTTAAAGATGGTCTGCATAGTTCAGTGTTCATTACAGTTCCAAGAGGAGAAAGCAAACCAGACATACATCCAAAGAGCTGAATTATGCAAAGAAATCACTGACTTTTGACCTTTTTACTTCTGTAGATGAATACTCTCAGTTGTCACTTGAAAAACTGCCAGTGTAGCCTGCTCTATGATTAGGAACTCATTCTGCTGCCAGTGAACTGGCAGCTTTCAGCATCTAAACAAGGGCTTGTATCAACAGAGTAAGTGCACATTCTCATGTTATTTTGATGCTACTTTGATTTCTTCTGTGGTGAGTATTACATCAGTCTCTTTTCTCCTTCCTTACTAATAGCATCCTGGTGCTGTCTGCACATTTCTGCAATTGCCTATCCATGCTTACTCTCTTTATGAGAGTTAAAAATCCTTGCAGAACCCTATTCATAATAACCCACTTGAGCTATTCTTGATAGGTACATCAAGGTCTTCTGTTCATCTACCACATTTTTGCCTTTTTATTATCTTGGATGAGATGCACATAAAAATTACAGAGGCATTTTTTTTGCCTTGTGTTAAAACTCAATGAAATAGTTCCCTTCTGGTCCATTGACCATGTTACTGTGAGTGGACACAACGCCACCAATGAAAATTGAAACCTTCAATGCCTAAGCATTAAAATTCCTCAGTCTGAAAAGGTGCTGTCTTTCAGCTAACTGTTCAACAACCATTAGTTTTTCTAATACATTAGGCATAATTTTTGGTAAGGCTTGGACTTCCTCTTGCTCTGTTGCTGCATCTTCATTTGGTCATTTTCTCTGCAGAAACCATGACCTAAATTGGCTTACTTGTAACCTCCTGTATAGGAGTAGGATTGTTTTCCAGTACCATAACTGTATCTTCTCCTTCTTTTTCTCCAGCCATTTATTTGTTTGATTTTGCCATCTTTGCACTGTGTGGTTTTCAGGAGAGAACATTTACTTATAAATGTGAAAATACCACCACACGAGCTGAGGATGAAAAGCCTTCTCTGTCCAGCATGTTCTAAGCTAACCCACACTTGTAATGTATGTGGGTTTTGTTTTGTTTTTATTGTTGTGATGGTACTTGATCAGTGTAATATTGATAATATTATCAAAATTATCTGACAACTTGGTTTTATGTAAAAGTAAGTTAATGATCTTAGCAACCAGGCAAAACCAGACCTAAAGAACCAACTGTCATCTTAGTGGACTGTAAGGCTCTTTGGCTCTGAGGCTCTGGCCTCATGTCTGATGTCTTTCATGCTAGTGCAGTGGAGCTGCCTTTTGTTGGTATGCAGGTTCTCAGGGGAATGTTTATGTAATTGCTGACTGAAGTCATGTGAACAGAATGACAAATGGGAACAAAGTAAGTGGAGGCAAAGCAGAAATTTGCCTCCTGAAGCCATGTATAAGACGAACCTATGCCTTAGTAAAGGAAGCTACAATTAGCAAACCAGTAATCATCTTCTGAAGTGAGGACAGTGAGCCTTGTTGATAAAATATGCAGGTATTATCTCACAGTTTACTGACTGCTATGTGTGTGATGTCCATATTGTTTACCATTGTAGTTATTCATGGACATTTTTATTTTAGGTGGGATAGTGACTATTTAAATGCATTTTTCAATGATTTTAGTTTTGATTTCCACAACCGTCTGCAGTTGATTCTACCTGCAGATGGTAACATGACTCAGAGAATCTTATGGATTATTCTCTAAGACAATTGATGATCAGTATTTTCTGTCTACTGAGGATGTGGTCCCTAAGCTGTACTTTTGTAAGGCCTAAATTAAAATAAAAATGTTTGCTGGTATAGCTATAGTGCCAAACCATCCTGGTGGACACATGGCCCATAATATAATTTGTAAGATCAGAGGTGTGGCAGTATAAGCCAAGACTATATTAGATCTTTAATTTGCTAAAAAGTGTGAAGAAATATATTTAAAAAGTCATTACATTACATAGGATACAGCACAGGTACAAGTTTCTGTCCCAGGCCTGGCCTGAGGAAGATGCAGGCTTCATCACTGGCTGCAGTGCAAACAGAAATGTCTCTGTATTTCTCAGAAAGCTGACCCAAGTGCTCCCGGTGCCTCCTCACTTGGGTCTGTCCCTACCAGATCACATCTTCCTTCCCTTCTCTAACTTTTTGTCTCCTTCATTTTCCATAAGATGTATGAAGAATAAATTGTCCAGTAGGAGAATTAAGGAAGCAGAAGCTGGTCCAAAAATTTTCCAGAGATGTGGTTCTACTCCTTTCCTTCCAAAGCTGCAAATCCTCATTGTCTCTGACGATGCTGAGGAAAGACTGCATTTGACCCTACATTTTAGTACTTCCCTTTTCATCATTTTCATTCTTTTTGGCTATATAGAGAACTCATCTGGAAATGTCTGCATCTCAGCCTTTTCTTTCTTTTTTTTTTTTTAATTTGTAGTGAGATCACTGTTTCTTCACTTCTGGTGTCATATACATCCTATCAAATCTGGACTGAGAATCTAAAATATCTGTCTTCCCACCCTCCTTTTTTAGCTCTAGAAAGCCAACAGCAGTTAGGTTCCCAGGGATTAAGAAAGCAGCTTAGAGAACATTTCTGTTCTGCTGCAAGCTCCATGATCTTGAGCAAATAAATTGGACAATTAGTGACAAGGGGTGCAGAGGTTGAAGATGCTCTGAGACTGTAAGGTGGTAAATGTATAAGGGGCAGTAAGGATATGAGGTTCAAGGGAGATTATGAAAAAAAAAAATATTATCACAGCTTTGCAATGCATCTGCAGTCAGCAAGAATCAGTGAATACATTTCCTGAATCCTGACATAGTGAACTTTAAACTTATCTTTGGACAAGACACATTCAGCTTTTTCTTTCCCCCCTCTCACTTTAGCTTTATGATACAGCCTGGGTAAAAATCAAGAAGCTGCAGAATTTATGAGAAAAACTAAACAATACTTGGTAATTACTTGGATTAACATTTCTCTTACAGGCATGACTTTTCCTGTGTACAGGATATTTAAAAAAAGCAGAAGTCACAACATGTACTGATCATCCATGCAATTAAAGAGTATTCTGTGCCATGAGATAGACTTTCCTTTGTGATATTTTTGTATAGCTGGAGTTAATGCTGAATATAATCTACATCCAATCAATGGTATTGTGCATCATCAGATGAAAAACATATTCAACATAACTGCTGTTAGTTCCTGTTTAAAGCCCTAATCAGAGTCTATGCCAACATGTAATCACATTGCAGAATAAATTGTTATAATATAAAGTATGTGGAATAGATACTGAGACATGCTAAAAGACTGCTTCCCAGCTCCAGAAATAATTGCTGAGAGGTTTCCTTGGAAATGCCTCAAACCACATGACCAAGTGACTATAACAGCTATTACAGTAAAGAGTGCAGGGTAAGAATCTGTCCAGCATAGGAGACAATAAACAGGGGGAGGGAGAAGGTGACCAGGAGCTTGGTATCACATGTTTCTCCTCTGTGCATAGGCCACCATAAGGTTTAGACACCAGTGGTATCACTATGAATTTTAGAGAGACTAAACAATGCAGAGATTTCCAGCTGAGTTCTCTGAAAGTACACAAATGGCACAACTATAAAAGTATTTTCAGTTAGTCACTGTTTGTGCCTTTAAGTGCCTCCTTGATTGTGAATGCCTTATCCCAGGAAAGCTATCTGGTTGGCAATAGACTTCTGATGTGCCACTCTTGTTCTGCACAGATATTTGCTGGTAAGGTTGTCTGGCTTCTATCAGGCAGCCACCCTTGGCTCAGTGTGGTGCTCCCATCTTCACCAAGCTGGCACTAAGCACCAGAGCAGCTTCTACATGGCATTTTGTTCCTCCAGTCCAGCTTCTGGATTGCCCATCCAGGTGTACAAGAATCTCACTTGTCGCACATGCTCTTCTTGTTTGGGGTATGCCAGTTTCAAAAGTTTCACTTTACCCTACAGCCCAGCTTGGCATAAACAGGGTAAATAAATAGTACATCTTTGCTATGTCTAGCTTTTTTGAGCTGAAGCACTACTGAACATAGTCCAGCTGACAAACTAGAGAAGGCAGGGGTTGATGTGCAGCAGCTGTGAGCTCAGCCCATTAAAAGAGGTGTGCAGCCCAGCTAGGGATGGAGGTGGAATGTTGTGTAGCTCCTGTGGCACTAATGTGGAACAAGAGAAGTTTCATTCTAGCACACAGCATTGTGAACTGCAGTGACAGCTGCAGGACAATAAGGTGATTTATGAAAAGGCTGAGTTAACTTTATGTGTTCTTAATGTTCCCTTTCTCTTGTGCCTCTCCTAAATCTCTATTGCTCCAAAGTCTCATTCTGGGTAAGACCTTTGTAACAGCCCAGAAGGCAATAAGGCTTGGAGGGATTTGAGTGCCACATACTGCTTCTTATGACCTGACTGTTCATATATTAAAACATCTTGGTCCAGCATTTGAAGCATCTCTGACGGACACTGCTAAGTAGAACTATTATGTGGTAATTATTTGGCAATTTTCTGCTTACAGTTGCTGGTAGGTAATTGTCAGAGCCTTTGTACTCCATAAGTACTGGGATGGGTCTCTGCTGGGTTGCCCTGTCTCAAACCTGTCAGGTGGCACTGTCAGGTGGCACTGTCGGGCATATGACTCCTCCCCAGCGTCCACTCTGGCCAGGAGCCTGAAGAGCCGTAAGGTCAGCACTGCTGATGACCTGGCAAGACACAATGTGTCTTAGGACTGTTACCACTCACTGCACAAAAGATTTTTTTACTCATCTACTTCTAGTGCTTTCCTATCGCTTTCTGGTTGGCTCTGCTCTCCAAAATTGGAGATGTATGGATCTGTCTTGCTTTGCCCAGAAAGTCTCTGCACTGCTTTAGAGAGAGCTATCAAGCATGTCCAGTGACTGTCACTCTCCTGTGTCTGCTGGAGCCTCTGGACCCATCTAATTAAGATGCTGTGCTTTGCTCTTGTTGTGTGTGCACACAGAGCACTCAACACAAAAGAAATCTGTCTCCCCTTCACTGCTTCTCTCCTGTTTGGACAAAATGAAAATCAAATGCTGCAGTATAAACAGGAGGTTTGGAAAATGGTTTCTAGTTTCCTTGAACATTGTTACTATGGAATATATAGGCCACTAACAGAATTCTGATTTAAACATTCTCCCCACCATGAATCTGCTATTGCACAGTTTTTAATAAAATAATTTGCAGCCGCTCCCAATCAGTTGTGTCAGCAGATTTAGTTCATATTTGAGGCCCAGCAGGGATGACAGTCTATTTGTTATTAGAGTAATAAATAAACAAGGAACTTGTCAGAGGCAAAACTGGTATGTGTGCCTTTGTAAGATAAATGCTGCCTTTGAATAGACAAATATTTACGGTCTTACAGACCAAAATTGTCATCCTAGCTAAAGGCCTTCTATTGCAAAATGAAAGAAAAAATTATATATATATGATTTCTGGATCTTTCCAAAGCTGGCAAAGATAGCTCTGCCTAATGAAAATGTGTCAGTAGATTTCATGCTAATGGGCAGGCCATACTAGTTAAACTATAGCTCTGTAACCCCATATCTTTCTGCAGAAAATCTTATGTGGGGTGTTTGTTATCAGGCTGTTGGTATAGCAAATACTAAAAATTTTTAACATTGCCTCCAATTTCATGTCCCTCAGACTGCACTACTTATGTTCCCTGGGGCTTGTGGCAGGAGGTTTTCTGAAATGCTTTAGAAGAAGTAAGATAAATGATTTACTGAAAATCAATGTGATTCCTGATTTGAGTGCTGTAGAACCTTCGAAAATCTTCAGAGGAGAATGCAGAAGGCTGTTTTCTGTACCACAGCCTAGCCTATAGGAAGTTGTATGTTTGGGGAATAACTGTATTCTATACAGAAATGGGAAGAAATGTTAAGTTTTAAAGTTCATTGTGTGGTAAGTGATCTCTTATATGACTTCTGTGGTGGTAAACCAGTCGCCGCATCAACAGACAGAAGGAAATATAGAGTCGAAGGGTCAAAACAAGATTGGCAAGGCTCTTAAGAATGAAAAGATGCGAAGCGTGAAAGCAAAAGGATGCCAGCTGTTATCAACTTTTAGGAGTTAAAGTTCCTGCATTTCATTAAAAGTCAGAGAGAAAATAAAAGATTCATCAAAGTAAGAAAGAATTCCCAGGAGTTCTCAGAAACTCCCAGGAGGAGTTAACGCTTCTTGGCCCATTCATTATTTCAGTCTTATGAAGAACATGTTATGCACAGAATGCTCCTCGTGGTGTTCAGATCCATCAACGTGTTTATCTGCTTGAGTAAAATCCAACAACCGTGGGCAGAAATATACAAGTTTGGACAGTTCCAATATGAAGTGCACCCACAGCTCCTAGTTCCTTGATACAAACAGTGGATTTTGTTGAAAGCCTGAGTCAAAACAATAAATGGCATCACTAGTCATGAATGGTACTGCTTTTTGGCATGAGGTACGTTAGACAGGACATGCAGAGGAATGAAGTGGTACCGGTATTACCACTCCTTGTGCTTTGATATGAGGAACCTGTAGCTCTAGCCAGCAAGTTTCTTTAGAAAATTATGATTCCCTTAACTCATGCTAGCTCTTATGATCTCCATGCTATAATTATATCTTACAAAAAGATGTTCAGAGGGAAATCACAGCTGGGGGTTGACTTCGAGTTACTTTGCGAGCTGAATGAAATCTCATTTAGGAGCAGATAAGACCTACTGGGGACTACTACCTCAGAGCTTCTCTTCAGGCAAAACTTTGATTTGTGTCCTGTGTTGTTACAGTGATGCCAGCCTACGTGTAAGTCCAGTCCTAATCTCACTTGCCTTAATTTGCCAATCTTCCGTGACTATCGAATTGATCTTGTTTATACCCACGTTAAGTGAAATGAGAACCCTTCCTTTTGCTTTTCACAGGAACTACGATGCAGAACTTGCTGCTATTACTTTAGTAGTATTTTTATAAGCTGGATCCATCTTTTGGTACTGTCATTATAACAGAGTTTATTATGATCTGCAAGCTAAGTAGTCTAAGCAGCAATAAGAAGCAAATTAAAAACCCCAGAGCGGTATGATTTCATCCTTCCTCACAGTGATCTAGCTTTAACGTAAAGCTTGCCTTTTTTTTTTGTTCAAGGGGAAATAAAATTTGCTCTTCCGTCACCTTGTTTTTCTTTTAAGAGATTATCTCATTGCCCAACTCACCAAAAATAATTTCCTGAGCCCATTCTTTGGGCTGTGTCCTGATGTACACACAATTTGCTGAGATAATTTTTTCTGACTGTCATCCAGCAAGCCACACTACAACTGTGCTTGTGCCCCACATGGGACACAGAGAAGCAAGATTAACCACCATCTAATTTCTACTTTTGTCATAAATGTTGCCTGTAACACATGGCAGACAAAGTGTGCTCTCTGAGGAGTTTGACACAGCCACTGTCTGGCAGTCTGGGTGGTAGAGAATATATTATTTATCATACTCAATGGGATGAGGCGGGCACTGAAGCTGCTTATTGGAGCAGCTGTGAACCCCCAATCTCCTTAATTTTCAAAACAGGTAATTAACTGGAAAGTCATTTATAATAACTACTGACATCTCCAGAAATCACAGAATGGGTTGTTAACTTTGCAGCTTTATTGTACTGATACTTTTGTTGTCAGTTCAGTACTGAAGACTGTCAGGAGATCGCACATTTGTTATACCGAAGGAGAAATATATTGTAACATTTCTGACGTGTCAGTATTGGCCATGGACATGAGAAGAAATGGTTGGAAACTGGGTGATTTGGAGGACAGAGCAGTAGGATGTTCTTGTCTGTGCTTGTTTTTTAAACTCCTGTGTGAAAGGAAGAGACTGGGAACTGCACAGCTAGCAATTCGTGTAGTAAGTGTTTTGCCACTTACTGTATTTGGATGCTGAATTGAATTGTAAGCTAACAATATGCATCTATGTAAAGGCTGATGGATCAGCAAGGGTGGTGTACCAGTGGGCATAAGACTGCTGCAAACAAAAATCTGCTCTGCTTCACTCTAGTTTAAGCAAAGGACCAAGATCCCGGACACTGTAAAGAATGAATTGGTTCTAACAGCACTGTCATTCTGGATAAGCAATCAGATATTTAAAGTGGTAATGTGGAGAATCATGCTATGAGTCCATGTATCAAAACTGACTAGTAAATTGAGTCAGTTGTGGCATCTAGGTGCAGTGATAAGGGTCTGGCAAATGCATTAGACAGACAAGATGCATCTGATAGGTGTCACAGAATCACAGAACATGTCCTTACTTTATAGTCTGCTTGCCTATGATAAAACCTTCCGTCTCCATCTGACTTAGGCTTAGGAGTCTTAGGCTGAATTTTCTGCTCATCTCAGGAAGGTTGTTCAGGGTGAAAGACAGCTGATTTAAGCAAATGTTTCTGTTAAACAGTTCTGAGCTGTGAGGTGTCCTTATTATACAGTTGGAGTCTTGTGAACAGAGAGCAGAATTCAGCAGAAGCCTGGTCTTTGCTAACGGAGTATCATTTGTCAAAATATGCTTGATATTAATGAACTAACCCCTGAATATGTGGCAGTAAGCAGCATTGTAAACTTGGCAGTATTGTAATGGAGTTTGGGTTTACCCTAAAAACCTGCCATCTGTGGCTGTTAGACAATGAGAGAAGTTCTTTGTAACCTCACAAAACACAGACCTATGGCCCTTCCAGTAACAGCGGCTTGTAGGTTAAGGTGGAATGGGGCAGGATGTTCCAAAGATCTCAGCAATGAATCATTCTGTTTCCACTGAAACATGCTCTTTACTTTAGTGGGAAGAGAGTTAGGAAAAGGGGGAGTGCTTGGAAAAATTCATCCCACTGCGTAGGGCATATATATGAAAAACACACATTGAGATGATGCATTTTGAGCAGTATTCCCCAAAAAAGCTGTTTCTTGTCTTAATTTAAAAACATTCAAAGTTGAAAAAGAGAAATGGAAATAATGAGAAAGGGGAGAAGAAAATACCTACTTTGCATGGGAAGTTATCTGAAAACTTGAATCTTTGAGGTGGACTCTCCTGTTGACTGCTCCCATTCTTCATGCACATTGAATACTGTTCCTCAGAACGTCTAACTCATGTCGAAAGGGTTATGAACATGGGATGGACAACAGAATTTGACTCTGAGATTTTATTTTCTAAATTAAATTTTGTTTCTCTGTTTTTAAGTTTGCCTAGTTTAATTGGATTTTGTCTATTGTTGTGGGAAGCACATCTTCCTTTGCTGAACATAAAATTAGCTTTCATTGGTGATTTGGGTTTGTTTGGATCTATATAAGCTTTCCCTCTAAATGAGTTTGTTCTTTCTAAAGCAAATATCACTCTCATATTTTGGAGGTGCAGAAAATTTGTAATCTTGTTTCTTCGTTTTCCTTATTATGTTGTGTTAATTTATGTATACATTAACATGTATTTGCATGATTTATTCATTTAAAGCTGTACATGTTTATTTGAAAAGAAGCTCAGAGAGCTTTATCACAAAAATGCTAAATTCAACACCATTGACAGAGTGTGTGTTTTTGGACTTTAGCCACATGAATCAAAAAATGGTTCTGTAATTTTGTTTGAGTAAAAAAAGAAACTTTCTGAAGAAAGAGTCTCTATTATCTGAGTGACTGAGGGTGAACTTCTGCAAGTGATATGAGGATTAGGCACAAAGTGTTTAGTTCAAAGGCCCTGATCCAATATACATTGTCTGGAGTATTTTTTTTCTGGTCCTTGTGTAAGTCTGGTAGACTTAGAGGAGGTAAGACTAGACAAAGGTAGAGCTAATGATTGTAATAACTGACTAATAACTGCCTTGAAAAGGAATTCACAGAATCCATCTGTAGCAAACCAGATTTTTTTTTCTCTCTAAATGGTTGATTAAAAAATGGTGTCTTCATTTTCATCAGCAATTTGTGGATCAAAAACTTGGAAGTTTCTTTCCATTAACTGTAACAATGAAATCCATTTTATTCAAAAAACATGCAGAAACATTCAGAAAATTTTCAGATGGCATGGTCCTTCCTCAACCTTGGGCAAGTTAGACCAGAGCTAAGTGAAAGCAAAGAATTAACTCTTTCTGAAATCACTTCTCGGATCAATTCTTCAATGCACATCAGAGCTCTGACCTTGATTCTGCAATTGAGCAACCTTCAAGGTGTAGCATTTACTGTCATCAAGAGAGAAGGCAGTCCTGGGGTGTCAGATTTGCTGTGTGTCACAGGAAGAGTACAATGTAAGAGGTTTGTATTTGTAGCATAAACCCTCCATAAGTCCATTTTGGTATAATACAGCCCTGTCTTGCATTGTCTGTTATGAGTGTTGACATAAATTATAATCAGAGAGACAGTGGTGCATCCTGCTTGTTCTTATGTTTACATAGTTCCTGCTGCTCTAAGAGTTGGGCCTTTTAAGTTATCTTTTGTCAGAAAAGATGAAATCATTACTTCAGTCTCTTGTTTCAAATACCTGAAAATTAGGAAACTGAAAAAAAACAACCCAAAACACCACCACCACCACCAAATTATATAAAGAAGCTGAGTGGAAAATTGAAAAATCTGTAGCAGTTCATGGTGTTGTGTAAAATAATTGGCATTAATTGCTGTTTGGTGCTGGAAATAAATGGTTTTCAGTTGATGTTACATAGAAAATAACATAATGACAATTGCTGTTAAATGGGTACAATTGTAAAAAAGTAGTCAATGAAAAGTATTGAGCATGGAAAATTTTTCTATTAAGGGAAATTTTTCATTAAATGCTTTGGTATTCAGCATATGAACCATTTATCCACACTCATCTCACATTTTCTGATAGGTCATCTCAACCTGATTAAAGAGCACTGTTCGAGCACTCCTGCACTTTAGAATTGTATTAATGTGCTCTCACTGAGACAGTGTCCCTCAGGCCCTCAGTTAATTGTAGTCAATGCCCACTTTCCAGCCTTACCCACTGTCCACACTAAATCTCCACAGCTGCACCAAAGAAGCTACTTTCGCTCCAGGACTTGTTGGAGGAGAGGTGGGGAACAGCTTGACCTTGTTTGCTGTGGTATACTGTGGGACTACGTTCTTTTCACCAAAGTGGCTGCCCTGAGAGAGCTGAGCTAAAGTGCTGGGCTGAAGCTGCCAGTCTCCTGGCACATGTTGTCTAGCTCTTCCTGCACACCAGCTTGTGGTTTGCTCTATTGCTTGCAGTGTGGATTGGAGATGTTCAGAGTTTTAACCTTGTGGGCTCTCCATGCTATGCTCCACCTGTCAGTGGAGGTGAAGGCCACTGAGGCTGATTAGGACTTCTAAACCAGAAGTACCCTCTCTTTTCAGTTTTGAGATTCTTTGCTTGTAATTGTTTTCTGAGCTGTCATAATAATTATTCACTCTGATGTTTATACAGGTCTTTGCTGGGAATAAACAGCATTTAAAATCCTTGGAGCTTTTCTTTCCAAGCCACAGTGCTTCTCTGACCGTCCATTATTCCAGGTAAGCATTAGATGAGAGGCTTTCAAAGCCACAGGCTTGCAGAAGCCAGCTGAAGTAGACCATATCAGCTGCATTGGGCTGCCTACTTCAGAGATGTTTCCCTGACAGGTGGCTTGCAGTGTTTCCTGCAGAGCTGTGCTTCAGTACAGTCCTTACTGCATTTGGTGAAGTATAGGGTGGGCAAGAAATTCAGCACGTGGATATCAGACTGACTGCAAATAACACAGATACAAAGGATACCCCAACAGCTACAGGGATGTAATGCAGAACTACATTTCTGTTGTCCTTTGGCTTGGAAAAGGAGAACATGATCCTATAACCAGCTCAAGATCTCCTCCTCTTCAAATGCAGTTTTCTTTGCTTTACTTTGAGGTCAGGATTCAGGCCTGAATAATTTTGAACAGGAAAAGAGTGTTTTTTGCTCAAGCAATCCAATTTTAAGCTGCTCAGTCTGCAGTTCTTTTCACACATACCCACTCTTCACATGCTCTTGATGATCTGCAAATAAACAAACAAAAAAATCAACAGCCACCAGTTGTGAGTTGGCCAGCCCACTCTGTTGGATTGCACTGGAATTGTGTAGGCACAGGGATATTAAAAGCACTATGTTGAAAAGGTTTTGTGTATAAGGCTGAACCTAGTACAGAAACGTATGTGATTGTTATCGCACAGAACTGGATTACACAATTAGCCTAGACAGAAATAACAGAGCCTTTTAAAAATTCACTTCAATCTCATTTACTTTATTCTATGAATCAGAGAGATCCAAGGCCAAACAATCAGAATGGGGAGGAAGTACCCAGGACCTGTGATGAGCACCAGACAGCTTGAATTCCTGTCACCACACAGACCTCCTTGCAGACTCGGAGACAAAACACAGACATGTAATATGAAGTCTTAAAATCCAAGACAGTAATTAGAGGCCAGTTCTCAATTCCTTTATGTGATCTTGGCTTACCCTTGTTGCCTTTGGAAATCTTGGATTCTGTTTACAGTATTGTGGTATGAGGCTTCAGCAAAAACTCCAGCACAGATGTGGAAGTATAGAGGTAGGTTCAGATACTTATGGTCAGGGATGACAATTCAGACTTCATGAAGCTGAACTATGCTGGGGTCCAGTGTTGTGGTTTTTAGCATTTCCTCATGAAACTAATGTTAAATTGTGGCTTTTCTGGATAAGCATTCGAATCAATATGTACATTAATGATATAGAAAATATGAAAGGGACATTTTCTAATGTGCTCTACAGCTACATTTTGAAAGGTGTTAGCATGGCAGCAGCTGCCTAAGCAGTGACCACCCTCTTCTGTCTGATCCCCACTGGGCATTTTGAATTTCATGAAGTATTAGCTAACTTGAACAAGTTACTAGAGAACTTAAAAAACCAGGCCCTGTTTGAGTTGGGAGGGCAAGTTGAATCCATCTGCATTGGGCATAAATTTGTAAGTCAGATCTCTCTGAAAATCTTATGCGTGGGATTTCCCGAGAGAGATATCTGCACGTTGTTTGTAGCAACACTGGAGCTGGCTTCAATGCAAGTGAGAGTGAAGATGGAAACAGCACAGTTCAGTGAATGAGTCTCTACTCTTTGGGTTGTATATGGGCTTGGGTCAAGGCTTGCATTGGGATCTTGGTATCACTGGTGCAAATTCTGATGATGAGCAGTGTGTATGTGTGTGTAAGTGTGTGTGTGTCTCTTGAGGAGTGGGATGAGATTAACAGCCACTCAAGAAGGCTAGATTTGGAGAAGGGTAGAAATTCTGAGAAATAAACCCTGTGATATTTCTGTTTTCCTGCTGCTCCTTTCAAGTATATCGTAGAAGGTCAGGCAGGTTCTGATTTTATTTGAGACCATTCACCTACCCCTTGGAACTGTTGCTTATTAATTTGAATATGACTAAGATAACTAGTGGACTAAAAACTGTGCTTTCTTTTCTATTTAATTTTCTCTGCATTTTCCTGTGGTGCAGTATCACTGTAATTCACATATGAATGTTAGTTTGAATGGTATTATTGTTGCAAAAAAAGTTTAATAGGAGCCTGAGGGTGTATGATATTATTGAAATGAAAGTTTTTTTGAAACTCATATTTCAGAGCTCATTAACTTACACAGTTCTGTGGGGGGTAAGGATCAGTAAATGAACGGCAATTATCTATAATCTGCTGTACATGTGCTAGTGTGTTCCTTAGCCTCGTGTCTTGGTTTGTCTCTAGATAGATATGTATAGATAAGTATATATTATACATATGGTACAGAGAATTTATGATCTGAACCCATTGTTTAACACTGGACAAAAGTACAAGGTCAAATGATCACTGCACATGTGATCTTTGACTTGAACTCAAAGTCAAGTCAGAGCTGGAACCAAAAGTCTCAATGCTTAAGAGCTAGGCTACTCGGGTAACCCTGGCTCTGCCCTGGAGGGAACCTGCCAGTGTGTCTGGCATACTTGCAGAATTGCAAGCACAACATCTGTGCTGTCGCTCCAGATCTTCAGCCAGGAGTTAGGTATACAATAAGATTTATCAGTGTAGACCTTAGCCCAGGACCTGTCCAAGGAGTCAAGCGGTTTGTCAGGCCTGTGCTGCACCTTGTGCCGCATCCTCTGCTGTGTTCTGTGCTGCCGAGGCTTCACTGTCAGAAATACTCATGTCAGCTAATTTAGGGCTGGTTCAGGATGACACATGTCACTCCTTAGCTGCTATCCTAGGTTAGCCAGTTGTGGTAAAATAGATTCTGTCTTAACACTTAGTTTTAAAGGGTTAGTAAAGAGTCAGACTAAATGTGCTTTATAGTATAATAGGCTTATTACAACTTGGTCAAATCAAACCCAGTGCTGGCCTGAATACTTAGACACTCTTCCCTAGCATAGTTAATTTTCAGTTCAGAATTAATCTTTCCTTGGTGATTAGTTTGGTTCCACATCTGTTTAAAAAACCCTGAAGGCTAGAGGTTTTTTCTTCTTTTTTTTTTTTTTTTCTTATAGACACATATATACATTTCTCCCTGCCTTTTCTCAGAAGAATAATTTCTGCTGAAACTTCCAAACCCAGTGACCTTTATGTAGAGACAAACCTTAGAAAACAACTTGAAAGAGAGTTTGAGAAAACTGGGTAGGTGAAAATGGGGAGTGAAAGAGGAACTTTTGCTGCTCTGATCCAGGAGCTGCTGCTCAATTTGGTTCTGACTTTTGGTGGCCCAGATACCAGTGGTAGGCAAAGTACCAGAACCTGGTGAATATTATACATAGACACTGAAGGATATCTAGACACAGTAGACTGTGACTCTCAATACCAAGGATGAATCTCAAGTAGTTAGTGATGGTACTGGAGCTCTGAGCTGTGGAAAAGCCTGTCTTAGAAATTTCTCCTGGTTGTAAACTTTGTATTGTAATTTATTAGATATATCCTTCCCTTGAATTTGCTGCATTTACATTACTCTCCATGAACCACAATTTTTTGTTCTAGCATTTCAAGAGCTATCTACAGATTTGGCCCTATGGCTCTGCCATTCTGTGCTTTCCTCTGTTATGCCTCACCTCTCTTGCTATTCTCTTC
Organism: Dryobates pubescens; assembly: GCF_014839835.1. Lineage (NCBI taxonomy): Eukaryota > Metazoa > Chordata > Aves > Piciformes > Picidae > Dryobates > Dryobates pubescens. Next base: position 3,889,092 of record NC_071622.1, read on the forward strand.
TCCCATAAGACTTTTCCCTCTGCTGCCGTTCTGCTTCCTTAACCCAGAATCTCTTCCTCTGATGTTTTGCTCTTCTTGGTCCCTTGGAATTCATCATCTTCTTGTCCTACAGGACCTCTGCTCCCATTACTTTACCCTGGAGGTTTCCTTGCCCCCCACTCCAACTCCTGGCAGGATTAGGAAGCACTGTCTGCAAGAATGCCTTCCATCTGCAAGTTTCAGCACTGTATGCCCAAGGCAGTTTGGAAGGATTGTTTTTTATTTTCAAACACTATTTGGGAGTAATAAAAATTCCTGATTAAGGTTTTCAAATACAAAATAAGAATTGTTAAAGGGAGAACCCTAGGGTTTTGTTATTTCTCTCCTTTTTTAACATACAGTATTTCACAGTCCACATCCCCACTCCCAGAACAGGTTAATTCCATCCAGTCTTACAGGCATCTGCATTGGATAAGCCCCTGCAAGGTGTGGGAAAGGAGAAAGCAAGACTGATTTCTGGGATCAGGGTGGAATGACTTCCTTCAGCTGACATCCCAGTAGCAATGTTAACAGAGGGCATCTCTGTGGCTTTCTTGTGGCACTGGAATTGGGGCAATGCATTTACACCCTTGGAAGGTAGAAGGGCTGCCAGGATTGCTCACTTTAGTGCACTGATGTTAGCAGTATTACTGTACACACAAATGTCACTCATCACGCTGGTAACTATGTATGTCCTCCAACAATGACAAACTGCACTGTCCCTCTCTTTTTGTTCTTGACCCTTTGCCCACTCTGGGTTTTCTTTCTGTCCTTCTTTCCTTTTTTTTCTCTTTCCTTTTTCTCATTCTCTTCCCACTGCTGCTGGAAATTTAACGAGAAAATTTCCCTTCCTCAGAGTTGTAGCCAACTGTAGCTCTTTAGATTGCTTTTACTCAAGGCTATGACAACTCTTCACTTTGAATTTTTATTAAAAAAGCTGAAAGTGGGATGAAGAGTTTATACTCCTGATCTAACTTTAAATAAAACTGTTACAGTTCAAAGCCAGGACAGCTCCTGGTAACTGCCACTCAGAGTGCTGGCTGTCAGTCTGATTTTTAAAATGACTGCTTCCCTCTTCCCCACCCACTGTAATAACTTCACATTCAACACTGAACCTCAAAGCTGTGATGTCACCTGGGGGCTGTATGTACAGCAAGCACTGACTTAAACATTACTAGGCTTTTGAAACCAAATAATTGAAAAATCAGTTCTTTCTTAGTTTTCTGTCAGTAAGACAGCAACACCAATGCTGGAAAAGACCTGCCTGTTGCCAAATCAGTGCCAAGGATGTGAAATTAGGGCCTTCCCCCCGCGCATCATTTCTAGTTTGCTTAAAACCGGTGTAATGGATTCAGATCCAATCTGCTTCATGTGTTGGAGCTGATGCCAGCTGACCAGTTGTTGTAGAATGGGCACTGAGTTCTGCATTAGTGGATTCCCCTACACTGGACTGTTTTGAGACTCAGCTTGACAAGGTTGTGGGCTATGCCAGTTAAACTATGCTATTACCTAGAAAGGTTGGACCAGATAATCCTTGAGTTCCCTTCCAGTCTGTCCTTCTATGGTCCTCAGAGTAGGAGGAAAGAAACCTTCCTAGCCTTTATGTAGGTATATCTGTATTATTTGCATGCTTATGTCCATACATATCCGATGCCAAATGTTACTAATTGCAGGATTGCCTTCCTACTGGTGAACTTAACAGTGCTCATAGTATTTTGAATCATCTCCTTGGTGTGCAGTTTGCTCAGTAGGTTTGGCCAGGAATACAAGCCTCAGATCAGGCTCAGATTTCCCCAGATGCAATGATTGAGGGAGGCAATGATTAAAAATATTACTAGAAGCTTGCTTTGAAGTTTTGGTCTGTAGTAGCCTGTAACACTCATGACCTTGTCAGCCCTGCACAGTATAAAGAACCATTTTTGCAAACTTCCATCTTCACAGGTCAGCCCTTGCCTAGAGGTAGTGTGGTCACTCTCTGTGTATGTGCAGCGATAAATGAACAGAAGTTTGGTATTATTTAACAAAGTTTCTCACCAAAATACTTGAATGAGAATGGAGTTCTCTTTCTCTGGCATCATGAAAGGGTTAATTTTGGGGGTTTTCTGAGTGCCTGATGTAGCTGTTGCCGCAATTATAAACTCAAATAGTCTCCTTTTGGAGAACTATTAGCATTGGCAATGACATCAAGCACCAATTCATCAGGAGTCACAGTGTCAACTTCAGTTTGGTGGTGCAAAACAAAGAGAAAGCTGAGATGCCGTTCTGGGGAGAGGAAAGAACTGCTCTGGGGAAGGCATTACATTATGGGCACCTTTTTCTTTTAACAATAACATTTAATAGCCTTTTAAAGAGCATTTTCCCCATTCCCCCAAGTAATTTCTTGGCACGCAGTTAAGAGAAAGGAAGAAGTTTTTTTTTTTTTTTCTAAGGGCTTTTATATGATACTAAATAAATCTAGCAGCCTTCTGAACGACAAACCCCTCCCCTGTGCTTCCCAGACTGTCTCCTACCACCAGCCCTAGAGTGGCCTGATGGTGTCTGAGTAGTAAGTGCTGAGAGCATTACCAAACCACACTGAGGGCAAAGCTCTCCAGTGGATGCCAGATGGAACCGGCTTCTAGTTATTATTATTATTATTATTTATTAATTATGCACCTGACTAATGTGCAGAGCAATTTAAAGCTGTTAAAATGCACATTACAAATGGAAAACAGGAGGCTTTTTCTTGAAGAATGTGTCTATTCTCCAGAGATAGACACCTTCTAAACAGAGTTTTGTCTAAGTCAGGGGAGGAGCTGATGGAGTCCTGGCCACCTCAACAGTGTTTCCTGGTACCCTCTTTCTACATTAACTTTACAAGCCCTGCTGTCATATGTGGCACATGGTAGAGGGTTGGAGACTGCTGAGTTTGCCCTGCTTCTTTACAAATCATGCCCCACATGTACAAGGGACTCCCACTGGCTTTTCTTTTGGATTCCCTTGGGGAGCAGGCAGAATTTGTCCCTGAGTATGGAATCTGGTTCTACAGCTGAAAAGGAGGTGCTGGAATTGCAGTTCAACATTGCATGTGAACTTATTTTTTGGGAGCATTCCCAAAAAAAGAGGCTGTTCACAAAGTGACTGAGGTGACAGAGAAAGAGAAAAGGCCTTTTCTTTCAAGCAGAGCTAGCATTAAACTGCTAGGGATCAAGGATTAAGATGTGGGTACTTTTCCTTCTCCTATCATAGAATCAATAAGGTTGGAAAAGACCTCAGAGATCATCAAGTCCAACCTATCACCCAACACCCCATGACTAACTAAATCATGGCTTCAAGTGCCACGTCCAATTCCCTCTTGAACACCTCCAGGGAGGATGGTAACTCCACCACCTCCCTGTGTGTCATGTTGTGGGTGTCCTCTCATGGTGTGGGGCTTAATATTGTTTGCCCCTAAAGTCAGCTTTTCCTGCAATCTGGAAGTACTCATGTAAGGAATAAGTAACAGTTACAGGGAGAGCTGGGATGAAGAACAAAACATGCTGCCAGTCAGAAGGAATCAGATCAGAGAAACAAGCAACAGCAAAAAATGTGGAACCTCTTCTTCCCCCTCTTCTACTTTTTTTACCTGAAAATTTCTATTCTGTTGTTTACTTTCCCCCCTGAGCCCTCCTGTGGGCAGGAGTGCCCTTACAGAAGGATTTAAAAGGACCTAGCTGTGGCTGGTGTGTAGCAGAAAAGCCAATGCAGAAGTTTGTGGAGCTTTTGGCAGCAGCTTTGGGAAACATGAGTAAGGAGTCAGAAAGCAAGCAGTACATCTACGTGTTTGTCTCAAGATCAGTCTTGGTCGGACGAAGGCTTTATACCTGAGCCAGAATTCCCTGGCCTAGCTGGGGTTGTCCCTGCCTTTGTTCCTAAAGGTAGTGGGTATTTCTTACTATTTTGACCTTAACTGTTAGCATGCCTGAGGAACGTTTTTGGATATTGAGTTTAAACAAATAAACAGCAGCCCCTAATACTATATTCAGCCTGTGAACTGGACTGAATATTGTGCTGACGATCCAGTTCTTGACATTTGCATGCCACGGAGCTATGTAGTGCAATGTGATATATATTATTCATGCTCTCATGTACTTCATTTTCACTCTGTGTGACAGCACTTATGGATCAAGGTTCAGCACACTTCAGTGGACCTGGAGGCTTTATGGTTCTGATGCCTAGAAGCAAAAAGGGGAAAAAAAAAAAGGAAAAAGACATTTGGGATGTGAGGTGCTTTTTGCTCAATAGATTTTCTTTGGATCGTGTTGGTTAGCCAGGTCTTTGGTCAACACACAAATAGGCAATGTCTTTGGCTCAAGCGTGGGCCTTAATTAAAAGGATACAATTAATGTAGATTAATTTAAGATTCAATTTCAAAAGACCTTAGTTAAAGCAATGTGAATAGCTGTGTAGACACTTTGATCTTTCTAAACTGGTCTTTTTTAGCTGAGTTGTAGACATTTAGGCCAGTGTGAAACAAGGTGCTTGCCAATTAGTAACAGGGGCTTAGCTCATCCTAGATAAACTGCTTTAAGTAAATCAGAATAAGCTTGTGGGCAGATAAAGACTAAATAGGTCAGAGACAACTGGTGTTGACTTAATAGATTTGCATTTCCCTCTGAGTTAGTTTAGAGCTGATGCCCTCACACTGCAGGGTGCCTTTGCTGATAGTGCTGTTTTTCAGAGGAGCTATAAAACTGAGTTCCTGACCAACTGTAAGACCCCACAAAATACTCCTTCCTCTGTATGTTTGCCTGCTCCTATTTGGAAAGAAATTTGTGTTTGGGATGTCTAAGTTTTAAATCAGTCAATCTGCCTTGTGCTTGTGGCCCTGATCCTGGGCACTGATCAACAAGCACACATCACAGATCAAGATGATGTGGAAAAGATGGCTTTAAGCTGCTTTTGTGGTGCTCTGCCCTGTTCGAGGGATAGTGTGGTGTTGAGTCCTGTGTAATGTCCATCCAAGCAGCTCTAAATTGTGCAGAATATAAATTATGCACCCTTTTTAGCAGGCTGAACATGCTTTAGGGGAGGAGCTTGTGTAAAGGTTCTGTGCCAATTCCATGGCTCCCAACTCTCCTGGAGTGCAGGACTCCCTGTCGTCCTGCCTGTGAGACTGCCCCCACTGTTGTTGTAATTGCAGAGCATGCCCAGGAAATGCTTGTACTGATGATCACTGGGAGCATTGCATGGTTCTGATGCCAGTAAGCTTGGGGTATTTCTGTGAAGTAAATTTATAGTGGGTGACAGAGATCCAGATCCCATGTTTTTAATTTTCTTTTTCTATTAAGCAGGTATTTTACTGGTTTCTGTTAAGCAGACTCTGGAGTGATTGTTTCAGTGGTGACAAATATGTGCTCAGCAGTTATTTAGTGCCTTGCTTTTCAGAAGTGCATGTCAAAGAAACTGAGCAGATGGACTCTTGCCTCCTGCTCCAGACAATCTCTTAAAGAGACTGACCATGGTTTCAGGCTTCTGAAAAGCAATAGTATATCATTATCCTCATTAGAGACATGAGAAAATTGAGGTAGAGAGAAGATAGGTAATTTGCCTAAATCTATGCATTAAGTGAGTGTCAGCTTGGAGTGTGAACTCAGAGCTGCTGAGAATAGGAGCCCATGACCTGGCTGAGACCATTTTCCTTGTTGAAAAGGTTATTTGACATTTGCATTCAGCTTGCAGAATGCTTTGGTTTCTGGCAGATTTAAAGTGATATGTAAAATATTAGGCTGAGATGCAAGCAAGAGAAATCAAACCCTTACACTCCAGGGCCTAAATGGGCAAATCTAGGTAGGCAAAGTAACACATTGCAAGCAATGAAAACAAACCCTTAGTTTTTGGAAACACTAACTTTTTATAATGCATCTATAATAATGAGCACCAGGGTGTAGGAGGTCAGACACTCAGAAAGATTTGGGCTTGTTTCTTCCTCTCATTGTGATCCTCATTGTGTGATTCTTTGTAGACTGCTGTGAAGGTGGAAGGCTCTACCCAGTGATCATTTTTAATTAAGAATAGTTAGTTGCTGTTATTTAGCATTGTGACATGGACAGCATATCAAAGGAATTTCTAACTTTGTTGGATGGACAGAATTGATGATAAAAGTCTTTCTTGAAAGCTAATTGTTTCAAGCATATCCAAAATCGTGCTTGCTTTGCCTATGCTGTTAATCAGAGAGTGGGTGCCAGTCAAGGAGGAAACACTGGGTATAGACTGCTGAGCTTCGGGGGTACGTTTGTTAGCCCCTATCAGTTTTGCTGAACTTTTGGGCAGGAACTGAAGTAGCACACAATATTTCACTATGTTCAGGAGCAGGTGTCATCAATCAGTTTCACAGGGACTAGGGTCCTGTCCTGAGACATGGGCTCTGTCATATTCCTATTTGTCCAAGACTTGTTCTCTGAGGCTCCATGACATACCCCATAAGGGTATCCCAATAGGGATACCCCACCTGGCACTTGGATAGTAGGTGCTCTTGTGCAGAAGGCAGAATTTCTGTTGGTCACTTTATCCTGATGGTGGAATCATTGTTGGGTATTTCTCATTGTTATGGGTTCAGGCCTACCCAGGAGCAAGGTGGGGCTGTCAGCTACTTGGTTTTTGATCCTGGTGAACCATGTAGCTTGCACAGTGAGTTGTTGCAATTTGCTATGTATTTTAGGTTTTACTGGCTGCATTTCCTTTTCATGTTTTTGCTTCTGATACATTGCTGTGTGTCAAGAGACTTCTTTGCACTCTGCTCTGTTGCATCCAGTCAACTTCGCAGGCTGTGGTGTGTGCCACTGGAACACCCAAGGTAGTTTTGTGTTAGAGGTCATCCCTACCAGCTGCTCTACTGGGAAACTTTAAGTCTTGTGAACCAGCACCTCTCTGTCTTATGTTTATATCTATTACAGTCCCTTTTTGTATATAAGTTTGAAGTTCTCTGTAACAGTCCTGTGTTCCTACCACGGTTAGGAAGAAAGGATCCATATTTATGAATAGAGACTATAGGATGTAAAATAATAACGCTAGAGAAAGCACAGTACTAAAAATTATTGTAAGAATCTGGGCTGATAGTCATGTCATAGGATGCAATTGAAATGATTATTTTTTTTTTTCATTGTTATGTGTAATGCTGGAACATTTCTAGGAATAGAGTACAAGAAACAAAGCATGTCAGTGAGGGGTTAAAAATATTGACTCCCAGTACTTGTAATAGGAAGGCTTTTCTTAGTTCTACAGGCAGGCTCACATCAACTTTGAATTCAATTTAGGGATTGAATTTAACATGCGTAACCCACTGGGTTTGAAACTATAAAGGGACTTAAAAATGTACAACAGATAGGACCTTAGAAGTCTAAAGGATCCTTCACAAGATGAAAAGTATTTTATGTTGTTTGAGATACAGTAGTCTCTGAATTACACTTCAAAAAGCTTAACACATCCTTAAAATACATTTACAAGGGAAGATAATAATGTACAGTTTTAAATTTAGGCAGTGCGTGTTCACCAATGAGGTTTCATCATCTTGAATAATTTAAGCTACTGTGGATATTATCACTGAACCTAAAGAGAAAACTGAAAAATGTGGAGACCCCTGCTTAGAGCTGATGACTGTGTAATGCTGCGAATGGTTGTAAATTCTTTGGGGAATCCACTGATGCATTCTTCTTGTATATTTATAAGAAAACTGTGGTATTAAAGTTTCATTTTCTTCTGTTTTAAACCTAAGCAAAAAACAGGGAGTATAAAAGCCATCGAGGAATGCAGAAGTATTACTAATGTCACAGAAAATGGAGTTATTAACCATAACACAATAATGCTCAAGGCCTGCTAGATGTTGCCTACTGATCAGCCCGCCTTGAAATTATGTTTATTTGCTTAAGTGAGTTTTTGGTTTATATTCTGTGAAAACATTATTATTTTTTTTTTTCTTCTCCCGTGTGCAAACCCAAAATTGCTTAGTCTGTGTCCTTTTCCCTGGGATGTGATACCATAGCAGCAGAAGCACACGTAGTTGCTAGCTAGGTAGCTTATTATTATGGTCACACTCCAGCACACAGCATACTTGTTGGAAGTTTCCAGAAATATTGCACTGCAGTCATTTTCCTTGCCGTTATGCTAATGGAATCAGGAAAATCAATTGTCCTTAAGGAACAGGGGAATGAGATGTGCTGTAAATGCCACAGGATGAGTGATTGGTTGATTGCAGGGATGGTGATTCAAACGCGCCTCATCTCTACATTATCCTGATGAATTTTTATGGCCCTGCCTTTTTTTCTTCTATAGCTGTGGAGGAAGGTTTATGGCTTGCAGCTTTTTAGTTGATTGAATGCAGCTGGCATTGTTGCAGTGCAGAACAAATAGGTACTTTTTCTTTACAGCCTTAAAAGTAGATTGAAGAAATTGCACACCAACATTTTTGCAACAAAAGCATTCTTAAAAATGCAGATATTTTATGAAATTACTTTGTTCTCCTTCTCCACTGTCAGTAATCTTTCTATCAGAATAAAGGACAAAAATTACTTGAGATTCTGGAGGAACATAGCTCCAATTTTTTATTCTTATCACAAAGAAAGCTAACTAAGGAGTTTCATTAGTATTCATTTTAGCCCAATGTAATTTTCTCCTTCCTAGTAACAAAAAAAAGAAAAAAATGTATGCCTGTAACGCCACTGAACCAAAGAAGGTCATCTTAAGTATATCAGCATTTTCTGTAACTCTTTCAGATTGTATTCACAAGGTAGTAAAGATAACTGCTTCAGCTCAAATTATAATAGGTCTAGTTACAGAATATAGAACACTATATAATATAAAGGGTCTTATTTGATTGAATAAAACAACACCCGTGATCAGCTCCGAGTGCTGAGCTGCTGACAGCTAGAACCAAACACGTAAGAACATTCTATTTATGTCCAATTAATTTGCTGATAATTTATTCTTCCACTGTACAGTTTCCACATTACACACAATGTTCACATTATGCAGGGAACCCTTATACGAAGTGTCTTTGTCAGAGTTGGAAACTCATCTTGTTTCCCCTTTGAACTAGCAGTCTTTAAGAGTGATCAAAACTTGGCGTTACAATATTTCCTTACAAGGTTATGTGGTTACAGCACCATGGCTTTGATATTTTTTCCATTACATTTTGCATATCTTTAATATTTTCCAAACCAGGAGTTCTTTAATAGCTGTGCACTGTGACATCTTTCTGACACAGCCATGCCTGTGCATTTCTAGTCTGATTTACAACAACTTTGTTATTCTTGGGTTGCTCCTAAGCGGTGCCTTCCAGCCACAGGATTACCTGGTGATAGTTACAGGAATCCATGAGAATTTAAGATGAGCTCAAAATGTTATTTCCATCCCTGCCTAGATCCGGTGATGGTATCTGCAGGTGAATTGTGTGCTATTGTTTTAAATGCAGCAGGCCTGATTCACCACTGTGTTTAATGTCATATAATAAATTGCATCTGTGCCAAGCGGGTGCAAAATACCACCGCTGATGTGATTGGGGAATTGTGATTTGATCGCGTTATACGCTCAGTTTGTACAGGTGTCAGTACCAGCGTAAGCGTAAGGAAACGGGGAACACTAAAAGAAATCCCTCTGTATTGTGAATGAAATTCAAATCTATGGTATTGTAAGGTTTCACTTTTAAATGTGCATCGCTGAAATCACAAAATGCCTCCAAGTGTTGGGTTGAAATAAGGCTCAACGAAACAGTGGTTACCGAAAGAGCGGTTTCTGCAACAAATTATAGGACACACCCCAACTAAACATAAGCTTAAGCAGGACATAGATAACACCCAGTCCTTGTCCTGTGAATTTCACCTACTGACAACATCATAACAAGAAACAGAGGTGTCAGATCGTAGGGCTTACCTTAACAGAGGAAATGAAATATAATTTTTTTTTTTTTTAATCATTGTGATGGCTCTGTTCAGAGATGCCATAGGTATGGATGACATTGTGTTTTAGTTTTTGCTGCTGGGTTAGTGGAAGCAATTTTACTTTTATTCTTTGCATCCTGTTGCCTCTGTTATCAACACTTCCCTACGAAATCTTCACTTGTGTTCTCTTCTCGTTTTAGATACGCACCCAGATAAGATTATTGTGCATGGCAAATGCCCATTATTGGAAGTATATCCTTCCCAGATTCACTGACTGTAGGATAGATTTGCTAGTATTTATTTTTCTATACATAATGGTGTCCTTTCTAGTGTCCTGGTTCCACAATGAAACAATTTCCTCAAAATAATTTGTCGGTAACTCATTATTGTGAAATGGTAACGTGAAATAACCTTCTCAGCTTATTTGTTAGTGACGCTTCTTTCTTAATCTGAAGCACATAAATGTAGTTTCTTTTACACATTTATAGGTAAATCACAAAAGTTTTCTGTGCTCTCTTCGGTCATAACAGATTTGATGTGACCTGTGTCAGCCACAGGAAGGCAGAAGAGCAATAGCTGCGTCGTGAGCGTTCGCCAGAACAGATTCATGTCTTCCAAGGTGCGTGAGGTTCCCAAGGCGGCTTACAGTGATAACGCTTTAAGAACAGCTTATTATCATAGTTACACAGGCAGTGAGCCAGAGTCAGCTTTTCCTGGCTAATACAAATGGTCTTTCTTGTTTACATTTTGGTGAACCATCTAAGGGGAAGCAAGGAAGTAGAAAGAAACCATTTTGAATGTTAATGAATGAGAGAAAATCACCACTCATCAGATTACAAAGGCAGTGCGCATTCTGGTGAGCAGCAACCAGAAGGTGTTCCTGTGTCTGCTTAGGCAGTAGATAGATATTCTCGGTGGAAGTAAGAGGGCTCTACCAGTCCTGTTTCCTGCGGACGTTTGCATTCTCAGTGCATTTATTTACATTAGGGTTGTTTGTGCTGTATTATGCCTGATTGAACCAAAGTCTCTTGGAGAGCAAAGCGCTTTTATTTTGACATTTTCACGTGGAAGTCAGCCATCACCCCTATAAGGAGAATAAGCAAGATTTATGATGGGAATATTGATTTCCTTTATACTCTGTTATAAAATGCATCTAGGCACAAAAAGATAAGCTAGACCTCTTTGTTTGCTGCTTTTTGCCATCTGATGTCAGGACTTGCTGGAAGTGCCTTGGTAGTTTAAATCATAATGCAGTGAGGAAGGCAATTTGGGATCATCTATACATCTTTATAAGTGTATTGAAAAACCTTAGAGAGTGAGAGCTTTAGCAAGACTGAACTGAACTTCCAGCCTGTGGGAAGGGTGAGATGCCTTTCCAGAAGCTCTTGGTACCTGTCTCGAGTCACACACCTACACCAGCTCTCTAGTCTGCCCTTTACACACTGTCTAGGCCAGTGAGAAGGTGCTTCCAATGAAGGGAAAGTTGTCTGTGCTCTTCTGCTCCTGTGCTGAGATAATCTATAGGTCTGGGGTTTTAAGAGTATGTTTAAGCTCCTCGGCTTCTGTATCTGCCATGAGGAAGCTGGAGCAAAGACTCAACTGTTAGCAGACCTATATCAAGGTGCAGCTGATCTGGGCCTGTTTTCCCAAAATCTTTGTGTTCATTTTTTGTGTGAAGTGTTAGCAGTGGTCACACTGAATCTGTAAGCTGTGTCTGTCTCCTGCTAATGTGACGGTCAAATACCTCTTTGCAATGATCCGCACAAAACCCAAAGGTGAGTTAAATCTTTCCAGGATTTGTCCTGGTATTTCTGTTCCTTAACCCTTTGCTTCATTTATTATGGGCTTGGTTTTCTCAGGTAGGTTCTCTGAGGTAGGAGCAACATGGACACAAAGTCAGATAATGATGTTAATAATGCAGTGGCTTTTTGCCGTCTGCCAATTTGCAAAAACTTGCTGAACCCATCTAAGACAGATGACATTAATAATGCACCAACCCCACATTTTCTTCTCCTCAGTTTGGATATCTCCTTATTACACATAAGGTTTGACCTTAATAAAAGAATGAGTAATTTTTTTTTTTCTTGGAATGGAAAAATCTTTCTATCCTGAGTTTAAACTGAAAATAGAACCGAGCTCAAAAAAAGCAGAAACAGAAATCCATGATTGTTTCAGATATGTACATGCTTTACTATTCCTTATTGGAAGCAACCAATAGAAAAGAGAAGTGTCAGTTAACCTTGAAATAAGTTAATTTGGGAACATAAGTACATCCTTTTGTGACTCTCCTTGGTTAACATATGTACTATGAATAGAAAAATAACAAAATAGGGAGAATCTGATTACTATAAAGTAATCCCACTAGGGGGTGCAACAGAGTAAATTATTTCTTGCATGAAAACGTGTTAAACTTGCTGAGAATCAGAATTATTCCTTGTAACTGAGCCAGCTCCAAGAGTGACTGAAGCTCCAAATGTGAAGTATTGTCTGCCTGCTACTCCTCGGTCATCAAGGCTAAGACCTCAAGGCAATTCTTTTAGTAACTAGGCACTACCTGATGTAGAGAGCTTTATTCTGAATTGCTCACTTACAGCCTTTCTAGAGAAGTCTGTGTTCTGTGTAACAAGAGGAAGGCAGAATTATCCACATGTCCTTTGGAATTATATATAGTTTTAATATAGAAATACCTGGCATGTATATTTTTCTGAAACAGGCATGGTTCTTCTAGTCTTCCTTATTTTTTTTTAACTTGGAGATGTTATGAGTGGCAGACATATCTAGTAAGAGCCATTTGATGTTTCAGCTTCTTCCTGTTCTGTTTTTATCATGCTTAATTTCCATGCTAGGCTTTGATGCTGTGCACCTAGTAAATGCACATTTCCACATATAGCCTGTATTGCTACAGAGAAAGAAAGATTTATTGGTAACCCGGAGTGGGAAGGAAAGGAAAAAAAAAGAGGGAGAGAGAGAAAAGAAAAATCAGATTAAAAAAATCCAAATACAATTATGCAGTGCTATTCTATTTTAATGAAAGTTACAGATGGATACAGCTTCTGCTCTCCAGTAACAGATGATGTGCAGCCAAGGTGTACACTGTACAAACATGCTAACGGTGCTGAACTATTTCTGTAAAAATTAGCTTTTTTTCCTGCAGCAGTTTTCTGTAAAGTAAGTCTTTTTTATTTTTTTTTCCGCCACTTATATTATTTTTCTGTGCTTAGAGAGTGCGAGTCAGTCTCATAAGTACAGCAGGGTTCATATACAATCCAGCCAATATTTTCTGTACATTTCTTGAACAGAGCTATTTGGAAAAGAGTGAATTAGAAATGAAGGGGGAAAAAAAAAATCCCTCAAAAAGCTGTTTAGAGTGGAGTGACTTGCAATTGGCTTGCTGGATTTACAAAATCACTGACTCCTCTTAATGGTGCAACCTCAGTCCAGTTCAGGGCTTTCGACTTCATGTTTGCTGCCAGGATTCCCGAGTCAAGGGCTGCAAAGGGTCCTGCGTGGAAAAGAGCAGTTGTTGCTGGTCTCTCTGAATACAAATATTTAATGAGGGAATGTGCAGATAATTTTGTAATAGAGAAACTGGCTGATGCATGTGCATGTTTATGTCTGTGTTTATCAGTTTCTGAACCTCCAGCTTTGTATCCTGTCAGAGAAAAGATAAGTTGGAATAACGTAAGGGTCTGGTGTAAATTGGAGAAATGTGGGACATTCAGTTAAAGGCTGAAATGTCATCTTCAATTCACCCCTGCTGTACCTAGTTATTGCAGCACACTCGGTACATAAGGTCACCCACTGTTCAGAGTCTCATCTAAGAGGAGGCACTATTATCTGCAATGTGCAGGTACAAGAGGATAAGTGAAAGATGATGTTGTGGCCCAACTTTTCCTGATTTCACTCAGTTTAAATGAGGCTTTTAATGTGTCTTTCACAAAAATCACAGCAACATTCAGGTTGGAAAAGACCCTCAAGACCACCAAGTCCAACCAATAACCCTACTCTACAAGGTTCACCCCTAAACCATATCCCCAAATACCACATCCAAACAACCTTTAAACACATCCAGGATTGGCAACTCAGCCACCTCCCTGGGTGTCCATTCCAATGCCTGACCACTTTTGCTGTGGAAAAAGGTTTTCCTAATATCCAGTCTAAAACTACCCAGTTGCAGGTTGAGGCTGTTCCCTCTTGTTCTATCACAAATTCCTGGACCCCTCAGTTTAGGAGGGATGTTGACTTGCTGGAACATGTCCAGAGAAGAGCAACAAAGTTGGTGAGGGATTTGGAACACAAGCCCTATGAGGAGAGACTGAGGGAGCTGGGGTTGCTTAGCCTGGAGAGAAGGAGGCTCAGGGGAGACCTTATTGCTCTCTACAACTGCCTGAAGGGAAGTTGTAGACAGGCGGAGGTTGGTCTCTTCTCCCAGGCAATCAGCACCAGAACAAGAGGACACAGTCTCAAGCTGCACCAGGGGAGGTTTAGGCTGGAGGTTAGGAAGAAATTCTATACAGAGAGAGTGACTGCCCATTGGAATGGGCTGCCCGGGGAGGTAGTGGCATCACCATCATTGGAAGTGTTCAGGAGGAGACTTGATAGGGTGCTTGGTTGCATGGTTTAGTTGATTAGGGGGGTTGGATAATAGGTTGGACACGCTCTTGAAGGTCTCTTCCAACCTGGTCTGGTCTATTCTATTCTATTCTATTCTAATTACCTGGGAGAAGAGACCAGCACCAGACTCTACAATGGCCTTTCAGGTAGCTGTAGACAGCAATGAGGTCTCCACATTTTCAAACTAACCATCCCCAGCTCCTACAGTCACTTTTAATAAGATATATTCTCCAGGCTCACCATCTTTGTTGCCTGCCTCTGCACTTGATTCAGCACCTCAATATTTCTCTTGTATTGAGGTGCCCCACACTGGACACAATACTCAAGGTGTGGCCTCATGAGAGCTGAGTACAAGGGGGCAATCACCTCCCTACTGCTGGACACAGCATTTCTAATACAAGCCACAGTGCCATTTGCTTTCTTGGCCACCTGGACACACTGCTTGCTCACATTCAATTGCTTGTCAGCTAGCACCCCCAGGTCCCTTTCTGCCAGACAGCTTTCCAGCCACACTTCCCCAGGTCTGTAGCACTGCTTGGGGTTGTTGTAACCCAAGTGTAGGATCTGGCATTTGGCCTTGTTGAAGCTCATCCCGCTAGCATTGGCCCATCGATCCAATCTATCCAAGTCCCTCTGTAGAGCTTCCCTACCCTTGTGCAGATCAACACTCCCGCCTAACTTGGTGTCTTTGTCAGGTTTGTCCTATAACTGGGTCTCCCTTTTTGGATTTATTTTTTGTTAACATGGTTTTGTAATCTTTTTATTTTGCATGTCTATTACATCCATGTATTTATGAATCTGGGTTATCAGGGTCATTCTGATGACCTGCCCTAAGTGCTACAGAGGGGCCATTCTTTCCCTGAAGTACTTTAAGAAAGATTTGGAATAAATGTGAGCTAGTGTTAAAGGTGCATCTGAGGTTTCACTGTCATTTGAGCAGGTATTTATTACATTTTTAGAAGGATTCTTTTATCATGTTGGGCTTGACCAATGTTAGCTTCTCCAGTGTTCACTCTGTGAAAGTTCCTTGCAATCCACTCTGTTTAGTGGCTGCAAAGATGAGCATGATATAGTCCAGAGGGAGATCTTCTTTCGTCCACAAGTGCTTAATGTCTGGGTGGGCCAAGGCCCTTTGACAGCATTCTTAAGAGTGGAGTTGCTGGGATCAGTTAAGGTGCTTGGAGATCCTGGTTTCACTCTATATATTCACACTGAGATGTACAAATTCCTTCCTGATTGTATCAAAGAAGACTTTAGAGAACCTTTGTCCTATGATTCTGGAGGCTCTGAGTGATGGGCAGTTCTGCTTTAAAGGCCAAATTGGGGTGGCTGACCTTGTTTCCCTTAATCGATGAGAAAGGAAAAAACAGTGGCTGGGATAAATGCCTTATCCTTGCTTACAGCAGAAATAATCTGAAAGAAGCCAGGAGCAGAAGTAGAAAGTCCAGCAGCAGCACTTCATGCATGCATACAGATCATCTGTGCTCAATGCTAGGACTGTTAAATTACATCTGCTTTATCATTTATCAATTTAACACTTGATAATTAGTGTATCTTTCCATTTCTGTCTTAAGAAAGCCTTGTCTCCCATGTTACTGGCAGCCTTTGTTCATTCCTGCTCTTCCTTGCCCTCTCTCCCATTACTGTCTTTCAGTTGGAGTGTGGTCAGGGAGGCAGGTTTGGTGTGCCATATAACTGAGTAGCTAGAAGAGTGTAAGATCAGGAGTGGAATGGGAAGATCCTCAAACAGACCTGCTGCCAATGAAACAGAACATTTTTTCCTTTGTTTTAGGGCCCTTACTCCCTCTTAAGCTTTGCTAGTTCAGCTGCACGTGGGCTGTGCAAAATAGGGACAGAAGCAAAACAAACCCAGACAAATAATATAATTACTCTTCTCCCAGGTCACAGGTTATGCTTACAACATAAAATTAATATCTCTGTTCTGTAATATAAAAAAGGATCTAGTAGACTTGTCATTTCTGCATGTTATGGTTGAGCCAAAGAGTGTTTTCAGGGACAGTCACTGAAGTCTATGATCTTGAACTACCTGGTATTCTGAGTTTTCAAACAATTATTGCTTCAGATGGCATATTGCTGTGCAGCTATCATGGTCAGGACTGGAAAAAAAAGAAGAAGTCAGTTTAAAAGCTTTTCCAGCTTTTGGCACTCAAACCTTTTGGCATGTGAATTCACTTAGAATAAATTGACAGTCCGATCAGCAGCCCCAATATGTGCTTCATTAAGTGTTTGTCAAAGACATGTTGGGCAGTAATCAGTGCATAAGACTGTTGATGTTTTCTTAGTATATGTTACTGGGCATCCCAAAAGGTTAACATCTGTCATCAGAATTACTGTAAGGAATACCCTGCTCTAGATCCTGAAGAGTCAGCTGTGTTATCTCAGGTGTGGCTCTGTGGTATCCAAAGGCATAAGCTCACTTTTTAGCAGAGATCTTTGAAGTAGAACGGTATGAAATGGGGCCAATGATGTGCTCTGTGGTTATGTGGACGTGGAACATGAATATTGTGATGCCCATTTCAAATTACTTTGCTTGTCCATGTGATAATTTGTTTCTTTCTTTATGCAAATACCTATTAAAGTTGCTGGGAGTTCGTTTGCATGTGATCTGGTTACATACTCCAGGGATCTGACCTTTCTACATCGGTCACCACTGAAACACAGGTGCCTCCAGAAGATTGTATGGCAGCCTCCTCTGGAATAGCTCACTTCAGAGTGGAAATGCAAAAGGATTCATAACATCTTTCAGTGGGTAAGCAAATCCCACCCTAATCCAAGACAGACAAAGGTGATACACCTTTGCCAGTAATGAAGTATAGCCATATTTGGAAAACAACATCTGGGCAAGTGGGTTTTTTTCAGTAATTTTAAATGAAGTAAAAAAATAGGAAAATGTTGAATTTTGACAAGGTGAGCTGTATGGGCTGTATGAAAGATCTGCTGGAATGTCATCTGTGCAGGACAGTCACTTGCAGCTATGATCTTGGCTCTAGGGAGCTTGGCTATAACTCTCCCAGGCAGTGTGTTCATCTCGTAAGGAAGTGAGTCTGAGCTAGATGTTCAGTGAAGTATTCTGTAAACACTCTAAATACATGTCAGTAAAGTGGGTACATTGACAGGCCACTGTCTAGATAGTGTCCTCCATGATCCATTTCTGTACTGAAACAGCATATAGCATCACCGAAGGACAGGGAAGGGCTATTTATTAGACATGTAGCATCTAAATAAGAAAAAAAATTGCAGTTTTGAAGTTCAGTGCCTTGTACTGCCTCTGATTTGTAGACAAAGCCAAGGCACAGATGGAAGATAGACTTGCAGAGAAATTTTCAGGATGAAGAAGCCAGCTTTGTCTTGTATAATCTGCATGAAATACTGTTTCCTTTCAGATAAAGTCTGGGACCAAACAGCTACTTTGCACATCTGAGAACTCCCAGTTTACTTACACTCCAAAATTATAATATTATGTAGGGTTGTTATTATAATAATTAAAAAAAAAAAAAAATCCTGGAGGATTTTTTTGTAGGTAAAGAACTCAGCTGTGTTGGCAGTGGAAGCTCTTCATTAATTAGCAGATTTCCCCCCCCACGCCGCCCCCTCCCCCCCCCCTTTTTTTTTTTTTTTTTGGTAATTCTTATGTTCCTAAGTATAGTATCAATTTTCAGGGAACACATGGCAATCACTTGTATGTTGACATTTCCCAGAAAAATCAGTGCAAAAGGAACATTGTCTAATATGCAGAAAATCACTTGTGATTCTCTAAAATGGTAACTTATTCTCCCACTGCCCAATTTTTCTTCCTGTTTCTTTCCCCCTCCCTCCCCCTCCCTCCCCCCTTTTCTTCTTTTCCTTAGAACACCTCTGTTAGAAACACTCTTTCAATGCAGAGTTTATGGGGGTATGCGACTGTATAAAATACAAATTTACCCATTGTGGCCATTTTTATGTAGTTCCTCTTGGGAGAGTGGCAGATCATTTATTATTGCCACTGTCCAGAGGTTCTGGATAAGATGTGCATCTGAGGTTCCTGACACATTTGTAATAAATGAGGAGAATCTCCTGGCACACCTGTGTGCAAACAATTGTGAGAAGAGATGCTCACTAGTATCTAAATATCAATTTGGTCTGCCAGAAGTGCAGCACGAATTGGCAGGTTGAGATAAGGAGAGGATGATTACATATCTGGATGGGAACACACTGATTGACTTCAGATGGCTGGCTTAGTTGAGGGAAATAATTGGCAGGTGTTTTGCCTTGTTTCTTGACTTGAACAACATCAAATGTTAGGAGATTATGAGATACCTATAAAAATATCTGTATGTTGCAGACTGCATGACTAACACTCAGTTCAAAGATAGATAAGATAAATGGTTTACCTAGAAGAGCCCGTACAAGTTAAGGGGCTGTTAATGAATAAACATAGTTCACGATGGGTGGAAGAAACTGAAGCTGTGCTTGAGTACACAAAGATGAAATCAGATGAAATGCCACATGTGAACATTTGCAGGATGACTGAAGCCCTATTCAGTCAGGAGTGGCAAGAAGGCTTTGTTCAGTGCCAAGTTCACTTGTTGAAAACCTGTGCTGTGGGAAAATGAATATGAAGAAGAGATGAAAAGATGTTTTGGCCTCCTGATGACAATATGCACATTTTAATTGTTTGACAAATTGCATGTAAATCAAGAGCAGTGAAAGGGATGCAGGCTTAGTTTCAAAAATTATCTGCCTCTGAAAATTAGGTCTTCACACCCAAAAATAGAAATCTAAGTCAGAACCCATCGAAGCCAGTACACAGACTGTCAGCCCCAACGTTCCATTTGGAATGCCTTTGAAACCGGGAAAATCATGGTAGGGAAGCAATGAAGATCTCAGTTATCCACTGCCTTTCACTTTGTCTTGTTGCCTACACAGATGCAGAATGCCAAATCTCTGCTGTTTCTCTGCCGATGGCTTGCGTGGGTACACCCACTGCTTCCTATTGCTCAGGGGACAGTGGGGCAGAGCAGAATGAGGCCCACGGCCGCTTTTGGGGTGTGCTGTGTGCGGAGGATGTCATGCAGCAAACAGGGACACGTGTCAGCAAGAGGCGGTGTCTGGTGCTCTGTGGAGCTGGGCGTTATAGCAGAGACGACCTTGTCAAATCAAGGATTTTGTTCAGCGAGAATGTGAAGTGAGCCAAAAGCTACAAGAACGTTGCTGTGGGCCCCATCTGGGAAAATGCCACAGATGAGATATTGTGGGAGTATGTAAGAGGATAAGTGGTAGGAAAAATGATATCTCAACATATATAAATCCTCAAAAATACATGAGGGTATAAAGTCTTAATATTAATTTCGGTGATATTCAGGGAATTTTTTTTAAAGCGGTACCTCTAGGGGCTGAGGTAAATAGTCCCCCTTAGTATAAATGTTTGACTGAATTCCCAGTGTGCCAGAGTCATTGGGTATCACTAGCAGTCTGGAGTTACATGAACTGAAATAATGATTAGTGTAATCGAATCCAGCCCTGCACTCCAAGGCATGAGCGAATAATTTGTGGACATTGGGGAAGCAAATCTTCTGTCCCTGTGCAGTGTTGCTTAGTGTGTGAGGTACACCATGGAAAATGTTCATTTTGTTTGGTTCCTAATTTTCTTTCACAGATCACTCACTAGAAAGTCGTGGGCTCACCTGTTGAGGGGAGTCATTGCAGGCAGTCCTCAGGAGATCTCATGAATGAAAAATTAGTGAAAGAAGGCGAGAAACCTGTGTTAGTAAGGGCAACATTGCATCTCAGCTTATACCCCTGGTCAAAGGAATAGGTATGAACAAGAATCTCTCTTACACCTCCACATGAAATATTTGTACACCACCATCAGAGCATAACATGGGCTGTTAAGACCAACCTCAGAGGACTAGAGGGGACCTTGGATGAAATATTTTCCCAGTTTGTGCTGCTGGACAGCAACCAGGAGTTTGAATTGATATGGACCAGCAATAAAGAAATATTCAGTGGAAACCAGGGAAGGAACTATGGCTCTGAGGCACTATGTTTGGGCAGTAACTTTTAATTAATACAGAAATTAATGTGATCAGCAGAGCTGGTGCATCAGTCACAGTGTAGTGACTCTTCCTGTTGCTCATGAAGGGCAGCTCCACTGGAGCTGGCCAGGTAGTGTGGAACCATTCTATGCACTGAGAGCAGCCACTCAGGGAGATTGTGGCCAGCTAAAGTATATTTACATCATGACTTCCTTTCTACTGATTTTCTCAGAGGGCAAAACCTTGGAAACTAGTGGTGAAAATGCTGTAGACAGCTCAAGATGCTGACCCAACATGAGAGATATTTCCTCAGGGTATCATAAAAAGAAAAATAAAACCCTTTTTGAAAGCCTTGGCAAAGAGAAGGAGAAAGATCTGAGAGAAATGTATTTTGAATAGAGCCCCTAATTTTAACACTGGAGTGTCATGTTCATAATCCAGAAGGACATCTCTTCTACCCAAAAGGGCTTCACATTCCTCCTTCTTTTAAGTCACAGTCTTAGGTGGGTTATTTACAGCCTTTGCCTCTATGAGTGACATTATCGATAAATTCCATAGCCACTGCTAGTAAGGAAATATTTAAGTTAAGAGAAACATTACCTTGAGCCATGACAAACTTAAATATGAAACCCTTCCTCTCTTAAATATGAAACCCTTCCTCTCTAAACATGAACCCTTTCCCCTCCCCTTTCTTTTTTTTTGAAACAGAGGTACAGAATTCTTCAGGCACAAGTCTTTACTTGAAATTTTCCAGCCTGAGCCTCATTATATGGACCATTACTGCAGTATAAAAATCTCCTATTGATTTCAGCCATTGTAATCTGCTGGAAAGAAATATCCTGTTTGAGGTTTTAATCACAGCTATAACCTCCAAGCAGACTGGAAAGGGACACAGAGTCAGTGAAGAACACAGATCATTTGCCCCAAATGCTCCCATTAGCACACGGGTAGCAGGCAGGTGGACACCCCTGTTCCTCTCCTAGAGAGCCTTTGAGGCAGCAGAAAGGGGATTTCTTATGCAGTTCCTGAGCCAGCTGGTGATCTGCGTTTCAGGGGAGCCACGGTTTGCTCGCACAAGAGGACTGCTGTTCTGGCTATTCTGAAATGAGTGTCAGGAAGTGGATACCCTCTAAGAAGTGACTTGCACTCTTTCCTGAGGCTGTAATGAGAGCAATCAGAAAAGCAAGATGACTCGTCAGAAAACATGTACTGCTAGATACTGGAGGAACAAATCTAAGCCTTGCATTTTTTTAATCTCAGTTACATGAGATAGACTAATGGATTAAATGCATTTGTAATGTAGTTGCCACTATAATTTTTCACTGACTCTGAAGATGATTGGAAATTTTCCAAATCTCCTTTGTTTAAATGTACATCTAAACCAAAAATAACGTTTCAGAGAGTGAGAAATGATGGACTAGGGGACAAATGTATATTTGTGTATCATTTCTCAATATGTGGATGCTGAAGAATTTGTCAGCAGCGAAACCTGTGAGTTGGAGGGTAGAAATGCAATGTGTAGAGTGAAGGAGACTATGTTATGTCCAACTGGCCGTGGACTCAGTGCCTAGCAAGTGCTTTTCTCAAGGAGTCTTGGTGCCTGGTTTGCAGACTGCAGCTGTCATGGAGCACTCATCACAAAGCCATGCATTATGAATGTGTCTGTCTTTTAACTTGAGGTGCAGGAGAAGTACAAAGATAAATTAGGCTCTCCTTAAATGAGGGAAAGGATGACTTCCTAAGTCATACAAGACAAATCTCAGGCATGCAAAAAACACAGGCACAACCTCTGGTGAAGGGCGTGTGGCCTTGGTCTCTGCACTCACTCATCTGGGAACACATGGAGGTATATTGGAGACCTTTCTGCAGTTTTGACTACAAAAATTATACACTAGAAAGAAGTGGGGCTCTTGCTCTTCTGATACATGTAAGACACCCAGAGCATGTTAACATTCCTGAATGAGTCCAGAATCCAAGACCTACCTGCAAGCTGCCTTTTGCTAATGTAGCTATAGTGTGAGTGCACTGATGATTGAAGCTACCAGCCAGTGAAGGTCTGGGAGCAAAGGTGTGAGGAGTACTAATATATCTGCAGAAAACAGCAGTTAATTAGCTGACTGCAGTTTCTGCAACTTCTGATTGCTCTTAACCTGTAGCAGCCTTATGAGCCTTCCTCTTATTAAGAGGTGACAAGGCCATCACCCTTGTAGGTATTTAGATGCCTTGATTTCTGTGGGAGTTAGGTAGCTCAACACTTTTGAGGCTCTGAGTCATAGTTCCTTCAGTTAACGGATTTCAACTGCAAAATGTCTAGTCAGTTGTGAATTGGATGGCTATGGTAGTATTGGTTATAAATGAAACACCTAATCTTAGTCACAACCATTGAGTTTGTTCATGCATAGTATGTCTAAAATCCACCCATACCTTGTTTCAGCCCTCTTAACATTATTTCTTGTGTACTGCAGGGCCTGTCATGTGGAGAAAAATCCCTTCTTCCAGTAGTGATGAGGAGTAATTAAGTCTGTGGCACAGAGTGGCACCATTTTTATGGGATTTTCATGGAAGTCCAGGAAATCAAATATATTCCCCTTTCTAGTCTCAGAAGAGGGCCTACAACTCAGGTAAACTCTTGAATTTAAAAACATTCACCTTTGCTTAAACTCTAGATGCAACATCAGTTTTGCTAAGGCACTTACAGTGCTAAAATGAAAATAACATTACTCTGATTGTTGGCTTTTGTTTAAATCCCTGTGGAATCACTCAGATGAAGAAAGATTCCTTTATAGTAAAGGACATGTCAGACATTATTGTGGTTTCTGAAAACCTGAAAGTGGTGTTGACTATGTACAAAAAATGGGAAATGTCTCTAATCAGCTGTATTTTCAAGCCAAAGGAAAACCAAAACGATGGCCAACTAATATGTTAATATTTTATTTTTAAGAGCAGCATTTTATGCATAATTGATTTGATGTAAAAATAAATACATCTCTTTTAACTTGGAATACATATTTTTGCTTTTCTGTGGTTCACTATTTGTAGAACACAGAGAATATAAACCAAGAATTTTTTTGTTCTGTGTTCGTATGGCAAAAATACAACGTAAGAAGACAACTATTCATTCCCAAATTTTAGTGAAGCTGTCTTTAAAGTGGTGGTAAACAGAGATATAAAATTTTTTGTTGTTGCCATAAGGTTTATTTATACACCAGGAAACTTGTTGATGCTTAATATTTGTTCAAAAGCCTTCAGTAGCAATTTCTACCAGCTAAAAGCCGTGCAACCGAAAAAAGAGCAAAACTGAACTCAGCCAACAGGCAATTTATGACTCTATACTGTGTTTCTGCTTCCTGCTGGTAAGAGCAAGCATCAACATGGACACATGCAGGAAACTTACCACTAGACACCAGAAAGAAGGGTGACCTGCCCTTTAATAAAAACTCTCTCCTTGGTACTGAGAAGTGATTCAAGAAGTCACTGGATTTCATCTTGGCATTTCTGATGCATTTACCTTTGCTCAAATGGCTGGGCCAGGGGGAGGGAGAACGGTTACCACAAGCCTTCACACAATGCTGTATCTAACCTGTTTGAAGAGTTTGTAAGGTTTTTGCCTTTGGGCAAGAAAGAATAAAACTCTTTTGGCAGCAGAGGAGTTGAGGCTGGACAGTCTTATGAACAACTTACCAGGGCACAAGGTAAGATCAAAATAGAGTGACTTTGGGGTTTAAGTGCAGACATTGTTCTCCTGAAGAGAGACTGTTTGCCACTGATAGCTCCTGCTGCCTGGTGATGCTGTCAGGCCCCAGGCAAGAAGTATATTCATAAAAGAATGTAAATTTGATCTCTCAATATATTCATGGATGTAACTCACTGCCTGTACTGGTCAAAGTGACAGGCTTGGGCAAAGAGTACTAGGAACTGCTGCTTGAAAACATTTTCATGTACAAACACTAATAATAGATTGTTCTTGTTGAGAGCTTGAGCCCAAGTGATGTTTTTGGTTTGCAGGGATACGTTCAGTATGAGGACTGGCCTTGAGCAGCTTTCCAGAGGAAAGTGATCCAAACTAGAGTCAAGTTTTAAGTGAGCTAGACAGTGTTACTTGCGAATAGAAGTTGTTTTAAGCTGTTTTGAGGAGTTGCAGGGAGTTCAAGGAAGGGTTAAGCTGTTTTCATGCGCATAGCTAGGGACAGGATTATGTAGTCCTTGAATGACTGGTGTGATCAGTAATGCTTTACTCTCATGTTCTTTTGGCTGTTTTTTAAGAGAATGGAACAAAATGCATTGTAAACATTCACTTAATATTTCTTGCAATATCTTTTAAGTTGACCTTTTTAAGTATTTGAACTCAAATTTTTGGCTATAAACTTCACTGTGTCACTTCACTACTATGAGAAAATGCTCCCTACACATGAATATCAATTACTCCACAGTTGGTTATAAAGTGCATATTGGCTGGAGCAGGTTAATACATTTAACAAACAAATAAACCACAAGGCAACTTGGCAAATATGGGATAGAAAAAAATGTGACAGTTTAGATTCTTTACAGAGACATAACCCCCAACTCCCACCAAGATAATCACAAATAGTAAACTTCTCATTTTAATAAAAATGTGTTTTAGGAGAGATAAGAAAATATATGAATTTATGTTAATACTACTTGTAGCAGACATCACTCTGAATATTAAGAAAGTGCAGCTTATATTTTAATCACAGTTGTAATTTACATTCACAAAATATTTTGTTCCCTATGGTCAATTAGAAGGATAAACATTTTGCTTTAATTTTTCTAAATAAATAGCTGAACTGAAATGTTTGTAAATTGTGAGCTGCTGATCTTCCTCTAGAAAGCATTACCATTGTCAGGTAATTTGCAGATTCTTGTCCAGAATGGTTGTTTAGACCCTCTGAGATTCCTTCTGCGACTGGCCATGCCTTGATATCAGGGGAATATTTCAGATTATGATTATTCAGGTGCTCTGCTGCTAGGCAATACCTCTCGCTCAAATCTTCATTTCTGCAAAAAATGTTGCTGCTTCGTGAAGGGCAGGAGGGAGATGGCACAAACCTTACAAAGCCTGATCTCTGAATCTTCACTGTATCTACACAGATATTTTTCTTGACAGGCAGTTTCTTGGCATTGACTGGTTGTCAGCAGGAGCAGCACGTCTCCTGAAAATGTGAGTCCGGTTCCTCACGCGAAGTGGAGGAGGCTGTACAGAGGCTGCATCATATTATATACAAATAGTTATGAATTAATTTTAAATCTGTTTTGAGACAAAACACGTTTAGCATCTTACAGGGGTGAGCACAAACATCCAGTTCAGCCAAGTATGGGGCAGTACGTGAAGTCCATTAAGGCCTTCCTAACCAAATAATCTTGCAAGTAGATCTTAGTAGAGTTGGTTACTGGTTCCAAAGATGAAGCATATGCCTTGCTTAGCTTCATGCCTATGATTCTAGAATCTTAGTTTGACTTTTGCTCAAGAAAAAACCACAACAACAAAACAAAACCAAATGCCAGTCTACAATGTGCTGGATCTTGTAGGTTCACTTCATTGTTGTCAATGTTTCTGACTCACTAAGACAAACTAAAATGAGCAGGCCAAGAATTGCGAGACTTTCAACTGCAGACACAAGGAACATGTCACCACACTTTTTGACTGTAAAGTCTGTGTGATTTAAACATGTGCTTAAGCACTTTGCTGACTTTAAGTCATTTGATTCTCTTCCTCTGCTCTTCTTTTACGAGACAGCATCTGGAGTATTATGTCCAGCTCTGGAGCCCCCATCACAAGAAGAAGAAGGAACTGTTAGAATGAGTCCACGAGAGAGGAGGGCTACAAAGATGTTCAGAGGGCTTAAACTTCACTCCAATGAATCCAGATTTGAGAGAGTTGGGGTTGTTGAGCCTGGAGAAGAGAAGGCTCCAGGGAGACCTTATAACAACCTTCCACTATTTGAAGAGGCCTATAGGACAGCTGGAGAGGGACTTTGTAAAAAAGACCTGTAGTGATAGGATGGGGGGTAATGGATTCCAACTGGAAAAAGCTTGATTTAGATTAGACATTAGGAAGAAATTCTTCCCCATGAGGCTGGTGTGGCCCTGTCCTATTTAAATGTCCCCTCAATAGGTTTTAGAATAGAATATAGAATAAACCGGGTTGGAAGAGACCTTCAAGATCATCGTGTCCAACCCCTCAACCAATCCAACCCACCTAAACAACTAACCCATGGCACCAGAGATATTGTTATTTAATTACTGTTTTAAAGAAAAGAGAAGTCATCTTCTGAATATTTTGTGAAAGAAGCTTACATTTATAACACTAATATGACAAGCCCTTCTACAGGCCTAGGTATCTCTGCGTGAATGGGAAGGGACATGATTCTTTGAGACTGTCAATATGTCTGGGTTAAGAAATAAATGATTCTTAGGGTGTCTGGAAGCAGATTTAGGAGCTGAGGACAATAACATGCCAGACTTATGGAAGAGATCCCAAAAGGGACTAGACTTATTGGTGCTCAGTATTGCACTACTTAAAATTAGATTCTTAGGTCTGGGAACTGAGCTCAAAAGTAAAAGGCATGTGCCCGAGTTTTCTGTACATGAGCTAAAGAGAATTGAAACAACAAACATAGGAATGAGAGGCGACTTCAGCTATGCAATATGCAGTGCCAGTGGAAACATCCACACCCCTGGATCTTTTGTGTTTAAGGAGTTCTTTGAGGTCTGCAGTCAGTGAACTCTGTGATCAAGGATCCAAAGACAGTAATACTTCCTACATATAAAATGTGCAAGGGACATGGGAGGGAACAGGACAAAGCAGCAAAAGGCTTGTGATAGGAATATTCTCAGAGTGAGGGAATCTAGGTTAAATTTTGCTCCAGCTGAGGAGATTTAAACATCCACCTCCAACCTTCAATGAGAATATTCTTCCTATCAGCAAATTGGCTATTTTACAGTGGGAGCAAGGGATAACTTCTACTTCTCTGATTGAAAGTGGGCCAATGTAAAACCAATTATGCAAGAGTCATGGGGACAGAGAGAGAACAAGCAAGAGGAAGTCTATGACCTGAAAAGCATAGGCATAAGAACAATATTAGTGTTTGAAAGGGTGGCCACAGACTTACAACTTATTTGCCACTTGGCACACAAATGCCTAAAGCTTGGCACTCATGTAGTCAAATAAAATTCAATAAGTATCAGGGTTTGGGGATGCAATAAATGAAGTCATCCAGACATAGTAGAACTATATTATTATAGTGATTAGTTTTCTGGACATCAAAAGAGACAACAGTGGAGCATAACCAAGGGGACTTTATTAACACAAATCTGCAAACATCTCCATAGGAAGACTGCGCTCCAGAGTTCTCAACAACCCTAAATATGTATCAAGTAAGTCAAACCTATGCTTTCTGTGTGCCAGGGGAAGTCCAAAAGTTCCTGACCTCATTGCTGGAAGCAAGAACAAATAGGCACTGATTAGGCTCAAGTTAAGTGTATTTCACCTGAGGGCTCATTAACTGTGAGAGAAAGGGAATTGGGATGCCTTTTGAATGTAATAAAATACAGTGCTTGTACTGTGAAAAAAATACTGCCTTGATGGCAAAAAATGTATATAATGAGTTTTGTGCTAAAATTATAAAGAAACAGTTTAAGGAACAAATTTTCAACAAATAACAAGTAACAACTACAAGAGTTAATGTTAAGAAATTTTGCAATTACTAACATGGATAGCAGAAAATGTAGTACAAAGCAAAAGTGTAGCATAGTTCCAATGTATAGTATTAACTTATGCTATCATTGGCTATGTGCCAGAGGATGTTTAGTTTGTATATTAGAACAATTCCTTTGCTGAAAGGGTGATCAGGCATTGGAACAGGCTGCTCAAGGGAGGAGGTGGAGTCTCCTACCTGGAGGTGTTAAAAAAACCATGTGTGGACATGGCATTTCAGGACATGATTTAGTGGCCATGGTGGTATTAGGTCAATGGCTGTACTCAGTGATCTTAGAGGTCTTCCCCAGTTGAAATAATTCTGTGATTCTCTGTCATATGGTACGGAATATCCCTTCAGTCAGTTGAGGTCAGCTGTCATGGCTGTGTCCCCGCCCAACTTCTTGTGCACCCCCAGCCTCCTCGAGGAGGAAACATTCCTCTGTTATCAGCACTGTTTCCAGCACAAATCCAAACTGCTGTGCCCTACTGGTCACTGTGAAGAAAATCAACCCTGTCCTAACTAAAACCAGTACAGTGTTGAACAGAAGAAGCCTGATTAACAGATATGGAGATAAAACCCTTACAAGGGTAAGAGATACTAATAAATAAAGATGAAGCCTAATATTGATATTAAGTATGGAAAGAGTAAAAAAAAAAAGAACCTTAAAAAAAAAGGCATGGCAGATTATAAATATGGAGTAAAAACAAGATGGTAAAATATACTCTCTATTAAAAATTGAAACCAAACCAATAAAAAGGGAAAGGGGATAGTGATTCATCAGGAAACTCTCCTGAAGGTCAAAACAAAACAAAAAAAAGAGGCACCAAAAGGCCACTGGAAACTCTCAAGCGGAGTGTTTTGCTCCTGCTAAACACTGTGTATTTATTAATGCCTACACAGGTAGTGCAGGACTGTAAAAGGATAGATCAGATCCAGAAGGAAGATTTTTTTTTGTCACTGATATTTGCCCACATACAATTTTTCCTCAAATGAGACTCCTGTTCTTTGGTTAGTGCTTGCAACAACAGATGGTTGACTCACCAGCCCAATACAGGACACATAAACAAGTATCCCAGAAACATCACTCAAAAGGCTTAAATGTTGGAATCAGTTTATAAAACCCAGAGTGGATGAACCTTGGACAATTTCCATATTTTAAGGGAATATACTTTGTTTCTTTGAATCTTTCAAAACACGTACTCCAGGTGATTTAATTTTGATATCAATAAGCCTGTTGTGTGCAATTCATAATTTTCTAATTAGAACAATAATATCTCTGACTGTGCACTGGCACTCATAAAAATGAAGTCCATGTCAGAAGTATATATGAGGCAAGAGACCTGGAGCAGTTTAGTCTTGAGAAGACTGAAAAGAGATCATAGAAAGACTTATAAGTATTTATGGGGCAGGGGTAAAGAGAATGGGGCCAGATTCTTCTCACTAGTGTCTAGCAACAGGACAAGGGGCAATGGGCACAAACTGGAACACAGAGAATTCCATCTGAACATGAGGAAAAACTATACTTTGAGGATGACAGAGCACTGGAACAGGCTGCCCAGGGAGGTTGTGTAATCTGCTTCTCTGGAGATATTAAAAACCTTCCTGGATGTGATTCTGTGCAACTTGCTCTAGATGACCCTGTTTAGCAGAGGGATTAGACTAGATGATCTCCAGAGGTCTCTTCTACCCCCTGCCATTCTGTGAATCTGTGAAAAGATGGAGATTTAAGTAGCACTGAAGGGAAATGTGACTAAAACAGAAAATCACACAGTAATCACATGCTGGGAAATCGCTTACAGAATCTATCTGTAGCATCCTGGGAAGAAGGCCTTTAAAGCAAGTATAAAGGTGATATATTAGTTTGCATGGTGGATTTAGGAATAACATGGCATTGACACAAACATATAGACTTAGAGCAGTAAGTTTGCACTTTGCAGAACCAATGATAAGATAGACTTTTATAAGAGAAAAGAAGTAAAATGTCCATTCTTGAATAGAATAGAATCAAGCAGGTTGGAAGAAACCTCCAAGATCATCCAGTCCAACCTATCACCCATCCCTATCCAATCAACCAGACCATGGCACTAAATGCCTCATCCAATCTTTTCTTGAAAATCTCCAAGGATGGCAACTCTGCCACCTCCCTGGGCAGCCCATTCCAATGGCAAGTCACTCTGTGAAGAACTTCCTAACATCCAACCTGAAACTCCCCAGGCACAACTTGAGACTATGTCCCCTCATTCTGTTGCTGGTTGCCTGGGAGAACAGACTGACCCCTACCTAGCTACAACCTCCCTTCAGGTAGTTGTAGATAGCAATGAGCTCTCCCTGAGCCTCCTCTTCTCCAGGCTAAACAACCCCAGCTCCCTCAGCCTCTTCTCACAGGGCTGTGCTCCAGGCCCCTCACCATTTTTGTCAGCCTTCTCTGGACACCTTCCAGCAACTCCATATCTATCTTGAACTGAGCAGCCCAGAACTGGACACAGTACTCAAGGTGCAGCCTGACCAGTGCTGAGTACAGGGGACAGCCACAACCAACAAAAACAAGAGCCAAACCCCAGAAAGATCTTCTCTTGACAAAAAGTGGTCTTTTCCTTCACAGTGGGGAAGAAATTAGATAAATCAGCAGTCAGACTTTATTTTAATAGATGTACTGAGACAGCCATAAGAACAAGGAGTGGTCAGGTACAAGGTCAAGCAAAACAAATGGATTCATAAAATATGTCATATCTCTGCAAAAATGCATGTTAAGAAATATACAAACATGGAAAATATATTGCTGATATATTGCAGATTTTCCAAACATATGGCTTTGTCACAGAGGTACAAAGTCTGGAGACACAGTCGTAGAAATGACAGTCTTATCATTAAAATTAGGGAAGAGAGTCTTAACTAGATGGCCTAGAGGTAATCTTCGTTACCAAAATGCTACCCCGTGTCTGAAGTGATTTTATGCAGTTACTGTTGCTATTTTCTTCCAGGAGTGTTTCAATTAGCAAGTGCTCTGTATTAACTTACTGTGTACACACTTTAATGTAATATACCTTATTTTCAGCACCATCCATCCCTGAAGAGACCTCACTTAAATAGTTTTGAAACTCCTTCCAAATAAGGATGAACCAAATCAACCTTCCTCCTGAGTCAACAGAAAGCAGTATTTTCCACTGAGTCCTGGTGGAGTTAGAGAAAAGAAAGCTTACACCGATGCAAACCAAACTGTGTTTTAGAAAAGAAGTCCCTGAGGTAAGTACAAAAAAATTCCTCTGTGACACTGAGCACATCACAGAGTCTAAACCAGAGGTTTATTCTCAATGTATAGGTACAGAGAAAGTGTTTTTCTTAATAGAATCCCTGTGTTTAATTGGGACATTGGAGAAATATGAAAAATGCTTTCGGAATTGAATTAGCATGTGAAACGACTTTCCTTATGCATTGGGTTCAAGTGCCTCAAAAACAAGGAACAAGACAAGACTGTTCATTATAATTTGTTTAATTATTGAACCATTAGTGCCAAAGATTAGGGACACTGAAGAAGTTTAGCAAATAAATGTACTGGGAATAGACATTATATGCTGATTACTTCATGCTGGCTATACAAAATACCAATTTAACGTAATGGAAGCTTTCATTTGGGAACCAGTTTACAGACAATGCCTAAGTTTTGAAAGGGTATAGCTGCCTACTGAAAGCGAGGTCAAAAAGGTTGGGTGTGTAGGTACAAATGCCAAAACAGAAGAGCTGTATAAGTTACCCTGTTAGCTTTATGTTACCAAGTTTATCCGCAGTGATGTAAACAGATGGATGTTACCATAGATGGAATTAGTGCAATTTGCTTTTTCCAGGCAAGACATGCATCATTTTTCAGTGATTCCAACTTTTTTTTCTTCTTATTTTAGTTTCCCAAGAAAATGAAGATGTTAATAAGTGTGGGGTTCTTTTTCCTCTTCTTTTTCCACCCCCAACTCCCCAACCCCTCGCAATCAGTATGGAAAACAATGGGGGCATTGGAATTGTACAGATCATTCATAGATCAGTCTAGAGCTATAGCACATTTTTGCTGGATAGAATCCACTATGGGTTAAAGCAGAACAGAGTTGGACCTATATGTCGTGA
Source organism: Dryobates pubescens (assembly GCF_014839835.1). NCBI lineage: Eukaryota > Metazoa > Chordata > Aves > Piciformes > Picidae > Dryobates > Dryobates pubescens. The sequence goes on from NC_071622.1 coordinate 3,921,483, forward strand.
TAGACCCAGGTATCAGGTTGTATGTCCAAATTATGGTCCCAAGAAAATGCATGTAATAATTAGGCCCTTATGAGGTGCAATGAAAAAAGAATCTTTTGCTGAAAAAAGGAGAACATTTAGGCTACTAAAATAAATAGAAAGATCTCTTCAGGGATGAATGATGCTGAAAATAATGTATATTACATTAAAATGTGTACACAACAAGTTAATACAGATCACTTACTAATTGCAGCACTTCTGGAAGAAAATATCAACAGTAACTGCATAACAGCATTTCAGACATTGGGATAGCATCTTGGTAATTAAGGTTATGTCTAGACCATCTAGTTATGACTCTCTTTTTTTCAGAGGTAAACCACATTAAGCTATTTAGTTATGAAGTGCAGATTGTAAATATGAAACAACAGGGAGAGAGTAGAACATAAAGGATGCAATGAGCAGAAGTAGGTGATAAATATTGGCTTTGCTACTAATCAGGTAGTGTAAGTTCTGTGCTGCCTGGTTCACAGAATATTTTTCTCTCTGTATAATAAAGTACATTTTGTTGTGCTGGATGTCTGTCTAAAATGCCAAACAAACTGTCTTTCAGAAAAATTATATGGCACTGTTGCATTTCAATGTGTACTGGAAATCTGACAGGAATAATAAAAAAACCCCTCAGACAGGGAACTCAGCTAGTTCTTAAAGGTAAGCAGTGGGAATTGGGCTGCTAAACAGATTTCAGTTGCCCTTTATATATAACCTCTTTCAAGCCTGAACTTGTGCCTTTTATCAATATGTTTTTCCATCCACTTAGAGAAAAATAGTAAAATATCTGATAAGAATGACCTCCAATTCTTTGGGTATTAAGAAAAAGAGTAAAAGTAATAATATATCTTGCCTAGGCAAACAAAGCATCAAGAAAAGAAGAATTAAGAATGTGCTTTAGGCTGCTACTTAGAAAAAAATAGGAAGAAATGCACCTGTAAAAGAAGATCATTTAAAGGTCCATCTTGAGCTGGACATTTACTTAGCCTGTCCCAAATGTCCTGCTCCCTGCCTAACTGAAAATGTTCAGCTTTTCCTTGAAATCTAAGTTCTTATGATAAAGGTGAAAGTTTAACTCTATAATTCATTAATAAAACAGTTTAGGGTTTTTCTCTGAAGGTATAACATAAATATATTATATTTTTCTGGACGAGTCCCAGAGGCTGTGTTATAGTTTCTGCCAAAGAGACAGCATCAGAGACTAGAGAGTCTTGGCAGCAGAGGGAGAGGACAGGGCAAAAAGAAGTTCCAGCGAAGCAAGTGTTCATTCAGACCACCAATATACTAATTCTGGAGAGGTCAAAATTTGACTTCTGCCTACATTGGCAATATCTTTTTAATACCCAGCTGCAAATGTATTTTCAGCACTAAATTTTTTGATTTTTTTTTTTTTTCAATATAATGTTTCCCACCTTGGATGAAAACAGCTTTTACAATCTAAAGTGGGACTTGAGCCCCATATCCTAATATATAAAGCCATTACATTAACCAGGTGAGATGCTCCGTCATAAAAAAGATAACTACCTTTGCATAAATAACTCCTGACTATGCAAGCAGGGCTTGTCTTTGAAGGTGAGAGAGAACACTGTAGCTTATTGTATTGTGTGAATGATAAAAATGATATAAATTTATAGACCTGACTACAATGACCCCAGTGATGAGCTTTACACTTTAAGGGGAAAAAAAAACTTTTAAAGAACTGACATCATCATCAAACAATTTGTGTTTCTCGGTGAATCCACGAGCTGAGCCTGGTGTTTTAATGACTAGAAATCATGAATATTAAACTGGAGAAAAGTTGACAGTATTTAAATGAGCATCATTAAGAGACACATAAATTAACAGGATTTTTAGTTCTTGTGGAACCGCCGTTTCAATGTTAATTAAACAACTGGAGTGCTCTTGTGCATTCCCAGCAAACTGTCCCTAATGTGTTCTGCTGAATATCATTATGGGTGGCTGCCTTGCTGTTTAATTATTTTCAAGCTGATTTTTTTTCCCCGTTGCTGCAGTGGTTTTATGCTTGTCTTGCATTCAGAAGGTGATGGGGCTTAATCCCAAAGGAGTCTGTCAGTTTGATCTACATGTGGTGCTTATACTGAAATACCCATTTTTGTAACTAATAAAACATGCACATATAGTGTTGCTGCCTAACCCTGCTGAAAAAGCCCCACTATTGACTGCATTGTCTTTGTATGCAACAACCATTTGATGACTTACTGGGATTTTAGCAGTAGTTCTCTATCACAGTGGTAATCATTATTTATTCCATTCTGCACACGCAGGTGGTAAAGAATATGAATTTAGATATAGAGGAGGGAAGCAAAATAAGCCTGAGATCTAGTTATTTTATAAATGTGAAGGGAAATGCTACACTGTGTGCTGTATCTGTTTAGCAAATTCACAGTTTCTTTACCTCTGTCTGCTTTATATATGTGTGCATCAGGAATTAAATCTTGGACTTTCACCTACCCTTTTCAGTACCACATCTGAAGGGAGAACAGGCTCTGTTTGATTTTCCTTGATTCTCCAATAGACCTTGCCTTGCCAATCCCCTGTAACTGGCTCTGCATCCTTCCCTTCACGTGGCAGCCAGCACTCCACCTGCCTTGCAGGAGTTCCCACACCACGTATGAAGGAGGTACTGCCTCAGATTTTCACATTTATCCACATCCCACATTAGGCTGCTTGCTGTCCCAGAGGCCGGCCATAAAGCTGTACGGACTTTTGGGGTCCAAGACCACCTCTGCTACTCAGGTATTTGCCCATCCTACTTCTTCTCCTTGTTAGGTGGTTGCCCATATGATCTTCTCTCTCCAAGCCCAGGCAGATTTCTACATTTAGCACACACAGGTAAATATCCTAGCTAAGCTTATCAGAGACATTATAGTGTGCACTCTAATCCAATGTCAGGTGCTGATGTAGGCTGCATATGTAGGGGCTGCTGAGGATTATTCCATCTTCAGCCTATCTTCAGCCTACAGTTCTACCAGTCTATGTTCTACCCTTTCTGGGCTGCACAGGCAGGACAGAGCACGGCTATAAATATTGAGCAAATGTCTTTTATGTCATGTACTACTGCCTTGCTTCCTGCAGCATCATTAAGACCAGAGGATGCTGCTTTCAAGTTATGGCTGTGTATTGCTGAAGCCAGTCAAATCTAAGGGGTTCCTTAGAGGCTCTTAATGCATTCTTATGCCATTTAACCTCAACTGGCCAACAGCCTGGCTTGCACAATAGAGGCTTGGTTGGCTACATGACAAACTGGTGGGTGGCCAGCCTGAGTATCAGAAAAGGTCTTTTTAAACTTGTGAGTTGAGGAAGGAAAAGAAATATCCTAGTTTTCAGTCCGGAAGTCAGACTTGGTAGTTGGAATTGGACTTGGAGTTGGCCAAGGAGTACAAGTGTTAAAACAGCTCTACCATCCTACATATATGTACTGCCTATCATTGTGTATATGCACTTACTAGTGGCAACAGCGGCTTTCCCCATGGATTTCAGCAATCCATAGAGATAATATACATAGTGTTACTGTGTTGAAGTTAACAAGAAATAAAGTTGATGGAAATTAAAGTCTGATATAATCTTCAGCTGTAGAATTATTTTTCACTCTGAAAAAAACTTTAAAGTGAATTTTGTTGGAAATATAACTGAACATTTGTTGATGGAGGAAAAGTATTTTACATCCAGACCTCAATTTAATTAACTAAAAGTTGTTTCTGAGTGTTTTTTCCTTCCTACCTACTTACTCACAGTTGCCTGTATTAATAGAAACAGTTGATAGATGTCTTCAGGGGAACTTCCTATCTAATTAGTGGATTTTTTTCATGCTGCATCTTGCCAATAAAAACAAAATTAAAATAACTAAACAAAGCTAATTATGTAGTGCTTTGAAATACCTGTCACATAGCTGAATGTACATTTCCTCCTCCCCTTATTGCACATTATATCACTTAATAAGCATTTATGCATGATGTATTTAACTTTGTATGGAAAGTTGTTGTTATGGGAGGTGATATCCAGGTATTTTACGGACTGTTCTTGACTGGGGCAACAAGAAATGAGGTAGTTTTAGTGTACAGAGTAAGCAGTCATGTTGTGCAAAAAAGTTCTTGGCTTTATTTGTTTAGACTCATATCCTTGGAGATCCTTACCCTGCCCCAAATCTCCAAATAGTTGATGACTAGGAAATAGCATAGAGTCCTACATGTCTGGGTGTGAGCTCTGATCTGGATCAGATTTGGTACATGATTTAGCCTTACTTAGGTTTGAGACAATGGGAAATTATCCTCTCATATGCCATCTCGCAGAAGGTATAAAATAATCCATGTTTTGAGTCTTTGGTATCTATTTAATAGATTATGTTTTCTATATTCTCTCCAGATTTGTTCCAGATTATATAAAAAAATAGTGCAATGTGATGTTGTTTCAATTTGGCACAGGTTAATAACAGAGTTTATCTGCAGGTAGACCAACTCTTTGGTGAGTCACCTGCTTAATGAACTTTTACCAACTTTGACCATTCACTTAGGATTTCGTGACTACAGGGAGAAGGTCAGAGGCCTGTTCAGTTATATTCTATATTGCATTGGGAATTACAAAGCTCACTGAAAACCTATGGGATACAGCTGCCAGAGTGGGCAGTTCTATTTAAGCAGGGATGGGGTGTGTGTGTCAATTCTTATTGCTATTTACACCAGGAGGAAGTTGTAAGCATCAGCAGCAAGTGCAGATAGTTGCATGGTGCTGCTAGTGCAAAGGCAAACAGAACTGTACTGGATGCAAATCTTTGCTACAAGTTTCAGTAAGGAGAATGAGAAACCAAACTAGAACCAAACCTTCCCCTTCAGGCTGGCCAGCTAGCAGCACCCACAATAATGAAGGAATCAAAGTAGGAGGCAGGCTTTCCTTTGCACAGAAATTCGTAGGAGGAAAAATTTCAAGTCTATAAACTGAAAACAGAGTCTCAGGGGTCATGTCAAATGCAAATTCCTACCACTTGAAGGCTGCAACTTATGTTGAAGGGTGATGATCTTCATTTACATGTATTACAATGGTAACACTTGTATGATTCTGGTTCATTAAACCAACTTTTACATTTGTCTCATTTGAATTTCTAGAACATGTCTAGTACAGGTCTATACATTCTGGTCTTTCTTTAGCATAAAGAATTTCAGAATGAGGATATCTGTGTCATCTTATTCTTTTTTTCACAGTCTCTCTTGTCTTTAAGTTCCTTAGTAAGTAGCACAGACCACAAATAGTTATTCTTGAACACAAGACTGTATGCAAAAGAGTTTACTGGGCCAGTAAAGGCTCAGGTACTGTTTTTCAGGTGCTGAGTGTTTTACAGACATTTTCTGTATCATTTAAGTATCCCAAGTTGCAAATGCTGTCTGGTCAACAAGGCATTGGAAAGTTTTGTAAGCCATCACAGTAACAAAGGCATTTTCATAGCTGTGTCTCCCTATTTTGGATTTTCTTCTTTGCTCTTTTTGAAGATTTCATTTACCTGCCTGAAGATCATTCTGAAGATGGCTGCAGGTTTTACAGCAGAATCCTATATCCTAATTCTTGCGTCTGCAAAGTGAAGCAGCTGTACGTTTCAACTACTTTTCCTTCAGTCCATGACATCTTTGCTACTGGTAATCTTTAGGCATTAAACATATGGATAGATTAAAAAAAAAAAGTTTGTTTCTTTTTTTCTGTAGATAGATACACTATTTAGTTTTGTGGTTCTGTGACTAAAATGGAGGTGTAATGAGTCCTGTGTTCCAGATCCTGAGTGCTATTGTATGCAGAGGTCTGAGGATATGCTTGGTAGATGAACTCTCATCTGAGTAGCTTTAAAGACTGACCTGCTTGCTTGAACCAGCTGATATGAGTTCTGGTTACTGAACAGGGAAAGCTGAATTGCCTGCCCTGTGGTGTGTATGTTCATTTATATCCATATAAATTCTGATTCTGTCCCATTTTACACTCTTCATACAGGTGCCAGTGATGTAACAAGGTGTTGGAAACCTGGCCTAAACTCACCATCTCTTTTTTAATTTTTAATTGCCTTCCACAGCAGACTTGAACAAGGTAACAAAACTGGGGGTTTGGCACATTCACTCTTCTGAAAGAATCTGGGATAGTGTACCACAGGCAAACCAGTCCTTGGACATCACCACTTGCAGCTTGTGCAGCTTATAATGCGCAGGTATGTGCCATACATGCTTACAGTCTCTGGCAGATTAGGCAAGCCAGGTCAAGGTTTCCTCAATGTGCAGGAGGAAAGGGGAAGGTTGCAGTTCCATTGCTTAGGAAGTTGTTGCAAGCCTATAGAGCAGTGAAGTGGAAAGCAGGGAATGCACAGAAGGGAAAAATCCAGCAAGCAATATGAGGGCTTGAGGACAGCCTAATGAATGGGAAATGGTCTAGGGACAGGAAACTAGAGAGACAAGTAAGAGCTGAACCCTTCCTTTAGTGTTTGGGTTTGCTGATGCCTGCTTCTGGATATGAAAATTCTGAAACTAAATTCCAGATCAACTGAACTAAACATATGCCCAAATCAAACATTCTTTTCCTTTGGTATCTCACCTCTGAACTTCTTCCACTGCCATGCTAATGCCCTTACGTAACAAGCCTGGGCTGCATAGGTGCACTTCTGCTTGGAGCTGCACAAGTGACCCTGCAGTCCCTGGGAGCAGATGGCACTTCTGGGGCAGTGTCAGGTGCCTGGCCAGGCTGGGTCCTGTGTGTCCAGGAGAGCTCTGGTGATTTGCAGGAGGTTTGTAATTACAGTGTTGTGAAACAAAAGGCTTCTGAGCAGGAGCGTACAGCTGACTCCATCAATTGAAATTCAGGTTTTCAACCAGCAGTAATCTGATACTCTTTGCCTCTGCCGTTCTGAGCTGCTCCAGCATGCACATCAGAGCAGTATACAAAAAAATCAGACAGAAACCAGCTTTTCAGAAAGCTTTCTTTGTTCAAAGCTTTTTCTGTTTATTTTTCCTGCACACAGTGACGATTTTAGTTAAAATAACATTGCATCATTTGGTGCAGGTTACCAGATAATTGGGGAGTCTTTAAAGCGGATTTTCAAGTTGAGAGTAATGGAGACAATTTATAGTAGAACAGATGGTTGGCCTTCATTTGCCTGTTGACAGGTAGCGTGTTGTCAGCACTTCAGGTTGTTATCATACAGAGAACAGCAGTTCAGAATCTTAATTGGGACCCAAAAGGATATACTCTACAGCTTTTTTCCTGGGCATTTACAGGCACAGGAAGACGTACAAAAGAAAATGGGGAGAGGAATGAAAGCTGATGTAAAAATATGATTCAAATGCAAAAACGTTGAGTCTGTGCTTGATGATTTCAGCGTGCACATCTTTTGATGAGAAGAATGCAAGGACAGAGAGGATGAAAGAGGTCAAAAGAGTACTTTTTCCTGTGCAGGAGGTATTGCCAGGGTTTTCACATCCCCACACAAAGTGCTTCCTATTGTAGCAACCACAAACAGTTTGTCAAAGCAGGCGGAACAAGCTGTGCAAGCAGCTATGCAGAACACCTGGAAGAAGTTTAGGGAAAAGGAGAGATTTCTGAGTGAATTTTTTTCCACTGTGATTCGGATGTTCACTACGTCAAGCAGGAAGCAGATGAAATCGTGTTTTCTGAGGCAGCAACATTGTGATTGCTTATAATGTGCTTGTCCTGGCAGGAAGAGCGTGCAACAAAATCGGTAGCACTTTTTAAATAGCAAGGTTTGCATTAAGTGTTACAAATCTATCTCTGGCTTTGTGGTCTTCATAGTTTATTTGATGTATTTACTTACTTTACTTGTTTTGATAAACTCCTCCTGGGAGTTTGTGTTTTCAAAAAGTCAATGGTTGCAAAGAGTTTGAAGAAGAGATGCTTGCTTGGATAACTAAAGTACGTGCTGGCAGGAAAAAAGCTGGAGGTGTGGTCTGAAGGGAATAAGTTCCTCTCATACATGCTACCTGGAGAGATTGCCCTGAATATTGTCAACCTTTCTTCTTCAAATATTCTTTACCTCACACATCCAGTTGTGAACTCCTTTCACAACTCATTATTTTTGAGGGCTAACGTTGTGCTTAGCCCGAGTCACTAGCATGTAATTCCTGCTAAAGAACTAACAAGCTATGGAGGACTGCTCTCTTTCAGAAATGAAATCAAAGTCTAGAAGTCCATCACATCCCAGCTGTGATATATTCCCAAGGAAACCATCTCAGTTAAGCATACAGCTGAGGCATATTCTCCATCGGAGAGGCACATGCTGCTGTATTATTTGGGAGTGGAGTATTTTAAAAAGCTTGAATCAATCCTAGCCACTGCCTTCTCAGATCTCGGAAAAAGAGAAAAAAACAAAGAAAAAAGTTAACACCTGTGATACAACTTTGTTTTTAAGAGTAATGAAACATCAAAACATGTCCTTATAGAACTCTGAGATGCTACAGAGCAGTACAACAAACACCTATTGCTGCAGACATTTAGAATAGAATAGAATAGAATAAACCAGGTTGGAAGAGACCTCCGAGATCATCGTGTCCAACCTATCATCCAACACTAGCCAATCAACTAAACCATGCAACCAAGCATCCTGTCAAGCCTCGCCCTGAACACCCCCAGCGATGGCGACCCCACCACCTCCTCAGGCAGCCCATTCCAGTGGGCAATCACTCTCTCTGTGTAAAACTTCCTCCTAACCTCCAGCCTAAACCTCCCCTGGTGCAGCCTGAGACTGTGTCCTCTTGTTCTGGTACTGGTTGCCTGGGAGAAGAGACCAACCTCCGCCTCACTACAACCCCCCTTCAGGTAGTTGTAGAGAGCAATAAGGTCACCCCTGAGTCTCCTCCTCTCCAGGCTAAGCAACCCCAGCTCCCTCAATCTCTCCTCATAGGGCTTGTGCTCCAAGCCCCTCACCAACCTTGTTGCCCTTTTCTGGACATGCTCCAGCAAGTCAACCTCCTTCCTAAACTGAGGGGCCCAGAACTGGACACAGTACTCAAGGTGCAGCCTAACCAGTGCAGTGTACAGGGGCAGAATGACCTCTCTGCTGGCCACACTGTTCCTGATGCAGGCCAGGATGCCATTGGCCCTCCTGGCTGCCTGGGCATTTCAGGAACATGTGGGAGATGCATGCAAGCTGGATTAGAAATAGAATCTCCTCTAGCAAGCTGCTTAATTTCTTTTTCTTTTGCAATCCACAAATGATATTTTCATCCTCAGAAAAGAGGGAGAGAACTTTACACTGGCTGACAAGTGTGAGAAATTCACTCCACTGTCCCTTGCTTTGCAGATACAGAGCTGACCTGTGCTTTCAGCAAGCACTGCTTCCTCAGCTGGGCACAACGACTGGACTTTGCATATTCATTCTACAGCAAAGTTTGGACACTCCCTCTTTTGCCCTTGCAAAAGATTATTATGGCCAAATCATTACTAAAAGCATATATTTAGTTGGCTTCCACAGACAAAATGTTAGAGGATTTTCTTCTGAGTCAGTGATATAGCTTCAGTCCAGAGTGTTTCTGGAGCAATTCTGAGTCCCTACAAAATTACAGTACAGTTACTGAGCTTACCAGTCTGTGCAAAATCAAGCGGGTGCCAAATTTTGGACTGAGAGCCATAGCATCAGTGCATGGGATCAGTGACACTCAGCTCTAGGCAGATGAGATGTACCATGAAATTAGCAGGCTTACTCATGCTGAAATCTGTACATGCCTTGGTGCTTTGAATGATTGGAGCCAAAGTCATGTTTTGATGCACAATGCGGGTGTAATACAGGTACCTGAAGGGGGCCTACAGGAAGGATGGAGAGAGAGTGTTTACAAAGGCTTGTGGTGACAGGACAAATGGCTTCAGACTAGAGAAGGGCAGATTGAGACCGGATATCAGGAAGAAGTTCTTCACTATGAGGGTGGTGGAACATTGGAACAGATTGTCCAGGGAGGTGGTTGAGGCCCCATCCCTGGAGATATTTAAGGTAAGACTCAGTGAGGCCCTGGGCAGCCTGGTCTAGCTGGGAATGTCCCTGCTGACTGAGGGGAGGTTGGACTAGATGACCTTTGGAGGTCCCTTCTGGCCTGGATCATTCTATGATTCTAAATAACAACGCTAACAACTGGTCTGCTCTTCCCCACTGCTGCATTTGTTTGTGCATCTGGAAGGTCATGAGTAGGACAAAAGCATCACTTATTTACTCTCTTTCTCATTCAGACATTGGAAACTTTGCTGAACCTGAACTACAGAAATTAGCTGAGCTCAGGTGATGCAAACAAATTCTCACCAGGAAGCAAATGAAGGCCTCCTGATGATGTTTGTGAAAAATTGGGTCGAGGTGAGTTCCAAAAGTGCTGTTGATTTTACATCCTTTATTGGCCTTTCTGCCATCACTGCTCTCATTCAGTGTGCCTGATTGTATTAACCTCCTACACAGGCCTCCCCATCTGACACAAAACTGTGTACCTTGCAATCTTTGCCAAAAACTTGTTTAATTTTAGGCACCTCTAACAGCCATATGCACAGTGTGATGTGGTAAACAGTTGTAGAAGTCAGATATATGGGAAAAGGACTAATTTCTGTTTTATGGCCAAGAACAGATGAAGGATTTATGCTAATATTAAACACAGGTACACTAAACCTCTGTCTGCTTTGGCTGCTCTTAAGCAATTATCCTGTATCTGGTGTTCTATCCTGCAGAAGTATGAGCAGATGCTTGAAGACTACCTTGCTGAGAGGGATGAAAACACAGAGAGGGTGGTATTTGACAGATAGCTCACCAAGAGTGTACCATACTCATTTGCCACTGAACCTCAGGGACAACATAGAGCTCAAGGATTTGTGAGGGGTAGGAACGTAATACCTTGTCTGTAACACAGCAAGCCCCTCCCAGCCAGTGCACAAGTGCCCCTGGCTCCCAGCTTCCTTGGGGAGCAATGCATGGAGTATGTGAGGTCAGAGAGCCAAGGGCAACGCTTCATATGTCCTTGTTCCCATCCTGCACTCCAGGCAAGTCAGGCGTATTCTTCCCCCCAGTTATCCTCAATTAATAATCAAGCAGTTTTGTTTGTTTATTTATTTTTTTTAGTTTCTTTTTTTTTTCTTTTGTTTTAAAAAACTCCAAATGTTTGTCTTTCCCTTCCATTTTCTTTCCTTACTGTAACATTTTCTTGTAATAGTGGAAAGCATTTCTTCATTGTTTGGACTAATTTCCAAACAGATTAAAAACTGTTGTAGCAGTCAAGCTTCAGTTCCTTCGTTTATTAGATTCAGAAGACAGCAAATTCCTTAAAACACAGATATAAACAATTATGGTAATGCATTCTGATTTTATAATTAGTTTTCATCACATGAAACATATAGGTTTGGGCTTAGATTATTTTTTTAATATCCTCCTCTCCTCACAGCTTTGAGTTTGAAGTTCACACTTTGCTTGCTCCCAGTCCTTTGTGGACCGTGTAGTAAGGAATAGAGACTTTCAGTGACACCAAAATGTAGAAGAAAAGGTCACAAATGCTGAAACAGAAAATAATTTGCTGTAAAATGCGTGCAGTGTATCTGGTCATTGGTTTAATCACGCATCTTTAAAAATAAAAATAAAAAAGGGAATTGCATAAACCTTGGAGTGCCTTCTCAAAATTCCTGTTCTCATTTCGCAGCGAGATCAAAGCAAGAGCGAGGTAAGTCACACAAGCATTCAGAGTCCAGGTGAAATCATTCACAAATGGTACTAGTGTCTGGAGGAGAGGAAAGTTGCTCTTTTCACAGTGAGAGATAGAGAAGAAGGGTTTGCCTACAGACATAAATATGAAATTCTCAGCTACTTCATGGTGAGCCTGACCTTGCCCAGCTAGAGACAGTGAGATATTTGCTAGTGACTTTTGTGGGCACAGAATCAAGCTGTCAGAGCTTTGCTGAAAGCTGAATTTGGACTCTTGTTATTACATACAACAAGACCTTCTTCATTTTTGTTGTAATTACTTTTGTCTTGCATATCCAGAAGGATGGGAAATGAATTTTATTAATACATTGAGAGTGTAATGATCATTAAAGAATAAAGAAAGGATTATAGTATTCTGGTGCAGTCCTCCCACACGGAACCCCGAAACCTAATTGTAGCCCTTGAGGGTTTGAGCATTGCCCTGCTTAATGATAATTTGTGTCACTGCTCCAAAAAAAGAAGTGGCTGTTAGGGCAGAAAAAAGCTCTGATGAACAATAGGAAAGATTAAATTAACATGAATGGGCAGAAGCCCCATATGTGATCATGGGATCCATTAATTCCAGGAGAAAGAGGGAAGTATTAAGACCATTGTACAAAACACTGATGAGTTTTGAGCAATCTCATCTGTATAATTCTCAGCACTTACCTTCAGTGAAACTGAAGTCTAGCTGAAACAGGTGCTGGAAAGGACAGTGAGGTGACAAGGGGGATCTGCAGAGCATGGCTGACAACTGGGAATGTATCTATTCTGTGTATTGTGGTACAGCAAAGAAAGCCTTGAGCTAGCACCTGCCTGAGCTAGTACATCCAGATGGTGCACTCAAATGTGGAAATAGCAGCATCAGTGTAGCCCTGAACCTCAGCTGAAGCACCCTGCAGTGCAGGTGTGGAATGGAATGGAATGGAATGGAATGGAATGGAATAGAATAGAATAGAATAGAATAGAATAGAATAGAATAGAATAGAATAGAATAGAATAGAATAGAATATGGTTGGAAAAGACCTTTGAGATCAAGTCCAACCTATCACCCAATACCATCTAATCAACTAAACCATGGCACTAAGTGCCTCATCCCATCTCTTCCTAAACACCTCCAGTGATGGTGACTTGACCACCTCCCTGGGCAGCCCATTCCAATAGCCAATCACTCTTTCTGTGAAGAATTTCTTCCTAACGTCCAGCCTCAACCTCTCCTGGCACAGCATGAGACTGTGTCCTCTTGTTCTGTTGCTCAGGTGGAATGCTGTGCTGAAGCAACTTTCCAGCTGTCTAGAACTGGATGTGGCTCCTATGGAGGCCAGTTTGGACAGAGCTCTTCTCCTTGGGTTGTGGCACACCCTAAAAGCTTGCTGAACCTACAAGTCTAGGCTGAATGGATAAATGGGTATCATTTCTCTCTTTGTAAGGATATATGCTGAATTGTGTACACAAGCACACAAGGGTGAGTGAAGAATGGAGAGAGAGAACTAGTTAAACCTGGGGCAAGAATAAATGTATTTACACTGGTGATGAAAGCAATAGGAGCTCTAACGGGCAGAGAAGCAGTTTTACAGGGGCTTTACATTAAGAACATTGAATCTGGTTCACAGCAGATGTTGGCTGCCTTCATGAGTAAGTTAAAAAATGCACTGGCCAACAACTGAAGATTCACAGATTCAAAGGCCTTCCAATTCTGTATCCCTCCTTTGGACATTTGTTGGATAAAATAGTGCACTTGGAGGTAAGAGCTGTGCAAGTGATGTCACATTTCCTGGGTAAATCCAAGTCCCCAGTGAGTGCCAGAATGCACAGTAAATTCCTTAGGGGCAAGAATTCACAGGGTCTCCTGGGTTGCATAGCAGGGTCTAACATACCCATTTGGATTTTCTGGCTGAATGCAAACAACACCTATCACTTTTAAAACATTTTATAAGCATATCTCAATGCAGCCTAGAAAGAACATCTGCATCTCATAGATAAGCCAAATATTTTAACCAGCAGGCACAGAGAAGTGAAATGACACAGCTAGGGCTGCAGAGGACAAAGCTGGAAAGAGACTCCAAGTTTTTTGTGTTCCAGTGACAAGAGGCCAGTTGAAAACAGCATCTGCTTTGCACCAGCTGGCACTTGAGAGGGTAAATAAGGGTCCCACATGTCTGTGCCTTTTAAACTCATGTCTGCAAATGTAGGAGACAACTACAGTATTACCAATTACAGTTGTACAGTCACTTCCGGGAGAGAACTGTGAGGTGGCAATGATTTATAGCACATGGTGATGTCTGTAAAGCCTGGACACAGGGAGTTCCAACCACCAAGCTGTGGTTCTGTGGTACAGAGATTGCTACACAGTCAGTGTATATGGCAAAAAAAAAGCACAGTGTGAATTTCTGAAAGCTTCATTGAACTTATCCAGTGCATAGTATTGCCACTGGCTGATGTCAGCTGATGCCCTGAGATCTGCACTAGAGCACTGGTTCAGCATGAACTAAATCTCTCCTGTATGACTATGATCTGAACCCTTACCTCCCAAGTTGTCACTGGTCCTACATCTGATCTCGATTCATTTATGATGGGCTTGAATAAAAGTTCTTACAAGTACAGAACATGATAGCTCCTTATCTGTGGCAGTAGATAATCCTGCATAAAAGGCTGGTTAGTATAACACAGTAAAGAACTGAAGCTCTGCTGACATGAAGAACTTTGTATGCTTGTGTAGGGCAAGGCTTACAAGGTGAGTCATTGTTGTGCTGATATGCATGGGGAAATAATCAGACTGGGGGACAGGACCCATCTGAGATCAGCGTTAAGGTATGCTGAATATATGCTGTGCATGTTTAATCGCTACGCCAAAGGCAGTATCTATGTATTTGTTTATTTTGCACTTCAAGGCACTTTAGACAGACTAGAAGAGACAGAGACAGTAAGGTTAAATATTGAGGGTGGAGATTTAGCTGTGTGGATCCTATTAAGGTTAATGGAAGTTGTACCACAAAGTCCCTTCCTGTCATCTAGTGAATAGTCAGTAACCCTTGTACAGTATGCCTTAACAAGAGTTTAGTCATGAACAGCAGCAGTGCTAGACATAAAACTCATTTGATGAGCTAAATGATTATTTTAAGGACATCAGGTTCTGTTGTAGTTGGTATTATGTTCAGAAACTGAGACAAATGAAGAGTTAAAGGAGGAGATTGAGTTTCTGTTTTCCCATCTGAGATAATTTTATAAGCCTTATGAGGCGTCAGTTCTCAGTATTATTCCTAGGAATATATCATCAAATTCTTATCCTCTCCTGTTCCAAATAGTTCCTGAGAAATTTAGGCCACCTTATCTACATTGAGAGCTAAAAATGTTGAACCTTTGGCATGACCTGAGCTGCAGCTGAAGTCCAGTCAGGATATGACTTTTCTCTTAGATGTGGTACTCTGAGGTCTTAGGCCTGAGATGCTGTTTCTGTAGTATCTGCGTGCAAAGTATTCTCGCGTGCCTTGCATTGCACACTGGACTGTTAGATTTCTTTCTGGTGTGCCACAACAGAAGACACATGGGCACTTTTATGCAATAATCAAATCTCATTGGAATATAATGAAGCTGCAGAGACCCTTGACTGAGCAAATTTGAATCCTCCAACATTGGAGCACCCATAATTCTCCTGAAAATGCCTTCCCATTATAGGACCCTTGCCATTTCAAAAGTGGCTTTTAAATTCTCTATTTACAGCAACTCTGTTCACCTGTGACAAGATAAGGGTTAAAAAGCCTTCCCACCTGTAGAAGAAAACAGTAGATTATCAGCCTTCTCCTTCTCAGAAACATCCAGGACAGAGGTCAGCTGAACCTTTAAGTGAGTCAGGGCTCATTTTCTCTAACATAATCATATGTTTGTTGATGGATTCAAAGAAAATTGCCCAGTACTTGCAGGGTTAAATCACTAATAATGATGTTAGTAGTGATCTGGCTGGTGAAGTATAATTCCCCTGAGATCACCTTCTCTAAGAAACACAACAGCATGCTGTGGTGCTTTTTGAGTAGAAGGCATTATGCCCTGGTTTCCTTGTGGATTAGGTGACTACTTCAGCATCTGACCCTTTTTGTGGCACATAAAGTTCAGACAGCTTCTCAGTGAGGTGATAAGAATGGGACATTTGCTGTTATCTATCTTTTGTCTTTATTTGTCTTCATTATCAGTTTTTGGTAACCTTGGAGAAACAAGTTACAGCAACTATCAGCCCAGATGACAAATTTGCAAGCAGGCCAGTGTGAGAGCTGAAGAATCTCATCTGAGGTGAGTCCCTGTTCCTCTTGAATAATGCACCTTTGCAGACTTCACTCTTCAGGATGATTTGATGTAGCAAAAAGGTGTGGAACAGGGAAATCCAGGCCCAGGTAATTCAGCTCACGTTTAAAAGGAGGTTTTGCTTGTTGATTAGGTAATCCTTCTCTAGGAAATGCACGGCACCAACTGCTTTTCATGCTAGATTAGTGCTCCTGTGGTCAATTTGCTTTTACTAATGTCAGGGCCCCATGGAGCAGGTTCATCTGTCGCATAGCAACTGCTTCAGCAGCAGTGGAGGTAGCCATGCATAAAAGATTACACATGATGGCAGGGCACAAGTGTGAAGATTTTCAAAATTAGATACAATCTCAGCATGAATATGAACTGCAGAATTGACATGGAAGGATTTTTTTTTTTCAAGTCATCAAGTTTCCATATTTATCAGAAAAAAAAAGAAAAAGAAGTGATTTAACTGCAGTGCATGTAAAAGGAAGAAAATGCAGAGGGCAGTAATTTGGAAAAAGCAGCAAACAAGCCAGTCTCTGTATACAAATAAATGTAAACAGAAAGCCCCACACAGTTTCTGCCAACTGTGAAGCCACCTTCAGTTCCATGCCATGGATGCCCTTAGGAGAGGAGAGGATCTGCAGTACTTTATGTACATTTCAAAAGGTCACACTCTAAAATGTCCCACATTCACTAGTAAGAACAGGTGAGATAACTTACATGACTTCATTTACAGTGGACCTCTGAGCAAAATGTAAAGCTCCCACATCCTGCTCCGGGACTCTTGTCTCCCTTGCTACCCTCTTCAGAGGAGCAGGGACATTTTCAGCTTTTACTGTTTGCTTTACACGTGGCTTCCACTTTGTCACACAGTTGAGCTTTCTTGGACGTTTCTTTTCAGATTGCACTCAATCTTTTCTCTTAAAAGATGGACATAGGGAGAGAGAGATTGATTGATTAGTCATTTTAAAAGTGGTATGTCAAGGACTGTGTTGTTTTGTTGTTAAACCAGATTTTTCTTCTCTGTCTCTAAAATAGAGGAAGAGTGAGAATTTGAAGATCTTTGTATTTGAAGAGCCTTGCTAATTTGACACACTGCTTTTGCAGGGAAGGTTTGTTTTTGTTTTGTACTCTTCTTTATGCCCTGTTACTGGGAGGACAAAAGACTCAGCTCATGCTGCAGAGTACTGTGGCTGATCCTTTTGTATGCAAGACTAGCAGACTTGCTTAAAACAGGAACCTTGGAGGTAAATCAGGCTAATGAAGCAGCTGTGAGAGGCAATGTGCATTATTTTGTATCCCACAATGCTTTTAAAGTCAACACACATGCAGTACCAAGTATTTTGTAGCCTAAGATACCTTTAGGAGCTCCATGAGAAAGCTGTTCATCTAGTTTCCTCAGTGCTTTCGTTTAACTGATAGCAATTAACTCTCTTTTCATAGTAAGGAATGTAGGAGCCATTTCATTCTCTGGATAAATTTTATCTAGGCAAGAAATTGTATTATGACAGTTGCTATCCACGATGCTAAAACGCTTTTGTTAGGACAATTACAGCTCTTTTTACTCTAGGCTGAAAGAGAAAGTGAAGAGCTAGCTTTGAGAGAGAGAAAACAGTTTGTGAGGAATGGGCTTTTGCTGCAACGAGATCAGGGTCTTCTGGATTAATCTTCGGATTATACAGATTTTCCAAGGATAAGACAGCTAAGTCATCCTCCGTCTCTAAGGAAGGCAGCATTGTAGCTGCTTTGGCTAATCTAAGACAACAGCTTTTCCCTTGGAGGGTGCCAGTAATCCACAAGATTGGTAGATAAAATAATTGAAGTTCTCAGGGGTTAAGTTTAGAGACTGTAGCCATGTTTGCAAGAGCGGCAGCTTATTAAACTGACAAAACCACACTTCAGTACCCACTGGCCCTTCCTCAGCTGCCATCACAGTGTTATTTCCTTGGCATGTGTTTGGGGCATTCTGAGTGGAAGGGACGGCAGGAGCGAAAGGTTGGAGCCCTGTAACAGCCAAAATTCTTCCTTGACATATAAGATTGATAGTACTGCACAGTTCAGCTGTGTTTACCTACTTGACACATCTAGGAATATTCTAGATTGTGATGATGAGGGTTATCCTACTCCACACAACAGAAATGCTTTACTATCCTTGTTTCTAAGTGGGAAACTGAGGCATAGACTATTTATGCTTCCTTTCATTAATTGCATAGGAGGGAGGAAAATCCCCAAACTTTATATCTCATTTTATACTTTAACCAGCCACAGCCTTTTCTCTCATACCTAGCACAGGACTTTAGAGTCAGTAGCTGGCGTGACTTCATAGGCAAGGTGATTTCATAGATATGAATAACTAACTGTGTGCTTGTGCCCACAGCCTGACACACAACATAAAGCACATTTAGACCACAGACCCAAGGGCCCTCCATCCCTCTTTGCATCACTGTCTTTGTGAATGAGCATAAGCATGCCCAATCCTGTAAGCCACAGCAGTATTTCCTGTGATATCTAGTTTTTGACTCTTCCCTTGCATGCACCTCCGGAGGCCATGGAGCAATTTGCCTTGGGAATAGAAAACTATTACCCAACCAACCATTTGTTCAGGTTTGGTCCTGTGAAAGGTGAAAGAAAAAGACTCTCTCAGTGCCCACCAGCCCTGAATCTTTTTGTGTTCAAAGAGCCTCATCATTAGCCTTCACTGTTTGTGGACATCTAACAAATTTAGACTATATTTTGAATAAAATACTTAAATAGTTTTCATCCTCTCCTTACAAGATATTGCCAAGGGCTTATTTTCTATCCTGCACTTGGACTGCCAGCTGTATAAGACCAGCTCTAACTTAACTCAGAGCACATTTGGCACTCAAGTCCTTCCCTGTCAGAGTGAGAGCAGAAACATGCTGCCATTTCCCTGTAACTATTAATAGGAGACTTATCATCATCTTCCTTCTCCGATGGGGAGGTGAATGTAAGGATAAGAGTCATGTCTTGCTGTCTAAATCTATTTAAGTTCATAATTATTATGCTGCCATAACAAACCCCAAGTGTTTCTTAAATGTATATACATTGTACAAACACATGCAACATAGATGGATTCTTTAATTCCTCTTTAAATGGTCCTTTATTCACACACACAGAGGAGAAAAATAGGAAATACCCAGACTGACTCATATATGGATTTACATTGTCCAGTCCCACCTTTAACAACAATCTGTGCCAGTTCCAGAAGGGCAAGGTGCTGTGACCTTTCCTACTAGTCCTGCTGGTTGAATGTTGGTGCAGGCTCTGAAGCAAGGTGCTTCAAAACCATTTAAAAAAATCCCAGACCAGCCAAGAAGCTGGACACGAGCCAGCAGTCTACACTTGCAGCCTGCAAAGCCAACCTCATTCCAGTCTGTAGCAAAAGAAGTGTTCTGCATCAAAGGAAGAGACATGATCCTGCTGCTTTACTCTGCTCTGGTACTCCTCACCTGGAGTACTGTGTCCAGTTCTGGTACCCTCAACAAGAGGCATATGGGCCTGATAGAGCAGGTCCAGAGGAGGGCCACAAAGATGATCAGGGGGCTGGAGCACCTCTCATAAGATGACAGGATGAGGAATCTGGGGTAGTTCAGCCTGGAGAATAGAAGATGCTGGGGAGACCTAATAGCAACCTTCGAGTACTTGAAAGGGGGCATGCAAGAAGGGAGGGGGACTGTTTACAAAGGCCTGTAGTGACAGGACAAGGGCTGATAGTGTGAAATTAGTGAATAGGTCTGGGTTGGACATTAGGAACAAGTTCTTTACCACGAGGGTAGAGGAACACTGGAACAGGTTGTTTTAAAATATTTGCCAGCACATCATAATCTCTTTTCTGTCGAATACTTAAAGATAATTGACAAAATGTATTATATGTTCTTAAAAGTCTGACCATAATATGAGTGCTACATGATGCTACTATCTTTTTCTTACAAATATTTCAGATCTAATGGTATGATCACTGAATCAGAATTATTCAGAACCTTGTTTTTTATTGATCAGCCTGGTTAATTTTTTGAAGCAAAGTCCAGGACAATATGATCCTTTCAGATCTCATACAGTGGTATGTAAACCACATAAGTTCTGAAAGAGAGCAAGTTCACCAGAAAGTATGTTTTTGCTCTTATTACATCCCCACCCTCCCCAATAGAGCATTAGAATCATAGAATCAACCAGGTTGGAAAAGACCTCAGAGATCATCAAGTCCAACCCATTACCCAATGCCTAACACCTCATGAGAACAAAACCATGACTTCAAGTGCCATGTCCAATCCTTCTATGAACACCTCCAGGGATGGACTTTCCACCACCTCCCTGGACAGCACATTCCAATGGCCAATTACTCTTTCTGTGAAGAACTTTCTCCTCACCTCAAGCCTTAACTTCCCCTGGTGCAGCTTGAGACTGTCCTCTTGTTCTGGTGCTGCTTGCCTGGGAGAAGAGGCTGACCCCCACTTGTCTACAACCTCCTTTCAGGTAGTTGTTCTTACAGAAGAGGGGAAAGGAGGCCCGTGGACAACCCCAACATAGGAGATGTATTCTTCTCAAACAGATAAATCTTTTATTTGGGTAAAACTTGATCATCCTGTTTGATACATTTCTTTTGTTACCTGCAGATCTGTGTATATATTTATCTTCTGTTCTGGACATCTGGTTAATACATATAACTTTCCTCCTAGTTCTTTCCTCCTACTTTCCCTTTCTCTTTTCCCATCCTGCTTACGTCAGTGTTGTGAAATCCATCACTTTTTGACTGGTATTTTGGGGTTTTTTTTTTGGTCACTTTAATGGATTTCCATGATTTAGTCAAGACTATATTATTTTGGAAAATTAATATTGTTCATTTTTGGGGCTTCTTAATGCAAAAAAATACAATTCAGGCAGCATACCTACTGTATAAAATTTGTTTCAGTACAGAAAAAAATAGGCTCCACTTAATTTTTTTATTGATAATAACATTTTCTTGCTGGAGGGAACAATCAGACTTTCCATTTTTCTCTTACTTTGTTTTCCTCGTTATACTTTTTCAGACTAATAGTATTTTGCTATCACCTACTTTCACCTGAGATTTGATGTTTCCATTCCACTGTATATCCAGTCCTACAGTTAGCATTTGCTAATTAAAACCCTAATATTTCACTATTAATGGCCACTGTAGCCTCTTCCTTCCTTTCTTCAGGTGCAGTTTATTTTTCTTAGTCTGCACTGTTTAAGTACCATGACAGGACTGTCTCAGTACAGATTCAGAGCCTTCATCCATCAGTGACAAACTGAACTGTTTGTTCATCAAAAATTTTTGCTTAACTCCTAGATTCTTGAATGACTATAAGTGAGCTTGAACTCTTTACCTTTCCTCATCATCTCTCTTACTTTACCCTGGGGACTTAAATCTTGTCTTCAATGTCTTCTACCTGGTCTAAAAGCTGGTCCCCTATTCTCTATAGTTTCTATTTTATCTGTATGCTCATGGCTCCTAGTATTCATTTCATAACTCAGAGACATGATGGCAATGGTTGTTAAAAAGGTGCCTAGCCTAGTTAGATTTGAGGCTGCCAGTAGAAACAATGGAAAGAGAAAGGCACCTCCAGAAAGCAATTAATTTTACCTGTCTTGGGAACAAGCCTGAGAATAGGCACAAACCACTGTGTTGGCAGCATCTCTTCCTCTCTCCAGTGACCACAGTGGCAGCTGAGAGGAGTAGCTTAAAGTTGGTGCCTTGCCTGACCTAAGACGGCTGAAGTGAAGTGAGATGAATCACACTTTTAGGTTCAGAGTATGAGATCCAAAGAGGATGCTGAACATGTTATGTCATAAATTGTCCTGTTGGCAGAGAACTAGCCAGTCCATTTGAGAACCATGTATTTAGCCACTATGCAGATATGAAAAGAAGCAGGCAGCTCCAGTTCTGAGTGGATACGATCTGAGCAGAGTAGTCTCTACCTACCCAGACTTCTGCTAGGAGAGGGCATTTGCTGCTGATGCTGTAGATGACCAAGCCCTCGGCTCTCACCAGTTATTCAAAGACTCTGTGTACCTTTATGTTGTAGCAAAAAGCTTGTAATGCAGGCAGCTCATGCATCTAACTTGTGTACCACAGAGACCTGTGCATTTTGTCCTGCATCCCTTATTTCTGGTCTGTCAAGAAACTTCAAATTGATCTTCAAGCTTAATTTTATAATAACCCATAGGTAGTTTAAATATTTCAGTCAGTTCACCTCCTAATCACCTTTCCTTGAGGCTAAATAATTCCCATTTCATCATTCTCTCAGCTACTGTGTTAGCCTTCTCTGGTACATTAATCATTTTGGTTGCCCTCTGCTGTACTTTCTCCATTTTATTTACATCTGTCTTCCACTCTCACGACCAAAATTGGACATTATATTCCAAATTTGGTCTATCCCCAGAGGGTCTTATAAAGTAAAAAAGCAAAAGTATTGGCTTTGTTACAGATATGCCTCTTTCTGGATGTGTACTAGCATCTTAGAAACATCCTTCACTGCTGCTGCCTGTTGAACCGAGAGTGTATGAGCTGGATTGGTCAAATACACCTAAGGCTTTTTCCTCTCTTATGTTAACTACTTCATTAGCAACTCCTCTCATTTTAGTTTTAGTGCATGTCTTTTTAAATATCAACATTGTTGACTGTCTGTATACATCTTTTTTTTTTTTCTTTTTGTGAAGAGGAAAGGGGAGGTGAGCGTTGTAATAGGAAGTAAGGGTACTGGCACTAGTCAGTAAAACTCAAATATCTTGTTGTGTAATCTTCCTAGGATATCTTACAACCTTATATTTACACTGATTTAGAATGACTGACCTTATCATATATCAAGACACTTTGGAGCAGTGTCTTGTACATTTTTAATAACAGAATAAAGCAACAGAATAAAATATCATGCTGGATAAATATAGGGAATGGTGGGTGTAGCATACCATTTTCTTCTAATTTTCTTATTGTTTTAGTGACAAATGATTCAGGTAGTTAAGTTGTCAGGTTGGAACTTAGGAGATTTGAGTTCAGTTTGAGTTCAGCTGAGTTCAGTTTCAGGGCAAGTAATTTATCTTTGCCTCAGTTTCTCACTGATGTCAGGTTCTGTGTAAATGCTGAATGCACTGGATGCCATGGTCGTAGAGACCATATGTAAAATAAAGGTCTCAAATGACAAGTCCATCCTAATTCTATTTCACTGGAAGCAAGAGCAATGCTTTCATGCAGCGCCCAGACCTGAGCTGCCAAAGGCCAAATCCTGGTCATTAGCCCTGACTTTAAGTATGCTGGACAGAGGTGGTTTCTGGAGCATTCATACATCACTAAACAAGTTTGTTGGAATTATTAGCAGGAAAAATGTGACATCTAGATTTCTCAGGAATCCTTGGAAACAAGTGAAGCCAACACAGTATGAAAAGAATTTATCAGGGCTAAAAACATGGGCCAGAAGTCTCAGGAGATCTAAATTGTGAAAAAAATAGCCTGTGTTCTTTGAGAACAAAACTAATGCTAAGGTTTTCAGGGGGGAAAAAAATATACCTTTTGCATGAAATGTTTCAGGTTAATTGGATTGTTTGGAGATGTAAAAACGTGAAGTTTTATGCTGTCCATCTTAAGGTCATCCTCTGTTGCTTTATGCTGTTCAGACTGCACACATCGCTTTTATTTCAACCTAGGTACCAAGATGGTGTCATTGCGAGGTGTTTTTAATGCATATGTAGCAATTATAGTCATTTAATAGTTAGGGGCCAATTGATGCAATATGATACTTAACCACATTCAGGTGGTAGAGAATACCTGAGAAGTCCTGAAATTCTCTGCCTACAATATTAGCCAATATTTCAAGAGATGTAAACTCAAAAAATGGATGCAACTGACTGTACATCTGACCAAGCAATGCTCATTTACCCCAGATGAAGACTTGACTCCAGTATTTAGACTGAATGCATATGATGGTATTTATTTTTGCCTAGAAGCAATCAGAGGTAGGATTTCCAAACAGAAATTGTACTGGCATAATCCATTTAGCTAGGATTTAAGGATTAAAAAAAAGAGTGGGAGAATGACTTGGATGCCCATGATGTAAATAAGATTAGATAATGAATCATTTCCTAATGCGTTGAGAAAATAAGATTAGACTGTTGTTGGTCATGTGAACAGTTTTTCACTGATGGCCAAATCCAAGCCTCTGAAAATAATCTTTTGCTTGTCCTCATCTCTTACATTGTATCAGTAAGATGTCCTTAATGATGATAATTTTAGACATCAAGTGTGAATACTGCGGTTTTGTGTGACTCCAGGATATGATGACAGAGAGCTGGTGGTCCACAGTTTACTGCCATTTCTGTTGCTCAGTTTTTGTCATTAATGTTAGTTTATGAAGGTTAGAAGCAAGCTGAGATCACAGAAAATGATGGGGCTCTGCCACCAGTTTCAATACAGCCAGAGTTTACTTGGGAATTTTTGTGTGGCGTCTGCCTACCATATGAGGAGCTGGACTGGAACAATTTGTTGTGTGACAATAACTAATAGTCCCAGAAAACAGCACTCATGTTAGCCATCAGCTAAACCTGTAGAGCAGAAGCAGCAAATGCTTTATTCATTGACCCTCCATGTTTTATCCTTTTCAGGTTTCAGCTGTCATTAAACCCTTTTTTACCAAAGTAGTTTTAAATTACCACATTAATTTCAAAATCAAGCTAAGTTCCTTAGCAAGTGAACCATTTTCATCAGTATCTGAAAGAATTCATTATAAAGTTGATTCACTAAGAGCTCTCAACTTACTACATCAAAAGAACATTACAATTTTCACAATTCATTATGTTCTTACAGTAGAGGTTAAAAAACATTTGTTGAGCTCCTGGTATTGGGGGGTTCATGTAAAACATTATGAAAGTACTGCTGAATTTTTCTGGTAGTAATTTTCTTCCCAAATACACATATGGGGCCAGTATGCCAGGAGAGATTCATATCCAGCTGTTGTAAATCAGTACAGCTCTATTGACCTCCTCCAAGCTGCTCTAATTCATTGAGATCTGACCTATTAAAAATCTTTATTTCTGCGTTTGCATGTTTATCTCCTAGTCAGTCTTCAGCGATGGGAAAGGTTGAGATGAAGGAGCAGATCAATGTGAAACCAATTGTTAAAATTTTAACTGTGTTCATTGGTAGAAATAAGGCTGTGTTGTTGCAAGGTTTATATAACACATAACACAGTGGGGGCCATTTATGAGATGAGCTCTTATGTACCACCACAACACAAATAAAATGCTTCCTTTTCCCAGCTAGCAGTAGCAAGGAATAAAGGTGAAACAATAGCTGTACAGCTGAGAAGGGAAACAGAAAGGGTTTGGACAAGAGCTAACCCAGACTCTGAGGTCTGGGGTGATGTGTTTGCATCAGCCATCTTTTGTTGGTTGCTTTGTATTATTCTTATTTGTAAGGGAGTTTTGATGTAGATGTGTCTGGCAAAATCGAGAGTATACTCTGTGGAGTAAACAGGGAAAATCTTGCTACAGTCTTGTTGGGTAAATGAAATGAAGCCTTCAAGATGGTTGGTGTTTCCTACTGTGTTTAGCCTCATGTTAAGGTAAACAAAGTTAGAAAGTTATGCTCAGATCTAGTGAGCAGCTTTCAGGGAAATCTGATTTTGTGTTTGACATGGCAAAGTGACTTCACCAAAATAACAAAATCACAGTACTGCCCGTCTCACCTTTACTTTAATAGAGCTTTACTATCAGAAAGCAGATGGGAGATACTGTTCCCAGAGATAGCCTAGAGGCTCCTGGCTTTAAAGATATTGGTTTAGACCTCTGAATATCCCTTTTCATCAGGTTTTATAGACAGGAACTATGACTTGTTCCAGTCTTTATTGGTAGCATGTTCCATATGAATTATTCCTTTGCTTCTGAAAAGCACGGCTTAGGGGAAGTTTGTAAAAGAAGAGTTTTAGAGGTTTTAATTCCTGCAGAAATTCCTTTCCTGGACATTTTCATGCAAAGAGATGTTTAGTTCTAACAACTCCAAAAGCAGATCAGTATCTACAAAAGCAATAAAACACCTCAGCAGAAGAACAGCAAATGAAGTTTGAGAATGATTTGGCCCTGCCAGGAGAGCCTAAGGCAATAGAAAACTTGGTGAGAAGCAGTGGATCACAGTGGCACAGTATCGCATACCCAACAGTGACAGAGCACAAAGGACCAGAGAATAGGATACAGCCTACGGTAAAAGGCCTGATTTGCAAAGAGGAGACAGGTATAGAGCTATAAATACCTGGCCAAAAAGAGATGTTAAACCAAGAGTTAATGAATCACAGTAATTATCTTTTACTTGGTGCTCAGGATCTCCAGAGCAGGATTGTATGCTGGCAAAGGGAAGCTTGGATGTCAAGTGCCCACGGAGACAGTAGATGTTACTTCACTCAGCTGGCCTCTGGATCATCAGCATAACTAAGAATACATTTTGCCTTCTAGAAGAACTAATGGACCTAACTTTCCTCATCGTCCCCAGCAATGCTGTACAACAAAACCTCCTAGTCAGTAACCAGTTCTTCCTGAAACCAGAGGTCTACAAGAGTCTCAACGTTGAAATCTTTTTTCAGTCATGTTAATAATGCACTTTCAGATAGGACATCTATATGCAGGCTAGGTATCCATGTTTTGATATTCTCTGGAAGAGAAGGACCCAGGGAATTTGTTTAACTACTTGATGCCTTTGGTGCATATCATTTGGGTGCACTGTATGTTCTGACAGTGGGATATATGCTTACAAAAACTTTCAGCTGTGAGAGCAGCATTTGCTACTTTGCCTCCATAAACAACTGAAAGGAAATGTGCAAAGTGTGCTATGAACCTGCTTTTAGAGAAATTATCAAAGAACTTTTGGGTTATTCAGGCTACAGAGATGAGTTGTTCTGTCACAGCACCTTCCATGGGGAAGTCACAGCAGGTACGTTGCCGTTGTTACAGTATGTATTTGTGATTATCAGGAGTTAGATTAAAAGGGCTGATTTAGGGATTCTTCAGGAGGAGCTTGTACCTTCCATAAAGGTTAACTTTGACTTGTACAGAATGCATTAAAGATGAACAGTCTTCAGTACTACACTGGTCAGAAATTTACAGTGAATGAGCTGCATGTCATCGATTATTTACGGAGCGCTCCACACCATAGCAATTCCAAAGTGATACCAAGATATATGTATCCTGAAGCCTGTTGGAATGGAAAAAGTGTTACCAGTGATATTTTGTAAAGTAAGTACAGTATAAAGGTCATTGTGGGGAGGTGTAAAATTGCAGGCTATCTTGGCCATGAAATTCGGTTGAAATAAGTTCAGAAATTATTAATCTGTCCTTAGAGTGAAATGATGCATTGGCAAATCTGCAGTGAACTGAATTTCACTTAGGTTTTTGTTTTAAGTGGAAGACTGAAGGGAAGAGAAACCCCAGCTGCGCAAAGATTTTCGATTTCACCATGTTCCCACAGAAGAACTGCAGTTTTGACAGGGCTTCAGCTTCAACTGGCAGCACGTCCCATAAGAGATTTTTCCCTTTCCTTTCTTAGACAAAGACAGTGTTTAGCATTGTATCTCTGTGTGTTTGCCTGGAGCGATCTAAGGTACTATGGCTTTTCTAATAGCAATTCACATTTGATTTTCATATTATGACTGTTCAAGGTTTCCAGTAGTGTTTTGGCTTTAATTTGACAGAAATTAATAAGGAGAACGATATCGTACATCAGCACTGTACAGTGGTATTGTCACACTTCCTAATTCATTAGACAATAAGAATAATCTACCACTTCCAATTTAGACTCAGTAAAATAAACACATGTATATTAATGATTTTAAAATATTTCTGTTCAGTCAAGCATGTCTTCTTCATGCAGAATAGCATCAGATCAATAATTAGTTGCCATGCATTTTAATAACAACAGTTTTTGGTTAAGATTGTTTTTCATAATTTTGCATTTATGTTTGACAAGTTCAGGAACTTGTCTTATTTGAAAGAAAAAAAAAATATTAATGCAGAAATTGCTTCTCATTGTATTATTGCTTGCCAAATCTAATATGTAAATACCCAGTAGAACTCATGGTTATGTTAATGGAGAGAGGATCATAGAAATCTTGTAGGCAGAGTCTATTTGTCCCACTTTGTTCCACACATTAGTATTCTCTATGGTACTTAATTATTCAGTGCTTTAATTTTAAATTAAAAATAAATACTCTACATGAATGATAATTTGAGTGAAATGGTAGGAAAACATTGTCACAATGAAATGCAAGATGAGTTCCCTTACGGTGGTGTTCTGGCCAAAAAAGGGAGAGTCATGAAGAACTACTTGTATATCCTAAATTTAACTCCCTGCTATCATTATAGATCCAAGGAATATGCATCAGTGGCTGGTTATAATGTAGAAACGAAAGCCAGCTGAAACCATTGTATAGCCAAAGGCACAGCGAACTTATTTAATACTGGATTTATTACTTCTGTGCACATTTTGTGGAGTATGAGGATTGTCACCTTTAGTTACAAAATCCATGCCTGGCATGAGAAGTAGTTTCTATGTATGGATCTTCTTTTGTCCTAATGGCTTTTCACAATTAGCAACAAGCTTATAGCCGATAATTTTGCTAAGACTTATTTGACCTAAAAGGTTGCTCTGACTGTAGTTGCTGGGCATCATCAGGAACAGTGTGGCCAGCAGGAGCAGGGAGGTCATTCTCCCCCTGTACACTGCACTGGTTAGGCCACATCTTGAGTACTGTGTCCAGTTCTGGGCCCCTCAGTTTAGGAAGGATGTTGACTTGCTGGAGCGTGTCTAGAGAAGGGCAACGAAGTTGGTGAGGGGTTTGGAACACAAGCCCCATATATGAGGAGAGGCTGAGGGAGCTGGGGCTGCTTAGCCTGGAGGAGACTCAGGGGTAACCTTATTGCTCTCTATAACTACCTGAAGGGAGGTTGTAGACAGGTGGAGGTTGGTCTCTTCTCCCAGGCAGCCAGTACCAGAACAAGAAGACACAGTCTCAGGCTGTGCCAGGGAAGGTTTAGGCTGGATGTTAGGAAGAAGTTCTATACAGAGAGAGTGATTGTCCATTGGAATGGGCTGCCCAGGGTGGTGGTGGAGTCACCATCACTGGAGGTGTTCAGGAGGAGACTTGATGGGGTGCTTGGTGCCATGGTTTAGTTGATTAGGTGGATTGGATTGGTTGATAGTTTGTACGTGATGATTTTGAAGGTCTCTTCCAACCTGGTCTGGTCTATTCTATGCTATGCTATGCTATGCTATGCTATGCTATTCTATTCTATTCTATTCTATTCTATTCTATTCTATTCTATTCTATTCTATTCTATTCTATTCTATTCTATTCTATTCTATTCTATTCTATTCTATTCCATTCTATTCTATTCCATTCTATTCAATCATGGTAGACTGCAATACCAATATGAAACAAGAGGAAGCTTTTATCTTCTGAATGGAAATGGGTGCAGAAGTGACATTCTTCTAGAAAGCGGCTTTTCTATTTACATGAAACACAGTGGTTGACAACACAAGTAATTGTCTAGGAAAAATAAAGTTGCTACAGATATGTGAAAGAGCTAAAAACTGATTGACACCTTTAATGTGATACCAGAATGGAGATGAAGCTTGATCACAGGAATAAGGAGCAGAGACATCTGCTTTCTAATACACTTTTGGCTTTTTGGCATGTCGACAGTGGCAACTGATGCTGATCAGTACCATGAGGTTGTTGCACCAATATAATTCTCCTAATTATCCTGCTATCACAATTATGGTGGCTGAAATACAACATGATCTAAGCATCAAAATTCCTCCTTTTTCATACTTAATACAGCAGGAGAAACGGTGCCTTTTCCATCTCTGCTTTGAATATAGTATTTAAGTAGTTGTAGCCTTCTGTGTCATACTGAAGAGAATACTGATTTGGGTCACCTTTTGCTTAGAAACTCTATTTTAAAAAGTATTAATAAATTACTATTCAATATAATAAGCATGCTCTAGATGGGGGTGTAGATAAATGCAATCAGATCTTCAATGGTTTTGAAATATCTTTAATTACTTGCTACTAGGTTTGAGAACATTTTAAATGAATCTGTCATAGAAATAAGGCTAGAAGTAGGAGGATCTGTATGGGTTGCTATCAGGATTTCAAAATATTCAGCTGCAAATTTAGAAGACAAATGCAGGTGCCAATTCTTTTTTAGAGTTATCATATGCTTATTCTACAAAGCCACAATTGTGTTTAGGTTACAGTATTGTTACCCAAGATACATAGACACCACACAGAGCTACAGGTGCTCAAGAGGGGATTGGATGTGGCACTTGGTGCCATGGTTTAGTAGTCATGAGGTCTTGGGTGACAGGTTGGACTTGATGATCTTTGAGGTCTTTTCCAGCCTTATTGATTCTATGATTCTAAGTGATGATCTGTATGTTAAACCTCCATCCTTCCTGAGAATGGAAACCTAGGCTCATTTGTAGAAGCAACATTATTTCATAATTACTTTATTTCACTTTCTCCCTCTCAGGTACCTGACTTTGTGAGCAGGCTCCACCTGAATAACAGGTGTTTTGTGACCAGGGCCCTCTCTCTCTTTCTCAGCCAAGTTCTGATAGTTACTTTGGAAGGCTCTATGTTTTCCTTCTTGATTATGACTGAAGATAGTTTTCTTTGCTCTCCTTAAATTAGGAGCCATCTTGGAACTTTGCTTTGCTGTGGTTGACATCCTTTGCTTCCCCAGACAATCTTGGACCTGCAGTAGCTTGAACCTGAACTGAGCTGTGGTTCAGTCACTTTCCACCTTATTCCCCTTCAACACATTCCACTTCAACCACATTTTAAAACTCACCAGCTTGATAGCTGCTTTTATACTCATTGCATTTACTTTGGGGAGTTCGGAAGAGGCTCTCAGCCCTAGAAATACACAAACCGTGTAAAATGACACATTGTCATTGATAATATAGTTCAAGTAAAAGTCTGATTGTTGCATTGTTAATTCACAATGGAAACAAGCAGGCAGTCCCATCTCCTGTTGTTACTGATGCTCAGATCATATAATCCTGTGCATTTATATGAAGCTGCATTTTACAGGCAGTTGTGTTTTTTCCCCTCACTATTCTTACTGGAAGCCTATTCTAGAACATCTTTGCTCTTATGATTAGAAAACTCCTAATTTCTAGTCTAAATTTATCCTACTTATACTTTTTGCCTTTAGTGCCAGCAATCACCTGTAGCACAGATGTTTTTTTCCTCACTGAAGTGTTTGTCTTGTTCATCAACCTGTAATTTCTTCGCCTTCATCCTGCTTTCACCCCTCATCCCTCCCCTCTCAATTGTCCTTTGCACCTGGTCAAGCTTTTCATTCTTGGATCTGAAGAGCAGAATTATTCAGGTTACAGCAGAGAAGGTGATACAAATTCCTTGTACAGTGGTGTAAGTTCTTTGCATTTAGCAGCACCTTCCTGGAGACATCCTAAAGTTGCATTTGTCTTTTTGACAAGTGCATTACACTGACACCTCACACTGTCTGCAGTCATGGGGGAGAACAGGCTGGCAAATTCAGCAGCTACTCTGACTAACCTGGGCAGATGCTGGCTGCCTGGGACTGGTAGGGATGTGGATGTTTTTTTTGGTAATAAATCAACACTTAGCTGTTCACTTTGAAAAAGTATCTGTCACTTCTAATTGGTAAATTTTAATAGTTTGTAGGCTAAAATTCAATAATCAAAGGCTGGGAATTCTAAATGAAACAGAAGATGAGAATCAAAGTAGAACTCATGACAGAAAAAAACATACTGCTTAAAGTCACATTACCCTAGTATTACTTTATTTTTGGTTTTGGTTTTTTTTTTAAATCCATTTATTGTATGTGGCCATGTGGTTATCTGAATTAAGAGCCTTCTATCTGTGACAAGGATCAAACTGGAAATGTTTACTTGCAATGTCAAAGCATGTGATACTGTATTATTTTTTGCCATCTTGTTAATGGAAACAAGATAATTCTCAGTTTAGGAGAGCCACATTTCTTCACCTAGAGGACAATTCAATAAAGAAAAGGAAAGAAATAAGTCACTTACCTTAGTAACATATTCCTGTTAACTGGGGCAGCAAATCAATACTGCGGAACCAGGGATACAGGACATAAATAATCCTTTCTAGATGTTAGGACAAGAATAGCCTTTTCTGTTGTACCAAACCTGGGATACAGCTGTGTACTACTAGAAAGATACTTAAAATTCAGATTGGAGTTATATTTAATAAGTTAATTCCTATAGCACAGAGAAACTATAATCTGAATTTCCAAGTTAGTTTTAAAATGAGTTAAAGAAACATATCATAATGAAGTGAGCTGTCAGTGTGCATGAGGCTGAAGTGGTGAATTCAGTTTGGACTTGGCAGCTGTATCGTGGTCCTGTCCTTAGATAAATCATTGATCCTGTATGTTTCAATTCCTATATACGAAATCTGAGTATGACACTTATCTTCCATAGGGTACCAACAGTTACAGTCAGACCTCATCTATGTGTAAGCATTTGAATTGCACAGATATTGCAGCATACAATATGAATGTGAAATTGCTACACCAAAATATTTTAGTCGTGCCCAAATATGACTTTTAATTTTACCCAGATATGACTTTAGTCTAACATTGCCACTCTCAAGATAATCTTTGATAGCTGTTCATCATACCCTTTAACACCATTGACCACCCCAGCCATGCCAGTTTTGCTGTGTAGTCATGATTTCATCTTTTACATAGCACTTGGGAAGTTCAGGCTGTGCTTTGTCATGGCATTTAATTGTGGGTTTACATGATGAAATTCAGTGGTAGATTTACATTTAAGCACAGGCTTAAGACAATTGCTTTGCCTTCTAGTACAAAAGGAATAGGGGGATATATTTTTTACATATATAGTCCAGATGAACAAGTGGCAAATGATGGATCATCCCACAGCATGTATCATATATCCAGTATTAGGAATAGACTGGATTGATATTATGAACAGAAATATTGAATGTACTTTTGTTTTTCTGTGAAACAAGACCTCTACTGTGGTTGAGAACACTTGAAAATTTTTAGCCTACCTCTTATTTTGATATAAATAACTTGGAAATTCATGGGATTGCTTGTACAACGGGAAGAGCAGGGTGGTTCTTTGTGCACTGGAAAGTTATTTTCGCTTCAAATACCTGTAAAGTTCCCCAACTCTGTACCTTTCTGGGGATGACTATATTCAGAGAAAAAGCTATGCCAATCTGGAGTATTGTAGTTTAACTTGAATGTTTGTCAAGTGTATATTCTAGAGAGCTGTTTTTCTCTGTCAACAAAATACCCATTAGACTCCTCAATATAGTTTTAAGCTCAGAGCCCTACAAAGTAAGAATTACTATGGAGAACGTGGATGAATTGCCATATCCCTTCTGCAGTTCCAATTAAAAGGCCTGATCATCAAATGAACTCACACTTTGGGCTTTGCAGTGGGTCCTGAGTTGTCATTCACTTGCTAATTATGCAGTCTGGTGCTGGTGATTAGGGAGGAGGAAATAAAGGCAGAGTTTGATGGTGGATCTGCAAGTGAGCTTTCAAAGGTGGTGATTAGAGAAACCCTCTTTTGACTTGCAAACTTGATAGAGAGTCAGGGAAAGATTAAATCCAGATCCAGGAGCTTTGTTTTGACTGAGGGACGTTTCCAGCTGCAGCTACACTTTGCATGGTTACATTTATCCCAATCAATATGCATAGCGGGTGGGCTTTACAGAACCTGTGATATCAATTGCTTGCAGGGTTAGAAGTTTGCTTGCTGATCAGACGTGCACGTTAGCCCTCAGTAAATCTGCTGTACTGAATCTGTGAAGCAATGGTTTTCAAATACAAGGCACTATTGAAGTCAATAAATATAAAGAAATGGTTTTACACTGTATGAAGGATAATAACTGATTTTGGCAAGGCTTTAAATAAATGTTCTTCTGTTATTCTTCCACTTCAAGTAGTTTTACTGAGAGGAATTTCTGAGGTTTCAAAGCAGTCTTCGAGGAATGGCAACAGAGCAACCAACACAAAACCTAAGATCCAAAACCATGGAGAATTGAAAATGAGAACTGAAGCAAAGTTAGAGCTTGCAAAAGAAGTTAAACCAAACAGTAAGTCTTTTTTTTTTTTTCAGTCATCAGAATAAATGAACAGCAAGGAAAGCAACAGTGAGGTTAGCTTAAGGGAGGGTGAGTTTATTGGTTGGCATAGATGCTTTCCAAAAAATGTGATGATTTTTGTGCCTCAATGTTCAGTTTGGACAATGGCTCTAAACTTGGATAGGAGAAAACTGGCTTTATGGGAATGAATTTGGAAGGATGGATATGACGCCTTTTGAGGCAGAAGTAAAATTCAAGGAGTGCTGTTTCAGGGGATCTGCGTCACAGCAGTCTGCAAGAATTGGCATTTGAAACTGCGTTTCTACTTGAAGGATATTTAGAACTATGTTAAAGTAGGAGTGTTATGAGAAATTTCAGAGATTATTCCTATAGTCCACATAGGAAAAAAACCTGTGATCTAGTTAAATGTAGTCATATTAGCATGACAACTGTAGCATGCAAAGCATTAGAGTGCTTTTGGAAGGAAGAGTAATAGTGGAGCATGGCAAATGGGAGAAGTAGGATAACACACGGAATAGGTTTACTGAAAGAAGATTTACTAGATTAATTTGATAATCTCTCTTTAGATTATCCTGATCTTTGTAGACAAAGACCATGGCAATAGCTGTGATGTATATGCACTGTGAGAGAAGCATCTGACACAGATTTTCATGGACAATTGTTTGATAGGAAAAGATGAAGATTAGACCTAGAATTGTAAAATAAGTAGAAATTGGCTAAAGGAGATAATAGCAGATCATGCTGAAAGAGGAAATACCAGGTTAGAGCGAGCTAAAAGTGGAGTTTCTGAAGGCACAGACTGGGGACCAGTATAGCTTAATATTTTCATTAATCAGCTAGGCACAAAAAGAATAAGATCCTGCTGGAGAAAAAAGCTGATGTCTGAAGGTGGGAGGGATTGTCAATAGCAAGGAGGATCACAGCATACAGAAAACCAGAATATCCTCAGGGACTGGGGATATATAAATGGGATTACATTCAACAGTTCAAGTAGCAAGGTCAGGTAGCTGGGAACTAATGGCAGCTTTGAATATAAGGTAAGTCTTGCCAGTCGGACTGATACAGAAGAATTAGGCATATATTTGGCAATATGTGAAAAGAAGCATTTCCAATTAATAGAGGGAAAAACAGTAATGACCTTTAGAAGGGTTTAGTAAGGCTTTTTCAGGAATGTGATGACCAGTTGTAACCGTTTGTGTTTGAAAGAAATAAATTTAAGCTGGAGCAGAAGAGAAAGGTGAATAGTTTGATGGGAGAACAGGGACTGTGCCTCAGCATAGCAAAGCATGCAAGGAATCAGCCATAAACACAGTAAGAGTGAAGAGGATACGTTTAAGCTTTGACAATAATGTTACATAGACAAATAATTGTGAACTGGTCATTAACAAGTCATCTGGAATAGCTTTGCACAGCATCAGTGGGGAGAACCCTTGTGACTAATTCTGATTGAGACATGTATATCTAGGGGCTTCGGCAGCATGTCTGCGTGCTGTAGCAGCAAACTGGGCTCTGTGATCAGAGGACTCTGTCCCATCATCCTGTTCTTACTCATTCAGTTCCCACATACATATAAATCCATTTCAGTTTTCACCCCGAAGTCCCCTCAGATAAATCCCCAGCGCCACTGATCCAGAGCAGGGTTGTGCCACTTCTACAGCTTTGGTGAACAAGGGTGGCAAGGAGTTTCTCCAGCCTTAGGAAATTGAGGGAAGACGGGAGAAATGATTTGCCTTTGGCCCTGAGAAATGAGGGGGAAGCAGTGAGCTTTCCTGAATATGATCTGAAATGGAGCTGCTCATGTATAAGAGGTGGCTTTCTCCAGCTATTCTTTTGCCTAGTCAGATCATCATTATTTTAATCCTAAACGTTCAGCTCAAATATCAG
This sequence comes from Dryobates pubescens, assembly GCF_014839835.1. Classification (NCBI taxonomy): domain Eukaryota; kingdom Metazoa; phylum Chordata; class Aves; order Piciformes; family Picidae; genus Dryobates; species Dryobates pubescens. The sequence continues at coordinate 3,957,549 of NC_071622.1, forward strand.
CTTCTCATTGATGAAACAAATACTGTCCCCTCCCCCTGCCATTAGGGTTTCTGAGTTTCTGCTAATATCTTTTCCATTTTCCATATTTAATTTGTCTAGCAGGATGAAATAAAAACATGCTGACATTTTCAAGGAAATCAGATACTTCCCGTGAAAGTTTGATGGAAAATTTTCAAAGCACCCTGAGGCTCAGGAGCTGGTTGCATCAGGGCGTGGCCAGCTAAATCTGCTGCCTGAATCAGTGGGAGCAATGCCTGAGCATCTCAGACCCTCCAGACTTTCAGGTGATTACTTCTAAGAGGAAAACATTTTTATAGCAAGCCACGTGCTCTGGGTGGCACTGACTTTGCTCTCGCAGCAGTTCTGACTGACCTTGATGTGACTGGTGCAGAACGCTGAGACGCGGCTGCCTCCACCCTCCCCTTCCTCCCCCTCACACTGCGGAGGCACATGAAAACTGACCACAGCCTAGCCCTAAATGTTTTATTTTTAACTTTTGCCAGACAACACGTGTATCTAAGGCCAAACAAAAAGAGCCAGAGAATGGGGTGTAAGTGCTTGTCAATGTCAGACCCAATCATTGTCAAAGAGGGGCTGGATTCTGCAGCTCTGCTGCATGCGGAGCTCCCGTTTCCTTCAGTGGTGCTCTGAAGCCACAGCGATGAATGCCTAGAGAGATGGATAAAGGCAGACAGACATAGATACAGACTGACAGAATCAACCCCCAGATGGAGGTTGCTTGAATTTACCAGAAATTAAGATGCTGTACTGCTTAAGAAAGAGTTCCATGATCTTATTAAGTCTCTTTTAGGTCTCCCTTTTTATTTTATCCTTCACCCTCAACAAAACAAAACAAAACAAAACAAAACAAAACAAATCACAAAACAAATCACAAAACCCACAACCTAAACCCCCAAGAACCCAACAAAAACAAGCAAACCAAAAAACACACCGCACCATACTACCGACAACAAAAACCACCACCACCACCACCAAAAAAAAAAAACCACAACCAAAACTTGGCTGAATTAGAGGAAAAGTGTCTAGGGACTGAAAAAAAGGTGTTTGCCTTGTTTTGTATTAGCAAAGCCCTTTAATGAAGGCTTCTGTTTTCTAAAGGAGAAGAAAATGCAGTAGGACATAATGTCATATACCCTAGCTTGCTCTTGCAAATCAGGACTTCTTAACATTTTCCTTTTAAATAAAAATGCCATTTATCATTATCAAATGAAGTGTTAATGGAATCAAGTCACACAAACTCATGCATAAATATAAAAATAAATAAATAAAGATAATATACACATTAAAAAAAAAATAAATAAAAAAACCCCCTTGCTGCAGAGAATGATCAAGTACCTTGTCAGCAATCCATATTATATTCGTTAATTTGATTCCTGCCAAAAAATCACTTAAGTGAGACCTTCTGATTTCTTTCTTTAACGCTTGAGGCTCCTTTCATCTAAGCAGTGTTTATTAACCTATTTCTGAAAATCAGCATAAGCACAAGCTATATTTAATCTGTTCTTTTCATGTGCTTTGGTTTTGGTTGTGTGTGTGGTGGGGTTTTTTTTTTATGTGTTCTGTTTTGGTTTTCATTTCTGTGTAAGAATGAGATGCTGAGCGTTGGTCACTATTGAAAAAAGCCCCACTGATTCGGAGCATTGGCAGCTGAAAGGATAAAAACTGGGGTATATTATGTTCATTTATATTCTTTAGGGGAGACTGACTCTGCTCTCATTTCAGGACTAATGATAACGCCAGCAAGAAAAGAGTACCCACTTGAAGAATATCACAGTGACTGAAGACTGAGGTTTGGGGTACAGCTTCAAAACTCAACATCCTACCCTCTTACCAGTGTCCTCTTCTGCTATCCTCTTGCACTTCTCTGCGTCCCCATAGGAAAGGTGGGTGAAAATTTACTGAACTCCTTAGTTAACTTTAAATCTGCAGATTAAAACTGTTACATGAGTAGATATTCCTGTTAATACTTTTACACTGAGCATTAACTTAAAACCCCAGTATCTAATAAACTCTGTAGCTCCCAGAAATGAGATTCTGTTAGGAGAAGAGCATTCAGCATAATGTTTATGGAGCTGGCAGATACACCTGTAGCTGCATGGAAGAAATCCTGGTGGGGTTTTGCCACTGAGAAGAACATGCCTAGGATTTCACTCAGAGTTTTTAATATCTAGGCTAGAATAAGGGACACTGGAACAAGGCAAACTTGTAAAAGCAAAGTAGCTCAGGACTGATTTGTGCATTCAGTCACAGTGTGGGTATGCCTTCATTCACCAAATGCTCCACCTTGGCAGTATTGGAGATGGTTTTTTTTTCAGCTCCAAGGAATTTCCCCAAACAGATGATGTGCTGATAGTTTTTGTCCTCCCAGCTATGCAGCCAAGGATAAAGCACTAGCCAAAACCAAACCATCTCTTGTAAAGTTGAACGAGGTTTCTTCTCTTGACTTAAGGTTGTGGCTACAGATTTATATAGGAAAGAGTTGTCCTGGCTGCGCACACCCCCAAAATTCCTACCAGGAAGCCTAAAACTTGTTTTGCAAGCTGCTGTAAGGAGATGATTGTGGTAGCAAGATAGTCCTTATTAAAACTAGTGTAATCTGAGAACTGAAGCAGAAAGGTACCAACAAGGAGCAGGTGAGAAAGTAATTTTGCTTTTCCATCCTCCTTTTAGACCAATGAGTGCCCTCCAGTCGGGAGGCAGATGACTTTGTGTCCTTTAGAGAGAATCTTTTGCCTTCCCCATCAGGCAGGCAGGGAATGTAATAGGATAATTTGTTGAAATTTAGAGACTGAATCAACCTCATATTCTCTGAGAACCAAAAATAAATAAGGTTTGCTCAAGCCACTCAGTTCAAACACATTCCTGAAGGATGTTATACCTCAGAAAGTATCACTTGCATTTGTATACATTGGGAAATACAAGGGGGTAATAAATCTTCTTACTATTTATTGCTCTGCCAATACGTATCTTGGCAATATTAAAATATATGCATGCATGCTTATGAATTTTATTTCTCTTCAAAGCAGCCAGCTCCTTGCGCTAACAACCACAGCTATGACTTGATAGACTCCTCTTTACCTGGCTTGCCTATAGAAAGCTCTAGAGAATTAGAATTCTCATTAAGTGCACTGGAAAGCAGAATTTAATCAAATGTATGCCAAAGCTTGCTGTTAAAAATACGCAACTATAAATTGCACTTCTGCAGAAGTTGTTGCAGTCCTACAGTGACCACTGAAGTCTTTTTTATTTATTGTTCCATGAATACAGAACAGATAAAATTAAATCCTCCATAATCAATGGCTCCCACTTACACACGTTGCTTGTCAAAGTGACTTTCTCTGGTCCCCACAAAATGCTATAAAATGTGACACCTCACAAGTCTTCAGGAACATCCTAAGACGAATCTGAGAGATAAATATTGCAGTTGTGAGTCTTTCTGTCATGACTCAAATAATTTTAAAATTGCAGAGCTGTATTCCTCCAACAATGTTAAAATTGTTCTAATGCAGGATAAAATGGTAGTTTTAGTCTCTGTAATTTTTATAGCAGCTTGTAATTTCCATGCACTCGTTACAATTCTCAGATCAGGAAAGATTACAAGAGAAAAACGTTTCCACTGGAAAAATCTGCTCTGCTGCTTATCATCCCTGTGAAGAATGTGCCCAATATTTAGAGTCTAGGAAGGCTTTTATGAGTTGTTTGATGCTGTAAGTGTCAAAGTTAGACCCTTTGATTTGGATTAGTGTCATTTCTGGAGTCTGTTAAAGGGATAACTATGAGCCCACCTCCTGGTTTCTCCTCAAAACACACTTGATGGGCTCGTTTGGCTCTATTCTATTTGGGGCCACTCGCCAGCAGGCTGAGAAATGTTTGAGAAACATGAAATGTCAGAGTGAAAATCTTGTGTCCTTTGCTTCAGCTTTGAGTTGGTTTTAAGTCTCCAAATTAGAAGAGCTGTGATTACCACAGGAGGGATTTTAGATGAAGCATTTGGACATGAAAAAAACCCAAAACACTACAGAATGCGGGTACCTGAAGTGTACTGAGGTCTGATGGAGTGCTGTTGAGACGTGTGACTGTTATTCAATACACTGCACTGGAACTTAGGACTGGTTTGGTGGTAGGTACCCCAGCGAACCTTTCAGGCTATCTTTGGGTTAGGGTGCTGCTGTGACTCTAGCTGTGACAATATGATAGGAAGAGCAGAGATTTTCTAGATAAACTGGCAAAGGAGGAGAAACAAAACCATCCCTTGGGCACACACAGAGGTTGGAAGAAGAGGAGGACAAGCTGTACAGAGAGAACCGTGATGTTGTTGCAACAAGTCGTGGTGAGTTTGCATCATGAAAAAGTGTCTGTGAATGTTAATGCTGTGTCAGTCTGGACATCTCCAGGCAGTATATCAAAACATGATTTTCCTTTGAGCTGCTGACAATAGGTTTTGGAGAATGAGGAAGAACCTCTACATGGGTGTTTTGATACATGTGAAGGATGGTGCACAACAGTGTTGCTCCATGGAAAATTCAAGAAACAGTTTGGCAGCATTCAGGAAGGAAAAGGCCCTCTGGACATCCACCAACATACAGGGGAACATTTTGACTTATATACAAGGTGACAAACAGGCAAATTGCTTGTCATGGGAGTGGGCCAGTAGCAGTGTGCCTCTCTATACCTTTGGGAATGTCTTGGGTTTCTTAGATGGTGAAGGGACAGCTATGTTTCATGTCAGTGGTTGGTAGAGAACTGCCTGCATCCCTCTTCCATCTTATATATCCCTATAACAGAAAAATACCCCTGAACTTTGAGAGGACAAGACATTGCCCACAGGGCAAAAAGGGCAGACTCCACAGAGCAGAATGTGGGACTGAAATGGCACATCCTGTTCTGTATCCTTCAGGCTCAAGTTAAAGGGAGGTACAATATCATGGCCTATACCTAGCTGAAGAGAGCTCCATCTAGGGAGTAAGGGTGTTTTTCACATTGGTGAGGGGATGAATAATGAACACTAATTACTTATGTTTGACATTGAGAAATGTTTTGCAGCAATGAAGCATATTTTGAGTGGCTTCTTATTTGAGAGGGTTTTTTGAGATTTTTTTTCTTTTCCCCCTCCTTCTATGTTGTGTGCTAAACCCTATTCTGGTGCCTGAGCAAGGGTGGTGTGAGATGGGGTTAAGACCAGGCTCCGTGCAGTCTTCGGCCCTTTGTCATTCTCTGGCAGCCAAGACTGGCTGTCAGGACACAGGACACAGAGCTCTAAATCACAAGCCTAAGAGAGGAACAAATCTGGCCTAAAGCTGCCTGTGCCTTTATACCCTCAACTCTGTTTGAAGCAGAGCCCAAATAAACACCTTTATTTTTCAAAGGGAAATTGCTGGAGCACCAGTGCTGTAGTACTCAAGAGGCCAGCTGGAGTGAGTGCTCAGTGCTAAACCCAGCCTTTTGGTATGAGATGACATCTTTTTAACCCATTCTCCCCATTCTCAGTGCCTGAATTTCTATAATTACAAATGAACACTGTGGCAAACACAGACTTTTGTGCTAGAAACCGGAAGATAAGCCTCAGTCCCTTCTTAAAACTGTTGCTCTCATGAAGAGCTCTTATTTTTCTCTCACGAAGAGCTGTTGGATACAAAATCACCTCAATTGTAATGAAACAGCAAAGAAATTCCACGTTGGGAAAGATTTTTCTGAGGGTCCAGTCTCAGTTACTGCTGAAGATTAAAAATAGCCTTCTCAAGCAATAAATTGGTTGAGACAGTAACAGGACAAAAATCATAGTGAAATCTAGTAATGAAATATTAATGCTACCATGTTAAGCTGGGAAAATAATAAGAATTCATTTTGCAGAGCTGCGTAGATCATAACGCTGGTGTCCCGAGCTAGCGAAGATTTTAATGCACACTGCTTTCTGCTTCCCCTATATACAATTCCTATTAGCAGAAAAGATGACCAAACTCTTAAGTCATGTAACTGCTTCAGGAAAGCAAAGAAACCCTGTTGGAGTACATGGCAGTTAGCTCTCTAGAATTAGAAGGCATGTTGCGAGTGACACAAAAGAGAGCTGTCAAGTACCTGGCGCTTTGCTTTACCGCTCCACTAAATGGCCATTGTAGAGCTGCTGCAGACATGTGGGAAAATCTCATTTCTAGGGCAACATTATTTTGCGTGAACCTGAAATTAGATAAAAACTAGGCGTAAAGGCATGTTTGAATTTCAGTTGGTGCTTGATCTTTGTATGCCAAAAGGACCTCCCCTGGATACTCAGTCTAGCTGCAGGCCTTCTTTTAGGTCCTGGAACCCGCAGCTTTCAGAAGTCAGGCCAATTTAAATTGTGTAGATTTTGCTGCTTTACATAACCTATTTGAATTCGGTGGGCTTAAAAACCTGCAAGGTAAATAGGTACATTCTGCATATGCCTGTCCTACTGGCTTAGGAGCTAGCTTTAATGTCACACAATTAAACAAAGTGGCGAGAGGCAGCCTAGCAAGATCTACCCACATGGCATTAACTGTGCACGGCGTTTTCCCGAGCAGAAGGGGTGAGTGATTCACTGTCCAACCAAGGTTAACTCCATTGTATCAGTGTCCCTCAGCCTCTAGCTTGTGTCAGCTGTGGTCCCTTTCTGACACACTGCAGAGCAGCTCATGTATCGTTAGCAGTGTCTGTAGCTCAGCTGGGGGTGACTGCATTAAGCTCGTGGAAGTAACGAGGGCTGTATTTGCTGTATTTTGTTCAGCAGGTTGGAAGGAGGCTTATGAGCCTTAGGAGCCTTGCAATCAAACTGCCTTCCTGAGACCATGAAAAATGACTCTCAGAAACACCCTTGGGCACACTGAGGCACTGAACAGAAGAGCAAGGGCAGCTTCCCATGGAAAGAGATGTGCCCTTCCAGGGGTGAAATGGCACTCACAGCCCTGGAGCAAGAGCAGCTGGAGCAGCAGACCTCACCAGAGCCCACGCCTGATGTTACTGGTGGGAAGACAGAGGCGTGGTACTACCAGAAAGTCAATGTTGGAAGCCAGGTGCTGAGCCTATGATGGGGGTGAGGGTTGTCATCAAAGGGGCAAGAAAACCTGCAGGTCCTAGCCTTATATTCAGGACAGAAATGAAGACCTGTAACTAAGCAGCTCTAAGGGAAGGTAAATACCAAAGACTTCTTCCAAAGTCTTGCAGAAATTCTGCTCCTGGCCCCAGGCTGGGGTCTTTCCTGATGGCAGGTAGCCACTAAGTTTCAAGGTTGAATTAACTCCAGGCCATAGCTACTATGCATTTCTTTTTTCCTTTAGGGCCTGAATACTGCAGGCGTTTGCTCCTCTTGGAGACTCAGAGGAAGATTCAGTCAAATCAAATACAGAATTGCTCTGCTGCCTGTGTGCCCAGGATAAGAAAGATTAAAAAAACCCCAGCAGCAGCTTCCTGGCCTAGCCTGCCTGTAAGCATCACCTTGCAGCCAGGTCCCTCGGCACACGGACCTTACTGTCCTGAATTTTGCCTGGCCCTTTGCTGTGCACATGAGCCTTGCAGAGCTGCCAGGGGACACTCCAGGGTGACTGCAGAGTGCTGAGTGCACGTGCCCTGGGGCAGCCCCTAGGCAGGCCAATCCCACAGGATAAGTACCAAAACGGAACAGAGAGCATAATCTGTTTTAATAGATTCTTCTGCTGCTGCTGAACAGCTCTCTAGTTCGGATTACTTTTGCTGCAGGCACGATTAGTCAGCAATTGACAGGGCAGGGGGTCTCGGTGGGGAGTCCATAGCTAGCTAAGAATATCAACCAAACAAACATTATTTTCAGACTTATTGGGAGAAAAACCTGCAGAGAGCAGAAAGTTTGTCCCTCGCTGTTTTCCTGGGTAGGGGTGCAGTCTCGAAGGTGATGAGAAAAACACTTGAGGATGGTTGATAGCAGTGGAGTGCAGAATAAACAAGGAAATGATACTGAATCCCAAGGCATATGAAAGAAAAAAAAAAAAAAAGAAAAAGAAAAGGAGAGAGTCCTGCTAAAGAGAGCTCAGTATCAGAGTGGAAAAGCTTCCTAACACCATGTAAAGTCACTGAAACAAGTGGCTGAAATGATGCAGAAATTGTTCTCACCTCCTTCCACCTGAGAGAACCTGGTATGTTCACAAAACGCTCCTTCAGCGTTTGCCTTTGAATAATGAAACAAAATATAATGGTCAGTAAAGTTAAACCATTAAGAGTAACTCAGTTGTGTTTCCAATGGAAAGCAGCCTGGAGTACCCTGTAACACTGCAGCCATCTGTGGTTCCCACATCGGTTTTGCTCTCTGCGGCGCTGAACATACAAAACCAGCAGGCACCTTTGTGTGCTCTCACAGCCACATGGAGAAAATAGATAAAAGCCCTCTGGGCCCTCCTGTGTGCCTATGTGCAGCCTCACCTGTGTGACACCTGGCTGCGCTCAGCACAGAAATAAGCACAAGCAAGCTGGGCAGCCTGCTGAATTGGCATATTTGCTGTGGAGGAGAAAATACTGCCAGGAAGCTGTGACCTGCCTCTTTTCTGCAGTGCACTGGTGTGCAGCATCCCAACAGGAGTGGCTTTGCTTTGTGCCAAGCACCTCTGAGACAGAAGAGACCGTGCCCAATTTGGTGGAAATAAAGAGCAGCCTCCTCTTTCTCCTTATTTGATGTTCTTGTGGGAATTTCTTCCCGTGAGCCACTGCAAAAATGCTGTTTTCACTTTTCAGGCATCTTCAGTTTGGGCTTTTCCAAGAGAACATACCTGTCTAAGTGCCTCTGAAGGCACAGAAGATTTTTCAAGGTACTTGAGGTTTCATTGCACCTGGCCTTGACCAGGCTGGTTCTTTCTGAGGGAACCACAGTGCTGGTTCCCTCTGAGGCAGCCCATGGCACTTTGACAGCTGGAAAACCCACTGGCTCCATTTTCTCTGTCAAGCCAAGTGACTGAGCAGCACATGGCAGTTCTTGTGTCCCTTCTTTAATTAGACACTCTAAGAAGTGAGAACAGCATCAAATAAGGTGAGGTCCCACTATTAATAACTGACAAGTGACTGTATATATAGATACTTAAAAAAAAAATCCAAATACAAAGTTGTGAGCTTAAGATCAGAGACAAAAAGTGCCTTTTATCTTTCTGAGTCCATCTGACCTCTAAATTTGGGGAATGGCTCCGCTTCACAACATCTCAGAGCCATGCCCAAGCTCTCTCTAGCCTTTGCATTCAGCATTGCTGTAACTGATTGCAGCATAAATACCATAGACCTAGACAGTGGTGATCTGCCTGCCCCACTGTGCAACAATGTCCCCTAGAAAAGCCAGTGCTTTAGTAAGGGATGTGGGACACAGCACTGAACCTGTGTGAACCCACCTTGCCCACAAAGCACCTGCAGAAGGACAGGTGCCTGCTTCATGCACAGAGGACTGAGTATGTTCGTTGGTGTGGAAAGAAAAGCATTGCTCCTGCTGCTGCTGAACCTCTGGGACCTCCCAAGAGCTGCAGCCCCCATGTCCTGCAGAAAGCCACAAATGTCACTGGGAGATGATGAAGTATGAATTCAAAGGTTAGTCTGTTTTCCCCCCTAAGCTCTAAAGGAGGGAATCACTACCTTCTGAGATGGATAGTATCATTAATCAGGCACTGAGAGTTCAGTCCCTTGTACAGTGCCAAATCATCTGGACTTTTATCTTCCCAGCTCTGCACAGAAGACAAATCCAGACCTGCTAGTGCTTGGGAAAGGGGGTGGGGAAGACGTTATTAGGGGGATATTTTTGAAGCATAAACAAAAATTCAGCAAGAGGTTGTTCCTGCCATGACACGATTATAAATGAGACAATCAGCCACAAAGAACATTATTTTTTTTGTGGCTTTAGCAAAAATGATGCCTCTGCTCTAATGGTAGAAGTTAAAAAAAAATATTAAAGGGAGAAGGAGAAGGTTCCCTCAAAAAATTCCAGGTATTTTAATTAATGCCAATAGCTTTAAAATATTGTGGCTGGTGATGCTTATGAAAAGTCTCTTTTATTCACTACATTTTCTAGACCCAGCATAATTAGAATTCTTAACATTTGTGATCTCTCAGAATTGGCTTCCAAAATTAATGGTGTCTGTAATTTCTTACAGCAGACGAACTAGGTTTCAGAATAACTGTATCGCAGTAATAAATATCAGCTTCCTATAAAGGCAGGATGTTCAAAGACCACTTTTGAGAAGGAACTCCCTCCATTTTCTCTCTCCTGGATTTCCATATTCAAAGGACATAATGAAGGATTGTAAATTCCTGTACTCAGAATTTAGGGAATCCCTGAACAGAAGCTGCCTGCACCACTTGTGCATGCAAATCATGCTGCAGTTCGTGTTACATTCTTTCTGCCACGCTAGGTATAGGGGAGAGACTGGTGCTCAGGGTGAGTTAGGAGGACAGGTTAGCAAGGGATGCTGGTTTCTGTAGGTGCCTGCTTAATTTGCTTGGGGAAGTTGAGAGTATTGTGATGGATGCAGCTGGGCACAGGATGCTGTCTTGGTTCAGCTATCTGAATGGTGCCCTGCAGATCTGGGTTCTGCCAAAAGCCTGCTCTGTAAGCCTGGGAAGGTAGTTTAACCCAGACATTTTGCAGGGGGTTGCTAAATGTATGCTGTTCATTTTGGCATCTGATTTCCAGAGTGCAGAGCACTTCCAGCTGCAACTCCTGCTGCTGGGCTGTGAACCCAGGAAGAGCCACACCAAGTTAGGAGCTGTAAAAGCTGCTGCTTCCCACCGGCACAGTGGGATCTCGCAGCTCTTTCTGGCAGCCTCCTGATGGTTAGACTCCAAAACCTGGATCCCATTCCCAGTCCTGGAAAGCCAGCAGCTCTGGTGGGTACAAATCATTCTATCCATTCCCCTGCATCTCATCCTTGTTTCAGTTCTGTCTTTTCTTACTCTTTGCCTGGCTAGTCCCAGTCCCCCCTATTTGGTTTGATTTCCCAAGCATCAGTCCCCTTCTCTGTTCAGCACCAGTCTTCCCACATCTGTGCTTCTGCTCAGTCCCACCATCAGACTTGTCTAAATGTCTCTTCCTTCAATTAGAGCTGCTGTTTCCACAGGATCCTGGCCCAAGTCAACTTTCTTCTGTGCCAGCATGGTTGAACTTGTTCCCCCTATGGTCTTGGAGCCAGAATACAGCTGATCTTTGCATCCATGGCATAATGATGAGGAGCTGTGACCCTGTGTCTAGCCAGGCATCAACACACACCCAATAACACATGGTGGTGAGTCTGTGAGCCTGCTCTGCAGCGAGCGCTGCAAAGGGAATTAGGTCCCTGCTGACAGGCCATGGAGTGGAGCTACCCCATTTGGGATAAAACTAAGGGCAAACCAAGTTCAACAGGACAGTTTCCTCAGAATTTTTTGGATTCCCACTGGAAGATGACTTTGCTGAGGAAGTTGGATTGGATTTCTTTTAAAGTGCTTTCATTTGGCCATGTTTGCATAGGGTTTTGCTGCAGTAATGAAAAGGCACATCCTTAACACAAAGGTCACAAGTTGACTAAAGTTCTGCTCCCCTATTCCAACCGTAAGGATCTGTGTTGCATCTTAAAGAAGAGGATGTCAGTTCTTTTTCCCTTTTACCATTACAATACAGTGCATTGTTCCCTGGCCTTGCCCTTGGGAATAGCTATATTGTTTTGGCTGAAGCTCTCCAAAAACAATTCAGCCTGAGGCAGATGCCCAGGATGGAAAATGACAAGTTACTGGTCAAAATATGACAGTTATAAGCAGCTGAAAGTAGAATCTTGTAACTGGAAATGTCAGATGGTCTTGACAGTAGACAGTGCTACCAGCCCACCAACCTCAGGAAGTTTGCTCAGGGTTTTATGTGTAGGTAGAATCAGTGTGTGCACCTCCTGGTAGTCTCAGTAATTCTATAGATGGCACAAAAAGGAGTGGCTAAGTTTTCTGGGTGTTAAAGCGTGGCAGGAACTGTGCTTCTGCTGCAGCCAGTTTTGTCATCTATTTGAACACAAGCTGGAGAACCACCATACTGTCTTAGCACAAACCTGTGGCTACCTAGAATCATCCTACAGTCATCCCAGAATGGTTTGGGTTGGAAGGGACCTTAAAAATCATCTTGTTCCAACCCCCCATGTGAAAGGCAGGGACACCTCCTACTAGACCAGGTTGCTCAAGGCTCCATCCAACCTGGTCTTGAACACTTAAAGGGTTGGATACTCCAGAATTTATCTAAGCAGCCTGTCTCAGCCTCATGGGGAAGAATTTCTTCCTAATGTCTAATCTTAATCTGTCTGCTTCCAGTTTGAAGCCATCACCTCTCATCCTATCACTACATGTCTTTGTAAAAAGTCCTTCTCCATCTTTCCTGTAGGCCCCATTCAAATACTGGAAGGCTGCTATAAGGTCTCCCTGGAGCTTTCTCAGCTCCAGGCTGAACAACCCTAACTCTCTCAGCCTGTCTTCACAGGAGAGGTGCTTCAGCCTTCTGATCATCTTCAAGGCCCTCTTCTGGACCCACTATAACAGTTCCATCTCTTTCTTGTGTTGAGGGCTTCAGAGCTGGATGCAGTACTCCAGGTGAGATCTCATGAGAATGCAGAATCTCCTCCCTTGATCTGATGGCCATGCTTCTTTTGATGCAGCCCAGGACACAGTTGGATTTCTAGGCTGCAAGTGCACATTACCAGCTCATGTTGAGCTTCCAAGCTCAACAAGTCCATTCTCTGTCTAGTCTGTATTTGTGCTTGGGATTACCCAGCTCAGGTGCAGAACCTTGCACTTGGCTCTGTTAAGGTTCATGAAGTTGGCACTGGCCTGCTGCTCAAGCTGGCCAAGGTTCTAGTGAATGGCATCCCTTCCCACCAACATACTGACCACGCCACATAGCTTGGTGTCATCTGCAGATTTGCTGAGGGTGCACTCAATCTTACTGTCTATGCCACTGACACAGATGTCAAATGGCATCAGTCCCAGTACCAACCCCTAAGGAACACCACTTGCCACTTGTCTCCACTTAGACCTTGAGCCTTTGACTGTTAGTATTGACCACTTCTGGGGCCAGGGGGAAGGCTCTGGAAACAGAGCGAGCGCTGAATGTCCATTTGTAACTGAACTTCCCTCTAGTTATTGTTTTCTGAGTGGAACCGGATTCCCCAGCACTCAAATTGCAAAGCTGAAGACTTCTGAGGCAATTTTGTAGGGAGGGATGGCAGATCTACATCCCCAGGCCCTATGAGCACTGCTCATGCCCTCAGCACATGTCATGTGGAGGTGTGGTGGGTGCATTGGAAGTGCTCTGCATTTCTGTTCAGTGCTGTGTCTGACATGTGCAGGGGCCAGGTTTGATTCTTACAGCCTTCTGACTTTAGCCATCCATTTGACTTTAGCTGAGGAAAACATCTGAAGGCTCCAGCCACCGCTTGCACTTGAAGCAGCCAGTCACTACCTGCCTTCCAGACGCCTTCCCAGGAGAGAAATTCACCTTTCCCTGGGGCAGGGGCAACCATCCAGCCCTGTAGTCACTCACTGCAGTTTCATTAAGTTTTATATTTAACTTTCCCTCAGCACCTGGGACCAGAAGGAGTGTGTTAGTGTCTCGGAGCTCGAACACTACATTGAATTACCTTGTTGGTTTATCTGGTCATAATAGCAAGAGAGATCCCAGTGCTACAGTTAAGAGTCTGTCAGCATTTCCATTATAAACCTCTTATTCTCAAGAGGTTTTAACTTAGCTGTAAAAATCTGTTCCATTGCACAAACTTAGTTTATAACATGGTGTAGAGCAACATTTTATCTTTTAATATTGAAAATACACACAGAGTCAGTTGCTATTGAAATATGTCTGTGTGTAGCCACAGAGATCCTGGGTCTAACTAGTGAATAACTTGTTCAACATCTTCAATTTAGCTGACATGGTACTATTTCTCTGGCTATTTTAATAGATCAGATACTGTGGTGTGACAATCTCTTCCATTACTGGCACATGAACTCCTCTAATGTATGTTAATGTGATCATTCACAAGTGCAGCAGAGTCACACTGTGAAGGAAATGCAAGAGCTTTGGCACAAAGGCTGCTTGCCCTCCTTTTCCTTTCATTCTAGACACTCATTCAAGGACACTTTGCTCACACACTGAAACAGCAAAGCAAAACCTTTGACCAGCTGCCTGGCAGGAAGGATCTGGCAAACGTGTCATCATGATTGTCTCTCTATTATGGTCTGCTGGTCAAGAAGGCATCAGCAGCTGAGGAATAGTCTCTTCCAGGGACCCCTTTCCTGCCTGGAGTGGTCCCCAAAGGCCTTTCCTCCCCACCATATCCTTGGTGTGCCAGAGACTATGGGCAGCAGGAAGAAAGGTAGTGGAGAAAGCAGCAGCTACAGACTCTGGATCTCCAGCTCTCATGAGGGCTGCCTCTGAATTTTGGTTTTGTTTCTTTAAGCAAACATGTCTTGATTTCCTAGCAGAAAGCAGCTGGGTCAGTGTCCTTCAGAAGAGCAGTGGCTGTTTGTCTCACCTAAAGATTCAAGCAAAGGACAAAATTCCTGGGTGGGAGAGTTTGAACTGAATGACAGAAAGCACAATTCCTATCTGCTGCATGCAGCAGGGCACAGTAAACAGTTCCTGAGGTTTGCCTTTTCTCCAGACACAGGCTGACATGTAAAGGAAGCTCCTTCTCCCCGAACGTCTAGCCCTCCTGAGAAGAGGTGAAGCCTGCAGGACACTGGGCAGATGAGCCATGTAGAGACCCTCCATAGTAAGTGTCAATAAAATGTATCCCCTAGAAATGTTCCCTTGTTTTATGGACAAATTGTTCTTTATGTGCTATGGAAAAACACTTTTTCTTTTTTCTTTTTTTCTTCTTCCTCCCCAGCCTCTCTGACTTTTGAAAACTCATGGCAAGGTCATGGATGCCCCAGAGACTTAGAAGTGCTCCTGCTCTCCTGGTATGGCTGCACCAGTGCTACAATGACTTCCAGATGCAATTTTCTGTTACAGAAACTGCCTGGCTGCTTTTGCTTTCCATCCCCACCTGTGTCACATGCTCCTGCTCTTTCCTTGGTGATGCTGCTGAATTTCAGACATGGTTTTCTCAAGCTGGGCTCCACTTTCAGTGGCTGCTTGGTGTGGCCAGGAGTCACTGGCTGCGCTTGTTCGAGGTGGCTTCAGTATTTCCTCGCTCACAGATTTCCTAGCTCTTCTTCTAATATCTGCTTCCCTTCTGACTCTTACCTTTGGACTCCCTTCTCACACACACACTTCCATCCCTTTGACAAGGCTCATTTTTCAGGACAGAGATTCTATTTCTCGTAAAATGCTGGCAAAGATAAGGGCTGTGCAGGTCTGTGGGCCAGCTGAGAGAAATTCATCTAAATCCCACGCCGGCACTTTGCCATCGATAGCCAAGGCTAGGCAGGCACGGCTGTGAGCCCATGATTCAGCAACTTTCACTGATTAATCAAGTCACTTGATTTTTTATGCATGCAAGTGTGCCCAAGGCAGCTGTGTTAAGTCGACTTCTAGTCAGTGTTAGCAGTGCTGAGCCTGTCAGAGGGGTCTGTGATACTGATATAAATATATATATGTCTGTGTGGTTTTCTGATGAGGTGGTGGTTTTAGATAGTCTTTAGCAGCGTTTGTTCAGTGGATAGAGTCCTGTCTGCAAATTTACATGCAGGTTGTACCTCTGATGCTGCATTTCTTAATTACAGATACACTTTATCGGAGTTAAACATGTAACAGGCCCTTAGCATAAATTATACTCGGTGTGTGTGCACTCAGAGCACTTCCCAGGTGTGTGAGAGGATAAGTACATGTTAAAACACCCTGTGCATTGCAGAAAAGGTTCAGGAAATGTTTTTATTTCCCAGCAAAAGCCTCTGCTAAAATCCTTAAGGACACCAATCCAAAGCAGTTTTGGGCTGTGGCGGAGGAATGCTCTATTTGTACTTCCTATGCACCCTCATGGCTTTGGGGAAGTGCAGGTAGAGTTCCAGATGTTGATCGGCTTGGTAGTGTGTGTTGTGGGACAGAGTCTTTACAGCTCTCTTATTGATAAAAGGAAGCTGTTACCAGAGAAAATGTCAGCATGTTTTCCTGGCACCCTATTTGAAAATAAAGAGAAGGGCAGATGTTCTTCAGGGATCACTGGTATGGCTTTAGTCATCCTAATGCTGCAGAAGACAACTTTTTTTTTTTGATGTACACAGCTGGTGAGAGCATGAGGAGCAGGTCCTGGGCTCATTTACAGCCCGCGGCTGCCAGTGTGTGCTCGGCAGTCTCGGTGGCCCTGCGAGTTAATGCCAAGCACAGAAAAGACAGCGTCTGCCGCTGTACAGCCTTGCTTCCCCTCTGCTCCAGCCTTCCCACACATAACCCACACAGTTTATGGGCATCTACAAGGTCAAGAGACTTTTATTGCCTTTCTTGGCTATGAAGATTCATAGCCATCTTCTCGGTACAGGAGACATGACTTGGTGTTATGTGGTTCTACTAGGTGTAAAATTAAGGGGATGTTTCAAATCAGTATGCTAGAAGAAAATGAGGATGCAAAATTAGGAGGCTTGGATTCAGGGGAACCAAAAGGATACAGATATTTGTGTTTGTTAGAGTTTTCTCATGGCAGCAGTAGTTGTTGATATTTATTTTTCCTCACTTTAGTGGAACAGTGTTTGTTAATAATTCTAATAATAAAACATACAGAACAATTGCCAGATTTGCCATTTTTCCCCCAGCACTTTGGCTAAATGGAACACTTAAAAAAGAGGAATTTATATGGTGGGGTTTTTCCTCCCCTTTTTTTCTTTCTTTTCTTTTTCCCCCTCCCCTAAACATAGAAGACTGAGCCTAATGTGTCCGTACTTTTTGGGGGCACCTCCACAACTGGCTTTGTTCTGGCCCAGACAAGCGCTCAAAGACATTTGCCACAATTGGCATTGTGAGCTGCAACAATTCTTGCAAACACACCAATATAAAAAAACCCCAACTAAACAAAAATCCAACTCTGCTAGCCCTGACTCACAGATGGACAAATTTGTTATTGTTTTCATGATCTTTTGCAATGTGTTTGCAGGTTTCCAGAGCCTTGTTTAAATTCAAGCAAGGACCTTTTTGCACCAACTTTGCAGGATTTCATTTGTGAGTTGTACATTTAATTCTCCACAGCAGATGGTGATGTGTGGGTGTACTGCTGTATATTTGCAACAGATTCCTTATTCTACAAAATTAATTGTCTCATGTGCTGATTAAAAAAAAAAAAAATCAGAATTGTATTGTTCGTAAAATGCTAATTCTTGCATAGAATTGTGTCAGGACCTGTGCTGTTCCAACAGAGTGTAAGGCAAGAAAAGTCTAAGTGCTGCTGCTTTAAAGCAAATGGATCGTGGCAGCTTCAGTCAGTCCTGACATGCAAACTGAGGAGTTAATGATCTTGTGTGTTTAAAAGTCACTTAAATGAAATTAAGTATTTTGAGCCTCACTGTCAGGTTCCCCAGATGCTGCCATGAAGAATGTTGCTGGGACAGTTTGGCCATACTCAGTGATACACAGCAGACAGGGCCTCTGCATTAAGCTTCTTTTGCTTTTGTGAGTTCTCCTTGGCATGGATTTATCTTTTAAGCAATCTTTCAATGGCATTGCTGATGTTTGCTTGCAAAGTTTAGGAGAGTTTAATTTTTCTTTCTGCCTAATTTGATTGAGTCTTGTGTCACTCAGGCTGGGTCTTGGAGAAGAGGGGAGAATTCCAGCAGGAGGTGGGCACCTCCAGAGTCACCAGCTCCAGGTCACCGACCACTCTGACAGCCTCCAGTGGCACAGAAAATAGGGTTTCACCTAGGACAGGGTCCACATTGGTGTCCTTGGAAGCAGGGGGAACCCAGAGACACAAGGGTTGTGGTATTAAGCCAGTGGTCAGGATGGATAAAAGAATGCCTGAATTACTTGCCTGCTCCTCCTGCCTGAGTGAAGGCTACTGTGAGACAGGGTCAGGTTAATTGAAAATGAAATTGAAGAAACTTTGTTCCTTATTTGAAGTAATGGCTCATTGCCATAGTCCTGTATGTCACATGGGCTGGGTAGGACTATGACCTAATAGAGAGTCCCCTGTGTGCTTCTCCTGTGCCACAGGGATTATCAACAAACAGTTCTTCTTGTCCTTCTGCTGCAAAGCTGGGTAGGGTGGGATCACCCCGCAGCACCGAGGCTGGCTACGTGTTGGTGTAGCTCCCATGGTGAGGATGTTGACCTTACCATATCAGACAAGTGGGGCTGGCTGTGGGGGCTGCCACTTGTGGTGGGGATGTGGGCTAGTGTGGGGAACCACAGGGCTGGTGACTGAAGTGCTTGGGGACATGTTTTGGTGACAAAGGTCTCACCTTCATCCCAAAGCAGTGTGCAATGCTGGGCACTTCTAGACTTGGTAGCAGGCCAATCCTACATGTAACACAAGTTTGTTTTGTACCTGGAGGGGAAAATATGAAACAGCCTTGGGTTGTGTTTGCTTCGGAGTAAGCAGCAGTAGTCCCTCCAAACAGCACCAATTTGAGCTGAGTACTGAGGTTTATTGTGGAATGGATAGGATAGAGATTATAGGATTTTATTTTTGGTACTGCACAAGAAATAACTTGCAACCCCATAACATTTAAAATGTGAATGACATTCAAGATGAAGTCTTTTAAGCCCTTTAAAATAGGGTGGACTAATGTTTAAAAGTACCAGTGATACCTTAGCGGGGTGGTAGAGAAAAACTTCAAACCTTGTTTGAAAAGCAGCTCTCTAATTATGTGCATCTATGCCCCCACCTTCCCAGTTTTTTCTAGTTCAGAAATTTGCTAACCTGATAGTGAGGGAGAACCAGTCCAATTTCTTGGCTTCAGGTGTGGGTGAGTCAAACTAGTTTGCCTTTACATGCCCCATGTTTTTGGTTGGTTTCCTTCCTACAGCCCTAATGCTCACCTCTGGTAAATTTACAGGGAACAGCCTTTTTGAAACACTGCATTTGGGTTTATGGGCACACCACCAGTTTAAGCTCCATGACTCTTTTTTTCTGCAGAGTAAGTTTCCATTCTGCTGATCCCCCTGGTACCTCTAATGCTCATTTGAATTTTTTGAGCATAGCAGGGTGGCATTCCGTGTTTCTGGGAAAAGCCTCAGTAGCGCTTGTCACAGCAGTTTACATGTTCTCCAGGTTGCTGAAGGTACCACCTCAATGCACTGGGATGGCAGTGATAGCCTCAGCATGAGGCCAGGCAGCAATGCCCAGGAGTAGCACTCCACTCAGATATGTGCCTGCATCTCTGTGTGTGGCTGTTGAATTTATCTCCTTCCTGCACAAGTTCCTGTTTGTCTCCAAGTGATTTGCCTCTTCACCAGTTACTGAAGCTCAGCTGGATTGGCTCCATCACATCTTCTGGGTTTAAGAAGTCAGATATTTTTAGAAGAGAGATGCTGGATTAGTGTGAGATGTCAGAGCTTTCATAAAGTGATGCTGGATTTGATCTCCTTTCATTTTGCTCTGTATGCACAATGAATTACCTCGGTGCAGTGAGCTCAGTCTGTAAGATCTCCAAGGCAGGGAGCAAATCTTTTCTGTCACCACACTCTGACCTGGCTTTACCTCTTCTGTGGCTGTACATGAGATGTGTAAGTTAACAGTCTTGCCTCTCTCTGGCCCCTGGTGATGGAGAAAAGGGTTCCCTAGAAAACCTTCTGGGTCTGCCCAGAAGCTGCTGAAGCTTATTCAAGTACCCAGGGAGCAGCCTCTGCTAGGTACAGTGCATGCAGGGCCCCAGCCCAATGCCCAACCATCCCAATAGACACTACTACCAGCACCAGAGTATTTGCACTTTGATTGCTACGAACTCAGTGCCACCAGGTTAAGCAGACTTCCTACAGCAAGCCAAGAGTAGCTCACTGCTCTCTTGCACGTGACAGCCCTCACTTGCACTGTATGCTCCCCTCTCCCTTCCCTCCGAGCCCATTACTGTGCCCAAGGTAGGCTGAAGTGGAAGAGGAAGTGAATGCACTTGAAACACCCTCCCCCAGGTGATTTTCCATTTATGCAGCAGTCTTGCTAATTGCAGAAAGAGTGATTACCCTTTCAGGGAAGAAATATAAAACTTGATTACTTTGAATGACTGTTAGTGAAATTTGGTTCTGATCCCAGCTGGGCAGAAATTGTGGTTCAGTTAAGACTTTCTAAAAACACTCACATAGGATCAGCGCAGGGAATGAGGGGCCCATCTGTGACCACTTTGAGCCAGCGTATATTTGTGCTATCTCAAAAGGGGACTGAATTTTACCCTGACAGAGTCCTTTCTTGCGTTGCAAATTTAATGAGCTCTCACACAGCTCACTGTAAGCTCACTCACGTGAGCTGTACAGAATGGAGAAATAGGTACCTCACATGAATGAGATGGAAAAGAGCAGCAGCCAAACTTTAAGTGGAAGAGGAGAAATGATCTGGATCAAAACTGGCCTCTCTGCAGTCAACAGCAAAACACCAGTATGCATAGTTACATTTCTATCTCAAAAGTCTAGGCTGCATGGTGATTCTCATCTCACTACCGTTCTGACAGCGTAAGGGATACAGAAGAAAGGACAGGAGAAAAATTAGCTGAAGAACCTCACAACTGCTGCAACATAGATAACATGAAATAAACTGCCTACTACAGTTCTTTCCTCAATGCAAAGTGTAGTTGGTTTATTTTCTTAAAATGGGCTGGCTGTGAAGTGTATGTATATATCATCAGAAGTGTGTGTATATACATATAGATAGATGGAAGGATGACCTTGTTCAGAGTCAAGTCTTTGAACAGAGCAAATTAACTTAAACATTTTACTATGGCATGGTCACGGTGGGCTTGAGGATGAATTAAGCAAGCTGTACCTTTAAGAACAAACTCATTCTGCGGCCTGAAATTATTATAACCAACATGGTAACTTAATCTCACAAAAACACGAGTTTATTAATAGGTGAAGGAGCTGAAGAACCACACAGTCCATACAGCCCTGATATAGTTCTCCTAATCTCAGTAATGAAATTCAATGCTGCAGTTTTACAAGGTACATATTCTCAATTAGTGAATGTTACAGAACATAAACATGAAGTGAATATTTCTCTTAATGGGATTCAAACAAGTCAACTGAAAGTAGCATCAGCTCTAGTTTATAACACATGGTGAAAAGAATCAGTTTGGAATGTGACCATATATACTGTTGTACAGCAGATATGTACACTTCGATATTGCATGACATTCATAGCATATTCATAGAAAAGTCCAACTAAATAGATGGTTTAAAAACTATTAATGCTGAAATTTGCTCGCTGCTTTTGTTAAGTGTCGATATTGACTGAGTTAATCTTTTCGTTGTGTAAAAATACTGTATATAGTAGAAATCCTTCAGTATCTTCCACATTCAAATAAAGTTACAGTTACAGTTGGTTTTTGGTGTTCAACATCTGAAATTAAACAGCCAATTCTTTCTACCCTTCAGAAAGACAGACAGATAGGTAATGAATATGCTCAGTCTGGTTTGGCTAGTACGCTTCTCTTGAAGGCCTTGCTTCTGAAACCAGACTAACATCTGCCTCATTTGAGGTGTGGCTGGGATTACTAAAACATCTGAACACGGTTAAAAAGGTGGAAAGTCCATAGCCATTCTACACACTTTCATTTATTGTCTGGACAATTAAAGTACAAATAATTCAAACACAACAAGGTTATGAAAAAAACATTTACAATACTTTCCCTCAGAAATGATCTAAACTAGCAAGGTTAACATGAAGTCATTCATTATAACTAAAGTATACAACTGCCTGGTCCTAAGAAAGATTTTTTAAATTATTATTATTCAGATAGTAAAACACATCGTAGAGAAAAGATTCTGACATGCCTTCCCCACTAATGCTTAGCAAATGCATCAAAACTTTCCCAGCAAACTGCGCTCATTCATAGCAGATGATGTATAAAGGTTTCCCTGAACATTGAATGAGTGTTCCTTTAAACTAAAATCTAACATTGTTAAAGTAAAAAACTGATAAAATTATGATGCAGCCTTTTGCTTTAGTTATTTGTCTACTACAAAAGTTTGCCTCTTCAGTGTGAAAAAACAATACTTAGTCTACATGCAGTTAGTGGGTATAGCATGGAAAAAATGCACAAAATAAGCACAAGTTATAAATAACCATAACGTTTTATTACCATTAAGACTAAACTTGTATTGAAAAGATTTTATATAACAAGACAAGAAAAGCAATAGCAAATTTAACTATCAACTAGATTATGCATAGCGAGTAACTGTTTCTAGTACTCAGGGAAGAGCATGACCCTTTTTTGTTTTAAATATATAACCATACAAAGCACAAACATACTAAAATGATCAGTGCACTGGACATGGGAGAGCACCCCCTCAGTCATTTTGTTCCCTTAGCTCTGTTTTCCCCAATCTGAATTACATTAAAATAAAGACCCAGTTGTTTTCTTTTCTACTGTGCAGTAAGAAAAAATATTCACAACAAACATGACAATATATCAAACAATATTTCTACACAAGTTACCTTGATACCTCTGTCACTTAAGTATCATAAGAAAACATTTTAAGACATATACAAACAAAACTAGCAAAGTGTTACAACTTATAATAAATTAACCAAAAGAAAAAATAACTTTATATATATATATATTTATATTATATATACACATACACACACAACAAAATGACACAATAATATGCTTCTTCCCATAGTTTAAGTAAACAAATAAGTAGACTAGCCAAACTAGCTATATTTGATTTTGGCCATATGCATCACATCGGCAATTAAATAAATAAGTGTTTCAAGCAACATAAACAGTGTTCCAAATGTGCCAACACAGCCCAATTATATTAGCTTGGGCTATAAAGTGAATTTGAAAATTCTTAACAAATTTTAAAGCAAATGTATCTTTTTTTTTTTTTCTTTTTTTCTAAACACATTACATTTAACTATGATACTAAGATATGTAAATAATTTTGTAGCACCTACCGCTCAAACCAAGGAAGTTTTTGATCAAACAAAACCAAAACCAAAACCAAATCAACTTTTTCAACTTTTGTTCTGCTGATATCCCATACTGATGACTTAAAGAAAAACCGTCTTGCAACTCATCTCCTTGCTTTTGGGTTTTGACTGTGGGTAACTGCGTGCCTGGGAAGAACACTCTCCCGTACTGTATTTAATATTTTTATTACATGCTATGAAAAGATACGAAGATCATCTGTTTGTAGCCCATCCTTCAAAAAACAATCTACTAATCCAGTTTAAAACACACATCTTGATCTCTAAAAAGTTACCAGTGCAGTATGAACATGACAAAGTTGTCAATTTCCCCTAAATTAGCCAGTCAAAATATTTTTTTTTTTTTCTCAAATCCAGATTCTCTTGTAAAAATTCTTTATATTTTATAAAAATAGATTTTTCTTGAAACCCATTTTCAGCAAAGAGACCACCTCTTTGGCAACATTGTTAATGTTATTTAAATTGTTATGTCATCAGGTATCCCCCTGTAACCCCATTCCCTAACAGAAGACTGTTTAGTTCACATGATACAAAAGAAAAAAGGAAAAAATCCCAAAAAAAAAAAATTTAAAAAAAAAATTTGCAAAATTATGTTCTTTTTGCAAATTTTTTTTTTCCTTTTTTTTTTTTTTTTTGCTTCTTCTTCTCCTTTCTGTTCCTCTTGAAATTTACCTGGGGGGTTTACCAATCTAATTCAATGTTTTGGAAAAAAAACAACCCAAACAAACAAAAAAAAGAAAAAGAAAGGAAAAAAAAAAGGAAAATCCAAAAGAAAAAGAAAAACCAAACCAAAATCTTTTTTGTTTTTCTCTCGCTTTTAATCCCATTAGCTTGTAAAAATTTTTTTTTTTGTTTTATTATTATTTTTTTATTTTTTTTATTTTCAAATGAGTGAATGGTCATCTTAAAAAGACCCACCTTCAAGGAAGGTAGTAAAACTAGCTGGCCGGGTAAAAATCCCTGCACATTGTTATCTATGTATATTATATTCAACAACGACAGCTATGAAAGAACATTCAATGCATCAAAGGTTTGTTTTTGTTTTTGTTTTTTTTTTTGTTCTTTTTTTTTCTTTTTTCTTTTTTTTTTCTAAGCATTATAAAATCCTTTCCTGTTCCTCACAGGATATCCAATGTTTTAATACTTAGGCAACACTGGCTTATAAAGTCCATGGTTGAATATAAGCCTTGAAGAGTTTTTTTTGTTTTTTTTTTGTTTGTATTTCTTTTTTTGTTCGTATATATATTTATATATATATATTTTAGTAAGTAAGGATATGAAATTCAGGATTTGTGGGTTTTATTGGTTTTAAAGGAAACTTGCAATACTCTGTCTCCTAAACGGTATCCATTAAGGCTGGCAATCGCCATGGCGGCTTCGTCGTAGTTGGTCATGGTGACAAAGCCAAATCCCTTGCACTTGTTGGTGTTGAAATCACGGATCACCTTGACGTTATTGACCGCTCCGAAGGGACCAAACAACTGCCACAGCACGCTCTCGTCTGAGTCAGGAGACAAGTTGTAGACGAAGATGCACCATCCCGTCCCGGTGTGACCAGGGATGTTCATTCCGACAAGGCTCGTCATACCATCAATTGTGATCGGAGAAAACCTACCAAGTAAAAAGAGGGGTCTATTCTAAATATATCTCTTGGCATAAGCTACATGGAACCAAGACTTTGAAATAAATAAGCCGATGTCAGTGAAGCTTCTTGATCCTACGCCTGGAAGTTGACTACAAAGCCACCCTTGGTCTCTAGAGCCTACCGAAATGAAGGGGAGCTACACTAAACCAGATCAAATTCAGGCATAAACACATCTCCTTTCATGGATAAGCCCTAACCAGAAGTCTACAAAGATCTAAGAGAAGAAATGCTTAAGGACAATGCAAGTCAAAGAGGGCCTGTACGTGCTGCTATAAACACAAGTTCATTTAAAAAGGCCTGTAGGAATTTGCCACTTATTCCCATCACTAAAATAATAGTTTCAGGGCAATGGAGATCTGATGCTTTACCTATTACTAGTTTGCCATGAGAAAACCCAAACAAGCTTCAAGACTTATTTTAAAGATTAATATGAAATGCCACTGTCAGGATTCAGATGTAACAGTAGCATCTTTAACTAAAAATACTGTTTGATTTAGAGAGACATCTCCTGACACAGTCCTTAATTAACATACACTGGGGAAAAAACCCAGTTAATAAAGAAGTCCTAAAGCTGGCCACATATTAAAGAAGATTTTTGCAGCAATTGTAGAGTAAACAAAACAGTGCATAACTACAATAAATAAGCATATCAACTAATATCTTGATACTGAGATGTCATGCCCATGACAGGCTCTTAGGGTCTTCAGATAGTCAAGGTAGAAAGACAAGCTCTTAGAAATCGGATAGAGCACCCTAACTTCACACCCCCCCCCCCCAACCCCCCCCACATTTGTCTTTTGGGACCTGTTTTTTAACTTGAACATCTGAACTGGGAAGCTAAAGCCTCGTAGCTGTTTATGAACACAGAATCACCATAGAATATAGGCTGGGCAGGATCTATAGAGATCATCTGATCAACCTGCTGCTCAAACTGAGGCTAACTTCTCAAATTAGATCTGCTGCTCCTGGCCTTGCAGAAAGTTCTGAAAGTGTCCAAGGACAGAAGCCCTTGCTCCAGTGAATGATTTTCCCCTACACTCAGTTAAACTTCCCGTGCTACAAGCCGTAACTGTTACTGTTGTCCTTTTGGAGCTGACCTCCAAGAAGAGCCTGGCTTCATCTTTCTTCAAATGCCCCTTGTAGGTTGTTGAAGACAGCAGGCAGGGGCTCAACTCTACATCTGCCTTTGCTGAGTTTCACCATGCTCCTCCAGCATGTCAAGGTCTCCCCAGTGGCAGCTAGGGCAACAGCCCCTGCTCCCTCACCAATGTAGTGTCACCCGTTAATGCAAGGAGGGCGCATTGCAGCCCGTGACTCAGGTTATTAATGAGGATGTTAAGCACTATCAGCCCTCAGGATCAACATAATTTTCCTTTCATCAGTTTGGGAAAAAAAAGTGACATGCTTTCTGAAGCTACACTTCGGGATAGGTTTTAACATAACTGCACAGAGGAAACCTCTTCATAAAAATCCAGTTTCACATGTACCTTCAATATGATGTTTAATATCACAACTGAAAAATAATTCCTCAGGTTTTTCTGAGTGACAACTGAGGGAGTGGATGGGTTGGATGAGCTCTTGTGTTCTCCTAAACTCCTTTTACACTGGTAATATTTTTACACAGATTCAGCAATCTCAACAATATCCTGCAGTGTAGATTAAATAACTGTAACAGAAACTAGACCCTTGACGGCTAATCACCATTCTGTTGGCTCCTGACAGCACTCAGGTTGTATATTGAAGTGGAAAAGACACTTGCAATATGTATCTTAAACTTAGAGGCATCACTGGAGTGCAGCTATGCTGTAAATGAAGGGTTTGAATGCTCACAGCGTTGGATCCTCAGACCTACCTACGTACAGCTTGGCAGACAGTTGATTAAAAATAGGTGGCAATTTTCCAACTCATCTTAACTTCTGCAACATCTTTCAGTGTCTCTCCCACATATTGAAACTAGTAACATTATTACAATAGTTCAGTATGCCTCTAAGATTCCAGTATTTCCCCAGCTGCTGGGAGCAGGGCTGGATGAGGCCAGTTTACACTGCTCCTTCCCTCATATGTGGAATTGTAAATCAGGAGCCTGGGCCCCAGAGCTTGTTCAACCCAACAGCTTCCATTTATTTCAAAATTTGGAAGATGGGACTTCAAACCCATTCCTCTCAACTGCCAACTGTGCTAGTAACATACATAAGCCAGCAAATGCTCTTTTCCTGCAATGTTTAAATTTAACCTGGAGCACAACACTAACGTACACACTACCCCGTAAGTGATGTTATTGTAAGATCTGTGCAACGCAGAGCTGTGTGTCACAGCACATTACAAAGCTCTGCATTTTTTACTGACTGCTGTACTGCTGCAAAGGGTTAAAGCTTCACAGTTCACTAGAGAGCAGCCTTTCTCTGGAAGCCTTTAGGAACTAGGGAGCTTTAAACTATTTATGTACCATGAGCACAGGAGCTGCTGTAAATCCAAGAACACACATGAAACTAGTGCAAGTGCATTGACACAAATGCAAGAACCTATTGCATAAGTAGCTTTGCTAGTAGCAAGTGATCTGAAACTAGCGTCAATAAAACCTTTGTTCCACGTCAGCACATTTTGTTCTTCATCAGCACCACATACAGGGAAGGAACCAACCCCTAAACTCAGCAACACTACGTGACAGAAATGTCTCAATGTGGTATTTTTGACACTTGTAAATGGAGGGTTTCCTAGTGCGAGATTTGCTGGGAGGAGATGCAAACTAATTTTAGCTGCCTACAAAGCAACTTAAGCACTGTCATGATTTGAGGCTAATACTTCAGACTGACTACTAAGAAAGCAGATATGTAACTTAAAGGCAGGTAAGTCACCCTTTCCCTCTGCAGACCAGAAGACATCAGAATTCAAACCTTCACTAATTCTGACTAAGCCCTGTTTATCTTGGATCACATGCTACTGCAAATCTGGGGAAGCAGCAGCAAAAAACTAGAGAAAACCCCCACAATAACCCATCCATCTGACACTGACCTGTACTTGGAAGATACTTGTGGCTGAGAGTTTTGCCAGAGCTTGGGCAATGTATCAAACATGAAAGGAGAACACAAGAAAAGCAGTATGTGATAGAATCAAGTGTTAAGTTCTGACCCCTCGTATCACCATCACCACTAAGGATGTTGCAGCTGTAACAGTGTACTAATGAACACCAGAAGCAGTGCTTCTGGGAAGACACGCTGTCTGTTTTGACTTGCTTCTGTAAGCAGTCTTAAGGTTGGTGATTTATGATAGCTAAAAGCAGTAGTGAAAACCCACGCTACTGTCCACTACTCACTAGTGTTAAGATACTTACCATACCATTTTACAGGGTGGGCTTTAAAGAAAAGCTCAAACAATATTCAAGTGTGGTGAGCAGAGCATTTCAGAAGCTTAAGTAGTACTTTCTCATCTTAAATGAGAGAGGTGGCTGAACATCAGGAATAAGACTACACCTTTATTTTGCTGTCAGGTTTTGCTTTTGTTGATGTGTGCCATTAGAAGAAACACTAACAACATGTCAACTCGTTTTAGCTATCAGACCAAACACTGAACACACTCATGAAACAGCATAAATGTTTACAAATCAGCTGAGCTCTATCACACACACGTGCACATACACGAACACACAGAGCTATTTTAAACAAAGAAGTACCAAGCATCGAGAAAATTTCAAAGTATTAAACCTGCAACAAAAGAAACTCAGGGCTGATTAAGGTGCACACAGCTATATTTAGGCAAAACTTGAGAAACCAAATGTAGGAGAAGGGTTTTAACACTGAGATTCAGACAACAGCAGCATAATTCTCCGGCTGCTAAATTTTCCATGATCAGATTGCAGATTAGTTAAAAATGTGATTTAATAGTTCTGATTCTGAAAAAAGTGTCATTTCACAGGGTGGCTGCACTTGAGTGCTTGTAGCTGTTGCACCTAAACCATTTGAGAAGCCCACCTGTAAATAAATAAAAAAACCCAAAAACACAAAACAAAACAAGAAGCTGGGAAAAAGAGTAAAAAACCCACAGAATCTGCATGTGTGGCCTTTAAAGTAACAAAACCAACTGAAGTCCGAACTTAAAAAGAATTTGACATGCTGGTGGAAGAAAAGAAGGAATTAAAGAAAAAAAAAAATTAAAGTTAGTGAATTAAATTAAATAAAAAAAAAAAAATTGTAGCACCAATCTGTGCCAACACGGACATCTGGCAATCTGTGGAATTCTAATTACCTCTTTACGCCATAGGCCATATTAAGCAAATTGTCCAGCCTGAAAAGAGAAGGAGGGTCTTTGGGTTAATGTCTCACAGATGGCAAGATTGCTCAATGGAACTATTATTAATAGCGTTCCATTTTCAAAGAAGAAACGTTCAACAAGTTTCCCACACATCTAAGGAGCCTAACAACTCCCAGCCTGCTTTGTTAAGTCTGAAGTTGTGCTTAAATTTCCACCACAGCCTTCAAAGCCGTTTTAGTCTTGCCTACAGCCTCACAGAAAGCCTCCTTTTTCAGGATTTATTTTTTTTTTAAATCTGCTTTTGCTTTTTTTAGACAACTTTAGTACAAAAAGTTTTTCCAAATTATTCAACTGTTCACCTTATTTACAGTTAACTTGGAGATAGAAATCTTTCAGTTCAAAATTAAATCAAACTACAAATTTCAATTCTTGATACCGAATGCTTTAACCTATAATAATCCAAGTGTTTACCTTAATTAGTTTACTTGGAGATAGAAATCTTTCAGTTCAAAATTAAATCAAGCTGCAAATTTCAATTCTCGATTCCTAATGCTTTAACCTACAATAATCCAACTGTTCCCCTTATTTACAAATTAACTTGAAGACAGAAATCTTCCAGTTCAAAATTAAATCAAACCGCAAATTTCAGTGCTTGATTCTAAACACTTTAAACCTCCCACATTCTCCTATTACATATATTTAGCATTAATCCTTTGTGCTATGTCCATCTAAATGGCTACTGAATGTGCAGAACATAATCATCTGCTTTCCATGGGAGTACAATAAAATCCTTCTGTCCATGGAATGATTTAGAGATAACCTCAGCGGACACAGCTGTGCTGAAGACAAAAACAAGTGTAAATTTAATGTATCCGAGGACTGGCTTTTTAAGTGGATTAGCACATTTCATCACTGGAAAAACTTAAGCTAATTTTGAATAATTCTCTACAGCCAGTATGGAATTCAGTTATGTGAATATATCAGTTGTCTTTTTTTGAAGACAGGTTTTGAATGCTAGGTTGCCTGAAAATTAAACGGAAACATGAGGTATTGCTGATGTATTAGATAGAGACACTGAATTCCGAATGTAAAGGGTAAAACATTCTCAAAAGTATCTGAAGACTAATACAAGGTCTAATACAAGACTGAAGACTAATAAAAGTCTGAAAGACTAATACAAAGTCTCTTTATACTAAGAGCAGATATCAGGCTAATAAATTTAATGATACTGCTGCTGACTGAACAGACTCAGCTTTTTTCCTGCTACCAATCCACTGTCATTAACATCAAAGTCTAAGCTGCATCAAAACTGTAATAATATGGCAGAAAATAAAAGCATTACCAAAAAAAAGAGAAAGAACAGGATAGTCACTGCTCATCTGATTATCAGAGTAACTCTATTCTGTCCTCCCTTTTTCTGTGAGCCTTCATAAGATCTGATTGTACAGTACTTCAGCTGTTTAGGTAAATACAACATGACTACTGCTGTCAGCAGATTTTCCTCCTCATTCTCCAGGAAAGAATATTTAATTTTACAAAGAAAATCAGGTCAGCCTACGCAACTAAAGCATATTTTCCTGTGCAGCACCTGCCCCACACTGTCGTCGCTGGTGGAACTTCATTTCTTTTCCAGGTAATTACCTGAATCTCTGAGCCTGGTGGTGAAGTGGTCCAGGGTAGCGTCTGTTGGGAGACTGATACAGCTGTGAAAGGAGTGCCTGGCTTGTTTTCTGGCTGGGGTTATTGGCAAACTTCACAGTAATTGGTTCTGTAGCACCACTAGGCTTCTGGCCATTTAGTCCCTTTATGGCTTCTTCTGCCTCTATTCTCTTATCAAAACGGATAAATCCCACACCTCGAGAAACCCCTGGGAAGTAAAAACACAAACAGATGAATATTCGTAGGAAGAGCCTCAGTACGTAATGAGCAAACAGACTGTTGGGTTTGATTTCACAGAGCATGTGGATTGCAAATTGAATAAAGCCCTATAAAACAAAAAACCCTCTTCCCCATCCATCTGCATTCTCCAAAAATCAGTCCCTACCTTATTTAATACACAGATTAAGTAAACCACATCCTGCATTTTCAGATCCCTCCTTAAAGATGCAATAAACTCTTAGTCTTATAAAGAACCAGGCAGCTCATTTTACAGTAGTCATCACTGTCTTAAAACCCAACTACCAGCAAAGAATTTACAATTTAGTCATTTCCAGAAAAACATGCAGGTATCAAGAAAAGGTTTTTCTTTTAACCTGTGACTTGATCAACCAGAATCCGTGAGGTGATGATGCGCCCGTATTGTGAGAATAACTGCTCCAATTCTTTCTGGGTCATTGTTTTCGGAAGGCCGCTGACATACAAGTTTGCATCTCTGATAGATGCTGAGCTTGGACGGGCATATGACACCTATGGATTGAAGAAAAGGAAAGGCAGATTAGCAATCTAGAGCCACTCTGTGTTTTAAACAGGTTACTCTGTTCTTTCACAAGCAATAGCCATAGAGTTCAGACACTACCTGCTCTGCAAAACCAACAAAGCCAGGAAAGGCTGGAAGAACAATGCTAGGGAGATCTTAAAGATAGACACAAGGGTTCTTTAAGTGCAGTCATAAAATAAACACTGTTCATAGGTAGATGAACATGCAACTTCCTACGTACGGCTCTGTAGGTTTACCCCTATGGGTTGTGGGTGTATGGATGACTTACTGTATCCAACATGTAATAACCTCAGCACACACTTAGCACACTGAAGTTCCAGCCTATTTTTCTTCCCCCCACCCCTTCCAAGTGTCTGAAACAGATCAGGTTATTTGCAGAGTGATCTTTTGTGCTATCTCTTTGTGTTTTCATCCTGAGCTGGCAAGATCTGTTCTGGATGAACAGTGAAGTACTGGTAAAATTAGACTAAATGAACATCTGCTCAGGGAACTGTATACTGACACTCATTGTCGTATCTGCAATTTATCACAAGAAGTTCCCTTGCACTCTAAGCCCATAACTAGACCATAAAATATTATGGCCAAGCAAACAAGGAGATCTGGCAGAGGCACTGCATGCATGCTGTTGGAAAATTATTAAATCAAGACTCCCTTAACCGCTCTTCTACCTATGAATCATATTCGCAATTATAATACATACATAAAAAGCCTTCTGCACTTCAAAAATAATACATACATTTAGAATACACACATTTAATGTAATAAAAATACTTCTTGGATAAATCCTAATGGCAAGTATTCAGCGCGGATCATGAAGAATTACTCTGCAGCACATCTGAAATAGCACTGCATCCAAACCTGAGTATCTTGCACTTCATCTTGATTTATTTAAATATAAACAGATCAGTCCATTCCTGCATTATGTTGTAAAATGTGTCTTGGAAGGAAATGGGGGTGGGGGATCACATCATGAACGCAACACATTCAGTAATTGTCTTCTCTTCCTGAGCCTTAGCCCAAACACAAATGATGTCAAATGGATGCCTTTATGTGCTTCATGTGTCAAAGAGTTCTCTTTATGTGCTCCACACCTAAAAATAGATGTTGACTCAACATAGAAAGTGATGTTAATGACTAATATTTGCTTCCCCAATCTTCTCTGCATAATAGCGGACAAATTTTAAAGATTCTTGATTTTAAGGTTTTTGGCAACTTCTTTACAACTTACACGTTTGTACATAACCTTTTAAAACTAGCATTTACAGAGAGGAGGTGGAAAAAAAATTAGGGAAAGAAATGTGAAAGAGAAGTTCGATAAAACATTTGCATCAACTGAGGCAAGCTCAGGCACAGCACAAAGGCTCAACAGATGCCGGGAGCAGATAAACCTTCAAGTGCCAAGATCCGGAGAAAGAGAAGGATATCAGGGTGGAAACCATTTTGTGCCTCAGTGATTTAGGACCTCACAACCCATGACCTCCTGATGGGGTGCAGTGCTTAAGTCACTTAGTCACTGGTCCCAAACACCCCTCTGATGCTCCAGGATCAGAACATGCAGGGCATCGCTTGGCATTTATGTAACTCGGATCAAGCCAGGCACCTGGGGAAAGCTGGTGTGATTACGCTGGGCTTTCACCTACAGATACGATGCTGAAAGTCACAGGTTTTGACTGCACTTAGTTTGGTAGTCTCATGTCAATGGCTCCTCAGTTCCAACCCTGTGCTAGACAATTCAGAAAAAACAGACCCTCTCCACACTCTGCAAATGCTTTACCTTGAAAAGGTACTGTAAGGGTTTAGACACCTACAGTTTAAATCACTTTAGGAGTAACAGTTTAAAAAACACTTAAGGGCCTCTCTGGAGTAGGGGCAGGGACCTTACCTATTCCTCAAAACTGAGAGCTGCAAAATTAATAAAGTTCCTGGGAAAACAGCCAGGGGTTTCCTTTGGGTTTTCTCACTATGGCACATTCATTAACCAAATGCCACATTACAGGGAAGATGAAAAATACTGGGATATGCAAAAAACCCACGACTTCCCAAAGCAGCCAGTGCCTGACATTCTGTATTATATGCTTCCACATACAGGAAGTGCTCTGCACTTGTGGGCCATGCAGACAGGCAGTGAAAGGAGACTGCACACGCACACAAATCCATCTCCCCACCGCTCCTGTAAACACCAGTCGTCGCTAGGGTCCAATTTTTATTTCCTCCTGCAATCAAACATTCAGGTTGCAGGGGAGCCTGGGCCAAAGAAAGAAGCTGCCAAAAGCAACTCAGCCATCCTTTAATATCAAGGAGAAAAGGTTGCGAGCTGAACGGACTCAAGGCTAGTAACGTCAATTATTTATCTGCTTTTGAATCTTTTTCATCTTCCCTCTCAGGTCAGCCAATGACAAATCAATTGGTTAGACTGTGCCATCCTGCTTTCAAGCTATTATTCAGTTAGTACTGAGGATTGGATGTCTTCCCATGCATTAGCTATCAAAGGAAGAAATCATCTACCCTGACCACCAGACCAGAAGTTCGTTGTGCAGTCAAAGTTAAAATGAGAGTCAAAAAGCAGCTCCCATTTTGTCACCGAAAACTGCAAAGCGTGAGGATGCTGCACTAATTCTTTGTATTCACTATAAGGATTTTTTATTTTTAAATAATGAAAAGGTGAATTGAAAGAAAAAATGTACATGGAAACACTAAGCAGCACAAAAAAACTCAAATGAGCTGGAGCACACCAAACGGCTGTTTGATCCAGGCTCTTCCCGGCATTAAAACGTTTGTCCACTTCCGTGGCGGCTGAAGGTCGAACGATGGTGTTACACTTCACTGCGAAAGATCATTTGGGAGTTCTTTGGTCAGATTTGCAAGGAAGAGAATAAAATATTGTGCAATTGGTTTTATAGCTTGCTGGCCTCCAATGTTAGTTCCTATAAATAGATGGATAGGTACTAATGTGAAAACACATTCCCTACGGTATTTACCATGACATTGAACACTAGCCTGCATAAGGGCTTCTCTTCAGCCATCTCATATGTCTGCACCACTGTCTCCAAACTCTGCTGCAGAGTCATGAGGTCCAGCATTCCCTGCCTTCCATGAGAATGTATATTTTCGTTCAAGAGCACAGAAAATACCTCCTAGTTAAACTAATTATCCTCCCTATTGATTTCTTACCCATTTTCCCATGTAGAAAACTTTCTGAAAAATTTCTAACCTCAAGACTCCTCAGAACATAAATTGAAGCAGTCTGGTCTTTCCAAGCCAGAGCCCAAAGGCACCCAGAGGCATGAACGCATCCCATTTGTCTTACAGAGGCAAGGCGCTGGACAGCAACCATTTAAATATTGACACTTAACCACCTCACTGCTGCTCATCTTAAGGGATGCCTTCAGCTCATCTACTAATCCTGGACTTCTCAAACATGAAGTCCATTTCTAGAAGCCTCCTCCTAGAATTCAGCTCCCGTCTACTCCAAAGAGGAATGGCCTTTTCCTTCCCTAAAACCTTGTGACAGAGGCACTGTGCCCTGGTCAAAGCATCCGCAGACAAGCAACCTAGCAGCTTACATGTTTCAAAAACTAAAACTTGACCAAGAAGACACAGGTCTTGCTCTGTGGCCAGTGTTACTCAGCTGGGAAATATGAGAAGCTAGTTGCTAAGTAGCCTTTAATCAGAGTGCTGCAGAGCAGCACAAGCATCCAGAAGCCACCACCAAACCACCTATCCCGATGGTACCTGCAATCCCTGAAGCATCTCCCCAGCCACAAGCAGCTAAGGTGCAACTGGTGATAAAAGATTTCCTGGGGACCTTTCGAAAAAGTTTGTATAACACTTGAAAATAAACTTCTTTGTGACCATAATTCTGAAAGACATCACTTTGTCTCTCTGCATGACACAGATACAGGATTTCTTGTACGACTTCTGGGGTGAGTCATTTGACTTTTTCAGCCCAGGGTCCAAATGAATAAAACACGAACAATCCTTCCCTCACTTTCTGCCTCTTACTCCACTGCTATGTACTGGAAGTGCTTTAATAAGACCACCCAAAACTAACACGTGCAAAGAAGCACAACCTCGCTTGTTTTAAGGACATACCGAACTAGAAGAAAATCTGCTCAATACCAAGAAACAGGCTACAGCCAGAAGAGACCTTTCCCCACAGCCAGTTACAAGCCCTTGTCTATATATCCTTATTTTGTGTAACAACACAGACTGGAGAATTCCTCCTGTGAAAGCTACGTGCCTGTCAGAACAGGCACACACAAAAGCTGTCTGCTCCAGAGGCTAAAGACCAGAATCTGGAATATTCTCACATCTGCTGCTTGTATTGCTTTGTCCTTTCTCTTCTCCAAGCTGTGGCTGGGGGATGGAGAGCAGTGAAAATGCACATTATTGTTGAGCACTTCAATGCTATTTTACTGGGATTAATTATGACTGCAGGTAAGGTACAATGGTCTACTCCATCAATTCAGGAAAGACATCCACAGATAATAACCTAGAAGCACTCTGGCAATATCAAAGCAAGACTAAAAGAACTAATTGCAATAGTGAAACTGGAGCAGTTAAAATCTCTGCTACAAGGTGGTGCACAAACTAACAGGTAAAGACTCTGGTGCTTGCTAAAGATGCAGAGCCAAATTTGAACCTTCAAACAACATCGCACAGCCTTTCAAGCCACAGAATCACTAGAAGCACAGAGGACAAAGTAGGATGTGTTAACAAGCACTACAAAGTCCAAAAGGTTACACAGACAGAAGCTCCTAAAGAGCAAAACCAAAGTGAACATATCTGGGGCCTTCCAGCCCCATGGCATCTTTAAAATTTCCTGTCCAAGGCTTTGTCCCAAGGCTGCAGCAGTCACAACAGATGACCTCTCTTATGACTATCCACAACAGAACACGCAATTAAAACTTAAATTGTAGAACTACACTCCAAATCTGCAGCTTGAAAGTGCCTGCAATCCGAGTTTTCAGAGAAGGAAAGCAGTACATGCTCTTTTGCACCTCTGTCCTCTTCAAAGCTCTGCTGGAGCTCAGGGGGAAACAGAGCCGGACTGTGTCTGAAGGCGCGTGATAAGCCAGCAGAGTGTGCAGGGTGCAGCACACATCATGTCCCTGTGCACATGGGGGGCACAGTACAATTACCTTCAGGGGAATCTTAAAAATGCAAATCCCTCTTTGCCACTGCCCAGCAAGTTTGGCTCATACCAGATCTTCCACCCTTCCTAGACCTTCCATCTTCTCTCCTCCACAGAACACCTAAAGGACCCTCTGGGCCTTCCTCACTGTATTTCACCTTCTCCAGCTCACTTACAAATCCAAGCATCTCCAATCTCTGTATATCCTCATTCTACCAGCTGGCCTTCCACAATATCCTATGTCCTCACTGGGAGAAGCAGCTGTAAACAGTGGCCTGCTGCTCAGTGGCCAGTAGCCCCTGAGAAGGCTATGGGAAGACAGGAGTAGAGAAAATGCAGGGTCTTTGGCAGAATTTCATGCCAAGGGCACCAACACCAGTGCTCTGCTACCACAACTATCAGCAAGCCAGTACTCCCTGGCTGCAACTCAAATTGTTGGATTTAACTCTCCCACCACATCCCAAGCAGTTTAGGATGGGATATAGCTCTCTTCCCCATTGCTTGTTGCTGCAGCCTTCCACCTCCCCTGCGCTTCCCACACCTCCTTTGCTGCTGAGCACAACTGGAAGGCAATCTTTTTGACAAATGACTTTGTAGGACAGAGAAGTCTGAGGCTGCTATTATTTGGTTACCCTACAGTGACAGGATAGTTTGTAGTTTTGCAGACAACTACAAGAATTAACATGGGCAGATTTAGAGCCTGAATTTTGTAGGAATATGCCATTTCAAATAATGCCAGAGAAAAGATAAATAGCAAGATCTTTGAGGAAAGAGGTTTTCCCTCATAGCCTTATTCTCTGTATTTAGGACAATTGCATCCTATTGATCAAAGAACAAGAGAGTAAAGAAGATACGTATTTTTAACTAAAAATAGGAAGTGTTAATATAGCAGTAACAAAATTGTATGTTATTTATTCACTTAATTGAATATTAGAGAAAGCCTCTGACCACAGAGAAATGTTCATCTGTTCGGTATTCTATCATTTTGTACGCGTGACAGATGTAAAAACTAGAAGGCGTCAAGGGCTCAGAGAACTCAGATTCCTTCTCTTCTCACTGGAGACTTCTCCCTTTGCTCCAATAGCATCACAGTGTGATATCTGCTCCTGTGAGGGAAGAAACAAGCCCACCTATTCTCAGGCAACAGAGGAAAGGAAAGAGGAGGACAAGATGACTGCGCTCCAGGGGGTCATTGGCTCTGTTTGAGATTTCAAGCTTCCTTTCAAAACTCTGATCTGCCCATGTTTCAGCATCCCCCAACATTAAGTCAGGTCACCTAAATCCATATGCAAATTGCTAAACACTTCCTTCACATCCTTTCAGACACTGTCCTTTTTCCAGGGGAAAAAACAACCTGTACAGTTTAAACAATCTGTACCTCATGCAGCACACATCTTATTTTCCTTCCAATATTTGATGCAACTGAATTGCTAGGCAATCTTCAACAGCAGCAGTGACCTTTCATATGCTTTTATGGATGGGCAAATTTATTTTCTAAAAATAGGTTCAATTTCTGGAATATATATTTATTTCAACACACACTGCATCTTCCCCTCATTCTAAGCTGTTTTGTAGAATTATGTCAAGCTCAAGCTGTAAAAATAAAGTGAAGCCCTTCTCCCTCACAAGATGCTGCTGCTGCTACGAAATGGCGTAAATAAAATATGCACTATGATCAGCTGAGGAGGAACATAACGTGCATCACCTATTACCAAACACATAACACTTCCTTCACTGCTCTCCCCAAACAAATATTCTGTAAATAGTCACCTCTCCACTTGGACTTGAAAGGGCATCATTGACTTAAATAAAACGCACATAAATATTTTAGTTGCCACAGTGAGAAGGGATTATTTATTGTAACAATGAAATAATAAAAAGAACATTTCTGCAGTTATTTTAGTCTGCACATCTGAGAGCAGACTGTGCCCGGCTGTTTTGCTGATCCTGCTGTAAAACCAGTTCCTCCCATGACTGCACGGCTGCGTTGCAAGGCATCAGGAGAGAAAGAACATTAAGCTGCCCCAAAAATGTTGCAGAAGTGAAAAGGACAGAGTCTAGGGACACATGCACACAACATATTTTTTTTAAAAGGAATTAAGCCTTGTGGAGTCAAAGAACAACTGAAAATATGATCTCCCAAAGCCAGCCTGTGTGCAAGGGACAGCAGAGCCCATGACTGGGGCAAGGAGATGGGACACAGCCAGCAGGACCAAGGTGACCTTGGGAAGCAGAAGTAGTCTGCCCCTGTAAAAAGGCTTTCACAGATTATTCATTTCAGCTTTCCACACAAGCAACTTCTAAACAAAAGGCAGCCAGAGAAATACTAACTGCAGGGCTACAGCTACTCAGCATACATGAACAGAGATCAAGGTGCAGCCTTTTCATCAAGGAAAAAATTATAGGTTCACTCTGGGGCATAAAGCCCAACTACATTCCTCAAGAAAAAGTAAATGCTATTGTATTATTTAAATCTGTTTTGGTCTACAAAATTATGTGCCACCAAATCCTCTTCTGTATGATTTGACACAGATTCATTTTTTCAAATGTACCAAAAGGGCATTTTTAATAAATATAAAGGGCATCTACATTAATCAGCTCTGATCATTAAATACAGTAATTCCAAGAATCAAAATACTTCAACTTTATGATGAATCACAGTGGAATGCTGGAAGGGGGCACATGGGGGCAACAGGCAAGCTAGGAGACTACAGCAGCACCGAGTTGGGCTGCTCATCACTTTGCAGCCCTTTGCAAACTAGGGACATCTCCGGCAACACAGGCGCTGCCGGGAGCACTAAAAACATGATTCACCACTCAGCATGAATGTTGGGAAACCTCCATTCACATCACACAGAACCAGGAAAGCAGATCTAATTTAAGATTTCTAAGAGCAAAATAATATACAACACCAAACAAGGGGACAAGGTAAGGTGAGGCGATTCTGCAATTAAAAATTGGGTTGGAAACTGACAATTAGATGCCTGTGTGTCCAAAACTTCACTGTTTGAATAGAAGGCTCCCTTGGGTTTCTTTCTGGCAACTGTACTAACACTTAACTAAACCAAATTTTGTTTTAAAAAAAGCAGCCCACACATTTCCCCAGTCAGTAAAGAAATCATGCAGGTAGGTTAGGTAAATCTCTTGGTGTATTAATTTTTTACAGCTCTTGAGCTCCACAAAGTGTCATGCGTTCTACAAAAGACTACGAGCAAGAAAAACCCAAACCAAATAAAATCACTTGTATTCATAAAGTTTACACTAGATTATGAAAGAAAAAAGCTATCTACAATGATGTTTTAGCATGGGAAGTTATTGTTAATGTATATCTTACAAAATGAACTTATTATGTAGAGTATGTGAGAGAAATGCAAAATAATAGGAATGGGACAAAGTTTTCAGAGACCTAAAAACCTGTTAGATGTTTCCTATAACCTTGGAATACTATGAAAACATTAACATTGGTCTGGTTCTTATAAATCAAAGAAATGCAGGCAAAATAACACAGGTGCTTAAGAAATGCAACACCTTTGCTAACACTGAATAATGCTCAAAAATGTAAGACTGCTGCGTTACAAACTGATCTAGTCTTTTTTAAGTTCTACTGAGTTTGAAGTTTATTTTATAAATAGGTTACTTGCAGAATACATTTCTCCTTATAATGTGCCTTTAAAGGCAATTTGGGGAGCAACTTACTGCTCAACTTTTCACTGTAAGTGGAAACTGCTGAGTCCAAGCATGTACTTCCACCTGCAGCAGCAGATAAGACAGAAGATTTTGCTGCTTTGCCTTAAATATAAAAACCTTGGAGGAATATGTAACTCTACAAAACCATGCTGAGAGCATTTTGATATATGGCCCCCTACATATCTATGGGATGAAATCTGGTTGGTCTAAGGGACATTTGGAAAGAGCCGCCTTTCTGTAATCCACGCAGCTACTCCACCACTTTCATAATCCTTATCTTAGGACTTTGGCTCTTCACTAATCAAGGTGGTCAGGAAAACAACTTGATTGAAACAATCCTTAGAGACACACATGAAGGCACAATATTTTTGCTTTAGGGAATACAACTTTGTCCAAACCAAAACCTTTAGTGAGAAAGGGTAAGTACAACTGAAGTATTGATCACACAGTATCTTTCTTGCAAGATACGAAGACCACTGATATTATTTGTACAAGTGTCTTCAGAAGTAAAAAAACCCCTATTTTTAAATTAACATTTTTGGCTTTGAAATACGAATTCAGCACAGAAGAAAGGAAAGAAAAAGGTACAAATCAGAGACCAGGATTCAAATACGATCAAAGCAGCATCAGGTAAACTGGAATCTGGCTGTTCTCCTTCAATTTTTTGATTCACAATCCTTAAACTATAGTATTTGTCAGGATTCAGGATGTGGAAATCTTCCATAAGCTGTTTCAAAAAAGCTTTATCAGCCAGGCAGCAAAAAGGTGACAGTGTAGAAACTTGCATTCCTTGTGAGACCACTAAAGAAGGCTGTTGAATAACTAATGGTCTATTACAACAATGAAGTAAGAGACTCCAGCAGGATCTTTAATCCCTCTAGCTTTTGAAAGAATATATCAAATTAAGGATGTGGAAATCAATGATAATGTTTGTTGCTTTTGAGAATGATGTATTCCAACTTGAGAGAAACTTTCACACTTGATAATGACATGTCGCTAAAACCTCCACGTCAAGGTACTTCCCATTAAAACAACAAAAAGTGCAGCTTATGAATACATCACCATGTACTTCATCTCTGTTTATGGACAAAACCATCACCATGGCTGTTTTAGTCTACATTTACGCCTCACTGCAATGCCTCCAAGAACTTTCCCCCCCCCCTTTAAGGATAGTAATTTCAGAGAGAGATTTCATCATCTGCCTTCCTCCCATTGTTCCAAGGAAGTGTTCATTAGCTGAGCGCACCTTACAGAGGTTAAAACAGTGAAGAAGTTGCCAGAAACCATTTCATCTACTCTCTCCACTTCCTGAACTGAGCAAAAGTCATTTTGTGTTCTCTTACCTTTATGGTTTTGGTCTGGAGTCTGAGTCCATTTAATGTGTTAATGGCTTTCTCTGCATCCTTTGGATCAATATAGTTAACGAATCCATACCCTAAACTCTGCCCTGTTGAAACACAAGAAACAAAGGAAAAAAAGGACTCAGTATTTTTTTGAAGCACATGAAAAACTTCCAAAAGTGGGAACACAATTCTCTTACACTGCTCATTTCATCCCCGCTGTCCCCTATGGTCTCTACGCTGCTCTTCATTTCATTATCTCTTTAGTACCGTGGAAGCCAACATAAATTTTAAATTGCTGCTCTGAAGATCCTGCTTTAAAAATAAAAAGCAACCCCCCCTGTCTTCCCAGGAGTTTACAAAAAAGCATGTACAAGGCTTGACAGCAGCAGAATTGTGTAATAGTTCTGTGCTGAGTTCCTAATAAATGTAACTGGCTGACCTGCCAGAGCAGTAAATGAGGCCATCTCTTAAAAATAAAACCTGCACACATGTAATTTTGCTGCTCCTTTATAAACAAGTTTAAGTGTTTAAAATGCACAAATTAGGAAGCAGTGTTTTAACACTAACAATGAAGCCACTGAAAAAAGGCAACCACCTTTACATCTCTCTATTGCTCAGGGAGCAGCCAGTAAAATAGGAAGAGAAAGGACAGATCAAAATTGCAGTAGGATAAGACCACATTAAAGCTTTCCTCCCTGTATTAGAGATGACAGCAAAACCAAAACAGTACAACAACTGCTGCTGTGCATGGGATGGCAGGAGCCCACTTCAGCAGACAAAATCATTTCAACAGCTCCTGTTTCACTAGTAAGATCTGTGTTAGCAGCAGGAAGAGGAGAGCTGGTTAATAACTGGGATAACAGACACGGCACTGGAGAGGCTGTGCTGTTCCCACTACAGACCCT
This sequence comes from Dryobates pubescens, assembly GCF_014839835.1. NCBI lineage: Eukaryota > Metazoa > Chordata > Aves > Piciformes > Picidae > Dryobates > Dryobates pubescens. The sequence goes on from NC_071622.1 coordinate 3,999,999, forward strand.
CACGCACACAGAACAGTGTTGGAACTGTGGGGCTGCAATGGGCTGTGAGAACCTGTACCAGAGAGGTACCTTCTCCCCATTCCCAAAAAACATCAATTCTATTAATGCGATGTGACAGCCACTTCCAGATCCCTTCCTTCAAGCCTCCTACGGAAGTCATTCGGCACATTTAGAGAACAGTAATTCTTACATTTCTTTAAGGCACGTGCGCAGACATAATCAAATTTCAGGGATAAGCAAGCCCAAGCAGGCAGGGAAGCTGTCCTGTATTTCAGCCACACTCCTCCTTATACACCCTTCATGGTATCTGGAGAACAGCAAGCCGAAAGACAACCTGCCTTTGGGCGCTGATGCACAGGGGATCTAAGTGCTCCTGCTCACAATCAGCTAGAAAGGAAACCTGTGAAAATCCCTCCCAAGAAGGGCACCACTTGTGGAATACTTCTGTCTGTAGGAGCAGTAAGCAGCAACCCAGCTCCTGCTCATCAGGAGAAAGTGGAGGTTGGGAAAGCAGCTGCACACCCAGTGTCTTGATGTATCCCGGAGGCACAGATCCTGCCTCTCAAGCACAAAGCTTTGTTTCTTTGTCTCCTGGACTACAAAAAAGCATCTGTGCGTTTCTCAAAGTCAGACACCACCAAAAATACAGCGTTTGCTGTAACACAAATACAGGGAGCACTTCTGTCTTACAAAATCAGATCAAAGCACTAGAAGCTGCTAACTATGCAATGGAAGACCTTAAAAATCCATGGAAACACTGCAGTTCATATGTCTAAAATGCCCACATGCAGTAATCAGGATAAAAAAAAAAAGGGCTGTTTTAATCTCCAGTATATTCAGGGAACAATTCCATCCAATCAATTTCACTTCAGAAAACAAAAAGTATAAAAACACATCTAGTCTTCCTGAAGAGCTGATTTAATCAACAAAAACATTCTTACTCAAGTTACACAACATTAACCAAGAACAAGTTGAAGTCTGACTGAGCATGAGGCCTGGAGCAGAAATACTGTGAAGATACATTCCATGCTCTTGTCATCTACCTGAGATAGTTCTACAGCCACAATCCCTGTGCCTCTGAATGTACCAAATCCTTAAATCTATTTAATTCTTAATGGTGCTAGGCAGAACGAAGCCATTGTCTAGGAAACAAACCTCCTTTAACAGAGGAAGTTATTTGTCCAATTCAGTATCCACGGACCTTCAGATGTACGTAGGTAACAGGTGTAGCTGACGCCAGGCCCCGAAATTTATGTCAGCCTGAACACAGACTTCCACATCTAGCCACTGTTATTCTCAAAATACACAGACTGAGACCCCCTAGAATACATAGAGTAGTCTTTAAATAATCTCTCATAGAAAGATTTTTACTCTGTAACAACTTCTGCATGGAAGAAACCAGATAACCTGACAGATAACACAAGCTGTATGTAAGGACAACAGTGACAACAAGAATAAGAACATTTCATACACCATTCACTCCTTTTCTTCCAGTTCCCCAGTAATATTAAAGTTACTTAGATCTCATTCTCACTACCGCATGGAAACAAACTACTTTCTCCAAGGTGGAAGATAAGGAACATCAACACAAAGCTGTCTACGTAACCTGCCCGCAGAGAGCCTGGCTTAAAGAACATACTGTCATGCAGTCCTGCTTAGAGTAACAGGTACACAGGAGAAAAAGATTTCCTCTTGTTAGCATATAACTCCTGAACATCACAAAATATATTCCACCACAAGTTTTCTGTAGGGCCGGTTGTTCAAGCTATTAGGTATGATTTTGTATTAAATACAGCAATTGCTATATTACCTGCATTACATCCTCACAAAAAAGGGTGGGGCTACTCATTCTAAATACTGAGTTTCTATTAATTCAAGAGAAATCTCTTCAATCTCAAACAACCCAAAACCAGCAAACAAAACCAAATCTCAAACCCCACGCCCTTTACAGCCCAGCAAAATCTCAGGGCATTTGTTTCAATCAGCAAATTCCTGTTGCTGCTTTTCACCACATGCCTCACATTCAGTAAAGAGCTTGCCACTAAGGGGTATATTTCGTTTGGTTTACGACGTGTTTTCAAGCATCTCCCTGTAACATTTAATGAAGACAGACACTGCCCCTCCCTTACCCCAGTTTCTCAAAAATATGAAAACAAACTAAGAGAAAAACCCCCCACAACTGTGAAGCACTTTCTGAGTGCTGGTAAACACCAGCAAGTTCTAGCATGCTAAACATTTATAGCTAAGCAAGCAAAGAAAAAAAATAAATATATCCAGCTAAAAATATTACCTTCAAATTACTCCCAAGAGCAATATACCTTAATGTCAAAAAACACTCTAGATACAAAATAACTAAATGATGCTACCAGTAGAGAAAGAGAAGGATTTGTTCAGAATACAGGGAGGCAGTAGCAACTTTTCCTTTAATCAGGTGCTCTTACTGCATGTATTTGAAAAAGGGTAACATTTCTTTGGACGTAATCTGGCAGCATGAAGCAAGCAGCTGGACCTCTCAGTGGGATCCCTCACAGACACTGAAGTTCATTCCCATGCTACACTTCCCAGGAACAGCACCGTAAATAGTAAATATTTTCCGTGATTTGGAATCCAATAGTACATCACATGCTGCGATTCTGTAGGGCAGGGAAGAGGTATTTCTAGATGATCCTAAAACACCACCTTGTCATATTCACTGTTACCATTGCTCTTTCTCAACATTTGGTCTAGCTTGCAGAGAACGTGTGGTAGACCACCTTCAACGATCTAGTAAAGCAAGCAGTAACAGGGTTAAAAATTATGATGGACTCGAGTCTTAAAAAACCCCAAGCACGTGCTGCAAATGTGCATATTTTGTATTTTAGAAGGCTCCACTTCAGAGATGAAAAATGACCAAAACTAAAACAGTGAAAAAGAATAAGAAATAAAGAAAACCACTACATGCTGTTTATAACATCAATCCATACACCCCAGAACTTAAGAAAAAGGCCATGCCAGTTAAAGACCTGTACCTGCCTTTACTTCTGTGAGCCAGGCTGCTCAGGCCAATTCCATCTTTAGACTGAGATAAAGGGGAAACTGGCAGCACCCACTACAGATTAGAATAGAAAAACTGCAGCAAGCAAGCAACAACCCAGAAAAAAGCCAACGACCTTTAACTATAAAAAAGGTCAGAATAACAAAAGCTTTTTTTAAGACTACAGAAAAAGCCCCTTAAGACTCATGCTGACTCATCATCAGACAGTACCAGTACAGGGATACAGATGTGTTATATACATCTGAAGAAGCTGTATCAAGTATTAACTAGAAACCCCAGGTGGAAGTTAAATAGGGGCTCCTAAAATTATATACCTTGAAATGATTACTCACACAGAATAGCCTCCAAAACAAAGACAAATAGCTCTTGTGATTTTTTTTGGTCATTCTTAACAGCACCAAAAAAATTTCAGGGACCTGGAGACAATTTTGCACTGGAATTTGTAGTGGGTCTGGCTGAGATGGCATTAACCCTGGGGGGGAATAATAATCTGGGATTGAAGCTGTATATTGCAGGAAGTGACACATGAAGAATGACCTGAACTGGCGAAATTTCACAAGGGGTAAGAACGCAGCAGTTGACTGAAACCAAGCTGGTGCTCAGCAGCAGAATCTACTGCTTCTCCTGTCCTGAACAGTACAGACAGTGTCCAAGTAACACCTGGAGAAGTGAAAGAAGCCCATGGAATGTACGAGTAGCATCTCTGTATTAAAGGACTGGGAATAGTAGTTGATCAAAATGTATAAATCCATCTATTGGGTAATTAAGATGGTTTAAGTGTGCAAGTTTAGATTACAAGTGTTAACAAGAATGGTGTTGAGTCAGCACTGAGATGGCTACGTGTATTCACTTATGGGGAACCTGTGCACAATGCAAATGGTATGGAGTAAGGGGTGGAAATTGTATTGGGTTTGGCTGAACTGGAGTTAATTCTCCCCAGAGCATCTTTCACAGTGCTGTGTTGTGCAGTGCTGTAACTGGGTGTTAATAACACAACAATGTTTTGCCTACTGCTGAGCCAAGCACCAAGGCTGTGCTTTTCCAACATTTCCCTCCCAACAGTAGGCTGAGAGATAGGCAAGATCCTGGGAGAGGACACAGCTGAGCCAGCTGACCCAGACTGACCAAAAGGAATATGACATCAGCACATATAAAGGCTGAAGTGGAAGAAGGAAGTGTGGGGGCATTTGTTGATGGCATCTGTCCTCCAGAGCAACCACTATGTATCCTGAAGCCCTGCTCTCCTGAGAGTGACAGAACATTATCTGCTGATGGGAAGTAGAAAATGCTGTCTTTGTTTACTCTTGCTTCCGAGCACAACCTTTACGTGCTTTTCATCCTATTAAATTGCTTCTACCTTGACTCACAGGCCTTTGGTTACATTTTCCCTCTCCCTCGCCCATCTACGAAGGGGAGTGATAGAACAGAATAGAATTAACCAGGTTGGAAAAGACCTTTGAGATCATCAAGTCCAACCTAGCACCCAACACTATCTAATCAACTAAACCATGGCACTAAGTGCCCCATCCAGTCTCTTCCTAAACACTTCCAGTGATGGTGACTTGACCACCTCCCTGGGCAGCCCATAGTGTGGCTCTGATGGGCATCTGGCCCCTGCCCAGGCCAAACCACCACAAAAAGCAGGAAGTGAGGACTGGGTGACCCAGCTAAGTACAGCTCCATGAGTCTCATGCTGAGCAAGGCAAAAATTACCAAATATTTGATACTGGACACTAATAACAGAATTAGAGGGGGCTAATAAAAATCAATCCAATTACATTTAAGGAAAATAGATTCTGTCAAACTAAACTGACATTCTTCTTGATGAGATCACAAGTTTAACTTAAATTTTCAGAAAGTCCATTTAATAGCATTGATATACTTGGTCTTCGGTACAGCACATGATTTATTACTGCTCATTGACTAAAACAAAATTAACATAGCACATTAAATGGATTAAATAGGTAATCAGCCAACAGATCTCTAACAGGGAATTGTGAATAAGAAATCACCAGAAAGATGTTTTCCTACAGGTCTCTCAGGAAAGATCTTGGTCCTAACTGTTTATTTCCATTGATGAGTGGAAAAACACCAAACTCCTTGCTCCTGAAGATCGTTAACTGCAGAAATACAGGATAAGGGGATAAGGACAAAGAGTGTAAAGGTACAAACCAATTTTAGCTCTTCAGTAAACTACAAATACATACATGCAGAGAACACAAACCTAAGATTGTATCCCAAGAATCCAAGTTAATGTGGCATACTTGCAGCATGGGAAATGAAGGACTTGGGTATAGCGTGACAGATAATCAACCACACCTCAAGCTCATAAAGCTGCCAAAAAGTGTTAAAATGATTGTTCTGGGCATAAAACCCAGGCACCTAAAGAACTGCTGCTTCTGATCTAGCTATGTGCATCCTTAGCAAAGCACTGAGCCCGGTTCTGGTGGATGTGCTTCGAGAAAGATACTGATGCCTTGGCAATGATGCCACAAGAACACAACACCGAGAATGCTCTCTCAATTGAACATGAGGGTCAATCTGTTAGGGTTAAGTTGAACCTTAACACTAATTCTTTAGTACTCACGGGAAGTGCAGACTAATTTATTTTTAATTATGTCTACACAGCAGATAAAGCTTGGAATGACATATCCAAGCTCCCACTGCTTGGTGATGATATCAAAAGAAACTGGGCAAGAAAAAAAGCAGGAACTGTTTTCCTGGGAATGCATTTGTTTTGGTTTTGACACCAAAGGTAACATTATTTTAACTGCCTACCAACCTTGTTGTCAGCTTTGCTACCACTGGAAATTCTCAAGGTTCAGATTTATTTCCTTCTGAAAGCTCAAGAAGAAATTAATCCAGATACCTTTTTGGCAAGGTGTCTTAAGTCCTCAATAATCTTTTCTACTCAAGCTCTACAAACACACTGTTCCTGCTGGTTTGTTCTCTATATAGTTCCTAATACGATCATTCCCACAAGGGAAGTAGAAGCAAAATACTTTCTCACAGAAGCCTTTTTATCACTGAAAACTACTCTAAAATCAACTAAAATATATATCTAAGAACACAACTTTGAATTGCTCACCTGTGACTGGATAAGTTTTAAAAGGATCTCAAGATATCCTTCTTACTTAAAAATAAATTACTTCAGAAAACCAAGTCATGTTAAAGGACTATAATGCCCACTACAGGCTGTCACTCATGCAAACAAGCACAAAATGAGACAGCAACAATGCAAACTACCTTAAATTGTGGTTTTGTTGTACCCTGCCCAAATGTAAAACCTAATTAAGGCTGCCCACTTGACAGCTATAACATGAACGCCGGCAAGCACCGATGCTTTTCTCCAACACAATCCCTTTCTTCAGAAGTAGGCCATGTCTGACAGCTCATCTTGCATTAGCCAGGCAGAGGCAGTCAGACTGTAACAGCCTTCAGTTACTCTGGGTTTGGTACCAAAAAAACAAAATAATGCTCACCATGAATTGCTTGAGCCTCCGAGTTCAATTTTTCCCTGTTCCAACCTCAGCAAACATTTAGAGAAGCTGCTGATGCCAGGGTGAGCTTCTACTGAAGCAGCTGAATGGAGCTTGCTGTCTACCTGTGACTCTTCCAAGCAGACGTTCCCCAGTGATTCTCAAACTGGGTACATTCCTAATAAATATCACCTATGGGTGGCTGTCAAGGAAAGTAGAAAGCAAGAGAGATGGACTGGAATCATCATGCTTTCCCTTTTCTAAGTAATAGTAAGAGAAGAGAGGTACTAATTAAAAGCAAGCCCTGCTCCAGCTGGCAGTCCCATTTCAGAGACAGCTCTGAGAGCCTCCAAACTGTTTTAAACACACTCCTTGAAGGACAAAGAATGGCAGCATCTTGTATGAAAAGCTGCATGAAGTAGGGGCTTTTGGAAAAGGTTACATAAATACTCAAGATGATACATTCAAAATATACAATGAGGGGTCAAGTGAATTGCCTGATACTGGGTTTTTTTGTTTGTTTGTATGAGCTACCAACACAGAGCTGCCTACCTAAAAAAGGTATCTATGGAGAGAAGATTCAGATCAAGGGAAAATGCAATCTGATGAAACTGGTTCAAACTCTGCTCCTTGCCTAGTGCTTTTTTTATACCAGTAACATCAGCCCCATTGACCATTCATCTCTTAATCAAGGAGAAACCCCAGCAATGCACACTGCAGACACAGGAGAAAAATCAGGAGGGAAACAACCTCTGTGCACAGTGCTCCTAGGACCAAAACTTTAACCTAGGTCTGCCACTGTCACAATTCACTGTAATCCAGCTATGAAGGTAACCTGTTTTGTGCTTAGTGCAGCTCTTTATCACTCCATCCACCCAGTCTACATCTTATTTGGAATACAATCCTTGTACAGACCAGGATTTATTTTGCAAATGCTCTCCATAAATAGTAAGAAATATTAAAATGTAACTATCAATTTTGCAAAAATTTAGGGGACAATGTGTAGTCACTGAAGGAAAAAAAAAAAGAGAAGGATAAGTAGTAAATAGCTTAGATTTTGCCTTGCAGGAATGTGACTGGAAACAAGTTTTGTTTGGGGAAATCTTCCATCAAATCACTGCATTTAAGGCGCCCTTGTCAAGTCTTTAGAGAAGATCCCCCTTCTAGATTGAGAAAAGTCAGCTATATTTAAACTGAATCAATTTTAGAGCCCCCTATAAGCTTTGATGCTGCAGTGCATTAAGGAGCACAACTTATCCTTAGTTAAAAATAGCTATCAGCAAAATTTAAGTGTCAGAATATCCCTTAAGTTCCTACCAGAGTGGAAAGCAAGGTTCCAGAGTCACACTGGCATAAATCTTGTAACAGATGCCCTCCTAAAAATCATGTTTGCAGTTTCATAACAAATAAGCAAGCAAATCTAAATCCAAACCTCAGGGAAAATTCCCGTGTTCCACATGCTGAAGCTCAGCTCTAGCTAGAGGACCTCCAAAGGCATACATGCTGACAAACATGCTCAGATGGGACAAGATTCCCCAAGCAAACTCTTCCCCCTAAGGCATCAGTGCCTTGATCCCCAAACAGCAAAGGCTGGGTCCTCCCCATAGGAAGTCTGCAGAGAGAAAATTCTTATCACTACCTTAATCCTGGCAGTGCCAGAGAGACTTAGATAAAAAGCTCATTTGTGCAGCAGACAAGCCTTTTTAGGGGGCATGGGGGGGAATCAGGAATTGCACAATGAGCTCCCATGGGAGCTCTAGGCACATAGGATTTAATACTCCAGTCCAAGTGGAAGGGGCTTCTTTGCACCAGGCCTTCTCCAACGGAGACACTGCTACGTGATTAAAAAAATCCCCCAAAGGAAGCCCTTGCAAACAGTGTGCTACATCCCACGTAAAACTCTCCCTCAGGGAGAGGGTAAGAGGGAAAATGAACCAGACATTAAAATTGAGTGAGTGGTGTCTATATCTGAATGGGAAGTGCCAGATACCATGACAACAAGCTTAGATGAGAGGAATAAAAAAAAATAAAAATCCACTGTTGCCCAAAATGTGAAATAAAGCCTTTAAATTTAGCTGAAGTGATCAAATGATTAGTGCTAGCAAGCCAACTGCGACCCCATGACCTTCACAACTCTAGAAAAAAACATCAAGACCTGAACATGGTGTCCCCAAAACCAAAGCAAGACTCCTAAACCCAACTGCAAGCTCCCCAGAAAGCAATGTAATTCAACTAGCACCTTGCCAAGTTAGAAAGCCTCACTTAACTAGGCATTGCCAGGGGAGATCACAAGTTTTGTCCTCCCTCCTCTGTAGTTTTGACAAATCTCTTAATGCAAGATGGTGTAATTTAACATCCTGATTTCCAGCAATGCTGAAACAGCAGCAGTTCTTGTGTAAATTAAATAGCAATTGACAGAAGCTGCTATTCCTTAAAGACACAGTAGTGATTCTCATTCTGAAATAGCCTCACACATCCACACAGACCACAGAACAAGATGGTGCATGCCTTTACAGAGCCTGCTGCTGCCCAGCACAGCTAGATGATTCAAAAAATCCTACTCCCACAGAAATTTGCAGAGGACTTTCAAAAACACCCAGAGACTCCATTTTCATCTTGACCATACAGGGAAGAAACATGCCTACTCTTGCAAACAGTGCTTTAGTCTCTTAAAGGCTTCTAGCATTTCAGATGCTCTGCATCTCACCTGAAACAAGACTTGGCTTTTACCCCCATGCTACAGTTTCAAAGTCAGCTGTGTGCTTGAGGACAGGGACTAATCTGCATGCAAAGCTTAAGCGGTAGTTCGAGACAGATGCTGCTGACTTGGCTGGAGTCATCTGCAGTTCCCATTACTGTAGCATGGAAACAGTTTATCTCTGTAACACACCTTTCCTCACAAACACCACTGATGAAAGTGCTTCTATTTCTGTTTTGGAGAACAGAAACTGAGAGGCATCAAGATTTCCAGGGTGAACTTGGACAGAGTAACACAGTCACTAGAACAGGGATCTAAAACTGCTTATCCTCCACCCTAAGACAGTAACCTTATTATTGGACCATTGTGAGTTGTGTTGGGCTGGCAGTATCTTGTAAACAAGCAGCACATTTCATGCTGCAGATTTATCATCCTCCTTTGTTTTCCTGCTTTATCAAGCTTCTTTAACTGCAAAACTGGATTTTAAGCATGGTGTGTTCATACTACTGCAAGCAACTGATTAAGTATGTTTTCAGAAGTTACTGTTCCTGACATAAGACAATAGCATTCCATTTCTGAACAAATATTTGGATTTCTTCCCTCCCTAGTTGACATCTCTTGCTTCCCTACTTTTCATCTTCTCCTCCCCCTTCCTTCAAGGAGCACACAGCCTCTGAATTAGCAGCTGTTCTGAGAAGAGCAAGGCTGCACTCCTCCCCGCTTTGTCCCAGAACAGAACAGGGACTGTACTATAAAAATCCAGTGTTCTGGGGACAGGCATGAATGGACAAGAAACAGCTATGACTTGTCTAGCCCAATTAGACAACTCAGTGCTGGGGAAGAGAGAAGTTAAACACAAGAATGCAGATATTAGAAACAGGCCAAATGAAAACAGTAGTAAGAAAAAGTAAAAACAAATACACCCAGGAAGAAGAGGTGGGGTGGAAAGACAGACTGACATATAAAAATTGGTAAGCAGCAGGGTGAAAAGCAATCTGTAACAGGATCTTAAGAATTCACTGCATCGCATAAAGCATGTAATATGTAGTAGGAAGCTGCTTACATCCCAAATAGGCGATGTCACATCATGGAGAGGAGACATGGCATCCCTGGACCAGGGGTAAAGAATAGCAAAGACTGCACTCAGTTGTAACAAGAAATGCATGGACTGGAAAGCAACAAATTGAAGACAAATTTCAGCAACTACCAGGTTTTCAAATCAAGAATATCTTCATGCTTGAGTGTGACTTAAGATGCAAGATTAGAAGTGTCCAGTATTAAAGCATTAAAATCTGCTACCCTTTGGCTACATTGTCTCTGAAAGGGGATGCAAAAGCCTGTAGATAATTCGAAAGTACAAGGACCAACTGGATGTGAAATACTACAAATGTGCTACTTAATACTTACCCATAGGAGAGAATAAAATTAAGAGGGTAAAAATATCATATGGTCTGAAGGCTAAGAGAAAAGGCACTCCAGTGAGAACCAGTAGGTCATGAGAGAGGTACAAGCTTCATTACAGCATAATTATCTTCCCCTTCCTGCATCCATTCCAATGCTGGTGCTTCTAAAGTTTAGATGAAAGTGGAAGGCAACTAAAAATTACTGAACAGTAGAGCAGAAAGTGAAAGCAAGCCATAAGAAACAGCAATTTTTCACTGTCAGGCTTCAACCAAAGGGACAGTAAATTCAGATCACAGTGATCCCATGCAACGCACACAATTTTGGCACAAATATACCAAGCGTCTGCAAATTTAACAGAACTGCTGCAGGCACCCAGAGTCAGAGCTTATGAGAAAATCCACCCCTCCAGAAGACAATGGGACTGAATGGCAGAGCAATGGGGAGAAGAAAGGCTGAAGGACAGAACCACAATAGAAACTATGCACTGACCGAGGTTTCCATTTTCACTGTGGGTCTTTACTGCACAGGCAGAGTGAAAAGTCTGTTGTGGTTTAAAGAAACATGCAACTTGTTTTAGAAGAAGGATTTGTTAAAAGGCTAAGAACACAATCTCTGTAAGAAGAAATATGCAAGCAAAGGAATGGGGTAGGGGAAAGGACAGCTAAGACATGAAAGTACAGTGCATCCTCAAACCTAGAAGCATTTTATGTGCAAACAGTGGCAGTAAAACTTCCAGTCTAAAAGCAAATGGTAGAGGCACATAAAACTGGAGGAAAAAAAGAGGGTTTGTTTTTCAAAAGAGGAATGTTAAGTAGGACATAACAATACACTGCAGCAGCAATATTTGAAACCTGGTTGACTGCAAATTCATAAAGCTCTGGTAGTTTTGTCATTAAATGATTAAATTCATCAGCATTTAAGATTTTGTACCTCAAATTGTCAAACAACAAAACCCAAAAGCCACTATAACATGAAGATTTTTACAGTAATTCTGAGCAATGACTCAGAACACCTATTTTGTCTCATAAACAGCCTCCTAATTAAACTCTTGAGTTCCACTAACCAGTTTTGCCAATGCACACAGGAAAGTAATTTATTACAGACCAGAACACAAAATTTAGTCTTAACAACACAACCTGTGTCAGCACCACTTTTAATCTGATCAGCAAAAACAAATAAAAGCTGCAATCTGACAGCTAAGAAGGTTAATCTGTAGTAGCTAGATTTACGTAGATTAGATTGCTTTACATAGCATAGGGAAAGAGGCTGAGGAAAGTAAAGCAACTTTATTGTATTCCAGAACATGCTACCTGTAAAAACTTTGCTACCCATCAATACTTAGACTGCAGTGAGCCTACTTAACAAATTTCCTTTGGCTCCTAAGGCAGAACTTTCAATAACTTCAAAACAAGAGCAAGAATTGAAGTATGTTTCAAATATTCACTGTATTTCTTTTATGTACTCGCAGGTAACAGAAGTAAGACTACTGAACGGAGAAAAATAGTACGAGCACACACAGTGGTAATAAATTCTTGATAGTTTTGTTGAAATGAGTATACTCCTTGAATTTTCTCCTCTTAGAGGTGGCAGATTTCATTTGTACTGACCAATACCCTCTCCTGTGACATGACCCAAGTGTATGGCACACTGGATGTACCATGAACAGATGTTGCTGGGTGACCACCGCTGAAAACAGCCCAGGCTTTGATACACATTTCATGCAAAAAGACTTTTCACAGTATTAAACATACAGGTAATAAATATAGGAGAGGGGGGCAAAAGACCACATTTTTCCTCCTTTCATTTTTCCCTCCAATTTGGTCAAGTACTTAAATATACCTTACTTGAAGCAAGTATGTACCATATGCATACCAATAAGCCATCAAGGTAAAAAAAGTAGCAGAAAGTACAAGGGATAATGATGTTATCAGTCAAGCTCCCAAGCTGTTCCATGTTTGACATTGGGTTTCTTTTGGTTTAAGACAAAGTAACTTCCAGAGCAGGAAAATATTTAGAGGGGAAAAACCACACACACCAAAAAACCCAAAACAAAACAGAAATGGAAGAAAGGTGCATTGGTAAGTAGAAATGACACAGATACAGCACAGAACAGAAGAGTCTAAAAAAGGAAATGCTGGAGAATGCTTTCTTGTTACATGTCCTATCTTCTTGTGCCCTACCTACCAGCCTCACAACAGGGAAAGACAGAACAGTCCCTACATCTAACTAACAACATCCCAAGGAAGAGGAAGGTGACCCCATTTTGTGGGTCCCAGGAAGCTGCAGCAAGAGGAAGCCTGTTGGTATCATATTTAAGGTGCTTTACAATATGTGAGCACAGACAATTATCTGTATAGGGCAGCAGGCACATTAGACCTACTGCAGGAACAGCAGCCCCTCCACTACAGCAACAATTAATCATACTGGCAACGCTGCCATTTGTTTGCTTGCAGGTGGGTATGACGCAGCTTTTTGTCCATCTGCTTTTGCAACACCCCTAAAATAAAAAACAAAACACCCAACTGAAAAAAGCCCAGTCTGGGCTCTTGTGAATTAGAAATATTCAGTTCTCGTGTCCCCCACCCTCAAACTGATATATTCCACTTACTAAACAGATGCTGTGAGAGTCATCAAAACAGCAGTACCAGGTCAGAGCAGATATCTGCCTGGTCCACTATCCTACCTGCAGCAGCACCTACATATCATTAACTTGCGCTGAAATTCCTGTCAGGGACAAGCAGGAGGATCTGCAAAGTCAGTGACAGATCTCGCACAACAGAAACAGACAGTAGCAGCTAAGTCCAACAGATCCTAGCAGTGAGTCAGCCAAAGGAGAGCCAGTGAGTAAAGTCAAAGAAATGGATTTGAGTGACATGTGTTCTTCTCTAGAATCAAAATCTCACAGGGATGAAAGACCACACGATAATTTTATCACAGAAATAAGAAATATGGCATGTGGGCAAAAATCTGTCTGAACAGGCACACAGAGGTGCAGAAGGACCTGAACAAGACTCAGGCTCTACCACAAATGATTCAGAATTAACGGCTGCAACACCCTACCAATGACAGCTCCAGGAATGAAGCGTAGGACATGAAGGATGCTGCTGAAATCCAAAGCTGTATGCATGTCTGTTGGCCACTTCCACCAGCCAAAACATTACCAAGAGGGTTGGTTATTAGCGCTGACTGTAAATGCACAACTGTCAGTGAGCTGAACACAAAGGTTGTTGGATTCCCAATCCAGTCAGCAAGAGAATCTGTTCTTTAAGTAGGACAAAAGAATAAATAGTGAGCAGTGTTAAGGATGGAACTGAACCTCTGAAGTTTTCTGGAAGCAAAGAAGGAAAGGACTTGAGGCCAGGAAAGAGCTCCATGCAGTAAGCATCTCCAAAAGAACTTCTCTCTACAGATGGTATTTCATTTGTCAAATACACAAAAACCAGGTTGGCTTGAAAGGGATATCTGAGTTCAAATCACAGTCAGAACACCTTGAAAAGCAAAGATCTGAAGGATGGTGCCTGAAGAGGTACTTTGTTTCATCACTGTAGAGACTGCACAAACTGAGCAAGCGCAAAACACAGAAGGAAAACAGAGTGCTGAGGACATACACTCCCATGGACACTGGATACCAATACTGAAGGTCTCTGGTTGACTATTCCCAAGTCACAGTAAAGAGATCTTGCAGAGATCTGGCTGTAGGGAAAAGCACCTGCCAGCTAAGAAGTCAAGTGATGACGGACCATCTCTGCAACAGAGAAAGGACAAGAAGTTTGTGGCTCACAGTCTGAGAAACAGCTACTGCAGGCAGGTCAAATAATCCTGGTCACAGGCTTACTACGTGCCATCCTAAAGCCAAGAAGCAGCTCCTAATGAAGTGTTGGTAAAAAGCAGTCTTACAAAAGGGAGAGCAGGGATAGGCCACTTTCAGAACCTGAAAGGTTTTACACAGGTCACTTCGGCTCTTGGACAAGTTGTCTAGCAAGAGCACTGGGGAAAGAGGCAGATGAAGCACAGCCACGCTGCTCCTTGGTAAGGCAGAAGGGCAGAAGGTGTTGAGTAGCAGGGAACAAACGTATGCTGGGAAAGTCAACCTCAGAGCCCTGACAGATATCTCCTGGTGTGTTGTCTACTGTTTCCCCAGAAGACCCTGCTAGAAGATAGAGCATTGTTAGTGGACAAAGCTGGCAACCTCTTAGAGATTTCCTGGAACTCTCACTCCTTTCCTCCCCTTCCTCCTTGTCCTCCCGGGGCTAAAAGGAAAGAAAAAAGGGTTAGGGACAGAAGCTGTGCATGAGTGGTGAAGCAGGGCAGAACAAAGCAAAAACAATGTAACACTTGGAAAGTAAGACTGGATAGTCAAACAGATAGTTGCACCAACAGAGCTCTTCCACCTGGCTCTTCACTAGTAGACAGTTACCTTCAATACAGACGGTATGAAGGACAGAAGGGGGGCCAAAAAGGCTCAGAGCAGGTCAGCAGATACTGAAAAGCCTTATAAGCAAGCTTATCTGGAAATCATAATTTCAGGTGCAGATGTGCTTGTGCTGTTGAGGAAAACCACGCTGCTAATCCTTCCTCACTAGACTTGAGGGGAAGGTGATGTGATTTACTCAAAACAAGCAGTTAAAACTGAAGAATAAACTAGATACACATTAAAGGCATATAACACTTCAGACCAAACTCCAAATTGAAACTGCTGAAGTTAATTAGAAAGCTCTTCCGCAGCACAAGGGTCATGCCTACTTGCTTTCTGCCTATTTGCCCCAACGCTCATTTCAATTGCTTTTTTCCAATAATCAAGAAATCAAAATTCTTTTGTTCGCCAGCACAGAGCATGCACCAGACTGCAGAGAGGCGATAAAGAAAATGAAGGATGCAAATCTGACCGTTTTCCTCAGCATTTAGAGTAGGCATCAAACCATACCAAACACATTTTAGAAATCCAGCACTAAGACAATCGCTGTTTCCATGTTCCCTCCTCAACACTGCTAACGAATTTAGTTTAGATACTTAATGCAAGCATTCATTTAGATGATAAGTATTTGGAGATGGTCTTGAAGCCGCAGTTCTTCGAACATGCAACACTGAAATTTGGTTTCTCTGCTCAAGAAGAGAATGTACTTCAGGAAGTAAGCTATAAAAATAACTAGGCTAACTAACAATTTATAGATGACCTTATTGAGGGTGTTTAATGACATGCAGTGCCATGTATTTAGTCTGTTTTGTTATGTCTTCTGTTTGATTCTCTGCGTGCAACTGGAGGTACCAGACAATGATTATAACCAAAAACCCGAAGCATGCTGTGTGTTCTGATTCACAGAAAGAAATTCCAGTTAGAAGCTATAAGCCACATTTTAGGCTTCTGCTTTCACAGGCACTTGTCTTTCAGCTGCAGTTACACTACTGTGGGACCACTCTTCCCTCACTGCATTTTGCCCATGCACTCAAAGTAGTAACTCCCCTATTAATTTCCTGTACCTACAAAAATCCAGTGAGGCCCATCTACAAGTCACTTCCTGAAAAACCTGAAGCAATTCACCTAATTCAGTATTGTTCTTCAGACAAAAGAGCTCTAGCAGAATACTCTGCTACAGAAATGCCTTACCCATTTCAGTAGACAGTAAGGCTTTTGCTTTCAAGGAAGTCAAATGCAGAACACTGAACTGCTTTGTACAGAGATTCCCTATACAGTTTGAGGAGCACTACTAAATATGGCCTTTAAATGCAATCAAACCAAATGCCAGAATTATCTTGTAAATGGTGAACAGTAGTAAGTAAGTTCGGGAGTTTTCACCCTGTTCTGAAGGATGTATTCTCATCTACTACTAGAGCAAAGCAACTGCTTCTAATACTTAGTTTAAAAAGAACTGTACCAAATAAATGATCAGAGATCAGTGACTAGTTATCACCACCCTATGGAGAATTACTAAAACCCCCTTCCAAGTCAACAACAGAATAAACTACCTGTACAAGGTATTTTTCTCCTAAACCCTGTTATTAGGTGGGCTTATGCCATGAGGTGTAAGTGTTTACATACTTTCCAAAGAGTTTATAGGCCTTATCTAACATAATCCCTACATTCTATAATCCTATCTGTTTAGTGTATTTTAAGTGGGGAAAACCGTTGGAACCAGTAATATCTCCAAATTGAAGGCACTTTGGAAGCACAATCAGCAAATTGGACATCACATATAAAAGCAGTTTACACTCAGATTAGACTTCCAGTCATTTAGGATCAGGTAACTTAATGCTGGCTTGCACAGTAAGCTATATTTATCTGCATATGGGTCATTTTTTCTTCCACTACAAAACAGTTTTGTTAAAGGGCATAACAAAACTCCCAGAGAAAAACACATACAAAACACTGGTAGCCTTTCTATGTGAAATTTTAAGTGAATAGAGGTTCTGTCTGCAGCTTCTACACATGAATAGTTATGAACTATTTCCCTTGAATCAAAACAAATATTTTCACCCTATGACAAAGCAGTACAATGTAACTAATATGTCTGCAATTTCCAGCCAGTCTTTGAAATGCTGACATAACCATGCAGTGGTTACCTATTGGCATAAACTACACTAGCAAAAGGCCTCTTCTATAATGAAGTTCAATCATTAATACTGGTTTTGCTTTGTGTCTTTCTACTGTGATAAACTTTGAGTCCCTCTTCACTCCCAAGATGGGCACCATGACCTCTTATTTATCTACTCTATCAGCCATCCAGGCCTTCTGTTCAGATATGTAAAGCCTAGCTGTTGTCCACTGCAAGCACTGAACCAATACTGGAAGACTTCTGCTTACCAAGAGAAGCTTAAGTAGCTTTTTTGTGCTGCTGCACATTTGCCATCAGATTCAAGAGCTTCCATCCTGGAGAGTCATCGTATTGTTGGGGAACATGATCATACCAGGCTTCCTTCCCTCCTGCCTCTTAAGCTCACCACTATGGTGTGCAAACCAACAGCTTCTGCTCCTGAGGATACAAACCTCCTCCATCCACTGCTTCCAAAACAGTTACCAATTACCATAGACTGAATTCAAGCTGGTTAACTAGGTGCCCCGGAGTTCAGGGAACGCCAAGCATGCAATCACTGAACATCAGTTTGGTGCCATCTTTCACTGAAAAACATGGAACAAAATCTGAGTCGTGGGTTGTTACAGCAGCACCTCTTCAATGTGTGCTGCTAAGCTGCTCATTATACAGGGAGATAGGGAAAAACAGCTCTTGTAGATGATAGACAACACCAACTTAACCAAGCATGGACATACTCCCTGACCAGGAGGGATTTTCTGATTTCAGTGGAAAAATGACCATTGAACACTGCTCATGTGAAAGATATTCCTGTATTCTCTAGTAATGCTTCATTACTTCTGGCTCTGCCATTTTGCTAGCTTGCAGTTCTTGGCGCATATGGCCAAACATCCAAAAAGTGAGGAACAGGCAATCCATAACTTCTGCAGAAGACTACAGGTAAACCAGCCTATTTTGTTCTCCAACATGTGACAACACAGATGCTAGTGCTTTGAGTCAGTAACTTCCCTGTCCTCATTTTTCACTAGGATCATCAATATTTATGTGATACTTAGATTAAAACTGCAGTTTAATGGCGTTGTAAGACTGCATCAGTCCCATTACAAATACCTGAAATCAAAGTGAAAAATAAATCTTTGTGCATGACCTTAAAAGAATTGCAAATTCTAAGGGAACAATTTAATAATAAAGTTGTGTTTTGGGAAGAGCAAT
This sequence comes from Dryobates pubescens, assembly GCF_014839835.1. NCBI lineage: Eukaryota > Metazoa > Chordata > Aves > Piciformes > Picidae > Dryobates > Dryobates pubescens. The sequence continues at coordinate 4,018,353 of NC_071622.1, forward strand.
GAAATTTCCTGATTATGCATGCAAAGAACATCAAATTGTACCACACAGCAGGAATATGCTAACTCTGTCGTAAGTTAAGTGACGCACAGACACCCTGTATCAATAAATATTTGCTTTATGGCATGCCTGGATCATGGTAAGACAAGAGATTTGAGTTCCAATGATCAATAATCAAAGTCTTTGGATGATTTGGAGACGTAAAGTCCTATGTAGATCACAGAGCAACAAAAGTAGAAATCTCCAGAGCTCAACTAAGGCCACAAAATGAACTGAAAACCTGTTAACAAACATTTCTTCTCACACAAACTATGTCAACAAGGACAACTCGCTTGGTCACCAGTAATTACAGTGTCTCTGATGGACACTACACTGACTCATCTTCTGTTTTCAAAACAAGGGACGAAGAAGTTAAGGATTTCTTCTCAAAAATATCAGATGAATTTGAGCCCTCTCCTTCCCCAAGCAAGGAATATACATAGATATCATTGGCTTGTCTTCGGACAAAAAAGACAAAGGATGTCTGCAATACTATGTAGCTTAGCACCGCTTGTGAGCTCTAAGCCTCACATCCATCTGCAGCTGTAGCCTTCCTCCACGAAGTCACCTTCCTTCACCTAATTCAGCTCTAAAATGTTTATGCCAATTAGGTGTTTTCTTTTTTTAAAACTCAAGTTCCTCCTCATTTTTTGAGAGCAGCTGATTAAACCTGAACAACTGGGTTGTTGGACGAAATATGCTGTAGCTATGAAATGGTACAGCAGGGACCAGTTTCACTGTTAATTTAAAATGCTAGAATTAATTAGGTAGTGTAAATGAAGAATTTAATAAGCACACTTTACAACCACAAGTTCTGCTTTTATTAAACACCCCTGCCAAATGAAAGCAACTATCTTCGGTCTGTTTTTCCTTGTCTCATTCCCTTAAAGTCTCTGCAGTGGAAAAAAAAACCCCTCATCTTTTTTTTTCTATCTATTGCAACCCCTCCCCCATAATTAAAATGTATGCCTGACTTCCATCTCCTCTTTCAAGTCACTAGCATCTCTTAAAAATGCTACTGTATATCCTGCCTGTTCTGAGAAGGTACCAAACAAAACCAAAGTTTACAATTTTGGTTTTGAATACCAAATTAAAGGCTGTCTTTGAAGCTATCATTCCTATTCAGCTCAGTACGGTGTACTACCAAATTAGCATATTTTTTTAAGTCAAGGAATATGCCTGTTTAAACATGTGTCTTTCCAAAGCGAGGGGTAACATCACGAATCAATTCTCTTAAAAACCCTACTACTGTTCTAAGGCTGCAAAACGACTTAAGAGCAGATGACAATTCCTGACATACGTTGTTGAATCCATTCTGAAGGGTTCATACCAAAAACTCTCTCAAAGGGGTTCTGTATGTTTAACAGGCTGTTTAGCTTTCAACTCCTTCAAGAAAGTATTTTGGGAGCCACAACATTTCAGAAGTTCTGTGTAATTCCTTAATGGGACAGGGGAAATCAAATCTTCTACACGAACCAATTCAATCCTATCTAGCCTCAGAAATACAGTGGAGATTTTCTAATATGGTTTTGCCAGGGTAACTGTTTAACAAAGATGATTTGGTTCATGACCTTTTCTGTTTCTTGAAACCACCTCTCTGCAGCTAACATTTTATTCTTTCCTCTATTCACCTTAACAAGGAAAAGAGACTTCCTATGGCAGCAACCCTTGTTTTTAATACAGGAGCTCCAGCATTTGTTTAGATACATTACAACAGCACACATCTGGCTGGGGTTTATTAAACACACAGAATTCTGAACAGAAACAATAAAACAAAACCTATATTGTTTCCACCTAAACTGCACTTCACCAGGTCAGTAACAACAGCTTAAGAATTTAGTTTCTTCAACACAACTTTCATTATCAAAAAACCTACACTGACTTGTAACAAGAAAAACAGACAGCCCCTGAGAAGTCAGTCATTCTGCTAACAGCCAACTGCCATACTTCCACCCCCTCCACTCTTCCATCCCCCCCCCTCCGAATATTAAAGTTCCACAAAGCCTCATGAAACACACATGACAATCCAGAAAAATGAGTTGGGTATGACCTCAGCGCATTTCCTTTTTTTTTCTTACTCTCAATGTTCTGAGAACCTTTGAAAACATGGACTGCTTCTGGCAGAGGACTACATTCAATTTACTCACTCTGAATTCAATGTGAGGAATGAACACACATCCTAAAATTTAGTAACACTGCACAATGCCTTGGTAACAGGCCTAAAAACCTTAGCAGATTAAATTATGCTTTAAAAAAAATGGCACAGGTTTTGGAGAACAATTCTTTTTGCGCACTCGGTTGTCTCGCACTTTTATCACTTCAAAACAACATGTACGCTCCTCCATCGCTTACGGGTCATGTCCTCAAAAGCATCTAAGTGCTTTACAAAGAATGTTTTATTTTAAGTATTTTACTGATCAAAAAGATTTATGCTTTTCGTATGGAAAGAGAAAACATAGGCAAAAAAACTACCCAAGACTCAGTCAGAAGATAATATAGCAAATTTCTCACATCTTAAAGTACAGAGACAAAAGCTTGGAGATGGAATAAAACAAAAAGAACACTGTTCCTAGCTGATGAAGTAATGGCTCTGTCCAAAATAGCCAATTCTCTTTGAAAACAACGCTGAATATCTGAACTCTTGAAACTATCTTGCAAGGAAAACAGCCACAAATTTGAGGGATATGGAAAGCAAAAAAGCTCATGAAACACACGGCCTACCATGATAAGCCAAGCTAGCCACACTACACTTCTGCAGATGAGGGTTAAATATTCACTACTGTCTGAAATAACTGAAGCAACCTTCATCTTAATTTCACAGATTATTTTCAGTGTAAAAGAAAAACTAATTTGGAGCTAAATTAGTTTGGTGGCAGATACCAAGGGTGGTATGTCACACTGGCATACTGGGCCAGTTATGCTTATGAAAAACAACTTCAGCTGTTTACAAAGAATTTTTGGAGTGGGAGGGTAAGTGTTTAACTAGAAAAAAGAACAAAGTTCATTCAATTTTTCAGTCTTCTTTCTTTTAATACCCCTGAAGCTGTGGTCCAATCAGAAGATATATTGAAACAGATACATCATGGTCAACATGCTAAAAACGGTCTGCTGGACTACACTTCTGAGGACTTGAGCTGCCCTGCAGCTACTGCCATTTGTTATGTGCCTTGTGTTCAACCAGAACATAGCTGTATGTCAGGAAGTAAATAAAGAAGCAGCACTGCACGTTTCAAAGTACTAAGCAGATCATCCTAATGCTGCCAATACAATGGCTGCCAGGCTGTGATAGGAGATATGAAGATTCACATTTTAATTCCTCATCTTTACATGGTGACTCTTTTCCACAGAGCACACACTCAAGTTGCCAGGAGTGCATCTCAGAGGATATGGCTCCTTTTTTGGAACTTTTTCCTTCCCAAGGCTGCTGCTCTGTGCTAAACATAACAGAACTGGTGATGCACTGAACAGCAGAGAAATTTCAGCTGTTCCCCACCTACGGTGTGAGTAGACACAAACCCTATAAAACTAACCTATAAAGCAAGCTATAAAAGCTGATTGCTTATCCCATCATCTTGTGCTTTGGTGAACTCCTGGCTGTGGCAGCAAGGATACAGAGCAGGTGAGGCTTGTCTGCACCCATCCACACCCCCACTGGCAAGAGGGCAGGCCTCTCCTCTGAGGTAGTATTTGAAATGGGAGACACTTTTTGTTCTGAAAAGAACTACCAATAATGGATGTTGCTTTGTACAGAAAAAGATCATGTCAAATCACGATGTTTTCAGGGAACAGTGTTCATTAACCGAGGCCTGTAAGTGTCAAAACGAGATCCAAAGCAGTGACTTCCAACTACAGACCACTGCTGTTTGAGAATGCTGTGGTGGGCACAGAGTCATCTTGACTTTACGTTACTACATGGAAGTTTGATTAAATGTGTGGCAAGGTTCAAGAGACATCATCAGAATTGGGAATGGTCAGTTGGCACAAGTCATTCAGACTACCCTCCAACAACTTAAGGCTATGTTTAATAACAAGCAGAGCTATCAGGAAAGCCATGTCATCATCTAAAGTCTGCTGAAAGAAGCTGCACCGCTACATGCAGAGCGATAATGTTCGTACCTCCCTTCAGATCTCCATGGAGGCTGAAAGACAAGGGGCTTATCCTACAGTGATACTAGATCCAGTGTACGTCATTGAAAACTAAAGGCTCACAACTGGAAGAAGTTTATCACAGTATCTACAGTATTCCCTGTACTAAGTGCTTACAATACAAGCACTGAGGTTTTGCTGACCCTAACTGCAAGCTACCTTTGACGCACGTAAAGCCAACATGAAGTGCTTACCTGTAATTTTGTCTCTCACGAGCTTGCAGGATTCGATTTCACCAATGCTTCCAAAGAGACTCCTGAACTCCTCCTGGGTCATGTTCTGGGGTAAATAGTTGACTATGAGGTTGGTTTTGCTGTCATCTGTAGCAGCTCCTGTCTGCATGGGGGAAGGGCAGTTTCTACTGTTGCTGGAGGGTCCATTGGTTGTATTGGAAGTAGGGCCATTCGACACCTGAGGCTCCATGGTGCTAATTATCTACATCAAAGTAAGAGGAAGAAAAAAAAAAACCCCTTAAGTTTCATAGATACAATAGCTATTTTTAAAGATACTTACAAACAAGTGAGTAGGTAGCATTCATGGCCAATTTAGATACTTCAACTAAAACCCGGCTTGATTCCTCTGTTATTGTTGCAAAGTAGGTCATGCTAGTCTTTGGCTGTGAGCATACACTAAGAAGCAGTTAAAAAAAACCTCCTTTTTTTGTTAATGCGAAGCTGATTTCTGCTTTCATCACACAGCCATTTTCACAAATGTAAATTTAAACCACATAAATTTAATTATAATTTAAGGTAATAATCATAATTAAAATTATAGTTCCATTAAATCAGATGAAGTAAGTGTATGGCTCCATATGAAAAGGTAAAATATTTTACCTATTTAATAACTGTATCACAGAGTGCAATGACAACAACATTAACCAGGCAGAGTCAATCTGCAACGTGTCGTCATTCAGATTGCCTTCAATTAATAAACTCAGTGTCCCAAGACATACCATTTTCTGGTTTCAGGGATGACCTATATTCTCCAGTTATATTTTTCACTAACTAACCGACACCTCTTTAAATAATAAAGCCCTGGATTTGCAATCTTCAGAGATACAAAGGTCTTAAGATATTTACTGAAATCAAAAAGGTTTAATCAGGGAAAGGCTTAACAGGCATAGGCACAGGCTAGAATTTTAACAAGCACATCTATCTTGAAGTGTGAAACGCCAGTTTCTCAGAGAAGAGGCTCAAATAGACCTTTCCAAAAAAAATGATAAATAAAAATCCAGCATGGGGAAGTGTGTATAGGACAGAAGCCCTATTGTCACCAGTGCCACTGGTCACATGAGTAAAGCTGCCTGCATGTTTATCTGCAGGCTGAGGACTGAAGAATGAAAGTTTTCATGTGAAAACTGCACAGGCAGACAAAGGAAGCAGAAGAACCTAAAGTACTTCAAGCCTTTTCTATATAGGTATTTGCTTATACTATCACTTCCAGCCTGTCTTCACTATTATCAGTGCTGACAAGGGAATGACATCATCTTCCTTTCAAACATGGATAAATTAAAGCAATGCAAATGGTGGCTTCTGCTGTCTACTGTGAAGTTCGTGATGTGTAGCTTCACTGGTGTTTCTTTTCAGAGAGCATCCCTCACTCGGGCTTAGCCTCCCTCCCTGGAAAACTGAGTCAATGATGCAAACTGCTGCCCCAGGCAAGAGACTCCACTGCCCAGGGCCAAATGCAGAGAGAACTGAGGGCTAAGACACCACACACTCTGAACCTTGTGTTCATCCCATACTGCAATTATTATAACTACTCAAGACTTAATTTGCTTTAAATCCAGGGAGGTACATGTTGTGACAAATTAGGCCTGTAATTCAGGAAGACTGGAGGACACACCAAGAAAAGGAAGACTATCTGTTCTAAAATTAACTGCATGATGGTGGCTTAAGTCATTAAAGAGGTCACATTCTGGTAAATTATTATTTTTTTTAATTATATCTTTAAAATTGAAATGCTTCACTGTTAGTTTAATGCCTCATTAAGAAATAACCCCTTTTTTTATTCCCATTGATAAAGTTCTGAATTACTGGTATTTTTACCACCAAGTCCAAGAATAGCTACTCAGTTAAACAATTTTTAAATCAGAAGATGCCTTGCCACAGTGTTTAGCAGAAAGGCCTTAAACCACACAGCAGAATCATTTTTGAAAATAAACTCCACAAAAATAGTAGCTTCTTGAAAGAAATTGACACATCCAAACCAGAACCCCCCTGCCAATTTTACCAGCCATGCAGCACCAAGCTCTGCTAACATCCTGTCAAGCTGTACCAACCCCATTTACTCTTCAAGACTTGGCTTTTTACCCACTATCAAGTTCCTTTTTCAATCTGATTTCATACATGTATTTACCCACATATAGTACTACATGCTTCAGATGCTGTTATAGTTGTTTAACTTGGGATTCCAGCTGTCCTTTGATTTCTGCACCTTCATGACCCCAGAACCAAACACCAACACCAATTCCAAGCTTCACTAACAGCCTGCTGTGAGGGTGGGGTTTTGCACCCTATGCTAGTATGCTTCAGCTGAGCACAGTGTGCTCACCTGCACCATGTCAGCATCAACTTCCTTGGAATTGTGGGGAGAAAGATTCCAGCTCTGACAATAGGACACAGTGAAAAGTTGAGGAAAGCTGATGATATGGTTAACCACTGCTTTCCATGTGCATTTAAACCATCTGACCATATTCCTTCCAACAACACCACCCTCCTCCCCCAACAACAAATGTAAACTGCAGTTTTAGGAACTCATCCTGCCCTTGTGAAGCTGACAGGAATACCAGACCACTGGTTCCAGTTAAGGCACAAGCAGGACTTCAGCACAATATACCGAGGAAGGTTTATGATCTATAATTAGCAACAGACACAAAAGCTATCTATAGTATCCCATTATAAACAATAACACTGGATCTTTTAAAATCTGTGAAAGAAAATGAAATTTGTAACTGGCTGGTGTCCTACTTACTCATTTTGCAAACATTTTCAACATGCTTACCCTTCCACACCAAGCAAACAAACAGAATTGAACAGGATATTTAACACTTTCAGAACACAGAGTAAGCTGCTCTGTAAAAGCCTCCTCTTGAACAAGTGCATTTCCTCATACAATACATGAAAACATCTTAGCATAAACTGATGTTACACCATGTGCCGGGTTTTCCTCCTAGATACTCTCAAGTCCAATTAGATTTCCCTGAATTTTTTTCCCCCCCACTAGCAGAATGGAAAATTAAGGCACTTATTTGCCCTTCAAATTATTGCAGAGTTGTAGGTTAGTGAAAATCGATTTACCACATAAAAAGAACAGATAATGGATAGAGAGAAATGCTGAAGAATTATTTAAAAACATTTCTGGTAAGTATTTCAGATATGATTTTTTTTTTATGGCATAATTTTAAGTCTACATTTACGGAGTGATTTCTCTCCAAAAGCGGTTATGTACCAGAGCTTCCATTTAAAGATCTTAGGAGCAGAAAGGAATAATATTTATTTTAGATGTACAATGATTCAGGCCATTAGTAAAGACTTAAATTATTAACAGTAACAAACAGGTAAGTCTTAGCTCTCTTTTCCAAACCATGTCCTCTCCTCTCCATGCCTGAAGCTCAAATTCCCATCAGTGTGTATGCACTGGGACATTTATTGTCGATGACCATTTTTAATATTAAGTAGCTGCTGATCCCATGTCAAATCAGCACATTACATAAGAGCAGCATTATTTATCCAAGTAGATTTTTCACATGCCATTTGCCTTTTGTTTTGTATCCATCTATCCACAATGCTAGAATTGATTTTTGAAATAGATACGCTCACTTCCTGGTCACAGTCATTAATTATTCCTTGTGTTTTAATTACCAATAGTAACTTTTTTTTTTCTAAAACACAAGAAAGTACTGAGCTGCAACTCAGTTCTACAGAAATACAGGAGGCTCTCTCAATCAAGGACTTACTTGGATAGAGACAAAATAAATGTGGGAAATCCAAGAACGACTTAACCACAACATTAACTTCAAAACAAAATATATCCGTATGCCTTGAAAATTAGTATTATGTCTCTATACATGCCACTCCAAATTTGCAGCTTCTCTATGCTTTTGCAGACCTTCTCTGACCCAATTTAGGCAGCTATTACTGGTCTTGAAATATTAAGAGTGCAAATGTCATACGGGATGACATTCACATGCTACTGGTATAAAGAGATACTTTGTTTTGGTTTTTTTTCCCTGCAGCTTGCTAGACTACCAATACTACACCACCATGTTCTATAAACAGGATTAACAGTACCTTTGAAGAATAAACTGCAGTTATGGTTGATAGACTGATAATTTAGCCATCAAGACTTAGAATATTCTATTTTCATAAACACTATAAAAACACTTGGTGACAGTATTTATAGACGACAATTTTGTAAGTTAAAGGCAACCCATGTTTGAAATTCTGGATGTATTTCATCAGACTGATACTTTAAGAAATGCCTTCTTGGTGTACTAGTTTTCTCAGTATGGTAATGTATCAGCAAAGTATGAGGTATTTTAGTTTGACAGATTTCAAAGAAATGCTTTGCTGCTCAGGAAGATAGCATTATCTTTGCCAGTGTTTTGCAAAACACTGCTTACCAAAAGCCTTGGCATAACCCTTCCTACAAAATATCAGTGACAAACATCCATTATAGTAACTCCTATTACTAGAAATAATGCTTCAGAAATACTTCTGTCACATCTTCATATAGGGTTTTTTCCCCTGCAATTAACTCAATCGATTTCTATTTCTTCCTGCTGAAATATGAGCTCCCGAAATAATCCAAGGAATACCTGCATGTATAAACACAAGTATTACAATGCTTAAACAAGCTGGAGTAACTGACATTAATCTTCAGTTATTACAGCAACTATGTGACATTCATCTACCATCACAATGCACAGTTAATGAATCATTTAGAAAACTACCCACAGACTAAGACAGCCCTTATCTCCCTACTGCATGCATAAGCAATAGCCAATAGCTCCATGACTATAAATATACATGCTTTATATTTACAAAATTTTCTTCTGCACAGTCTAAGAGGTCTGCATGTTGAATTGAAAGACTGTCAAATACATACACTGCAGAGTTTTTCTTCAGGAAATCAGCACCCATTCTTGCTATCTGCATTACTTATACTCCACTACCCATACGCCACCACATACAGAAATCTATTTGATATGTGTGGGAAACAACAGTAACAATTAAAAAAAATAAATCTTAAGTTTCTAATAGGAACTAAAGAATTGTTTTTAAGCATACCACAAATAGTCTTTCACTAAACCCAAAAATATTCTGAAAGTTGGAGAATGAATGCAGTCAAATCCATCTGGAGGACTCAAAAGGCAAAAAAAGTTACCTATGAATAATGAACTGTTCACAGCACCTAAATGCAAAGAAAAAGGACCACAGTAAGTTAAATTTTATGAAGAATTCATAAGGCCTAATTTTATATCATTTCTAAGTGTTCGTTAATGAACAAACTCAGAACATTCTCCCATAAAAGCATTTAGATAATGCAAGCATCTTTATCCAAAAAAAAGCTCTTTAATTAGCATTGCAAGTTGTTTGCTTTCACAAATGAAAACAAATGGTGCCATGGCAGAGGTCCCACAGCCATCTCCTGAACAATGATGACAAAAGGACAAACAAACAAAACCTCTTGAAGAAAATAAATGTAGTTTCACAAAAGCTTTCCTTCTAGAATGAGAAATAGGCTTTAAGTCCAGGCACATCTGCTCTTTTGAATGGAAGTCAGCACAGCACAAATGTCTGTCCTAAAAGAAGTTCCCTGCAGGTGAGAAAACCCCTATTTACAGGACCTGCCTGAATGATCCGTCAACAGCCCTCCCATCTGCTGATCAGGATGTGAATAGCGATTCCAAAGCCAGAAGGTCAGTCCATAGGTATGAAGCAAAACATATAAATACATTCAAGCCCAAGTCCCTCAGACCTGAACCAGCACCTGCATGCCCTCACCCCATTTTCACATGCAGCCGCTGTAACTCACTTCAGAGGGATCAAGCACATGAACATTTAGGATAGAATAAACCAGGTTGGAAGAGACCTTCAAGATCATCGCGTCCAACCCATCAACCAATCCAACCCCCCAAAACAACTAAGCCATGGCACCAAGCACCCCATCAAGTCTCCTCCTGAACACCTCCAATGATGGTAACTCCACCTCCCCGGGCAGCCCATTCCAATGGACACTCTCTCTGTACAGAACTTCTTCCTACATTCAGCCTAAATCTCCCCTGGCGCAACCTGAGACTGTGTCCTCTTGTTCTGGTACTGGCTGCCTGGGGAGAAGAGATGAAACACTAGATCATGAAAGTCTTCATGACAGATGTCATCTTCCAATTCAAGTGTTTAAAAAGTGACTAAGTATTCACTAGTTCAAAACCACAATACCAGCTAGAGTGAGAAGCTGGTGTGCCTAAAGCACGCATATATTTTTATGTGGGCTTCTTTCTAAAGTGACCTTAGGAGAGGCAAACGATACTATGTGCAGCTCCAGTACTGATTTTTCCTCTAACTTAACTGTCAAATCTCACTGTCAATTATATTTTTATTAAAGCTTATGTACTGCACAACTAGACTTTGCTATTATTTACCTAATAAATACATCATGAGCATGAAATAAAGAAAGAAAATGAAGCTTTTGAGTAAATCTGCCTGGAGGCAAATGCAATATTCTAGAAAGAAATCTTTATCTAACCCTCCATATTTTGACATACTCCCTACTTATATGCACTTCTACATGCTCCATCTTTACTTTCCTTAGAGTAAAAGTAATATTTAATATTTTAAATATAGATATAGCTCTGTCTCAGCTCAGAAAACTGACATTCTGTGGTTCTTGTGACAGGGATACAGTCTTCTCAAAACCTAGGTTTTGGAGAACACGGCGCTCAGGTTGAAATGACATTCAAACATTTGCAGCAAGTTCACATTTATGGATGCCACAGTAATTGTGCTGAGAACACAAATGATCCAAATGGAGAAGACAACAAATGCATTCATTTTAAGAGGCAAGCTTCAGTTCAAATAAAGGAGGAAATTATTTTCTTTAATAGCTAAATTTATCCAGATCTAGTCCATTATAGGCTTCTGCTTGAATGTGCTAAAACAAAACATTCTGTCCCCAGTCTGCAGTGAAATGAATGCAAACTTTATTGGCAATATTACTTGTTATCACAGCAGTGCCTGAAGGATAAAACCAATACCAGCACCAAGTTGTGCTAGATGCTGTACAAATGGATAGTAAGGGCAAGGAGTGCTGCTGTACCAACACAGCAAACAATGGCAAAACCTGTTATTTTTATTCCAAGTTTCACAGAAGGGGAAAGAAAAAAAAAAAATAATCAAACCAGAAGGAAATATCAAGACAAACTGCTGAAGTTACAGAAAGCTGTAACAGCTCTGTAATACAACATCATATCCTGAAACCTGGCCAAATAAGGTCACCACTAAACTTTTTACAAAACAAGCACACCAGCATTATGATGCATTAATTGCCCCTGCCCCCCCCCCCCTTTTTTCCCCCCTGTTGGAGAGTCTCAGATAAATGTCTTCTGTTCCCCAAAAGTATGTGCTCTAGAATTTTACATTTGATTAAACACAATGGGGAATGAGTGGGGGAAAGAAAGGAGACAGCCAAGTAAATCACCATAATTTGAACTTTGAGTACTAAGATATGGGTAAAGGAAGCCACTCAGAACTACATGTCCCATTAACACACAAGATAGAAAAAAAGTCATCCCATCACATGCTTCATATGGTCTCTTGGAGGTGAACTACAACTAGCATACATACAGCTTAGCACTCCAAAGTCCATAGAGAGGCAGATGACTTGAAAGTAATGTGTGGACAAGCACTCCATGCACAACTATTTCTGGAAAACAATACACAGTAGAGCTGCACTGCACATTTGTAAGGACAAAAACATTCTTCCAGAAGTAGAATATGTATTACCTCTAGTCACAATATTTGAGATTAAGAACTTTTAGTGGGCTTTGTTTTCAATCACTTTCTCCAGCTTCCTCCCCTTGCAAAGACCGCAGAGCAATTACGCATGTTTGAAACCTCAGAGGCATTTGTCCCTATTCTCCAGTGTTCAAGAGCACTAAAAACAGTGAGAAAAACAAATATAATACATGATGGCCACAGAAGTTTCCTTCTATACCTGTTTATCAGTGTCATCCTATTCAATAACACAAGCTGACTTCCAGAAAGCCAGCCAGATAAACCATTTATTTCAACTGGTTTCACCAGAATTCACTTGTAATTGTTTCTGCCTTTGAACATAATTTACCTATAAAGATATGAGACAACACAGCCTCAATTTCACAGCATTCAAACACCTCTGGGACAGAGCTTTGGAGAAAGCCAACATCAAAACCACCTGGACAGGAAAACGGATGCTTTAAACTGGTTACACAATTAGCTCAGGTTAAACCCCTTCACAACCCCTTGTGCACCACATGCCATAGGTTGTAACAAAGGCTGGTGCCAGGGAAGTGTCCTACTTCCGCACCAGGACATGGCCATCAATTGCTCCTGCCCATGAACATCCCTGGGAGTCAGCAGCCACCTCTGCTCAAAGGTCTGTACTGTTTTCGGACTGCAACAATGGAAACGCGGCTGGGCTCTGCCTTCTGAAGGAACATCTATTTCCTCTTTGCTCACCCTTCTATTTCTGCCAAATTTGTACCAGGCCACTCTGCACCTAAAGGTTCACAAAGGCCTTATTTCATCATTCTAGATCGATCCTTATGCCCCCCAGCTTTTCATCTGGATCTGCTACTTGTTCTTTCAACATGCATATGAAGGCTGAAGGAGTCTGAAAAACAATCCCCTAAGAAGATATCTTTGATGCTTTAAGATAAAACCTGATGAAAACATCCATTGTCCAAAGATTGTGCTTTACTGGGCAGATAGCACAAAGACAAGAGGTCTCCTGCTTTGTCCATCTTGCAAACCAAACAGCAACTCACAAAAACCTTATTTAAAAATCTGTGCTAATGCAATGGTAAAAAAAACAACCAAACCACAAAACACCACTGAAAACAGATAGTATACAAGGCAAACCCTGAAATATTGGAGGGGGTTTCTCAAATGCCTAGGTATTAAGTAATAACAGAACTGGCAGTCACAACATCTAAGGCAGATCTGCAATCTAAAGGACAACCTAAAAATATGCTAAAACATAAGCAAAGGAAATTAAGAGAGTCTTTATGTATTTTCAATTACTTTGAGTTTTAGTTCAGTTTTGATTCCTAATCTCTACCTATTATACTGACAATATTAGAGTTATATATTACTAATCTGTAACTGAATTGTATTACTGACTTGACAGCATGTATGTTGCACTGTGTACTGACACGGATTCCTATGGGTACATACATGTGTATCTAAGAAGCAGACAGCTGCAAGTCTTCAGTTATAGACCTGTCACAATTCCACTTCACTTTTCCCGTTGAGAAAATAATCTAGAATCATTTGCAACTTGAGAGTTTATACACTGAAAGCTGTATTACAAGCCATACTAAAACCTTGAAACATCTACTTGCCAAAAGGCAAAGCAGAGCAAGGACAGAGCAGGCTCTCTGTGAAGCCTAGGAACATCCAACCCCCACTGCTGTTACTTCTACTGAAGTTCTAAAACACAAGAGCTACAATTTTCAGCAACCCTTAAGCTATGTAAGATTCATTAATGCTCACTGCAATAGAATGTATGCTCTTCTGAAAATGTTGCCAGGTATTTTTCTGGGTAAAGACAGGTTTTTATAAGGCAGCAATGGACAGCTTAATAAAGCATGTAGTATCACCAAGATGTTTTAAGGGTCTGTCCTCAACAGGACCTTAATGAAGACACACTGGCAAATGCAATTAGGAAACACTAATCAACGTGTGTACATCTTGACTGCTGGTAACAACATCTCTATGGATACTGCTGCTTGCAGGTCTAAGAGACAGACCCTAAAATAGGACTTTGCTGAACACGTTTTTCCCCCCCATCGTAAGAAATGTTAGCTTGCTGCACAGTAACAGCGTATTTCTTTTCAAAAGGAAGCAGATTAGAAAAGAAGAAACTTGGGTCTTTTCTACAGTTCATCTCTAAGTCTACAGCCCTGTAAGCACACCAATATTTCTCAAGGAAATGATCTTTTTATGCAATACAGGCATTCGTGCTTCTGTAACATATCTATGGTAGACAAAGTTACAATGAGCTACTCGAAAGTAATACAGCCATCACCATCTTAAAGGTCATGAACAAATAATGAAAGTTGAAAATCTGAGAATTTTCTGGTGGAAAAATGATCAGAGATGACCTAGTATGCAGAAGCAGCTATTTACTCTGATAGTCTCACAAAAGAAATGTTTATACAATGGCTTAAATGGGAGTAAGTTTCAGAGTGCTCTAAAGGCTAAGTATCTTTGTAATACTTAAATTCAAATCCTATCATGCATAAAAGCATATATGCTAAGATTGAAGGCCCATTACTGTAATAATATATTATTCATCAATAAATGACAACACATCAAGTATATATATATATGCATCTGTCACAGGTCAAAAACACCACCTTCCTTATTCTAATTCCTCGGAGGCCTCCTAAAATCTCAAAATTAAAATTACATTCGATTTCATCAATTTGTTATTCAAGTAACAAACATACTCTGAACAAGAAAATCATCTTTCAGAACTCCTCTTAAAAAGAGCAGACCTCATGAATAATGCCTGGTTAAAACATGATTTACTAACAGACCCAGCAGGAGCCCTACCGACACTGGCCCCTGCTCAGACACAGGTACTTGTGGACAGGGTAAGATCCAGACCACCCCATATGTCCTGACTTAAACCCCATACATAACATGAATTTACATGCCAATACGCAAGCAGAAAAATGGCAGAATTGAAGATCACTAGGCAGAAATATCTTAACAGTCCAAACAGAAGAACAGCTTGCTTGAGTATAAAAAGTCAAAATAACCAAGTTACTGTCCTTTGTACTGACTAGTTTTCCCTTACTAAACTCAGCAGCCATAGGTGGACTCTAAATGTCAAGCTGGATCCACCCTGTCTCACCCCAAAGGAGAACTTAGATCACCTAAGCACTCCTGACCACAGAAGCATTCAGCCTAGATGTCCTGGTCCAGCCTAGTGCCAAAACACTGGAGAAGAACATGGCTCCTACAGCGGTGGCAATGGCTCCGTACCGCTGTAACGCTTCTTGATAATCACGAAGAACATCAAACAAACAATGCTCATTTTTGCATACAGAAGACTAACAATTCAAATTTAACTCAATTTCTACACCAGCAAAAATCCACATTTGTGAACACTTCTTTCAGTAGCTGAGTAATGACAAGCACAGACAAAAAAAAGGATTCTAAAAATATACTACTCTTCCCCCCCCCCCCCGATTAGTGTGTCTACAGTTTAAATATAAACTCTGCTCTATAAATTATCAAACACAATGTCAAATTCTGAAGTGCACTCCGAAATCTCTCACAGAGCACACAAAATACAGAATGATAATTTTGTCCTGGCCCAGTTAGTCTAAAGAACAATATGCTACTGTGCTGGATTATGGAGTTAGCTCTCATCAACAGACACACTAAAAAACGGCCACAGCTACCACTGTAGGTGCGCACTGAATTTTTCAGGACCCTCTGCAGCTTGCAAAGGGATTATTTCCCTGAACAGCTGCTCTCACAGGAAGGGAATCAACAGCAACATTGCCACGGTATAGCTGGCACACGCATATTAGGAAGAATTTCCAGCATTCACACTTGCTGTTAAAAAGACAAAAAACCCACAAAAAATCACACCACTTCCCCCTACTCATCTACTGCCAGTAACTTCATTTGGAACAAAGACACAAGTGGGAACAGTATTAGAACTATTTTTGGTTAAGGAGCACTTGTTTACATGCATTATTACTTCTGTGGTGTCGTGACTGTGCTGCCTTCTCTACCGAAACAACATAATGAGCCTTTTCGCGCACGTTCTCCTGCATATAGTAAAGCAAAAAAGTTACCGATGACCATTGAAAGAGAATCCTTGGCTGGTCATCCTTTATAGTCACACTTATAAACCCTCCAATCAAGTAAAAAATCCATACATTCCCAAATACCTTATCCCCAGCACAAAATCTGTTAACACTCCACCACAGTATATCGACTTAAACATGGGTTATTTCATGCTGTTGAGTCGTGAATTTCATATTATCTGACAATTGCTGATGGCTATGGGAGTCTGCATGTCATCTCAGGAGGACTGAGAAAATGCATGGCCTCCTTCCCAGATTAGCCTGCAACTCAGCAGAAACATTTGCTAGTATTCAGACTATGTGGTTTGACCCTCTCCAACCAGTACTACTACAAACAGGTTGGAGCTCCACACACATCCTAAGCACATCACAGACTTCAAGAATTTAAATTAAACCTATTAAAAATACTCAGTGACATTTTCTGAAGAAGTTTAGTCTAGCAATGACAACTGAAGTCACAACTACTGGTTTTGCTTTTAATAGCAGTAGAGAAACATGGACTTCTGGCAACTGTCCTGACCCGCAGCAGGAACAACAAGGGGGGAGTAAAGGAACAGTGTCAGCACCTGGAATTCCATGTCCTCACTGGCAATCCAACATAACATTACTAGAGAAGTTATATCTGCCTTAAATTATATGTTATGTTGCTGTCTTTGCTAGTTTTCTAGTATGCAACAGTAAGATTCAAAACAGGAGTAAGAATTAAGATGCACAGGTTTCTTTCACCCCTCATGTCCTTACAAGCACTCAACTTGGGAGTAAACACTGCAGCGTTCAGAACCACTGGCAACTCCACAACAGCACACATGCAATTAGAGGGCAAACACATAGGGCCCAAGTGCAGTGCAGTTACCTGCTCCAGCAGCAATCTTTTGCTCTCTACATGGAGAGTCAGATGCTATGTTGTCACCCACTGTCCCACAGGAAGCAAAAACCAGAGGGAGCTGTTCGGTTTTCCTTCCACAGCTTGGTAAATGCATGGGCTACACAGCAGAGCGGCTGGATCTGAAGAACTTAACGCTACTGGGAAGGCTCCGGTGGCATTGCTGCCCTCTGCCAACACCAAAAGTCGCTTACGTGGACAGAGACATTGCACATGGAACCTTCTTGAAGCACAGCAAATGACAGAACCACCTCCCATAGTAATTTTGTCTGTTTCAAAATAAACATATATTATCATACCACCTTTACCTCCAAAGTAATACTCAGATGCGACCAAATACACTACCAGCCTGACTGCAAAAAACATCAGCGCGCAATGCTAGACTGGGAAAAATATTAACTGTAATTTTTAAGAGGTCTACAGTAATTTTAAAGTTTAGTATTAGAAGAAAAACCCAAGTGTCTTTCTCAAGAATTCAAGGACATACAATTTCCCCATCACAACAGCATCACTGATGCAATTGTGTCTTAGCAACAAAGGTATACCACAGAACTTTACATACATTATGACTTAAAATACTGTCAAAGCCAGACTTGCATTTTCCTGTGCAGCAAACCATCTTGAGAGATGACACAAGGGTTTAGGTTGTTTTTTTTTTAATTAAAAAAACCACCAAACTTAATTTTCTGTAAGTTTCTGTCTCTTCATCCCATTTAATTGACGATTCCTCACTTCTACAGATCTACTTCACTGAGGTGGAAGTTCTCACATAAGACAGTCAAGGGCAGAACAATAGGTAAGACACTCCGATTCCTCTCTACTTTTGGAGGCCCTCAAGTAGTGAATAATGCATTTGGAGATCTGAAACAGTTAAGGAAAACAAATTATAGTGACAACAAAATAAAAAGTGACCCAATGCTGGGTCTATCGAACTAATTCTCAACGAATTCGCGCAAACACTACAAATAAGACAACATTAGGTACTTACAAAAATTAACTGCATTCTTATCACATCTGAAAGTATTTAATTTCTAACACTTATATTTCAATGCTATTGCAAACTGTCTAAATACTTATTTAAGTAAACAACAAACAAAAGGTCTCATCTTCAGTGCCCCAAGCTATCATCCCAAACTGGTTATAATTAAAGGTGTGAACAACAGAGTAACAAACCTGCAAAGTCAAGGTTCTGAGAAATTAATGGGCATCACACCACTGCACCAGTTCGAATTTATCACTCATTATCTCCCCGACTAGCACAGTGCTGTTTCACACATTAGTGCCTCCTCCTCTTTCCTCCAAGCCTTTCCTGCCTTTTCTAGATGGCTAATTTTAGACAATTACTGCCTCTGACACATTGAGACCTTTTCTCCCTCCTTTCTTTTTCTTGCTGTAAAGCTGGTGACCTACAAAACCCCCCTGCACCTAAAATACTCCAGTATTTTAAAGACTGATCACTGGAAACTAAAAAAGCAAGCTAGCAAACACCCATTTCTCCAACATCTTCACTTCCCATTATCTCAAATGGTTAAACATACACAAACGCAAAGGCTAAGGCAAAGGGTACAGGTTGCAACTGCACACTTAGATCTACAGTACTTGCTGAACTATTACTCTCCTCTTTACAAATTTCCTTAGAAAATAAAAAGCACGCCTTGTTTTTGAAGTTACTTGGAAGTCCTACGCTGATGGTGACTGGACATTTGCACAAACAACTGGAAAGCATTACATTACACAAGTGTCCTTTCCCTTCTCATACACATCCCAGCATTTTCCTTAACACCCATTCAGATGAGAGGAAGATACACACAGATGAACACGCAAAAATACACGCATACCCATTTCTTGATCCAGCCTACTTGGGAAGATAAGGGGATAGAAAGGAGCGCAGTGGGGGAGGGGGGACTTCCCAGCACAGAGAAGCAAATTCTGTAAAATCTGGCCCATCCTTTCCAGAGGCACCGTGCTTCTTAACATCGCCTTACTTGCAAGAAGACTGTTTGTGCCCACTTCTCCCCCAAAACCTCAATGACATTGAAAAAATACTGCATTGCAGTATTTGACAGTGCATCTGAGTGTATCCAGTTAGATGTCCCACAGAAGCAAACATACATTTTCATGTGTCCAGGCATGTAAATGAGTTGTCTAGTTAACACAGATTACCAAAACAGACAAATGCATTTGTCAAGTTATCTGCATCTCTCCCTCTTGCTATGATACTCTCTGCCACTGTCCATTTCTTGCCTGCTGAAATTATTTGAAAGTGCAAGTTCCCAAAGAAAACCACAAATTCCCCTGCCGGAATAAGAGAGAGTCATAGTTTATTTCTTCTTCAACAACCGTATGGTGTGGAGTGGCTCTAGGTTATGTACCAACAGTATGACAATTACACGGAGAAAATAACCTGCATTTAATTAGTACACTCCCAGCATACCAAGTAGGAAGGTTGAGGGGAAAAAAAAAATAATCACTATAACCTAGAAGATAGTATTTAAAAAAATATTAGCACATTAAATATGTAAGATCAATGCAACTGATTTTCTTTCAATGGAGTCACAATATTTAACAGGACCAAATAAAGATGATGAAGACTATTCCAAACCCATTCAAATAGGATTTTTAAGTATACCCCTTCTAGCTCATTGTAACCATCCTTTGTCACAACAGCTCGGGCTTACCTAGAGAGCTCCAAAGGGTAAAATTAAAGGGAAAGCAAAGGAGGCAACCAAGCCAGTCAACAGTGGAAAAGCATCCCTGTATCTAACATGGGAACTTGATCTACAGAGTACATGGGATTTTACTCATGGCTGGTAGTCACATAGCATCAACATCCAATCGTGAAATTTCATCCTGACTAGTAGTCCACCAAGGAACATGAAAAAAGTTACATCTAAAACCAACTACATTTCTCTACCTTTTTTGTCTGAGCAGAAGGAAGTTTTGTGTTTTAATCTTCCCTCAGTATTTGTAGCAATCTTAGTGCAGTGTCACTAACTTAATAGATGGTTTTCCAGATGAGGATTCACAATGCGATCTTTTACACACAAAATGTCACTATGTACATGCAGGCTGTATTCATTAATATAATCTTAAAACAAAAGAGGAAGATCGGGGCAGGAACACGTGCACCATAAAACAAAGATTACATTATTTTTATATCCTTGCAGAAACACCAAACTGAACAGAAAATGAAAATGTAACTACTAGCTGATGACTCTTAAAGCAAACAATGCAGCTGTGTATAATAAAAGGCACCCTTATTTATTGTCATGACTAAGTTAACAGATTTAGAACACAGTATCTCTGTTTTGGACAGAACAAAAATTATTTTGCTCTCACGTACAACTACAATGCATGTCAGAATACATTTCTGCACATGCATAGACTGTGACCCACGATTTTACACACATACACACCCTGAAGATTTTTGCTCCCCTCCACATCGTAAGCAGCACAGTTTTCAGAGGACCATTCAATTACTCCTTTAGAGGAAGGACTGTAAAAGCAATATTTGAAACAAAGCAAATTAAAAGGGGGATTTGATTTCTTTTAATACATGTTTAAACTAAGCACTACCATTCCTACTTGAATTCGTATTCAAAGTAACCCTGCTTCAGAGAAAAGACCGTAAAAACGTCTGAAAATCTGAAGACAGAAAGGTGTGCTCTCTATCCTTGCTTTGCTTCTCCTGTGCCTCCTGATGTGCAGCAGAAGAGCATTTTCTGGGCAACAACATTCTTTATATCTTTTACGCTACCGTCTATCACTTACTAGTCTACTATGCTTTTTAAACACTTCTAGCACCAATAGCAATTTCCCATTATTGTCTGCCACTACAATAAGAGACCATCACAATTAGCAAGATATTCAGCCTCAGTTGAGAAAGTCAAGTTGCCACAAAGAGCCTGACATTGGAAGTGGATATTGCTCCAGCAGATTATAATAGACTGTGGCTAAAGGTGGGGCTGGAGACGAAGAGAAAAATAATCTCATTATTTTTGTAATTTCTGCTTACACAAACCCCAGGATATGGTGAACTCCCCTGAACTGATTATTCTGCCATATAACCATCTGATTTTGTAAAAATACCAATATCACTTAACACAAAATCACTGCTTAGGGTAAATTCATTCTACCTACTGTTCTCATAGGGACATTTGCTGGAAAATTCTAAGAAATGATTTGCAGAAGCTATCAGCTGTGGGAGTTCACTATTATACCTCTGTCAACTTCATTCAATATAATTTACATTTTTTTTTATACTGCCTCACAGGATTCCTTGCAATTTTTTGCACGTACAATTTCACAGCAGGGAGGGGGGGGGAAAAAAAAAGAAAAAGAAAAAGATAACCCTCTTTTGCAGAGGAGAAAGAACAGATGCTTAAAACCAGATTTCTAGAAATCACTGTAAGCTTGAGCCAGAAATGTAATTAACACCTATTTATAAAGAATAATTAAAGTTGTGACTGCCACAAAGAACAGCAGAGATAATCGAGGTAGCCCCTGCTTTTTTTTCCTTACGATTTTTTTTTTACACTGTTTGCAGTATTCCCACATGATTGCCACCTGCTCCCCCACTCAGCTTCCCCTATGCTCGTTTCCCCGGCAACCTTTCATTGGCTTTTCCTCCCAGCTATCGCTTTCAGTTCGGCTGCTCAGTCTAATCTTATTTGTTTTACACCCATCAAAACAAGCAGCTAGACAAAGACAATCCTGTAAGAATGGGAAAAGACCGTCGCTTTGTTTCCCGGTTATAATAAATATCCACGGCAAAAGTCTGCAAAACGTTAAATTAAGAGAAAGGGGGGAAACCTCACCCCCCCCCACACACCTCCCCCTCAGCATCCCGTGGGGCTGGCAGGAGGGATGGGTATTGTGCGGGTTTGGTCCCAGCCCCCACCCCGGGTCGCCCCGCTCGGCACAGCCCAAAGTCCCCGGCAGTTGTATTTGATCATGCCATTTTGCACAATCTGTAAGGAAAGCACAAAAGAGAGGACGAGACGAGCGCACCCAAGCTCCTCTGCCAGGAGAATATAGTCTAAAAATAGAAATACTATTTTTCACATAAATGGCTTTGACTTCTCCCGGCATTTAAAAAAGCACAAAACAACACAGCTCCCCCCCAGCCCCCAACCCGACACACAAAAAACACACCCTTCCATCCATCCATCCATCCTCTACAGCAGCGACTCCATAGGAAACGCAGTACCTGGATTTTAGAGGCGATTATTAGGTTTGTATTTAAGGCCGGTGTAATACCAACGGAGATTAAACGGCATCATTGGCCGCCTGATCCGCCAGGCACATGCAGTACAATGACACCGTGACTGTCAGCAGCAACCATCCTCGCTCGACTGAAATGCAACGTTCAATGGAAACGCCGTGAAGTGCCATCACAGTTACATACGTTAAATAGATATACAGATACATATACGCGCACAGGCAGACATATCCCACAATAAAACAAACAAGGCTCTCTAATTTTATTTTATGACTCACGATCCGCCACCCCGAACAAAAGAAAATCGCGAGGCACACGAGAAGCGAGACAAAACCCCACGAGCAGGCTCTCCCCATTCACTTACCATTTTCAAGCCATTCCACTCCATCTGTGATCACAAAGATGGACCCTTACAGCCCCTCACAGAGTCAGAAGCAAAAAGAGCGTTATGTAAAAGCTGACATTCCTTCTTACAGCGCTGCTGCCCAACGATGCAACAAAATCGACATATACAAGGCGCTGCAACACATACAAGCCTCCTCCTCTTTTTATGAGGTCATGACAGGAAACTCTTTGAAATACAATATGCAGCATTTACCGAAGCTCATATAAATCACCCTCTTTTAAAATTACCATACCTATTGCGCAGTCCACCAAAAGAAAATTACCAATCTCGAGGCTTCCCCCCCCCCCACTAACCCCCCCATCCCCCCCATCCTCTCTCCCCCCCCCCCCCCCAGGATTTTGCTCTGCATTTGTATCTCCAAAATGTCAATGTGGAAATTCACCCCCCCCCCCCCACACACACCACCACTTAAAAAAAAAGCCTCCTCTTCCTTATGCATTTCTGTTAGCCACATACCAGCCTCGCATTAGCAATGAGCTTTTTCCTTTATTCTGAGAGAAATCGCAATTACCTTAAAATGACAAAGTACATCCTTTATTAAAGGATATGCACACATTAAATATGAAAGAGAGAGCGAGAGAGAGGGGGAGAGAGAAGGGGGGGGAAGGGAGAGATCATGTACAAACAAATCAGGAGCAGAAAACTAAATTCATGTGAAAACACAGACTGAGAATGATGCACATTCGGGGAAAATCTGTATGTTAGCTTCTATATCTACCTCTACATAAACCCGCTACGATCAGATTTTAAATCTACTAATACCTACCATAACCATTCTTAATGGCAAATATTGGGTCTTGAAAGGCTTCAACTCTTCTACAGATTTGCTAAGGTTTCAGGGAGGTTTTTTTTTATTTTTTTTTTTTAAAGATCCACAAAGCACAGTGCTAGACGTTTGTGCAGCGAGAATAGTAAGATTAATAATAATAATAAATATATTCTAGGACGTATATATTTTCTCGGTGCGGAGCGCTGTCCCCGAGCGGCAGCCCCGGCGCGGCGGCGGCGGGAGGAGCGGCTGGGCTCGGCTGGGCTCGGCTCTGCTCGGCTGGGCTCGGCTCGGAGCCCTGCTGGCACTGCCTGCCGCCGGCTCCCCTTTACATCCATTTATGGGACCATCTGTCAGCGGCGGGCGGGCGCTGATTGGCCGCCGCCGCGCGGGGAGGCGTTGCGACATCAGGTGCTATTGAAATTAGCCGCTGCCAGATTGACAATGTTAATGATTTGGTGACCTCTACAACAACAGAGACCAGATTTCTGAACTGCTGCTTGTGTCTAGTAATTAAGGCCCGGTTGAAGAAACAACACGCATCCCTCTTTTTTTAATTTTTTTTTTTTTTAACCACCTCTTCCCACCCCACCAGCACAGGAGCCCTGGGCCGCAGCGATGTCATACCTCGGCCATGCTTCAGTGCCTACATCTTCTTACCTCCCGCACGCCCAGCTCGCAGGTCCAGCGTATTTTAACTACCTTATCTTTTTCGACAGTTGCTTTCCGGAGAAATGCATATTTAATGATCTGCCTCTAGGCTTAAAGGCACAACAAAAGCACTTCGACATGCATTTAAAGCTGCGTTTATTTGCAGGTACTATTGATTTTAATAATCAACCCATCTCCTCTTCCTTCATCCCTGTGAGGTTTGTCAAAATATGTATTTTTAGAAGTGGATTCGATCCTGCCGCCACTTGCCGCTGGCTGAGGCACACCTATTCACCAACAGCACTCCCCCTGAACGACAGTAGTATTTGAGAATTATTTCTCCTCCTTGTTTCACTCTTCTCCAGCTCTACAGGAAATGAAACGACGGCAAACTTTGAGCATTTAAATGATTCCCCCCCCCCCCCCCCCAGCCTTAGAAAGGAACATGCTTAACGTAACAATACACACTCATTAATCCTCCACTCACTGCCACCGACAAACTAACACTTCACTTCCAAACAGCAGTGTTTTAACCTCCTCCCGACCGTAGCAAGTTTAATAGAAATTCTCCTAAGTTAGGCAGAGTTAGGAGTTTTCCTAAAGCATGTTTCAGCTAAAGTAACAAGGCATGGCATCCTGCAATTGCAACTAAGCTTGAATTTACGTTTATCTCAACCAAACCCACCGAGTATTACTCTAACTTAGGAAGGAACCATTCCATTTTAACCATTCATGCATTCATTTCAACAGCCAAATGTGCTTTCAAAAAATTCTTTACCATTGCACATGTTTTTAAACACAACAGCTGAAAACTGGGGAAGCTAGGATGGGCCACATAAGCTCACTCAGCTCCTTCCTAGAGAGAAAATCTGGTTACTAACAACCAAAATAATTTCCCAAAATGTGAAAAAAACCCATTGTTTTCCAAATTTTATTTTTTTCGTGATGTATAAGCATGCTCTTTGAACTGCTAAGCTGTAAACTGACATTCTGTACAATTTTTTCTTTCTTTTAACCACAGGCACACACACTCAAGCACACCAATCAAAAAATATATGAAATATAGAAAGCTTATTTTAAAATCTTGTGAGAAAGACCAAGCAAGGAGAAAAAAAAGCACATTTAGAAGACATCATACAATCTGTGGAATGAGCACTGAATCCAATTAAAATATGAACAATGTGAAAGGCTGCAGAGGATTTCTCTCACCATGCATCTGAGCACATTTGTAGCTCGGTAAAAACTAGTAAAGGTAAAACTAGCTCCTAAGACAGATTTCCTAACTCAAATATTTAAGTGACCTAATAGAGTGAACACGCAGGCATCGAAATGCTACAGAGCTAGTATATTACCATACATTCTAGTGCAAATATACATCGAATATTAAAGTTACATTTGTAATGCAAATTTTCACTTAAGGTCTCTTCAGGGGTTAATAACACCAAAGAAGGAACCCAGAAATCATTTTAAAGTCTTTTCAACTTCAGACTACTTTGTTACTATAAATTTGTTATGCACATGAAAAGATTCAGCCATTTTTCTGAAACAGTAATTGCACGCTGCTCCTCTAAAAAATTAGCTATCTTATCCGTCCATAAATCCAGGTACTCTGCACACCGACCACTTTCCCCCAAAGCACCCCACACATGCAGCCTTTCCGAGGAACACGAAAACAAATGCTCAAACGTCCTCAGAGGCCTCTCTCTAAAGACAAAGGCAGAATCCTATTGTTGAAAAAGTCAACCTTATTCTCGTGTTTCCAATAGTACCATTTATCTTTCAGGCTAAGGGACTGACCACCGCATCATGGTTGTAACATTTGTAAAGCATCAGAATCTCAATACAGTCTCTCCAAGCATCAGCCAGCAAGCCCCTGAGCAAAGCATATTTTTAATGCAATCTTCCATCCCCACAAAAAGAAACTTGTCTTAAACAGCTAATCCAGTATCAAAATGAAATCACAGGGTTGTTTCCCAGCCCCCCCCACCCCCCTCCTCTCCTTACCATAAATGAGCAGTTTCTTGACTCATTAATGACAGTTTCCCTTAAAAGAAGTGATCTCATATCACTGAGCCCCTCTCCACCACGCATACATCCCAAAGGTTGCGGGTATCTTAGCATCAGTAGCCGCTAGCAAGCTCTCTCATACAGAGCCCAGATGGACTATACCAGAAGCCAATTCAGCGTTAATAACTACCTACTCTGTGCAGTTTAGAAGCCTTACGTGGCATAATGTCCTAGGCAACAGCAGCCGATTGAAACCGCAAATAAAAGACAACCCAATTCTCCAAAAGCATCAAAAGGAAAAAAATAATAAATTGAAGAAGAATTTTTTTTTAAAAAATCCTCTTACTTTTATATGATTAAACTGAATTCTTCACAAACATGAAAAAGGAGAAAAAAACCCCAGATGCTGCCCAGAAAAAGTGACAAAATATTACCTCATTATTTAACAAAGCAGCATTAAGCGTCCTGCTGATTTCAAACATCTTGCTACAGATTTTTGGTTAAGAGAAACAGAAAGAATCCTTTGCAAGCCCTCTGTCTGCAAAGGGTTCTTCAATTTTCTTGCGCACAACAGAATAGTCAATATGTTATTTCCCTAGAGTTCGCACATTAAAACATCTAGTCAGTGAGCTGAATTTTCCCCTTATCACACTGTAGACTCCTGTTATATGTACTGCTCTCTTAGCAAGATTAGCCTGCCCCAAACATGGCTGTTGTTTAAACTATTCTTTAAAGTAACAGTTCACTTCATAACCACCAGGTGGGCAGTGTACACAGATTCAAGTAACCATCTTAGAAGATTTTTTTTTCCCCCCTTCTTGGAATAACTGCTGGTTCTGATATACAGCATAGATACCCCCCACACTTATCAGGCAAGATGGAAAAAAAAAAAGCAAGCTAGATTTGCAGTTTTATGCCTCTTCCTCCCCGGAAGCAAATCTATACCATAGGGCTGTGGGTGGTTTTTTTTTGTTGTTGTTGTTTTTATTTTAAAGGGACTTAAAAATTTATACAGGGGCATTTCACTCAACAAAAATTAACTAAATGTTAAAATTCAACAAGTTCTGAGAGCTAAGTGGAATTAAAAGGGAAAGCACACCCACAGAGGTGGCCTGTACCACAGAAGATACGAAATTTGAATCAAGTTCATCACAACAACATTCGTTCATGGAAACTAAATTCTCCAAGTGAATAGTTCACATGTGGGCAGAGTCTGCTAGGAAATATGAGCTACACATTCAAGAAAATGCTAAGACAATTTGGTAAGATATTGCTGTAGTTTGGATTAAACTCATCTATGACACCACTGATGCATGTATCAGCACAGATCTGAAATACTTGGAGAAGATCCAGTTTTCAACAGTATGCCCAAGCCTCCCTAACCAAACCCTCCCTTTTCTTACATGTCTGCAAGATACTTTAATGTTATTTTTTCACTTTAAGGTCAAGCACCTTAAGGAACACTTCTATTGCTTAAAAAAAATAAATAATTTAAGAATTCACTCAATGCTCTACAGCAACACCCAGAGGCTTGAACAAGATTGGGATCTTGGTGCTGGGTGCTGCACAAACATTTGGAAAGTCATCTCACAAGGAAGAATTTACAAATAATATTTACAAGATTGAAACAGAACAGAGGTGAGAGATAATAAACAGAGGTGAGAGACAATAAACAGAGAGCATCACAATGTCTTTACCGTCTGGAATGAATCACCAGAGGATTAAGGCATCTCTGGCAACTACCTGTGCCAAGGCAAAACCCAAAAGGTTATTTAACCGAGGTTAAACAATGAAAGCATTATATGGACAAGGGCTTCTTTAGATTTATCACCTACAAAGTACCATCACCTAGTTCTCTCATTTATAGCAATCCTTGCTGAGTAAGTATATGCAGGGCAGTGATTTTTTTTGTTGGCCTTTAACTAATATTAAAGTGATGCAGTAATGACTTAACCTCCTTGAATATGTATTGAGTTTCAAGTCATCCCTTTTTATGAGGAGAAAGGTTATTTGCATCGATTTCTGTTTGCATGAAATAAGCTTATTTTCTCATTCACCATATGCCTTGAACACTAATTAAAAGTGTCACTTTCTTCTAATGTAAAAACGTAATCATTTAGTAAATAAGTATTCTTGGCTTTTTGGTCTTTGTGATTAGCTATTTAAGGACTTTATTTCCACATAGCTTCAGTAGTTTGATTAGCACACACTCCTCTGATTTAAAGAGATGTTTTACAAACACTTTTCCCCCCCCCAATAAAAAGGAAAAAACAACCACAAACACAAACCAAAACTAGAAGTGCATCTGTAAGGACCCACACTCCTCTTACCCTGAGGCAAATCCATCCAATCAATATGAAACCATTCACATGCCACCATCTGCCAAGCTGTAGAGCAATGTGGCTGGAACAGACCTCTTATGAAGCAGCAGTGGTCTCATTTAGTCTATTAGGGAAAGCACCAGAGCTCTCATGTGCAAGGACACAAAAGTCCAACTCAGACCCTCTCCCACCAGTTTCTCCATGCACTGTTGCAGAACTCTTCATTTTTGCTGCCTGAGTTTATGCTAATCAAAGCAAGAGGGAGGAGAAAGTGATCAGTAACAGCCTTATTTCACTGCAGTAACAAAATAAAGAACTCAGTTTAATTCAATCCTAATATGATTACAGCAAACCATTTAAATGCTGCTGCCTGCAAACTACAACCTGCCATTTTCCATCACCTCATTTTCCACTCTTCCAGGGGACTAAACATTTAGGCCTAGAACTGTTATTCTTCTCTAAGACATTCCTATCATAAAGCTAGTATTTAAATTCTTTAAAAAACTCTGGGTTTTTTTGGCAGATGAGTATGCAGGTGGACAAGGAACAAAGGAGATGCATGTGAGGATAAAAGAGGGCTTTGAACTACAAAATTTAGTAGAGAAGACAATGGGTTGGGAAAGGACATTACACAATGCAAGCACTAGGGTTTGCCCTATGCAGCAATTCAAGAACCTCTGTGGAAACAAGTCTCCAATTCAAGATGTCACATCAACACTATCTTTAACAACACTGAGCTCACACATTGCCTTTCCATCAGCAGATCTCAATTTAAAATGTCCTGCACTACCTGAACCACTGGCAAATTCACTGCATGAGTAACCGAAATAGAGCAGTAAGAGAAAAAGGGAATATAGAGGGGTGTGAAACCCCTTACAAATGTACACCGAACATGATTTTACAGTTATGCATGGAATGACAAGAAAATGTGAAAAACTACACATGCAGTTCAGTGATGCTGAAAGTCACCAGCTTAGGTGGAATAGCTAGGGCCAAACTGCTCATCCCCAGATTCCAGAAAACAACAACTAAAAAGTATTTGGTGCAATTAAGCAGACCACCTTTCCCCATGTGTGTGCAGGACATGGGAGGGACCAAGATGGTAGACAGGAAAATTATAGTTAAACAGGTTACTTATGTGTACAGAAAGCTTTTTGCACTGTTATTTGAACAGCTTACAATGAAGTGTGTATATATAAGTAACAGTTTAGCTACTGAACAGTTAAAAAAACAGGCAGGCAGCAAAATAGAACACCCTTCCAAGTGCCCTGTGGAAATCAAGCAGGAGTGGTTGATGGACACTGTAACACTGCATGACACTGAAAACATTCTTCAGGCAACTGCTCTTTAAGGTTAGTGAATTCATATTTTGGAGAAAAAGTAAATTTTTTAAGCTTTCACTACAAAATACATAACTGTCACAATAACTGAACACTACCCGCAAAAAGGCTGAAATACCATACAATTTTTTTAGGTGAAAAAAGGTGATTGATGTGGTTTGGAGCCTTTATTAGTTTATTTTATTTGATGATCCTCTTGGCAATGCAGGAAGCTGTCCCTGTCTCAGACCCCTCTGACAAGCTGTATGAGCTCTGCTGCAATGTACTATCTGGTGCACTAAGATTCCTCCTGATGCTGCAGAGATTAAATACGCCACAGATCTACCTGGAGAAATTATCACCTTTTTGATCTGTGCCCAAAAAGGGGAAAAAAAAAAAAGAAAGTAAAGATCAGCTCTAGGCTCTTTGAAGAAGCCTGGAATGAAAAGACACTAGATACAAAACATGATGAAAAAACCTTCGATATACTTACAACCCTAAATATGGAATTTAGATACATGAAGCTTAGGCAAGTAGTCACAGTTCCCACAGATATCACACTTCAGCTGCTTTTGCACAAATATGCTATTTAATGTTGCTTGCCCACTTTCTTTTCCATGCCTTATGAGATGTGTAATTTGGATGCTGCATAGCTGCTCTAAGTATTACACACCAATTTTCCAAAGACGTGTGTATTTGCAAATCCCACTGTGGATACTTATGTTTGAACACTGGGAGACTGGAACAAAACTCTCCAGGGCACACCAGAGGACAGAGGTAACAAAATGAGTACATGTAAATAGCTCTGATGGCAAGGGGAATCACATCCTCATTTTCCAAAATGAAAACTGAGCATCCATGCAGATTTAGGCATGCATGTAGATCAGTGAAGAATATCAGCAAAGGTTTCCTGTGAATGTCAGGGTACAGGCCAACCAAAGAAGTGGGCGAGTATCTCTGCCACAATGCAAGGAGGATTTGGAGAAGGTGATTCAGCACCTTTCCAGTGTGTCCAAAGGCCAGCAACGTCCTTGGCACCTTGGCTCCATGCTGCTCTCCTGGCTCCTAACTGATGCTTTGCAAAACACAGCAGCTTCTCAGTCACACAGTATGTCTTGCCTGGCCTCTTCTCAGTTCATCTTAAAGAACCCACAGGCACAGCTGCAAGTCTGAAAAGCAAAAGGCAGCCTATATCCCAGATAAACTTGTTAATACACAACATACCTGTCATCCATTTTTCCTTTTTTTATTTTTCTGCTTTTGACTCAGGTATATACATTTCAATGTTTCCAGTCCCGATTGTTTTCTTCCTTTTACATTTACAGATGTTAACATTTGCATTCCACATCAAGAATCCTAAATTCTACAGCACCCTTCCTTTATCACGACAAGCAGAACTCAGCCCTACCTATAGAGAAGAGTTAAAACATTTCTACATTGCTGTCAATTTTGCGTAATACAGTTCGCAAAGTTTCAACTGAGCACAAATGAAGATGTTTTCAAAGATTTATGACTGCATTTTTAAAATGTATTTACTTGTAAATAATGAAAGGACCTAGACACTGAAGAAGTCTAGACTTACCAGGGAGATTTACATGAGTTCAGCCATTTTTAATGTGCCTATCTATGAGCACAAAAACCCTCATAAAAAAAAGTGAACAGGGCCTTCTAACCAGGACTGCCTAATTTTAGAAGAGTTAATGGATTTGCTAAACCAATCTGAAATACAGTGTCCTATATGCCTTGCACTCAGGCCAAATAATATCAATAACAAGAACAAAGATAAAAACCTGAAAGGGGAATTAATGTGCTGATGTTTCCAAGCTTTGAGACAGCAATCAGAAAAAGATCTGGGGAAGCGTGTGAGGTGGCCTGATCAGAAGAGAGGTACAAGAGAAATCAAAGGAGACCAATAAGCAGCATCCAGAAAGGGTTATGTCTCCTGCAACTTGCAATTACACAAAAAGGATACAGAACCAGGAAAGATACAACAGTAAAGACAATAAAAAGTGTCAAGAGCTATTAATTGTCCCAATTACTTCTTGTTAGAACAGCTGGCAGTTACACAGTATTTTAGTAGCAGTAGGCAGAATGCAAATAAATATTACTACTGCATATACAAAACCCCCTCAGTCACATCTGGGTCAGCCCTATGACACAACCTATCCCCATACCTGGGGTGCTTTAAAGGAAAAGAGTTTCATAGGGCTTAATTAAATAACTCAAGACTGCCTCATGCTCTCAAGCTTATACTTGTATTTGCAAGTCTCAAGACTTCCTGTGTGTATCTACTTCACTCTATACCTTGACAAATAAGGGTTAAAAAATATGCCCCAGTAAGGTACCCCAAAATTCAGGCATAAACAGCTCCCTTGTGAATATAATTTACACAGCTCTTTAGTGTATAATCTGGAGTACAGAAACATTTTTATGAAAAGAAGAACAAAGAAGGTAAAAAACAGAGGGTAAAAGGTAGAAAAACCAGCGCAGATGGAATATTTAAGAAAGGATCAATGTTAACTCTGAACCATTTGTACTGACACAGAAGCAGGAAAGGGCTAAAGAAAGGCAGCTAAAAAATAAAATATCTGTAGCTCCTCTTCTTGCTCTCTACAGTTCATGGAGCTAGTGTCTTGGGATCTGGACAACTCTAGTCAGTAAGCCCAAAGGTTTTCCTATTCAATCCTCATTTTCAGTTTTCTTTAAATTCATCTTTGCAAAATGTCAGGCATTTTAACAGATGATTTTTAGCTTCCTTTAAAGTAGGGCAGATGAAGAACAATGGGTATTTTTAGCACTTCGTGTAAAAGAAGCCCATTCAAAAATACATTAGTAGCTATAAAAATGGTTTGAAGGCTAAACTTCCTAATAAATAACTGGTTATAATTACTAAGCAATAAATATTTGGTGCTTGGGTTTTAAGGGATCTGTACAGCTGAGCTGGAGAAGCTGGCAGGTTAGAGCCAAAGAGCAAGTTTACTCCTGCTCTGAACTGCCTCTTTCAGAGCCACAGGCAAGGTTTTCTCACTACTTCAGACTGACTTTTAACTCAAGGTGCAGGTAAAAGACGTGAAGCAGTAGCCAGGCTCCATTTCCCTAACATCCCTGCCATGTGACAAGGTGAAACCTATCAGTCCTGAGGTCCCATGGTTAGACTGACCTAAGGTCACGTATCTGCAGGGGGAGCCAGTCTCTCCAAATCCCCCTTCACAGAGGCAGTCATAGGAAGCGGTCACCTCCCAGGAACAATTAATCTGTCCCGCTCTAGAAACCTCCTTCAGAACAAGACAAATCATTCTTCTAACTTCACTGGCTATGCATTAAGCAGGTATCTGGTGACCATCTAAGGGAGCCTGGTTTAGGTACAAAGTGCATCTTTAGTCAGACCAAACTCACGAGTTGACCAGTTGATGCTCATCTAGATGCAAATTCACCTGAACTTTGGCAGCCCCGCTGACTTTTACCACCACAGTCTGATCTTGAGTGTATCTCAGCATAGCTCTTCTTAAATAGTGGTTCAAAGAAGGCAAGCTTCAGACAGTTCAGAGAAGCAGATCAAAACAAGACAGTGTCAAGACTAAATGCACCTGCAACTGCTACACAAAGCAAATCTTGCAAGACTGTGCTGGCCTGTATGGGGGAAAAGCCTAACATCCCTGGAAGCCTGTAAGCCACATATGTATCAAAAGAAAAATGCCACTAAGGTTTATTTAATGAAGTCCAGGCTAGATGATCTCTCCTTAACAGAAGCTTTAGTTCTGGGCTCCAAACAGATGAAGCCTCAAGAAAAAGGGTTCCAGTACATCCAGTTTACGACTGTTGGGAAAAACAACAATCACATCAAAACAGCTACGCTGAAAACCTATCCAGCTACAGGCCATCACCCTCTGGTTTAAGAGTATTTCACTCCATTGCTTGAACACATTTATATTCTCCCAGGCAGTTTTCCTGATGTTTTATAAGGATTCCCCAATGCAACAACAAATGATCTTTCTTTTAATAGTATCACTGGATGCGTTGTAACCTGCATCTAGGGACACCCTGCTCTGCTCAGATAAAACTTAATTGTTCTTCTGACATCGAACAATGAAAGAACTTGAAACTCACCTAATAAATGAAATGGGCCCCTATTTTTAACATTTTCCATACCCCAATGCCTACAGGACCACATATTGAGTAAAGAAAATTCACTTAAAATGTTTCAGGAGAGCACAGACAACCAACATAGACCTAGTGAGCATATTTACTATTTTAAATGGTATAGATTAGGATATTAGGTTTTATTCTGCTGTGGTAGAGGCCCTCCTTCTGTGGGTAGAGTAAAACCAGTGATGCTGTGGAACATTTTACCAAGAAAATTTCAACTACTAGCAATGCCTGACAAAATCCCTACAGCACATCCACACTGCCTCTTTCCTCAGATTATTTCCTCCAGCTTCTATTGCCTGAATGATCTTTTGCCTGGAGTACTGTGTCCAGTTCTGGGCCCTTCAATTTAAGAAGGATATTGAGACACTTCAACATGTTCACAGAAGGGCAGTGAGGCTGGGCAGAGGTCTTGAGCACAAGCCCTATGAGGAGAGGCTGAAGGAGCTGGGGTTGTTTAGCCTGGAGAAGAGGAGGCTCGGGAGACCTTATTGCTCTCTACAACTACCTGAAGGGAGGTTGTAGCCAGGTGGGGGTTGGTCTCTTCTCCCAGGCAACCAGCACCAGAGCAGGAGGACAGAGTCTGAAGCTGCACCAAGGGAAGTTTAGGCTCAAGGTAAAGAGAAAGTTCTTCCCAGAGTGATTTGCCACTGAAATGTGCTGCCCAGGGAGGTGGTGGAGTCCCCATCCATGAGGGTGTTCAGAAAAGGATTGGGTGTGGCACTTGAAGCCATGGTTTAGTTGTCATGAGGCATTGGGTGATAGGTTGGACTTGATCTTTCAGGTCTTTTCCAACCTGGTTGATTCTGCGAAGATTTCAGATGGTACAGGTGTACACCATAAAATGTCTTTTGTTAATGCAACATTTCAGTACATGACCTTCTAGGTTAATAGCACCACTTAAATGTAAGGCTCAATGAAACTATTAGGCAATTACTCCCACTGACCTCACTGGTAAATGCAAGATAGTTAACATGGAGTATGAGGCCACATACTTAGGTGTTATCTGTTCAGGAAGCCAGCCTTTTCAGCTAGTTCCAAGACTACCCCAGGCTGGTGGATGATGACATAGCTTTATTTATTCCTGCCTCTGTCACTTCTCAGCTGCCATATGCTAGGGCACAAAGACTTTGATGCTTAGGAAACTCCCACTAGCACAGAATGCTCCTCAGCAACCCAGATTACACACACCAAGCATTTTGTTTAGCTCCTGTCACTGACATCAGTTATGACTTAAGTTCAAGACTCCAGCCTTCATCATTGAGAGCCGCCATACACACAGCCTGCACCCATGACAGACTATGAAAGCTTCCCTCAAAGCCTGAAGCTCAGCACATACTGCTGACAGATGCAAAATTTCAAGTCATGAATCCCCCTTAGTGAATAACCACTTGCTGTTCCCTGTGGAAAGAATGGCCAAAATTCCCCCTTGGTATCCTAAGAATGTAACATTTATTAGAAAAAAATAATAAAATCTGTCAAAAATAGATGTTAATGCATGTTTCATAAGTTTAAGTAATGAATGAAGGAAAAAAACCTACATGTTGCAGATACCAACTAAGCAGACCAAAGTAAGACCAGACACTAAAAATGAGTATTTGGAAAGAAGCATGTTAGTCTATGCTTCCACAAGACCCTTATAGAATTCATTTTTTAAATGCTGCAATTAAGCTTAATGAGAGCTTTATAAGGCAATTTATGAAACTAGAAAAACTTCACCATTTCTACACAAGAGACTGCCTGTAAGGTTCAGATAAGGATGGACAGGCCAGATGCTCTGGTAAATCCAATTTGCTCATCAACATTTTTCCAGCCTGTCCACAAACTCAACCTAACCATTCTGTTACAGCTTGACTGCTGAGCATCACAGTTGACAGGCTAACAGAAAGGAGAAAAAAACACTCAGCCAGCTACAGTGCCATACTACAAGAGGGTCCCAAATGCATTGTTCAGTGCTACATAAGCAGCATAACCTGGCAAAACTTCAAACAGGATTCTGGTAACATGATCCGTAGAGAGCAGCATGAGATTCAGGGAGTCAAACAAGGAGGAAGACATGGGGCTATGGCACTGCCAGGTGTGCTCCTAGGTCTTGAGTTCCCTGATCACCACCACCACCCTGTTTCACTTAAACAGTGCTGGCACCTGGAGGGGAAGACCTCCAGTTCTTCACATAGCAAGCAGACCACTACCCTTGAGAAAGTGGATGGAAAAACAGACAACAGGCAACGTACCTCTGACTGTAATCTCCAACCATAGATCTTTTGGGTACGCAGCTGGGATTTTTGACAGTTAAACATTTGTAGGGTAAGACTGGTTAGATGCTCTGAAATGCACAAAGAGCCCAAAAGTGTCTGTACTACATGCAGCATCCTAGTGTTACCAATAATTCCTTTTAACTATGTGGTTCCATAAATGGTAGGTAGTTCTGGGTGTTAATAACCCTGATTCAGAACTCTGTTCAGCAATGTACTCTCATTAGTTAGACCATCTGTGTAAAGGGAACAACCTACGCTGTCATAGCACACACAGCCTGGGGCTGACCTTAATATCTTCCCCCATATACCAGCAGAGGACAAAAGTAGTCTGGCATCAATTTCTTTCCTATCTGGGCTAGAAAGCAAGTTCCTCACCCTTCCAGTCACATCGCCAGCTGTGGGAAACATGGAGTGGCAACTTCTGTTCCTCCTATGGTCCCACTGAAGTGGGAAATTTGATTGTCCTGTTAACACTAAGTTTCCCAGAACTCTTAATGGAAAGAACAGAGGCTTCACAAATCACACGAAACAATAAAACCTCCTGACATAATTCACCATCTAAGTTATTTGACAGAAAGTGACCAACATGACACAGAACTTCCCCACAAACATACTACATTTGTGGCTTTTTATCATCTTGCTTATTGCTCTGTCACACATCTGCTAAGGCAAGCCTACTACACACTGCTGCTTGGGCATTCTTACAGGTTCTTCCTACCTACACATAGGTCCTACTCAGGACTCAGATCCCTTAGCTGACTACTGAAAGAGCAACCAACACAGATGACTTATGCAGGTCAAAGGGACCACAAGACAATAAGGACATATCCGAGCACCTGAGTAAAGCATGCAGTTGCGTTCAAGACATTTTCCTTCAAGTGGAAAGTTTAGTGCTTTCTCCTCTAGAGCACACTGTTCTTCCAGAATCATCTTTTCTGGTCAGATACCATACTCTTCAGAGTAGGAGGGGTGGTGGGGAATCAAACCAAACCACCAAACCCAATGTGCTTAATATGCTAACCAGAAGATGCCATCTTTTCCTTCTCTACCCATCTCTTTTAATCTTTGAATGAATTGGAATATTTCAATCTTTCCTTCCTTGACTACTTTCATCTATTGTAGTTAAGTACATCTGGCTGCCACCATGTTAAAACACATACATGGATAAGGTCTGGTGCTGCCACACTCTTACATGAAAGCCTGAGAAAAGTTGCAGTGAACCAAGGATAAACCATAGCATGGAGCACTGTGCAAGAGGAAACTCACAAGGAAAAGGATTTGAATTACTCTTCCAGGACAAAGCTGAATTTACCTGCTTTAAGAAAAACAATGAGTACACTACTAACAGGAAAGCTACTACTGCAAATAGCAGCAGTCAACAGGTATCTCTGTTCAACCAAAACCTAAATCGCCTGGATTATGAAATGCTACCTAGGATGTCAATAAGCACATACCAAATGCTTTATCTCTTCTCAATCATAGCATGAGAGAAATAATCTCCCACATATCAAAGCTGCTAGCAGGACCCTTGTTCTGCAGAAACAATGCTTTCAAGATTTCAACATTCAGTTCTACTGCTGTGCAATTTCCTTTTATTTAAGGGATAAGCTCAAATTAAAGCTTTTCTTGAATGTTCAGTTTTGCAAGGCTTGTAGTAGTTTAGCATCTCCAAAACTTCCACTTTGTCATCCATGCAGGACTTGCCAGTGGGGTAGAAAAACTCTTAAGCATGGAACACATGACCAGCAGGCAGACAGGCTAGGATAAGGGCTTTTCTTAGAAAAACAGAAACAAAACCAAACAAAAGCTATTTAAAAACACAGCTACTTAAATGAGAAGCAACTATTAAAAACTGTTGGCAAGTGACAGATCTGGAAACAGAGTCTGAGTATCAGATCAGCTTCCTATCACAGCAGCTTTATATCAAAACTTCTGTAAATGAAGCTTGCTAATCTCAGATCTAGAAACAGTAATAACCTCTCAAGCAAAGGCACAGGTGCTTAATACAGCTTTACAGCACAATCTGAACCGGTGCAAGCAAACCCTGTTTGCACATCCCCTAAGCAGCACAGCAGCCACCCTTCTGCAAACCCACAGGAAATTGCATGTGGCCAGCTACCGCACAACTCATCATATCCCTTAACAAGCTGAAGGAAATGAGCTGTGGTATTATTACTTCCATAAATTGGTATGTGTGAGGAGGTGAGGTAAATCTTCTATAATCTACAGCTAGGTCTACAGCAGAGGACAGGCTTTAGGATCCTGCAGTTGGTAGAAGACTCCTTCCAGGAAGATGAGGTTCTGAAATTGGGCAATGCACACAGGAGATGGGCAAGTTTTCTTTGCCTCAAGGGTGCCAGGCCTTCTCTTTTGACCTAGAAAGCTCCTCCAATAGAAGTATTTTTATTAAAGAATAACCATTTCAAAACACCTTAGAGGCTCTGAAGTTCTGCATAGGCAATGAACAATGGCTTAGCCAAGGGTAGCTTCACACAGGTTACTGCAACTGAAGATGTCAGAATGAATGCCTTGGGGTGCAAAAAGACTAAAAAAAATAAATAAATCATTAATTATCCATCCATAAGATGAAGTAAAAACAAAAGGATAAACAGTGAACATGCTTGTTGGGGAAGTCAGGAAATTTGCTGTTCATATATTACCCAGAAGAAAGCATCAAGGGCAGATACTAATTTTATAGCAAGCCAGTCTGCCTAATGGGGAAAGACCTAATAAACAGGAGAAGAAAACCTGAACAGCAACAAGATGAAAAGCCTCCTTAGCTATATATTGCATGGAAGACAATGGTTCAAATAAAGTCAACTGTGTTGGAAATAGTGCATGAAATCCCAGAAGTGACAAAACTACTAGTCAGTGAAGAAAATGAAAGGAGCCAAGTGGAAGAAATCAATCAAGAAGAAAAAGTAAGCTTTTTTCACAAAGGCAGGCAAGGGGCCAGATAACATAGATGGACACACAAGCAAAAAACCCACCGAAGAGTGTACATTTATCCAAGTACAGCAGGTTTATTTGATAATAAACTAGGAAGCAGAGACAAATTTACTCCAAACTAAGGGATGACAGCAAGCAGTGAGGGGTGCAAAGAATTTTTCTTGTACTGGGAAAAAACCCAAATCTTCTAATGCAAATGGATGAGCTGATTAACAAAGCTTGCAGAGACTGTTGTGAAAGACGGGTGAACGGAGAGAACCCGAGGGAGACACTAAGAGCGTGTAAACCAAATCAGGGAGCAGCTGACTGCATTCAGAAGGAAGAGGCTAGAGGAGCACTTAGAAACACGAAAACAAGAATATGACCTAGGCTGCATGAAGCGCCAGTAAACACACTGAAGTGGATGGCAATAGGAGGCATCTGTTCAATGTGTTCTTGAACTGGAGCATTATCAGCAGTCTCACAAACAACAAAACTTAATTGTTACTTCTTGACACGCGAGATGAAACATCACAATGCTCATTTTTACTGAAGCCACATGAAACTCTCACAGAAACTACACTTCGTTTTTCACTACTAAAACACAACTGTTGAAGGCTGGGAAAAACCCTTAATTTATGGAAATCCTAACCCAAATCTCCCATGTGTTGACTTCAAATCATTATGGAAACAAAGGCTGTGTATTTTCTGCATTGTGAGGATACAGAAGTTACTTCTAAAAAAAACCAGTTTACTCTGTCAGTGAAATTACAGATGCTTCTGTGCACTTCAGGGACTTCAAACATTGCATCAATTATCTGAATAAGTAATGAAAAGGCATTGTGAATAAAATGGTTCACCAAGTCTGGTTCACAAGTCAATTGCTTTTTAAATTCAGTAATATACTGCAGTATTTGACATGTTATTTCTTTTCACAAGAGGTTTAAAGTTCTCCATCTATGCTATACTTGCTGCTAGTGGCTTGGAGAAAAAACAAACAAGCTAGAGAACCAAAAAAAAAAAAAAAAAAGAAAGGCTGCAAGAACTGTAACACATTTGGGTCCTCCACTATAACCCTCTTTCCACACCAGAGAACCCACTGAAACTAAAACTCTGAAGCCGAACCAAAGGGGAACTGTGGAAATCTCACCAGCAGTCCAGGCTAGTGATGAAGCACTTTAATGCTTTAAAATTCAATCTTT
The DNA here is from genome assembly GCF_014839835.1 of Dryobates pubescens. NCBI lineage: Eukaryota > Metazoa > Chordata > Aves > Piciformes > Picidae > Dryobates > Dryobates pubescens. The sequence continues at coordinate 4,058,737 of NC_071622.1, forward strand.
GACAAACTGCACTAGGTCACAGTATAACACAAAACGTCTGTTTGTTGAGCTATCGTTTCCAAAGAGTCTCTCTTACTGGCACCTGGAAACAGTACAAGCATAAGGCTGATTATCATTTCTGTAACCCCCAAGGAAAACGATCATGCAAGATGTTTGAGTAAGAGCAATGCAGTTCGAAAGCAGCATTCACAAACAGAACAAAGACTAAACAAAAGGCTAAACAAGTACATCATAATTAACAACTACAACCAAACTTTTAATTAAGATATGTAAGAAGAATCAAGGAAAGCTAATTAATAAAACACCAGCGTATATACTTTCTTAGAAATCGGTACTGTGAAGTAAACAGGCTAATTGGAAGTGACCACAATTATTTTGTCACTGTTTCTGAGTTCAGTCATGATTTTTCAGCTTGCTCTTTAATCCTAGATCTTGCATGCACCCCTTTGTTGTTTGAACACAGAATTCTTTAGCCCAAATTCTTCAAAACCCAAGCAAACGTGAAGAAACTACCACCAAGACTTAATTTTGTATGATAGACATATTTTATCATTAATTTTGAGATACTCTTTTCTGCCTAGGACAGTATTATACTTAGTGCCAGAATAATAATTACTGTACTCTTCCCCCTATTCATTCTGACCAAATCCAGAGTTACTACAAATACACTGCTACACCAATAATGCTGTACTCAACAGGCTTCTTTTATCCAGGCAGCTAGATCAGTAAGAAAATTTGACATGATTTCACACAGACTTTACTGTTAGGTACAAACTCCCCTTAAGGCCAAAAAGCAGTTACAGATAATAGAAGTCTAACTGGCAGTATTAAGGTTTTACTTCTTTCCCCTTATATACTACCTTTCCACAAAAATATATCCATTCTCATTACTCCTGCCATTCCTCAAATGGGTTACCAGGCTGATTTGTACAGTAACACTTAGTTAATGCTGATAGAAACAAGAAAAAAAAAAGGCCAACATAACCTTGAGTTAAGAACTTAGTTGCTACACATCTTTTTCTAGAAAATTAATGAAAAGTTGCTGACTCCTAGATATAAAAAACCCCCAAACATCTAGGAATACCCAAGCAAAATAAAACAGGTAAAAAAAGGAACTTCAACCTGCAATCTCAGAATGCAAACAGTAAATTATCTGCTATTAACTTCTGCCTCCAACCAACACAATGTTGGAGTGAAACCCAATGCCCTACTGAGATGTGCATTAACTGTCCCCCGTCCAGCAAAAGCTCAGCAGGAACCATCATTTGGGAAGTTATTCCTAGAGCTATGCAGAACCAAAGTTCTATTCTTTAAAACATGCTTTTACCCTTAATAGAAATTGACATGCTTAAAAAAAAAAATAGTCTTTTCTGATATATCACAATACATTAGCCCAACATAACCCTTAAACTACCCCTGAGAGTTCACTGCCCATAGCAATGCTTTCTCCCACACTCAGTTTTAAACTTGGAAGCTGCAGGACAACCACTTGATTGCTTGCCTGCTTGTAGGTTTCAGGCTATTGTGGCTGTAGGGTATCACTTTTTTCCCCTCTGCAAAAGGAGGGTGTCCTGAGCCCGTACAGCACTTTTGTCTTTAATGCTGAAGCACACAATCTTTCTTTGTAGTCATTAATTTTTAACTTCTAAATGGGAAGCATTTGTTTCTTTGTACGAAGACAAAAATACCTAAAGTCCTCCCTGTATATGGCTAAGGAAGTTAACTGGGTTTCAAAACCCCTTTAAAATTCAGATAAAAACATGCATGCCTGTGCCATGCATCTCACTAGCAACACTGAGCCAGAATGGTGCAGGAATCTCCCTTCCCAGGCTTCTCTACCACCAAAGCTAGACCAGCACTTTCTCCTTAGTCTACGTTTTTCTGTTCAATAGGTGGAATAAAGTAATATGCTTACTTCTGTGCAAAGGCTTTGCATAGCAATAAGCCATTGTAATTGATTTTTTAATGTCATTTAAATGATTTTGATATGATTTCTTTCTCCTTTTTCCTAAAACATCTCACAAAATTAACAATGAAATAAATGTAGTAATACTCCAACATCTTCAAACACTACCTAATTTAAAAATCTAATTTACTTTTCACCATTTAAGCTTCCTTACTATTTCATATGTCACTCAGCATGGATAACAGAATTAGACTATCAGCTTCATTTTTGCTTTGAGCATGTTGCAGGTTCTGCTTCTCAACCATTGTAACAAGGTTCCTGTTTTGAAGTTTCCAGTATTGTTCCTGATAAAATAGGAAGAGCTTTAATTTTACTATTAAAAAAACCTAACTGCTCTCTCCGGCCCTTTTTACAGGGAAAGGCCAAATGCTGGCACAAAACTAAGCCTCCCATGTACCTGTTAAGTAGTATTATGTGGCCGTCTACTAATACAAAGAGACAATAGAAGTCTTAAATGGCGCTGAGGGTGCCATTGCGTACAGCGACTTCCCAACCAACTCAGTGGGAGACCTCCTTAAGAGCTGATAAACAAATTGAACAAGTAATGCAATATGAATTGTGCTACTCTTGCTTTGGTAAGATTTAGAAGATGATTTATCACAGTGGGCAGCCCTCCTTCCAGGTCTCCACAGCTTGTATGTCTACACCTCATTCAGTATGTGCCATTGCACGTAAAAAGCACCCGAAGCTATATTCTCGTAAGGTGTATTAATTGATAGCAGTTCAGTAAGGTTTGGGGTTTTGGTTTTATTTTTTTTGTATCACATGGAATAGCAAGCAAACAATCTTTAATTGTATCAGTTATTAGTCTATTACCTTAGAATACTTATTAGCATCAGTCCACTGCAAGGAAAAAAATGCTATTAGCACAAAGCCAGTGCTAACTTCCATAGTAAGTACTGCGCAATTAAAACTATACTGTCATGGGTAAAAATTTTAATTAAGAACACCTTAATTGTGCTAATCGGGATAAACTACATAGAGCCTGAAACTCTTTAAATTTGCCAGCACGCACACAGGCACTGAAATAAAAGTAAGCCAACTGCACAGAGCCACGGCACCGGTGAATTTAACCTCCTCTTCCAGGTTCTTTCACACCTGATACAATCAAGCCCCTACACCCGCTCGGCCACGGCAGGTCCGCGACTGCACCAACAGCATAACGCCCTGCGGCCGCACTCGTCCATACCCTACCCTCCCGCCCCCCCCGCCTCCGCCCCTGCCCGGGGAGCGCCCCTGCGACCTCAGAGCCGCCGAGCAAACTACCCTGGAGACCGAGACCGTAGCTCAAGTCCTGCGAATAGTTTTTTCTTCTAAAACCCGCTAGTTTAGCAAACACCATCGATAATTACCCGCCTTTCCTCTTCCCCTCCTCCCCCCCCCCCCCCCCCCCCCCCCTTTTTTTTTTCCCCTTTTTTTAGTGCCATTTCCTGAGACACGGAAGAAACGCACCTGGGGCGATAAGAAGCAGACAGCCCGCGCCCTCATTCCCCGCCAAGCCCAACCGGGAAGCGCCACGCTTTGTCCGCGACCCGGGCCCGCCCGGGGCATGGCCTCGGTCCGCGCAGGCACGACCTGCCGCCGCACCCGGCCCCGAGGGACGGCTCCACTCGACGCCCCCCACCAGCGGGACGGAGAAATGGGGGGAGGAAAGTGGGGGAGGTGAACCGGAACCCCCCGGGCCACGCCGGCCGGCCGTGCCCCGGGAGCATATAGAAGAAAAGGTAAAACGGCACTGGCGCCCCCACCCCGCCGCGATGCCGGAAAACCACGTTTTCACCGTCGTTCCTGGAGCTGCCGGTGCGGCGGGGACGTCGCGCCCGTGTACCCCCCCCCCCACCCGCTAGCACTTCACGGCCGAAGGGTAACTGGGACGGGGGATGGGGGAGTGGTGGTAATTTTCTCACCGCGTCTTGGACGCGCATCTTCTGCCCCCGGGAAAGCACGAGACGCGCGCGACTAGCCAGCGCGCGACGGCAGCACGTGGCGGCGGTGGCCACGGGGTCTCCCGCGCAGCTGAGTGGGGCGCGGCGCAGCACTACGGAGCGGCGTGAGGCGGTACCGCCATCTTAGCGTCGGCAGCGCCCGGGTGGAGGGGGTTGGGTGAGCGGGGAAGAGGTTTTTATCTCAGGCCGGCGCGCTGGCGAATAGGCGGCAGCTGGGGGGGGTTGTGAGGGAGTGTATGAGGCAGCTGGGGTTGATGAAAGGACATACGTGTGGGTCGGTGAGCCCCACGGATAGGTGACCCCCGTGGTGGGTGCGTGAAGGTAAGCACCGGAGCCGGGGTAACGTACCCAGCGAGTCTGCACAGCTCTGCTCCCTCTCTGGGCTGCGACGCATCCAGGTGCCTCACGACTTGGCAATGAAAATAAAAGCAGAGCAGCGGACAGGATGGGATTTATTCTGATCTCCTGCTTGGAGGTGCTTCCCTTGTTTTTGACCAGGTCCGTGACCCGCGCCGATTAAGATGTACGAAGAAGAATTTTGAGTAGGTTAAAAAGCCTCTTTTTCAATCAATGCTCAAGGAAAGGATAAGATGATGTGACACAAATGTATGATCGTGTGCCACAAATAGAACATTGTGGGAAGCTTTCCCTTAAACATAAGCTTTGTCCTATATTTTTTCAAACAGTTTATTTCCTTGCTGTGTAGGTCATTCTTAACATTAGGCTAAATTTAGCTGAAGATATACCACCAGCAAAGTTAGACTGTCTCAGAAAGCTGAATTAGACCCACAGACAGCTGCTTGGCCTGGTCAGGAGGCTGGATGTAAAAAGACATTTTTACTGCTGCACCCCCCAACCCCCCCTCCCCCCTTTTCTTCTTTTTTCTTTCCCAAGGAGCTTTGTTAAAGGTACTGAAAGCTATTTAAATAAAACACCTCATGTCTAGAAAATGGGGTGTTTTGTGTGCTACACTGTCACCCTGCATGCCTTGTATACAACGTGCATTAATTTTCAGGGTATTACTACCACAAAGTGAGGAAAGACTATAGCCCTAGCATCTCAGGTGTTTTGAAGATCTGTACTTGAAACTTCAAAACAGTGGTCCAATCTCTGCTTCCAGGAAGGATGGCAGAATTTGCACTTTGATTTTCAGTTCTTTGTGTATAAATTTAGCTGTGGGTGGAGTACCCTGTGCCAGATTTCTCCCTATATGCTATACATACAGAGTGACAGAAACAGGATTCTGTGTTAGATTGACAATGAATTACATTTGCTAGCAAATACTGGATCAGAGCCATCTGTTTCAGAAATTAGCATAGCAGCAATTTGTTTGTTTGGCTTCATCTGTCTATTAGTTTGGTCAAAATCATCATGTTTTAGAGACACACTATCACAGGAAGGACCTGTAATATACTCAGTGCAGTATACCCTTTAAAAATAACTCTGAAAAGGGGAGATACGAAACAATCCAAAGCTAAATTAAGTTGGTCTGTGTTGTTTTGTTTTTTTCCCTGAAGTTTGACTTCGACAATGCACTCTACCTTGTATTAAGAATGCATCTACTCTTAAACCCTGTATTAATGTCAAAATACTTCTCTCCGAAGCAGTGTTGCTCTACTTGCAGGTGCACTGTCTCGTTTCTTTCTGTGTGTTTTGACAGAATTGCCAAAATCCTTCCTGACTTAGAGCCTCTATAACTTTCTTTTGAAGAGGTGTTGATATTCTTAAAAATTGAGAAGTCTAGCTCCAAACAACAGGCAAGAAAAGGGCATCTATCCATTAAATGATAAAGTATAACCCCATTAGAAAACAGCTTTTCTAAAAGCAGTTCATTTTGAAGCTCTGTATACCTAAAGAAAATTGCATCTTTTACACAACTGTTTTACTTGCAGCACACTGGGTCTGCACTATTCAGTATTTCAGTTACTTGCTGACAATTTTTAGGTCTCTGGAAAAAAAAACTAATTAAAAATTCTACTTAATACTCCATGAACTTGTATCTACCATTTTATAGTTCCTCCTGCATCTCGTTACAGTGCAAATATTTCTCCACAGGCGCAGCAAAAGGTCTGCATTTGTTGTACAACTAATGATCATTATGTGGCATTTGCTTGATGATACAAGTTTAGATTCAGATGATATTCCTAACTGCTGTTTAAAAATATAACAGAAACTACTTGCAGGAAAGGCTTCTGTAGTCTTGAGAAGTGTAAAACCTGCTGTTGTTACTCTGAAAAGAGAATTCTAGGTAGATCTGCTCAGATATGAAGAACTGTGAGCAGAAAAGCATTCTTACAAACGTATGCTGCTAATGCATGGTTTAGGTACGTACTATGAAAAGATTTAGTTCATGTTACTTAATATATTAGTTACATGACAAAACCACCAACAAAGATGCCTTCTAAAATACGAACTTACGTTTCTCCTTCAGAAAAATGAATCTTGTGTTGTAGGCAATGCAAACGTTGTGAAGTCTGAAAGTCAGAGGACGTGAGCGCTCATTCTACATGCGAGTTAGGACAGCACCTGTATTGCTTTGTCTATGTTCATCTGTCTCTACCTGAGCATCTAATTCACGTTACTCCTCCCACAAACCGCCCTGGTTCTTTGTCTAATCTGAGCAACCAACAAAGGATCTACAGAAGTTTAGAAACCTGGACTGAATGGACAGGGTGTGATTTGCTGATGTGAAGTGGCTTATCTAGTTATCTGTTAGATTCATAACACCTAATGCAGAATTTTGATTGTATTACTTTATGATGAAATGGCAGAACCAGCTACAGTCAGATGGTGACTGGTAGTTTCACCCTGCTATTAGAGCAGTGATGAGACTGCCTATTCAGAATATAGCATTCTGAATCAATATGTTGTTAATGCATACCACCGTTTTCAGAATAAATAGCAAATGTTGTCAGAACTACATATTTGTGTATTTTAAGCAATAGAGAGAGAGTGTAAGAGCTTTTTCAAGGTAACTGCAGAAAGCCATTACAAAGCTTATCTTTGTAACTGACCTATAAAAGCTATAAACACATCAAAGGCTTTGAGGACATCAGATACAAACTTTAATTCTTCCCACAGTCAAAGCTTCCATGAAGTCAGCGTCCCAGGATCACAACTCCGAGTATGCTCTGTCATACTAATGGGGAACTCAGACTTACATGGGTAGATTCATTCAGATTTTTAATTTAACTCATGATACAATTTATTCAGAAAATCTGAATGTGAGGCAATACAGTTTTTTTAGACTATAATTTCTCTGAGGTTTTATTATTACAGAGTAAAAAACTTATAAAAATGTAGCTGAAATGGTTCTGCTCCAGAACAGCAGCTTTTTTTTAAAATCTGGCAGGTTACGAGGTTATACTTGTGTCACAAGTAAAGGGGGCCAAAATTTCCAGGTAAAATTTCAGGTCTTAGCAGCAAGCAGTTTTTCTCATCTTTTTGTCTTTTTTGCCCAGCTCTAATCATAATGCATTTAGTCAATTATAGCACTATTAATTACAGCTGATACGGCATTTTGATTCTTCTGAACACTATGCAAAGATGTGCTTTACTATAAATACTTAACAAGTCATCCAGATATCATAAGCTGCCAAATACAGAGGGGATGAAAATGCCAGTGGATGCCACTGAATGATTTAGCCTTAAGGCTCCTGCAGGTTTTATTCAGATTCAGAATAGTAGGAGTGGGGAGGAAGAGATAAATAAAACATTTGTTTCAGAAAGTAGGTGACTTTGACAGAGCACTGATTTAAACCATGAAGAATCACAGATCAGAAGAATACTGGTAAGAAGTGAGGCTGGTGAAGAACACTCAACACCAGCCCCACAAGTGGCGCTTATCAGTTAACTTCTGCTTCGCTTTTAACTATTCTTGCACGTTCTCAGAAGTTCTGTACCTCATTTATTCAATGACTCCCACTGATGTATCACAGTCACTCAAACGTGTTTTTACACCGCTCACTGCATATTTCGCAAAAGGTCTAATCTCATTTGGATTTATTACGATTTATCTTGGATTAAGCATTTATCTGCTAAGGATTATGACCTATACTATGAGGTACTGATGAACCATCGGAGTTCAGGAATGTCTAAGCACATTAGAATGAATCAGCAATATTATTTTTTGACACGGACTTCACACATTATCTTTTTTCAATCAACTCTGCAACATTCATACAGATAAGTATCTAATTTTCATGTAATACAGGCATAATCTGGAAAGCTCTTAGCATCCAGTAGGAGCAAAGCTGCATTTAATTAGGAGCAGCTTAAAAGATCAGGCCTCTGAGCCACATGTCTTTGTATTCGCTCTGCCTTCAACAGTATAACATCACTGATACTTTTATACCAGTTTAAATACCTTTCCTTCTTTTTGAAATGTATTTTGGTGACTCTTCCATTGCTACCCTAGCTTTCTACTTTTTCTGATTAGTGCAGCCAGGAGTGGAAAAGGAACATGGATAAAGGACAAGGATACTCTGTCTCTTTATTACCTTTCTGGACTTCTAAGATACTCTTCTTGTTTAAATAGGTTTAAACTGATTCCTCTATTGACAGACATGGTACTGCACCTTGAGAGGACTTTTGGATTTCTCACAGGATTAAAAGAAGTTGGTCTTTGACCTTAGTTTGTGGCAGGGCCACCAATGTATGCTATAGCTGCCCTCAAAACAGGTTGCTAGCTATTTCCATGCATAATAATTTTGAATATTTATCATATCTTAGAAATACATCTTATGCCTCTTTTAATTGCACAAAAGGCAAAGAATTCCAATGGCCATTTCAATTCTGTATGTGAGCTTTCCTTACAGCTTGGGCTTTTCCTTCATGATGATGTAACTCAAGGTTTAAATTCTTCAAGGCATTCTTTCATAGTATTGGAAATAAGACCTTGGATAAGAAACTACAGAATTTAATGTTTATGTACTCTTACTAAAGGAATCAGGAAGAAAGTATATGGTTCATTTTCAGCATACACTTCTGATATTTGCTAAATACTGTCATATTTAGAATGTGCAATCATCTAACAAATTAGTGTTCTGTATTATTCTTGTTTGTTCTGAGGATTGCCTGCAATGTCTTACTTGCTGACCAGGGAGTTTACAGTGTGAGTGTAACTGTAAAGAAATGAAACCTAAGGTTGTAAGAGGATGCATGTAATTACCTTTGGTTTTCATGAGAACAGTTCAAAATGCACATTTCTGTATGGTGTTAGAATATAGCCTGCTTACCAATTTGCATCACAGTTTCTTAATTAATGTAAAAGTGCTGTGGACTTACGGACACAGCAATGCTGTGAGACTACAGCTCATATTTCAGTTATGCAAGGAAAAGATTCAGCTGATGAAAAATTAGACAAAACAGAAAAATGAGAAATGGATGAGCATAGAAAAGAATTGATCTACTGTAACTAAAAAAATTGATGAATGAGCTGTAAAGGGCCATAATCAAAGGTACAATTACTTTCCAGTATCTTTTCTGTGAAGTATCAAATAGAAAATAATCTGGATTCAGAAGAGAAAGCTTCCATGAGACAATGAATTCTTTACCCACTTTTGGGTACATGTGCAAGGAAGGAAAAATAGTGAGTAAAGGGTATTTTCTGGTAATAGGATATATTAAAGCTGTAGTGTAATTTCATATCGCTGTGCACAGAACACTGATCTTAAACCTGCTTCTGAGATACAAGGATGAGGAGGATGTTAATTCTCTGTCTTTTGACATCAGCCCAGAACTACACATGCAAAGTGACAACCCTAAGCATAGGATGGATGGCCAAGCCTTAACTTTGAAAAGGCTCTTGCATGTAATTGGAAACACAGAATCATTCCGTTGGAAGGGGCCTTAAGAGCCTTTCTAGTGCAAACTCCTGCTCAGGTCAGGGTCAACAATGAAATCACAAGAGTTTCTCTAGGACTTGGTGCAATGAAGTTTTTTAAACCTGCACTTTTCCAGTGCACAAATATCCTTGTATTTAATTATTTTCCCCTTATATCCAGTTGCACCTTAGTAATGAGCCTGTCTCCCATCTTTTTGGTGGCCTCTTAAGTACAGGAAGGTTGGGTTTAGGTGTTTCAAAGCTATCTGTTCTTCAGACTAAAGAAGCCTGTGTCTCTTAGGCTTTCCTCAAAAGGCAAGTGCTCTAGCCCCCTCAACACCTCGGTGCTTACCTGTTCAGCTTTCTCAAGTTTATCAACATAATTGTAATATAGGGGTTTCCAAAGGGCACATAATATTCCAGATACTAAAATAGCTTAAAGAACACAGAATAAAAGGCAATAATTACATCACTCTGTCTGCTGTCTATGCACCTGCCAATACAGCATAATATGCTGTTAGCCGCCTTTGCTGCCAGAGCACATTGCAGGCTCATGCTCTGTCCATTCCAGAGGAACTGCTCCCCACCCAGTCCAGTGCTGTACCATTGCAGAGGGTTAGTCTGTCCAATGTGCAAGACTCTTCACCTGTCCATCTTGAGTTTCATGAGATTCCTATCAGTCCATTTCTCCAGCTTGTGTACGTCCCTTTGTGAATTCTGATCGTCAGAGGGGTGATGGCATCCGCTGGTTTGATGCCGTCTGGAAGCCTGACAAAGTTACGCTCTGTGCACTCCTCCAGGCCCCTGATGAAAATACTAAATGGCTTAGGTCTAAGGGTAGGCTCCCAAGGACCACCACTTGTAAGCTGTCAGGTGGGGTATGAATCATTAGCCCATTTCACCTGTCAGGCTAGATTTTAACGTTTCTAGCTGTCTACCCATCTGCACCATAGTGTTCTGACCTGGATACGAGGGTGCTGTGGGAGAGTGTACAGAGAGCCTTGCTGAAGTCAAGGTAGGCAACCTCTGCAGCTGTTTTATCACAGAAAATAATTATGCTTGGTCAAGCATGGTAAACCTCGGTAAATCCGTGCCGGCTACTGGTTCTAGTCAGCTTGCTTTCTTCTTCAGAAAGGGCTCCTGTGGAGTTGCACCATTATTGTCCCAGAAAGCAAGCAGATTCTGACTGGCCTGTAGTTCCCCAGATCATCCTTCTTTTGGGTAGATTTAAGCGTGAAATCAGTCTTTCACTTTACAGCTAAGGGATTTGACAGAGTCCATGGTTATATACTCCCTATAAACTGGGACTAAAATGTCTATAAACAGTTATTGATCTCCACATGCTACTAGGGAAATTTTCCAAGATCAGTGACAGCTTGAAAATCACTGTCATTTTAAAATTATAGATCACTGCTTCGCTTTTTTGGCATTTACAATATCACATGATGGGAGTGAACATGCTAGATGTGTGCATAAAAACAAAATGCTTTTAGCATTTTAGTATTTGAGCAGTATTAAAGATGGAAATTTCTTGATACAATTCAAAATAATGGTTTTGTTTATTAAAGATATATATCTATTAAGATGGGATGAGAAAAATGCTTGTTTGTGTGAAAATAATATTTGCGTTCTCAAAAAAAGCATCTCCTGAGGTTTCTTTGATTCATACCTGAATACTTTAAGGTCTAAACCAAGTTTTAACTCCTGTTAACACTGCAGAATGCAGCCAGTTATTAAAGAATAAAAGGTCTTTTGCCCTCCCAAGTCATGGTCAACACAACTCACATTTTTTTCTGGTATTGCTTACAATGAAGAGGTTTGGTTTAAAGTAATTGTCCTGTGTAAAGATTGTCAAAGCCTCTGTGGTCGGCCACTGAACCTTTGTTATAGAATAGAATAGAATAGAATAGAATAGAATAGAATAGAATAGAATAGAATAGAATAGAATAGAATAGAATAGAATAGAATAGAATTAACCAGGTTGGAAAAGACCTTTGAGATCATCGAGTCCAACCTATCATCCAGCACTATCTAATCAACTAAACCATGCAACCAAGCACCCCATCTAGTCTCTTCCTAAACATCTCCAGTGATGGTGACTCCAGCACTTCCCTGGGCAGCCCATTCCAATGGCCAATCACTCTTTCTGTGAAGAATTTCTTCGTAACATCCAGCCTAAACCTCCCCTGGCACAGCTTGACACTGTGTCTTCTTCTTCTGTCACAGGTTGCCTGGGAGAAGAGATCAGCCCCCACCTGGCTACAGCCCCCCTTTCAGGTAGTTGCAGACAGCAATAAGGTCTCCCCTGAGCCTCCTCTTCTCCAGGGTAAGCAACCCCAGCTCCCTCAGCTTCTCCTCATAGGGCTTGCGCTCCAAACCCCTCCCCATCTTTGTTGCCCTTCTCTGGACACGTTCCAGCAAGTCAACATCTTTCCTAGACTGAGGGGCCCAGAACTGGACACAAATTGAGGAGGAGGTGGGTACTTGCCTGTAACAGGGTGCAGCGATATGAAAGTAGAAGGTGTGTTTATGATGTGTTAGTTAATGCATGCTAACATCACCTCCTTGATGAAGTAAACAGTGTTTTGAAATTTCAAACATGTTTGCTGCTGCCAGGAGCAGGAAGGACCTTGTGATCTTAACACAATCATTCTTCCAGCTGATGAAGGATCTGATGCATTCTGAAGACTGTCTCATACGCCTTGGCTGGGAAAATGGTGGTTTTTACGTATTGGTTGAGATAGAAAAGAAGGGGAAATGGTGACATGGTGTTCTTTAGAGAAAAAATAGTGCAAGTATGAACTGAGGATGAGCTCCATATACTTTCAGGTGTAAAACTAATTAGCAGTCACAGAGTTTGTAATTTCTTGTATCAGATTTCTGCTCTGCCAAAACGCACATTTGAAAAAGACTTAAAAATTGACTAATAAGATTAGCTGACTAATAATGCAGAAAGTATGTCATAGAAAATATTGTTAAACTTTAATCTGGAAATCAAAACCAAACATAGCAAACAATGGGTTGATCTAAGAACTTTGAATACAGCCTTAAATTGCTCAAGATACAACCAATTTTTATTTCTATGACAGCATCATTTCATCCACAGCCTCTCCTGATGTGAGTTGCATAAAGATAAGTAGTTTGCCTTCTTAGCTTCTTTTAGGGAATGATTTTTGATTATTTATCTAGGATTAGGAGTACAGGGACTATTTCAAATGCCTCTTAAAATAATGTGGTATTGCAAACAACAGATATAAAATGAGATTCACACACATAGCTTTGCTGGTGGCCAAGAACTGCATTGCAATATGCCGGAAATCCAAACATCCTCCTACTCCCAGAGCCTTGCTGACAGATCTACAACAACTTCTTTCTCTTGAAAAAGCTACATACAGAATCAGAATAAGAAAGAGAGAAGCCTTCTTATGCTGAGAAACTAATGTAATTTATAAAATGGAAGGTGAAATATTCCTTTTTCTCTATGAAAAGCACATGTCTTTTTGAAGATTGTACAACTTCAATTAACACCTAGATTATCAAAAATCTCAAAACAGAGAAAATCTTGTCATCCTTGGAAAAACAACAAGAGCAAACCCTTAGGATTGATGTCATTGTTTTCTTGTGTAGCCTTTTAGACCTACGAATTGTTTGGCTTCTGCCTAAGTACAGGGGTGTGCATTAATGGAACTTGATACAGAAATACAACCTTAGTTCAGCAGATCCTCCTTTGTTGAAAACCAATTAAAAAAGCAAACACAAGGGAATAGAAAAACAAGTAACTTCTCCAGGGGTGCATTTTTTTTAAACAAAGCGTATTTTGCAAGTGCTGTATTAGATGCTACATAGTTTAATTAGCTGTTTAGAAAATCAGGTTGACAGTGTCCTTTAATTAGTAGGCATTGACTTATTCCACGTGTATTATGGCATAGTGAATCTTATTAAGATAAATGTTTCTCTCTGAAGATGTAAAAAAAAATCCACTATCATTTGTTTGCTTACCAGATTGCTCACCATCAATACAGCTGCTATTTAAAATGATGAATTTTAGTCACATATTTAATTAGCTAATAGCTGATCTCACTGTAGGGTCTTGATCCTCCTTACAAGTGTTCTTTCATCCTGAAAAAAGTCTTTGGTTGTATCTTGTTTTTGAAGTTTTCATTTGAAATTGTCCTTGCTACTTTTGAATCTAAAAATGCAGTAAATTAAATTATTGAGAGTAAGAATCATTGTGAAAACATTTAAAGTTTCGAGTATAGTTTTATACCTGCTGCTCATTATAATGTCTTGCTAGAGGCTATGAATTTAAAGAAAAAAATAAAGTTCTTGAAGTTAGTTTTTCCACTTGCATTGCTGCAGATATTTGGTTTCTCACAGAAAATGATGTGTACTTTAAAAGGCTATTAACTAACTGATGATTTTGGTACATTTGTTTACTGCTGCTCGGTATGCAACCTTCTGACAGAATCTAGGTTGTTTGATGGCCACAGTTGGAAAGAGCAGGAGATGCACTTTCACCTGTGCTGTGTCAAGATGGCTATTAAAAAACCCAAGAAAGAGATGCCTTAATAGTGTCTATAAAAGACAGTGAAGCTGTCCCAGACATCGCTGGTTTAGAAGATGACTTCTTGGAAGATTCTTCAGTATTAGTGTTCATACAATCTGACAAATGCTTCTCAATCTCCATGGATTATACCAGTGCATAGAGTGACTTTCAAGGGAAAACAGCTCTCTCTTCACAGAAGAGTAACCTGTAAACCTCTTACTTTCCCCATGATTTGTGTTCCACCAGTACAAAGAAGATAAACAATAGGAAAGTTAATATACCAGAATTTTATTTATTATGGAGACTTCATTTGCCTAGGTTGTGATGGCAGGTATGATCCTGACAAATAGAGTCAGTGATGGAGGTGCTGCAGAAAGCTTGAGGCTTTTCTGTGATACACCTGGAGCAGTCTGGGCAGGGTTAGGGAAACCCAGGTTGCCATTCATTCCATAACACCTGAAGAAGTTCTGCAAGATGCATGTCACTGATTTTGTTACTACATGGGGGTGGGGGGTGTATCTGCCATCTAATTTGCATTGATTCAAATATGTAAATATATAAACAAATAAGTATCCCTATTGTACATTATCTTTATTTTATAAGGACAATTTGAAATAATGTATGATCAATGAGATGAGTTCCTTGGAAACTGCTATAGGGTGGATGGCTCAAAATCAGAGAATTTGCTCTGTGGAAGTAAAGGGCATGGGGATGCCTAGAGCCTCACAGTGAAGGGCTAGTAATCTACTGCCACATAGGGTAGAATATCCATCAGACTGGTTTTGCTGCTTTCAGTTTCCTAACGAACAGTGAACAGTAATCAAGCTTCAATCTTGATTGAGAACTGGCTATGTTACTTAAAGAAAAAGTATTCTCTGACCTCTGGAGCATGTTATTACTAAAAGAAGGGCATAATTGACTTTTTGGATTGACTTTTTTGCTGTTGTTGTCCCATAACAGCATGGATTATAAACCTTATATCCTAGTCATGCAGGCAAGACTCTCTGTTACCTTAGCCCTGCTGTTTAATTAGCTTTTACAATTGGACATTGTTTATATCCCAATAAATGCTGCCTGAGTAAAGACTTCCCCTCAACCAATTATACCAGATGTTTTGCTGTGAAGGTCCTAATTAAATAGCATCTATTCTTGTGTTTATTTTAAATCCTGCCTATTGTGTAAATCTCTGTAAGAGTACAGTGCTATACTGGGACATTTTACCAACGTTTCTGTCACTCTCTGGTTCAGTGGCTGGTTGCAGCTGCTGCCCTTGAAAGTTCTTGCTTACTGTATGGGAGGCAAGTCCTGATGGGTAAACTTGAGACTTGGAAAACTAAATCTGTCCCATGCTCTACAGTGGGCTTTTTGAGTGATGCTGTCATGTATGACCCTCATCAGCATGGTGTAACTTAAGGTGAGGTTACCACTCTAGTGTCCAGTTCTGCAGTTTCCAGTACAGAATTTTAAGCAAAAGTGGAATGTACCTGAAAGCCTTCCCCTATAAATATTGTCTAGTTGCAGATTCTTTGCCTGGTTAGTGAGCAGCTCTGTCACCCATTCTAATTTTGTCAGTTTCAGGAATGGTTAAGGCAATGTGTTCTGAACAGTGCTGTGCCCACTCCTTAATCAGACTGAGTTCCCCTGAACTTCAGTTCCCCTGTATAATGGAACATTACCTTCTGACTGGTAAGCTTTAAAGAGCTTTCATATTCCAGGTGCTATTTCTAAGAGCTGGTTCCTAAATTGCCACCATGAAATCAGTTTCCTTACTTTGGCTTAGGAACCACCATCTTAAGTGACTCGGTGAGTTCCCAAATGTATTACTTCAATGCAATGTAGAAAGGTAGGAGTGAGAGATGCATTAATGGGAACACTGACACAGACAAACCTTAGGAGTCAGAGGATCAAAAAATACACTAGCCTATCTGTGACTCACCAAGTATCTTCACTTACAAGATATACATAGTATGAAACTTCATTTTTTTTTACTGTGTATTTCCTTCATTCAGACATCAAAGTTACTCTAATTTCATGTTAAAGTCTTAATTTTGAAATGGTCTTTGATTTCAAGATGGATTAGGCAGTAATTACATTAAATTATTTCTGCAGTTTCTGATCAAATACATATACCTGACAATTTCCTTAAGATCTTAAAGATTTCTTCTATAGGACCACTAACTCTTAGAATCATAGAATCAATAAGGTTGGAAGAGACCTCAAAGATCATCAAGTCCAACCTGCTACCCAAGACCTCATGAGTACTAAACCATGGCACCAAGGCCACATCCAACTCCACCACCTCCCTGGGCAGCACATTCCAATGGCTAACAACTCTGTGAAGAACTTTCTCCTCACCTTGAGCCTAAACTTCCCCTGGCACAGCTTGAGACTGTGTCCTCTTGTTCTGGTACTGGTTGCCTGGGAGAAGAGACCAACCCCCTCCTGGCTACAACCACCCTTCAGGTAATTGTAGACACCAATAAGGTCTCCTCTGAGCCTCCTCCAGGCTAAACAATCCCAGCTCCCTCAGCCTCTCCTCATAGGGCTCGTGCTCGAGGCCTCTCACCAGCCTCATTGCCCTTCTCGTTGGTTGGACGTGGAAGAAGATCTTATGGATGCAAGTTTAAAAAAGCTAATGTTTTTTTTTCTACAGATGCTGTATTCAAATATTGAAGTCAGATAATTGGGTGTGATTTTGTCTTACTCAGTATCCACTTCTCAGCATTGCTAGTTATAACAAAGGATACAACTTTGGTAATCATAATTTGGTATTATTTGGTCAAAATACAGGGAAACTAAAGATGCTATGTGATTTATGTCTTCAAACAGATAAAATGTTGATTATAAAATTCTATTATAAATATGGCCTTGGTGTAACAATTCTTTAATTGCTTAATCCAGATCTCTGCCTATCTTAGGATGGTGAGGTTGGAGTTTACATGGGTGGCAGTAATCCCTGATCGTCTTGCTAACCATTATCAGTTACATCTTTGTGCTTAGAGGCACAATGAACTTGTTCACATGAGTTGACATTATTTGGCCATAGCAGATATATTTAGGACTAGGTTCACCGAACAGTGCTGTTTCCTGAAGGTGGCTGGCTGTGGCAGGCTCCATACCTGGCTTTACTCTATATGTTGATGCTACAGGGAATGGCTCTGACTTGTTGTTATCCCTGTTCTAAGATCTTTGGAGTGCTGCTATGGGCTGGAGTTTTCCTTATTGTAATATTATTAAAGGCCATTGCTGATAATATTTTTCATGACAAGGACAGTTGGTGGCTCTGCATGGCTTATGGAATAACTGGCAAGTCAACAGAATTCCTGTACAAGTACAATGCAAAACCTAAAGGTGTAAGGTGAACTAGGACCTTGATGCCTGAAGAAACCATCTAGTGCACTGAACTTGAGCTCACAAAAGAACTTAACTACCAAAGGCGATCTACCTGCAGCCTTTGAATTAAGTCCATGGATTCTTTAAAAAGGAGAAAAAAAAAATCATTGTTAGTCCACATGGCTTACATTGGCACAGAACTATTTCATTTCTATCTGAGCACTTGTAGGCCTCATAATATGATAGGAGGAAAAGATGGTTCCTTGCCACTTAGCATGTGAAACAAATCCTAGGGAAGACAAGTGCATATTAGGGTGAGCCAACTGTTTACCATGATCTGCTAACAAATGTGAAAACTAAAAATGGCCTTTCTGCACTGGGTTTTTATCGTGTATTAGTTGCCATGTGTTAGCTAGCAGAAGCTTACTGCAGTCTAAAGTAAATTCCTGCAATTTCAGTTTACCTCCTGTCTCCCAGCTGCTACATGTGATTGTCTCTCAGCAATTTTCTGCTCCTTTTTCTGTGCCACTGGAACCTTGAGAAACTGTAACTAAAAACAAATCATGAATTTATTTAAAAAGCATGGAACTATCCATCCCTCTAAAGAATTAAATTTCAGTTGGAGGCCCAATAATAAGTCTCAAGACAGCAAACAATTGTTCAGTTAATCCCAAATTAAATTCTGATTTTACCCCTCCCATCTTTCCAGATGTTCACTAGCTACATTAGAAGGGTTTTAACAGAGGCAATGCTAAAAAAAAAAGATTAAAAGGTAGAGAAGAATTGTAAAGTTTATAGAATATTAAAATGTGATGCATAAAGTGTGTCTGCATACAAAAATATTGGACAGAGTATGGAAAATGTCCATAATAAATACATAAATGTTAACAGAAAAGGAATAATTAGATATTAAATACTTTTCAATAAATATGTGAAAACCTCAATAAATATATGAAAACATGTCTTCTAAGCATGAGTGTACTAATCACTGCCACCAGGGCTACATCAGGATCCTGTTGACCCTTTGGAAGCATCCATAAAATAACAGCTTAGTTAGCAGCTACAGGACTAGAAAGTACTTGTAAGGGCTTTCATCACTGAGGGCTTCCAGGGAATTGCAGGGTTCCAGTGCAGAAGAGGTCTTCAGGCCCTTTCTAGATGCCTCTGAGCGGCATGGAATTCTAGCTTAGTATGATGCTTCAGGTTTGAATTTCCTAAAGTGTCTTCATCCACATGACCAAATTTCAGGAGAACTGACTTAGCTCTTCATCTTTCCCAGATAAAGTGCACTTTTATCTCATACATGTCTGTACCTTTGTCACAGGAGCTTAAAAATGAAGGTTCTTTATTTCCTGAAAATAATTTAAAAGTATCCGTCTTGTAATAGCAAAGGTTTACTCTTGTTCCTGGGTAACATTTCTTTTTTCCATTCTGCACCCACAGGGATGGCACTGACCTTTCTTTCCTCTCCTAGTAAAATGCAGGGCACAGGTGCATGCTGGCAACCAGACCCTCACCAAAACTCTGCTCTCCTCAGAGGAAAAGTGAGAGGGGCAGGGACTGAGTCTGAGAAAGTCCCACACATTGCTTGTACAAACGTCAACGTGCTTGTGGAAAAGTGGAAAACCAAGGTAACGCTCCAAGTCCTAGAGTCACAACTTGCTCATCTTCTGTAGTCAGTGTGGTTCCTTCAGGCTGACTGTTTCTCTGTGTAATTACACAATATTGACGCATATCCACGAGGACAATCGTTAGGAACAAACAGTTCAAAATATCCATAAAATGTAAAATTAAAAACATTTTCAGGAGTGAAATGAGATAATGTTTCGCTTTCATGGGCACAAATTGATCCATGTCTTGTGATCACAGTGTCTCAGGTTTCATCAGTTATCTCAGCGTAACTTTTTGATTATTTCTGAAGTCATGTACGGAATGAGGGGAGACATAGTTTGACCTTTCCAGACTTACTGCATTTTAATTTTTCCTATGCTTTAAAATAACAAGAAAAACCCAAGAGGTAGTATTATTTTTGTATAGAACATTTGAAGTTATACTAGCCACGTTCAGAATACATTAAAGATACTGCCCTGACACAAGACATTTACAATCTGCTTTTAGATATTACATAACTAATGAGAGCAATAAATGCTGGAAGAAGAGAAAGAGTGGATCAAGGTTACAATAATAAGATGATAGCATTCCTCCACCAGGTAGGTGTGCTTTCAAATTTACTGCAATCTTAGGTTTTTCATTTGGGCTTTCTTTTTTCCTTTATCAGATTTAATTTTCCGTCTGAATCCACCAGACCATAACATCCTGTCTAAAAACTCTGGCCAGACTTTTTTGTTAATTTTCTTCTAAATTTATTTTTCATTTGGATTATGCCTACTCTGTCTGCACAGCCAACACAGAGCCTGCTACAAACAGGCCATTCTTCTCTGACAGTAGTCAAAGCTGAAGTACTGATAGAACATACACTTGAATGCATGTACTACTTTATTCTACCCAGAGAAAGTGATATAAAACAAAGAATAATTACATGTTTTCTACACAATTACACCTGGACTTTGGAATGCCCACTTTGAAGAACCATGCCATACACCACACCACATGCGGTGTGTGAAACACATGCAAAAGTCATGTTAATACTCTGTATCTCCTCATTCTCTCCCAGCCTTAACAGTCACTTAAAAATGATTTGTGAAAAATCAATAGTTCACCTTACTAGGCTTTTTTGTAATGTGTAAGAAAGGGTGGGGTTTGCCAATTTTTTAAAACACTCTGAAAATATCAGGATTGTAAAATTGGATTTTTATTGATTTTCTTGGAAGTTCTTTGAGGTTTTGACAGATAAGCATTGACAGCAGCCACCTCTAGTTGAATCGAAAATATTGAATCTATTATGCAAATCATTCTATCTTCAACACATTTGAATTATTCTCATGTTAATAAAAAAAAGAAGTTATCAGAAATCTTTTTTTTCTCCTTACAGTCTCCACTCTTGTGGTATTCTGCTTTCTCACATTCTTTAGTCACCACACAGTCTTGCGGGCTGCAGACAAAAGATAAACACAACAAACATTAAGTATCTAATGTTTCAAGTACAAGCACAGATAAAAAGTAAACCATGCTCCTCAAGTCCTTACAGATTATAAATAAATAGAAAAATGGCACAAATCTGTATTTAGAAAAATAATTTATTTCTCAATATTTATAATGGAGTTGTCAGTCACATTATTTTTTATGTAAATTTACCTAAGCTGATGAATCATAACTGAATTATTGACTAATCTTCCTAGTTTTGGACAGCATTGCTATTTTCATTTCCATTGCCTCAATTTATTTGTATTTGTTTATATGGTGGATTTTAAGCGTCCACTCCTGAACCCATAACTAACACAGCAAAAAGAGGGGGCGTGCTTCAAATCACTTTCAGTCCAACACAAGAAGTGGAGGCAAAAGACATCAGAATAAGACAACACAAGTCACCATGACAGACAGTAATCTTGGCACACAGCTGACTAGTCATTATCATTCCTTCAGTAGACATCACAGCACAGGAGATTTTTAGGGAGGGATTTGAAGGAGGAAAATTAGGTGAGTGGGAGTGAGAAGCAGCAGTGAGGGAAAGCATGAAGGTGCTGGTTTGAAAATGTAACAAGTAGCAAGTTATTACTGAATGAAATGTGTGGGGGGAAGACGTTGCCTTCTCTATAGGATATTAAAAGATGATGGGGTGGGAATAAGCTGTAAAGAGCCACAAAAGTTAAGTAGCTCTTGCTTGCTAAGATGCTGAAGGAGGTGGGGGATACACTGAAATATGGAATATGGCTGAAACAATGATTATGATAACCACGGCAGCAGTGTTTTGCAATGGTGTTCTGTTATACTTTTGTTGGTTTGTGGTGTCCAAAATTAGATTAACTTTAGAGGGACAGGGACCAAAGGCATCTTTGTACCACCCCTATGTATTTTCAGGTGCTATAAAAATGCATAAATAAAAATAAGCAACTGCTTCTCCTGACTACCATTCCCCACATTCTTCAGCCTTTATACTTTAAGTTACACCATTTAGTTATCCTTCTATTTTCCAAAGAATTTTCTCTATGAACTTTCCAGTTCTCTCCTGTCAAATTATCTTGCTGTTTTTGGAAAGACAGCCTATCATCTATATTTAACACCATTTCAGTTTGGTGAGGTGACTACAACATAGCATTAAACTCAGACTAAAAAAAATGAGTCTGGCATTTCTAGGTTTTTCAAGTATGTTCACTCAGAAGAGCTAATTTGACTGGAAAAAGTGCTTTCCCCCGCATGCCTTGGATTTCAGTAGACCTTCTTGCAGGTAACTGAGTTCAGTTAATAGAATGGCAGTGAGATGCAAAAGGCCTCTGCATTAGAAGTAAGTCTCTCAGAGATATGTGAATAAAGAGGTCATCTGGAGAACTGATATGGAAGGTTTCTCCACAGGCACTTGATTCTTAGAAATTTACAGATGAAAAATGCTGCACGAGTATTAATAGATGAGAATGAAATATGGATGAGGGGACACTAAAGCTGGAATAGCAAGTAGAACAAAGAGAATAAGGGGATGTGGGGACATGATAAGAAACCAGACTTGAGCTGCAGACTTGGGCAGGAATGTCTTAAGCTATCCAAAAAAAAAAAGTTTAAATAATGAAAAGGTAAATAATATGAAAAAATATTTGAAAGAGGACTGAGATTTGACATAGCTAACAGGGAACCTAGAAGAAAGTGGTTGTAGCAGGATAAAGGATGACCAGATGCAAACAAGCATCCTAGCCTCTGATACAGATATGGTCACCTTTTCACAGAGAAAGCCAGACTTGATAAAAGACTGGGCAAGATAAAAGGAAAAGAAACAATCAGGCTAGGTTTGTGTGAGAGACAGACAGGTGGTAGGTCCCTGTAATGCATGCACATGGAGAAATTAACGGAGTGACTGTTTTTGTCTGTGTTAAACCTGAATTGGTGCTGATGATGTTTCTCAAACGAAGTGCACGAGCATTTAATATCAACAATCAGCCAAGAGATCTGATTGGACAGAAGAAAAAGATCACAGTATATGCAGCATATTCTGAGGAGGGATGCCCCAGCAACAAACAAGGGCACAGGACCTGGGTGATCTGCAAGCCTGGAGAAATAGTATAAGGGAGAGGATGTGTGGTATGTGTGTACACTTACTGTAGTTCACTGTCATCAGCAAAAGTATGATAAGTGACCACCTGTAGTTTATGAACCCTGCAGAGCGAAAAGTCTGGAGCAAAGAACAGTATACACAATCCAGTATTCTTCTGTGCAAGGATTCATCTTCTAACCTCATCACAAAGCCCCTTTGGTACACCACCATAGACAGGTATTGCATCATATTATGAACACACGTACACAGAAACCCTCCTGTCCTCTGTTACAAAAATGTGGCTAAAGTAGTATTACATTAGCCTATAGAATATTAAAGTAAGAAACCGAGACTGAAGGGAAGTAGATGAAGGAAAGAGGCCTCAGTGCCACTGAAAAGCAAAGTAAACAGCAAAGGAAGGGAAACCACAAAAACAGATGCTGCAAAAATAACCAGAGACCAATGAACTGAAAAGGAAGGAATGGGCCTGCAAAAGCCAGGGAGCAAGGAAGCCACTGATCCTACAAAAAGTCCTAAGCATGTAGAACCAACTGAGTCTCATTAACAGCACTTGAACTAGAGCAGAAAAGACACATAGCAAATAAGAGAATAAGGTAAAGTGATGTTTAAAGAACAGAACTTTAGATGGAGGAAGATAGAATTCTACCTTCCTTGATTTTTAAGCTTGGAATATTTCACTGACTAGTCATTGGTCCCTAGAAAGTAGTTACATTAATTTACTAGCTGTAAGGAAGCAAAGCTGTGGTAGCTTACAAACACAGTCCTGTTTTCGTCACTTAGTGTTTCATGCATACTGACTGTTTCAGTTTTAACAGCCACCGAGTTAGGGGTGCATTTACAGAGTCATAGAATGCATTGGGTTGGAAGGGACGTTGAAGGTCATTTGGACACGTCTAACCACTCTGCAGTGAGCAGGACATCTCCAACTATATCAGGTTGCTGACATAGGTTGCTAGACGTGGGTCTTCAGGGATGGGGCCTCCACCACATCTCTGGGCAACCTATTCTAGCATTTCACCAACCTGCTTGTGAAAAAATGCCTTTTCATGTCTAACCTAAATCTACCCTGCTCTAGTTTAAAACCATTGCCCTTTGTTCTATTGCTACAAGCCCTTCTGAACTAGTCCTTCCCCAGCCTTCCTGTAGGTCCCTTTCAGATACTGAAATGCTGCTATAAGGTCTTGCCAGAGCCTTCTCTTCTTCAGAAAGGGAGAGACGAGGTAAATAATATGAAAGAGGTAAACAATATGAAAGAGGTAAGTAATATGAAATATTGTTTACAATAACAAAATAAAGAATGTGAAATTAATGAAGAGGTAAGTCTTCATCCCCACATCTGCCTATGTATGTAAATACCCATGATTCCAGGCCTTGATGCTTGCAACACTGTGCCTGTCACATGGATAGCCTTGCTTCCAAGAACTTGGAGATCATTTGCGTTGGGGATATACAACGAAGCTTCCGTCTGAGGCTTCCATTAGAGCGACATGCATGACCAGACCCAACCTACTAAGATCTCCTGGGAAACACACAGATAATTAGCCCCTTTGCACCAAGACTTCATTGGTGTATTTGCCACATGGTGAGTGTCACCCAGTGGGCCTATGAACACACGTACACAGAAACCCTCCTGTCCTCTGGAAGCATCACTGTATTTGCCATATGGTCAGGCTCACCTGCTAGGTCTGAGAGAGGAAGACAGACGGGCAACACTGACACACATAATGAAGCTTCCCGCTGGGCTGCCTTAAGAAATTATAAAAATAATAATAAAAGTTGACATAACTGCCACATGATCAGACTCACCTGCTGAGTTTTGGGGCAGGGTAGAGTAGTCACGGACGGACAAATACATTTGCCATCCCTGCCCAAAGGGTGTCTCCTCATGCTGCCTGTGCCCTGCCTCAGCACTTTAGGCTGGGAACCAGAGCGGGAGGGATGCGCTGCCTTTCCCACCGGAATGACAAGAGACCTCACCCACTCACCCAAACAGGCCGCCATGCCCCTCTAGCCCCCACTCCCCTCCGGGGTGCAAGGCTCCCTGATGTGGGTGGCTCATGCACCTCCATAACTAAGCTCTCCTCTTTGGAGCCCAGTGATTACCAGAGGGCCAGCCCCGAGTCCCAGGCGGGGGCAGCGAGGCCCGGGACGGGGCTCAGGTTCCCGGCTACTACTCCCTCCTCCGGGGCGCCGTTACTGTAATTGCCTAGGTAGGACAGTCCCCAGGGAGGAGATAACAAGCCTTTCCTTCCCTGGGCAAACACTGCTTATAAACACCATCAGCTAGAGGCACTGAGGGGCAGACAGCGGCGCGGCTCCGCTCACGCACGCAAGTTCCCGCCTCTCACGCAGCGCCGGCTCCCCTCACGCACGACTGCCCCGCCCACGAGCACGGCGAGGCGAGGACGGGAGTGGATGCTTCGCGCCCCACTCCTTCAGCCCGTGTCTCTGCCCCTGCCCCTTCCCCGGCTCCGACTCCGACTCCGGCTCCGGCCGGGCTCCCCGGGAGCCGGTGACGCTTTTCACGAGTGCTGTCCGTCAGCACTGCGCTCCCGCCGGCCCCCTCTCCCTGACGCCATGGCGGGCTGAGGGCGGGAGGGAGCGGGCGCGGGACTCCCCTGGCGCTGACGTGTGTTGCCATGGCGACGCCCAGGCAGCGTCTGGCTCCGTGTCGGGGGGTGGGGGGATGACAACAAATATGGCGGAGAGGAGCAGGACGGCAGAGACGGGTCAGTGCCAGCCGCAGTCGCCTGGGCGGGGGGGAGAGGGGAAGACCCCCCTTCTCCATGGGCTTCTGGCAGGAGAAGGGGGCCTGGCTTGCAGCGGAGTGCAGGAGACGAAGCCCTTCTTTCAGGGGGAAGGGAGGGAAGCGCCTCCTGGCCGAGGGCACTGAGGTGGAGAAGGGGGGGCCGGGGCAGAGGCCCCTGCCCAGGGAGCTGTGGAAGGAGGGTAAGGCATCTTCTCTTGAGGGATGAGGAGCGTCGTCATGGGGAAGAGGTGGTCGTGGGGAGTCCTCCGTTCAGGCCCTTTCAGAGAGGGAAGAGTACCCAGGCTCTGTCCGAATGGACTCGGACAGCCCTCCCCCGCTGTGGGAGGATGGTGAGAAGGTAGCAACCCTGCATTCCCAGTAAACAAACAGCGGGGGAGAACCCCGGCTGTGCAGAGAAGCCGGTGGTGGGGTAACCTGCAGTGTGCACCGTCGCGTCTGCACAGGGGGCAAAGGTGGTGGTGCTGACGAGCAGATCAAAACGGTGGTGCATAGGAGTTGCCCTCACACAAGAAACCACCACCTGTTTTATTTAAAATGAAAAATTACTATGCAAAGGCTTGGGGTTGGAATTTGAACTGCATCACAAGGCTGATAGTTTGAGGGCTGACCTGCAGATGCTGCTTGGCCTGCCCCAGGAAGGTGCAGGGGCAGCATGCTGAGCACCTGACATCTCACATACCTTATTTTGAGAGGGACTCTTTAAGGAAGGTGCCAAATGTTAGCCTTCCTATTCAAGATGCATTAACAGTGGCTCTAAGTTTGTCAGTGAAACTAAAGTTTACTGTTTCCTTCTCAGTGATAATGTTCCTCTAGATACAAGGGTTTTCCTACTGTAACAAAACACAGTTGAGGCCTTTTCCAACCCCCATGAAAACAGAAGCCCCCAAAATGAGTTATGAAAATTAGTTATTGACATCTGGAGGATGAAGCACAGATAATGACAGTTTTTCTGAGTATTTAATATGCACAGCATCATACATAAATTATCTGGGTTCTTGGACCAAAAATTCATTTTCAAAGCCTGCTGTGTTAGCTGCTGTGCATGTGCATTTCAGCCTTGGAGGTGGCTCCAAACGAAGATGCATTATCCATAGAACTGATTTTGGAGTTTTGGACCACTTAAGCTGAAAAAAAGTGATAAATAGGTGAAACAAAGTGATAAATAGGTGTTGCGCTGTGGGAAGCAGTATTACAAAGGCTACATCTAAATGGATTGGCCATAAGGTTCTTGAATTCCCTGTGTTCAGCCATGCTGTTTATGAACCCCTGAAACCACACTGTAAAGTTTATTATACATTAAACTTGTCCAAGAGACAGGTGATTATTTTCATCCACTGTGTTGTGCAACATTACTAAGAACAGCTGATGAGCTCTGACTGTGCTGTGAAATGGGAAACAAATCTCCAGTGGCTGTTTGACTTTGTCAGCTTTCCTACCTACTTCATCTAACTGTGCCCGTGACATTGTCAGTAACTTTTTGGACATCTAATGTAGCCTTCTTACTATTTCTAGATTAGCACATAATCTTATGTTGTGTTCTCTGCTATATCATTTAAATCTGCAGCCTTGCAGTATTTGCTTTTTATTTTTAACATTGTCTAGAACTTTTCCCACAACAAACCACTGCAGCTAACTATTAAGTGATTGTCTCATAAATTTTATGTTTCAGCTTGTGCTGAAATTGTGTTTCGTTTCATGTTCCTGATACATGTCCACTTAACTTTTGCAATGCCTGTGGCCTTTTGCAAGTCCTGATTGGCAGGTCCTTCATTTTTGGGGAAACCACACGAGCAATTAAAAATGCAAAGAATCACAAAGATAAGAAAAATACTTAAAACTTTCAGAGATCATCTAAGATGCTTACAACCCCTCTAAACTCTGAAAATACACTGTCAAGAGGTTTTGTGTATTAATTGTACTTTATGGAAAACATACCTTTTCATAATGGAAGATTTGTTCATTTAAGCTCTATTGCTTTTTCTTTATTTTGCCAAAGGTAAGCAAATCTGTTACTCTTTCTTACACTGGTAATTATACTTATGCTTTCTGTATATATAAATATTCTCATATTTACATTCCTTTCTCATGTACATTTTTGGTTCTGGGTCAGTTTTACTACATTTTAAATTGGTTTTGGTTTATTGAAAAGGGGGAACAGGACCCATAGAACTGTGCAAAGTACTTCAGAAGGATGGACTACCATCAGCTTTTATTGTCTGTTAAACAGCATTGTTTTCTGTATCATGGTTTCAAGTGAGATTGAGACTTGATATGGAAGGTAGATTATCTCACATCTGTCTATGCTGAAGTTTGTATTCTGGTGCTATCCTCTCTGGACTAGACAGACATCTGGTCTAATCCAGTAAAGTAGTCTCTGTGTTCTGATGTTTGGTTAGAGCATATCAACTTGCTTTACCCTGGATCAATCAATCATTTCCCTCTTGCAGTGTGCTCCTTAGTCCTGAGTAGTTTTTTGGGAATGCTTGAATCAGCATACTTCCCTGTTTGGGTCTCCAGCCTTCACTTGTCAAGCTGGGAATCCAAATTAAAAGAAACGTAAGTCATCGCAAATGAAGTCTGCAGGAGAATGAAAGTGAGTAAAATGAGTTAGTTACTTTCATGAGCTTCTTGGCTTGACTTCCAGTTGTCCTGCTCAGATGACCTTGATTTTTCAAACCTTTGAAAGATACAGGGTAAACCAATATGGCCAGTTTAGTTAAGTTGCTTCAAAAATATATCAATGTTATTTTTCCAGTTCTGTAGCACAGGGGACTTTATTAGCTTCTCTAAAGAAGGTATAGAAGTAGGTCAAAGTGAGTACAGAATACCTGTATTAGCTAAATTTTTGATCCGTGAATCAGATGAGTGTGTTCAACTTTTCAGACATTGATCTGGCTAAAATTTCACTACTTACTTCATTCTCCCCAGGTTCCTCTTTTTCTTCTAGGCATCTGTAGTACCTAAGGAAGACTTGCATCCAGAGGCCTTAGGGACCAAAGCATACAGGTTATCTCAGAGTTCTGTAATAGTTTTCTATCTGAGGCAGCTGCATATTGGCATGGATTGACAGTTCTAATATGTGTTATTCCATGGTTGCTAGTAATTTGTGGATATTAGTATTTCTGATATTTCATTGAATCATTATTGCTGAAATAATAGTGAAAGGGAAAAAAGGCTCACGGTACTGGGCAGGATATAAATACATGTCTTTAGACCAAAGATCTGTGTTATCATAACAAACAGGTTTCCCAGCCGAGTGTGTAGTTTTTCATCTTTAGTTACATGCTGTCATAGATACCTTGCAGAAGGATGTTAAGTCACGTTTCATATTAAGAATGACTGGAGTTTGCAAAAGCATTCATAGCCAGCCTGACCTGGCTTCAGGGAGGAGAGCTTC
This sequence comes from Dryobates pubescens, assembly GCF_014839835.1. Taxonomy (NCBI): domain Eukaryota; kingdom Metazoa; phylum Chordata; class Aves; order Piciformes; family Picidae; genus Dryobates; species Dryobates pubescens. The sequence continues at coordinate 4,087,680 of NC_071622.1, forward strand.
AAATCACTGCTGAATGCTGAACCCTCATCCAAAGTTAATGTTTCTAAAATACTTAGTGTTGAGATCATTATTTCAGAGATCTGCATGGAATAGATGTTTGAATACTGCAGTGTTTTCTAATTGACTTTAATATGATAATGCCAAGCTGGACTGTTTTGAAAGATAGCTTTTTATTATTATTAAAATAATGGCTATTGAAAAAAAAAATCATGAAGGACATGATCCCAATCTAGTATCAGGAGCATAGTGCTTTCTGTTAGGTGGCCTTAATTATGAAATAAAAACCAGAACTAATTAAAACAACCTAATTTATTTGTCTTTATGTACATGCCTTTTTGGTAACTGGAACTTCTCATTCACTAGCTTTATCATGAGGAAATTCAAAATAGGAGAAACCAGCAAATTAACAGTATTGTTTAATCATGGTCTTTAAAGTAACACTGTAAATCAGTGGTACCTCTGGTCTTCCAGGCAAATTTGGGATTGGCTAGATGATCTTTTAGAGGTCCCTTGCAACCCAGGTGATTCTGTGGTTCTGTATTCAGGGTGAGGCTCAACGGGGCTCTGGGTGACCTGATCTAGTTGAGGATGTCCTTGCTTCCTGGAGGGGTGTTGGACTAGATGACCTTTGGGGGTCCTTTCCAACCTGGGTGATTCTGTGATTTAATTTCTTCAATTGAATTGTGCTTTCATAAAGTACAGAAAATATATGTAGCTTATTTCCTAGTACACACTACTAGCCTGGAAACATAGCTGAATTCTAGTGCTTGGGAAAAGACTGCAGTCTGTATCTTCCTATCAACAGGAAGAGATTTCAAGTCAGTAGAAAACTGCAAGGGCACTGGGTCCAGACTTGCAGATGTTCACACACCATCAAGAGCTATTTACAGTTGTTTATAAAATACTGCAGGAGGTATTTGTAAACAAGTCTAAAATGTGTTTTGTTCAACAAGCTCATTTGCCAGAACTTACTGATAGCATTGGTACATTTTAGCATAAGCAGTTCAAAATCCAGGGAATATTAGAGGAAGGTTTGTTAGTAAATTTGAGGTACTCTGTAACTATTAACTACTTCAGTCTTTACTGCTTAAGTTCAGATTTTCATTAGAGGAATATACAGAAATTAACTACAGTTGCTGCAGAAAAGTGTTATAATAATCATACTCTCTTGCCAGTAGGCTGATATTCAACTAATTTCCAACTTTTTCAGTTATATACTGGAAACAATCCCCACTAGAAGAATTTGTTGGAGAAGAGCTGCTAGTATATTTTTGGTGCTTCCAGCTTTGATCATATTTCTATTACATAATTTGCCATATCAGGAGACCTGAGAAATACTAATGAAGGCTTTATACAGCCAGAAGATATAATTTCAGAAAAAGAAAGAAACAAGAATGTGTTGGGTGTTCCAGTTGCCATTCCTTAATGGTTTGCCATTTCCTAGCCATATTTCAAACAGTTTTTTCTTTGACAAATAATCAAAGCTTTTGAAAGTTACTTACCTCAAGCCTCCCAACATTTTTTCTTTCAGTGAAGTTCAAAGCACCCTATTAATTATTAGTGCTTGTGAGTGGAGGTTTGTGAATTTGTAAAAAGTAAAATGAGACACACTGAGAATTTTAATAGGTTTTCTACTGAAATTTGTAAAGCAGAAGTTTCTGCAAGTTTGGTGGTTTTTTTTTGGTGTGTGTTACTGTCACTGGATTTAGTAGGCAGAAGTCTCATGCAGAAAACCATATGAACCTCAGAATGCCTTTCTATAGACTGCATAGCATTTCTGTTTTTTGAAGTTGAGCTTTGTAGATTTAATGCTCATTAAAATAATTTTTAAAAGCTTCCTGTGTTAAAATGTAGCTGGCTTGATCTCCACATGGGGCCACTAACAGGACTGGGAAACTCAGATCTACAGCAAATGGGACACTTAATAACAATAGCTGTTATGTTTCACAGAAGAAATGGACAACTTGTCTATGCTCAGAGATTTTCCTTCCTCCTGTTCTTCTTTCCTCCAGCAGCACCTGTTTAAGGACAAGAATAATAGACTGAAATGACTGCATAATCCTTTTCACATTTAGTTTTCTGTTTTGTTTTGTTTTGTTTGTTTGTTTTTAATAAAGAGCTAGGATACTCCAAAAGCACCAGTCCCTGGATAAATGAGGTGCTAGAGGATGTGGAGAGGAGTTTGGTACAGACATTTACTTCTACTGTCATTCAGATACAGCAGTGCTGCTTCTGCTCAGCAGTGGTGCTGCTGGATGCAGACTGGTTCCAGCAGACTGACCTGGGTGTATGCATCATGCTACATCTCTCTTGTTTCTGGAGGATTGATTATGCTGCCCTTTTCCAGAACTACGTGATTCTACAGAAACCAGCTTAGATTTCTCAAGTAATCCCCCAAAGCAGTTGGCACACAGAGTCTTTCTGCAGAATTGCCATGTTTGGATTGCATTGTACGTAAGATAATAAGTTCTAGGCTCAAGCTGTGTCTGCAATTGATCTATATAAGAGGTAAACCAATTTACAAGTAATTGAGAGTTGGTTATGGGTACACATCTGTGTCCCATATCCCAGCTTCCCTGTAACATTGTCCCCAAAACCCATTTTCTTGACATTACCACAGAGGCCAAGCCTGTCATTTAAGAAGTGCTGTATTTTTTAGCCTTAGAATTTTAAATACTTTTGGGGGGAAGAATTTTAATATCTGTATGTCAGAATGGTTTGGAAAACTGCTCTACCAAAATAATAATGAGGAATTCAATTTCATTTTGTTAGAGGCTGGACAAATTTAGAGATGTATTAAATCTAGGGCCCTGATCCTGCAAATGTTTGGCATTGTGTTTGATGTATTTGTATAGTAAAATGCTTTGATGATTTGTTCTGTTTTAGGATAAGTAATGTGTTCAGTGTAGGGACTAAAAACTTACACAGTCTGATATGTGTTTTCTTATATACATATGGGCCCCTGTTCACTCAGTATGGTTAACCTCCTGATTTTGTAGATGCATTATGGCAAAAAATCAAGTGGGGATGAGGGGCAGGAGGAGAAAGTAGTTGTCTTAAACTATTATTATTATTAAATGAGTGAACTGTGTTTTATTTACTTGCTAATTCATAGAGCTATTAGCAATAGATCTCACAATCATGAGTGAAAACTGGCAAACTTCTACATACTGTTTCATAACCACCTTGAAAAGTGTGTTGAATTTCAATCTCCACAAAAGCAAGTGGAACATCAGTTCCTGTGAATCACCAGAGCAGAGCAGCAGGAATCCATTCTAAAGAAAGCCCATCTGGATTCATTACAGGGCTACTGATGTGCTTTCATTTGCAGTAAGCAGCAAAGTTTCTGTGCGATTACAGAAAACTTTAGAGCTGGATAACACTTGTCAAGTGACTTAGCATGTTTTCATGCATATATAATGCAGATGAGGTAGAATGATGCACTTGATTAATGAAAAATCACTCAAATAAATTATATGAATCTAAAAGCAGTGGCATTGTCAGGGGAACTGTCTATGTAAAATAGGATTGTGAGATAAACTTGCCTATTACTTACCGATATCCAACGTCTGTAGTACTGCAGTATAACTGATGCTTTGTAACTACACAGAATACCACTATATCTGGTATTTTTAAGCAATACAAATAATAAGTCATTTGATCTCAGACTAGAATTTTTGGCTCAAGTTCCAAACATTTCAAGTAGTTTGCATGCATGTCACATTTCAAGAAATATTGTATCAATGCTTATTTAGTTAAAACCTGCTGAATCTGGTGTAGCAGTTAGTAGTGTTCTTTGTAGTTAAAGTCCTATTGTTGCATTGCTGATACAAGAGAGTCAATAGATCCAATTTGATTTGTTGACATTTTTATGTTCAAAACCAGTAGTTCTGTTTGTTTATGTCTTAATATCTATTATATATACATATAACATATAACTGTTTTTTCAATACTGTACTTATACTTTGTGAATAAAATAAACCACTGCAATGATCTAATTATTTGATATGAAATACTGGATTATTTTAAAGTGTTTCTTAAATAAAGAATACAGCAACGTGAGTGGGCAGTGCTTGGGTGGGAGAAATTCTCAGTGGCTTATAATATTACTTTTTGGAATGGACCGTTTTGGAAAGTAGTGAGAAAGATGCTATTCCCAACAATGAAGTAAAAGGAGTTGTTTTAATGAGTAATTATAATTATGGCAGTAATTAATAGTGTAATTGATTTCAGCAACCTCAGGGAACAAATTATTCTAGAAGTAGTACTAAAATCCCCCAATTATTTTAAATATGTAGTAGTCAAGAAGATTTTAACTCTTAAAGTGATGAAATTGACTGTCTGAAATAATTGCTTTTGAGTTAAATTGACTGACAGAAGACATGCCTAACCCCTAAGGAAAAAATAAATAGGAAGCAAGAGACACATAGTTATTAGCCAGCTGAGACTTCAACTTTATTAGTCACTGCAGGTGACACGCTCATGGGTCAGGGTCATTGCATTGCTTGATGCATATCAGATGCCTCAACATGAGTTATTTTTAACTTGAAAAATTATTTTGTCATGACTTCTACCTGTTGTGTTGTTGTGTCATTAAACCTGATTTTAAATATGCTGTTCATATAGGATGAAGACCACTATGTGTCTACTGCTGGTTAAATTGTCACGATCTGGCTTTTGGTCACTTATATGTCTTATGCTCTTAAATCAGAAGCAGCTATTTATTTAGATTATGCAGTGTGTATTAAAATGAAAGGGCATAGAGGAACTAATGTGTTTATGCTGAAAGCAGTGTTTGCAATAAAATAATGATTTTATCACATAGGAGTGGAGTGATCAATGTAGTCTGTAGGCTAGATCTGCTGTTGCTTTATCAGTGTAAGTATGGATTAAGTCTGTCTGTTTCATGCCTCCTGTATGAAACCTGAGGTACTATACTTGGAAATTAATTTTTGATCTGCACTAGATATAAATGAATCAATATCCTTTGGCTGGTACTATTTCTTAAGGTTGTTCAGAAAATCATTCTGCATTTAAAAACCTTGTCAAAGAAGGATGTTGAAAGTACGTAATGTACCTGAAAGTTTAAGCTAGATAACCTGCTTTTGTTAAATCATACCTGAGGCAGCTGTTGAAACATGGATATATACATCACTTAACATATGTATATATTCATAGATTCACAGAAAGGTTTGGGTTGGAATGGATCTTAAAGATCATCTAGTTCTGATCCTCCTGCCGTGGGCAGGGGCACTAGACCAGGTCACTCAATGCCTCACCCAGCCTGGCCTTGAACACCTTCAGGGAGGGGGCATTCATCACCTCCCTAACCAACCTGTTTTAGTGTCTCACCACCACCACTGTAAAGAATTTCTTCCTAACGTTGTGTCTAAATGTACCCTTGCCAAGCTTAAAGGTGTTCCCTCTCATCCTGTCACTACAAGCCCTTGTAAAAAGTTCTTTCTCTGCTTTCTTGTACACCCCTTTCAGGTACTGGAAGACCGCTATAAGGTCTTCCTGTAACCTTTTTCCCAGGCTGAACAGCCCCAACTCTCAGCCTGACCCCCCAGGGGAGGTGCTTCAGCTCTCTGGTCATCTTCGTGGCTCCTCTGGAGCAACTCCAGCAATTCAATGTCCCTCTTATGCTGGGAGCATCAGAACTGGATATGGTACTCTGGATGGGGTCTCATAAGAGCAAAGTAGAGGGTCAGAATCGCCTCCCTTGTCCTGCTGGCCACACTTCTTTTGGTACAGAGCAGGACACGGTTGCCTTCTGGGCTGCAAGCGCACATTGTTCACTCATGTTGAGTTTTTAGCAACTGACAACCCGAAGTCCTTCTCCTCAAGACTGCTCTTGAGACACTCCTTGCCCAGCCTGTATTTGTTCTTGGGATTTCCCCAGGTGTAGGACCTTGCACTTGGCCTTACTGAACTTCATGCCTGTTCAAGTCCCTGTTCCCTCCAGCATGTCAACACACAACTTGGTGTTGTCCACAAACTTGCTGAGGATGTCTCCATCCCACTGTCCATGCCACTAACAAAGATGTTAAACAATACTGATCCCAGAACTGGCCCCTGAGGGATGCCACTTGTCTCTGGTCTCTGGATGTTGAGCCATTGACCACAACTCTGAGTCAGTGTCAAACACTTTACACAAGTCCAGGTAGATGACATCAGTTGCTCTTTATCCACTGGTGCTGTAACACCATCACAGAAAGCTGCCAAGTTCATCAGGCATGATTTGCCTTTGGTGAAGCCATGCTGGTTAACACCAGTCACCTGTTCTTGTTTCATATGCTATAGCAAGGCCTTCAGGAGGATCTGCTCTATGATCTTGCCATGCAGAGGTGAGACTGACTGGCCTGTAGTTTCTGTGTTCTTCCTTTTTCCCCGTTTTGAAGATGGGGGTTATGTTTCCCTTTATCCAGTCAGCAGGGACTTAGATTGTCAAAACTATTCAAATATGATGGACAGTGGTTTGGCAACTTCATCTCACAGTTCCCTCAGGACCCTGTGGGTGGATCTCGTTGGGCCCTATGGTCTTGGGGGCTTTTTAGATGGTCCTGAACCTGCTCTTTGCGTCATGAGAAATTTTAACAGCTTTTTGGGACGGTACCAGCAAATACTAGTGAGTGACTTCACTGTCTTTTTCCAGTTCTGTGGGCAGTATCATGAGGTTTTGCCCTTGCTTGGTGTTTTCTACCAACTACTGTTCCAAACCCTGCAACTCTCTGCCTGTTTTGACTTGGTATTTTTTGCAGGTCTTGGGGAAATAATTTGCTTACAGATTTCAAAAAGATGTAGCACCCTAAGGGATGCAAGGGATCTGCTTTAAGTCTTCCATTCTTTTCTTGCCTCAGAATCCTGAGACACATAATTTCCTCTTGCTTGGTAGGAACACCCCCTAGACCTAGAACTTGAATTCCTATGTGCTCTTTGGCTGGTGTTTCAGCATCTCCTATTATTTATGTGCAGATCTAGTTCTCTGAGCCATCTCTTGTCTGCCAGAAAGGATGAACTAGCTGATACAATTACTTTTGTGTTGAAGCAACTCTGAGGACTAGCTATTATTTACTCTTTTCTCTGCTAGTTTGGGATTTATGTGATGCATTGTATTTTTGTTTGAAATTTATATCTTTTATGCATTTGTTTGATCATTTTTTTCATTGGAGATTTATTTTTTTATTTTGAGATTTTTATGTGAGATTTATTTTATTTTTATTAGAGTATTGCTACTATAGCAACTGTTGCATCATATATCTTTGCTATTATCAAGATGCCAAATACTTGTTAAAGAATAAATCTGTATATCACATGAGATTCATTGATTCTTACAATGTTTTTAAATAAACATATTTTAGTTAACATATTTGGTACTACAGCTTTTTCCTTTCCCTCCCTCCCTCCCTTTCTGGTGATGAATGTTTTAGTAGATAGTTAGATATTATAAGTACAGTAAAATGAGTGCAGTTTTCTGATTGATGGAGAAGAAACTGTTTCACAGTATCACAGTATCACTAAGGTTGGATGAGACCTCAAAGATCATGAAGTCCAACCTGTCACCACAAACCTCATGACTAAACAATGGCACCAAGTGCCACGTCCAATCCCCTCTTGAACACCTCCAGGGATGGTGACTCCACCACCTCCCTGGGCAGCCCATTCCAATGACGAATGACTCTCTCGGTGAAGAACTTTCTCCTCACCTCGAGCCTAAACTTCCCCTGGCGCAGCTTGAGACTGTGTCCCTTTGTTCTGGTGCTGGTTGCTAGAGAGAAGAGACCAACCCCTTCCTGGCTACAACCACCTTTCAGGTAGTTGTAGAGAGCAATGAGGTCACACTGTTCCTGGCATATCCTCCGCAAGTGTTGTCTGAAACACGAGTTGAGTGAGGTTCATCCAGAAACTTGTATTAAGAGCTGCTGGTGGTTATCTGAATGGATTTTTGTTCATTGCAATCTGTATTGAGAGTTCAGATTCACTTCTTTCTATGGGCTGTGATGACAGTACTGCTTAAGGCAGATGAAATTCTTTGCTAGAATACCTGGAAACATTTCTTGGCCCCTGAATGATGGGAATCTGGCTGTTCGTAGCAAAATGTATCCTAATTTTGTCTCAAATAAGGATAGAATGAAAGGTGTCTTGATGACATTTGTAATATTTGAAGAAAGACTAGTATAAAGTTCACTTGCAGTTACCATCACATTACCTTACCTGTCTAATTGGCTGCCCTTGTTAGGCAGGAAGTCTGATTAGAAGAATGATGCAGGTTTTCCAGGCAAATTCTCTCTCTATTTTTCTATGTCTGTTTTAATGCAGCTGTGCTCTCCTACCTAATGTAGCATGAGGGTAGCTGCCGGCTGCTAACTCTGTGGATTCTGAAGTTTGTCACAGCTGGAAGCTAGGCTTCTTGTTTACCCAATTCAAAGAGTAACTATTATTTACCATAGAGTTAGCTTCCTCTAGAAATTGCAGGTTTTGAAGAAAACATACCCGAATTTGCATGATGTTTATTGTAGCAAATGTTGTTTAAGTCTTTGTCTAAATGAAAAGATCTTGACTTTACCCTTTGAACTCAGGGAAAGCAAGAAGCTCTGGAAGTTTCCAAAGTCGTCCTTGTATGAATCCCAGTCCCCTGTAACTGCTTCTATTAATTTTCACTGGTTTGATGTGAAATGTACCCATGCTGACAATAGTGATGAATGCAGATAACAGAAGCCTCTGTCCGGGTTTTATTTTAAAATCTTATATACTTACAGAGATTTGAGACACCTACAGATTTTATACCTGATAGAAAATTACTATTGAAGTTTAATACTGTGGTAAAAGTAAATCCTAGGGATTTGCTGGAGACTCCAGGAGTTTAAGCTATGAAGAATTAGAATAAAATAGCTATGTGTCTTACAACCTGTAAGAAAAATAATTGACAAAATAAGACCTACAGTCTGAGAAAATGTCTTTGCTAAGTTACTTTTGCCTTTGCTCATCTTATCGAACCTTTTTTTTCAGAGGAGAATCTGATCTCCTTAAGCGTAGTGTGCAGGATGTACTTCAGTTGATTCTTTTCTTTCCCTTTCAGTTTGTTTCAGATTGAAGTACTATTTCCCTTTCCTACAAGGTTCTGTCATACATCTTTGCCTTCAGTCAGGAAAATCTGCTTAGGGCTCCCAGTTGTGAGGACAATATCTCTTTATTGGCCAGAGGACTTATGGCACAGTGTTAACAGTTCCCTCCATCTGAGGGTGGTAATGTATTCTCGAAGCAACACTCATTGCATCTGCTGAACAGACAAGCGTGAAGCCATGTTTTATAATCTAGTAATTCAGCAGTGCAGGCTTTTTTGCGGCCCATAGTCTGCCCTTTTCTTTATCACCCAAGGAGAACATGCCAGAAGGGACATAATGCTGTTGTGCCGTATAATAGTGTGAAGTTCAAAGACTGCAGTTTTGCATGTTTAGAGATTAACAAAGGATAAGAAAACTCCACATATAACCACGGTACATTCTGAATGTTCAAAGTACTGTGTAATAAAGAACATGCAAGGAGTGATTAGTATTATTAAAGACTATGAGTTATAGGCTATTTGATGATTTTGTTCTCATTCCTCAATGGCTACGTTAGGCCAGGAGAAGCAGATGGAAACTTTTTGCTAGGACACAGTTACTCGAGAGCTTCCATCTGCATCATGTAAAGAATCCATTGGCACATTTTTTATTTGGTGTGTTAGGTGGAGAGGGAGACATAGTTCTGTCTTCTGCCTGCTTTTCCTTCACTGTCTTATGGTGGCAGTATTATGAACGTAATATTTTCTGTTTTCCTCATCTTTATCTAAGTGGTGTTTCCCAGATATCTTTTAAGAACTGCAAGAAGTTGAATAATTTTAGCTGAGACTTATGTGTGAGCATTTACCTGGAAAAGTTTGGACTTCTTACTGCTCTGCTTAGTTGACTTCCCACCTCCCATTCTTTCAGTTTTCATCTCTGGGAGCTCAAGCATTTTTGGTGGAGGTTTTCTCTGAATTTAGGTTTTCCCTGAATTTTTCTTTGTATCCTTGATTCCATGTATTGGGTTACAAATGATTAACTTGACTAACTGTGACAGGGATACGGGGGATCTTAATCAAAGTGATACTGAACTGAAACTGAGGAAATGGTTTACCTGTGGATGGTGTTCTGAATTACAGGTTGTGTGATGCACAGTGAAGAATTGTATCAAGTGACACAGTCATGATCATACAGATGTGCAGATGCCTCATCCAGGTCTAAGTTTGCCTCTGGGGTTACCAGCCTTTAGGCAAATTGTATCTGCATGCTGCTGGAAACTATTAGCTAAAACTGTCACAAGTAGCAATTTTACATTTAAATGAAACAGTTCAAATGCCACAGAGTGCTATCTGTGGGTAATTATTGAGGCTAAAAGAAATAACCTTGAGGTTGCAAATAATAGTTTTGCTAAAAAAAACCCACAATAGCATGCATTATTTAGTACTTGCTTTCTGGATGGTGGAAGTAAGAAAAGGCTTAAATTATCTTTGTTCTGTTGCAGTACCTCTTAGAGAGTAAGTTTCCATTTTTTTTTCTCTGGGATGACTGGGGATTTATATGCCAGGTGTTGACCTGGATGTTCATATTTTTTAATCTGGGATTTATATACATCTGAAAATATGGGTCTGTAATGGAAAGCCTGACAGACCCTCTAACTGTGGTGTCACTAACACATTGATATAATTTGTTACCTGAGCTAAGGTGTTTTGCCTCAAGAGGTGGAATACATTTGTGTATGGAAAGGTCAGTTTTAATTAATAACCTGTTTTCATCATTCAGGGCCAGTATGAATTGCTTGTAACATTTGTGTGAAATAGTTTTCAATATAAAAATAAAACAAATTGAGCTTTATGTCACATTTGTCATCCCCCATAAGCCATTTAAATGTCAAAATTTCAGTACAGACCAAAACTCTATTTCTAGAAGCCTTAGTAGCCCTATTTATCAGAGTGAAATAAGATATTATCGTCCCATTATTCCATCACATGCCTTCTGCACTTGAAGACATACACATTTCTTCTCATTTTCTGAAACACAGAAAATAGCTTTTCTATTGTTAAATACTTGCTGTCCAAGCAGTAAATAGTGAAGAAAATGTTGAGCCTGTGTCAGAAGAATAAAAAGCCAGTTTTATTGCTGTGTACCTGTTTTGGTATATGATAGATCAATATTAACTTACTTCCATTTACATTTCTCAAATTAAAAAAATCAGTGTTCTCCCATCCTTATTTGGAGACAAGATTTTTGCACACTGCAATTTGTTAGACAGTATAATTTTACAGGAAGGAAAAAGCTTTCAATATATACACTACTGATGAATTTTGACAAAAGTCATGCCACTGTATTGAAAATGTATGTCCTCATACATTGTTATGAAATAATTCCCACATTATTTTTTTCTTTATTTAAGTTCTTTCTCTGATTTTTGTTTTCTAAGCAGGCAAGGCTGAGATAATTAGATCCCTCCATGAGAGTAGGTCTCTCCCTTCCAGTAGTTTTTGAATGGTGTTCAGGGTTCTAAGTATATTTAAAGATGCCTGAAAATAAGCAATGGGATAGAGGAGGCATCCTGGCCTGCATTAGGAATAGTGTGGCCAGCAGGAGCAGGGAAGTCATTGTGCCCCTGTACTCTGCATTGGTTAGGCCGCACCTTGAGTATTGTGTCCAGTTCTGGGCCCCTCAGTTTAAGAAGGACATCGAGACACTTGAAGGTGTCCAGAGAAGGGCAGCAAGGCTGGTGAGAGGCCTTGAGCACAAGCCCTGTGAGGAGAGGCTGAGGGAGCTGGGGTTGTTTAGCCTGGAGAAGAGGAGGCTCAGGGGTGACCTCATTGCCCTCTACAACTACCTGAAAGGTGCTTGTAGCCAGGAAGGGGTTGGTCTCTTCTCCCAGGCAACCAGCACCAGAACAAGGGGACACAGTCTCAAGCTGTGCCAGGGGAGTTTTAGACTCGAAGTGAGGAGAAAGTTCTTCACCGAGCGAGTTGTTCGTCATTGGAATGTGCTGCCCAGGGAGGTGGTGGAGTCACCGTCCCTGGTTGTATTGAAGAGGGGATTGGACGTGGCACTTGGTGCCATGGTCTAATCATGAGGTCTGTGGAGACAGGTTGGACTCGATGATCCTTGAGGTCTCTTCCAACCTTAGTGATACTGTGATACTGTGTGAAAAATGTACCATTAATGCCCATAGTGAGGAATATGCTGCTAAGGATTCTGATAAATTAAGATGCTGCTAAGGAGTTAAATTCTAGGGAACCAATGCAGAATATATGTATTGGAGAGCTTTTGTCCAAAGAAGTGGATCCATCTGAGTATCACACTATGGCACACGAGACTCTTGTGCCACAGGACATGCATGTACAAGAAACCAGACTGTGGGCTTTGCTACTTAGAGAAGCTTCACCATAAAATGCATCATTATATCCAAATTTTGAATGAACTTTGAAAACAAAGAGTTCATGTACAGGCGCATATGTTAAATGGGGTCAGTTTGATGTTATGCAAAAAAGCACAGGGAAATATCCTTCTTGCTTATCCTTATTTTATTTTTTTCTTTATTTTTTTAATTTTTGCTTTTGCTGAACAGGTACTGCCATAGGAAGTGATGAAATCATAGCAGGGAACGTGAGCAAGTACACTGTTCTCCCACCTGGCTATTGTGGGCAGCCTAAAAAAGGACATCTTATATTTGATGCCTGTTTTGAAAGTGGTAAGCATTTTCTGCATTATTTTACATTACAGCTGTTATTGTATTAACACTTCTAACTGTGTCACTCATCTTTATAGAAAGTGTCTTAATTTTGAGGAAAATTTGCATTAAATGCTACTTAACTCACTGACAAAATCAGACTGCTTGAATGTAAAAAGGGTTGTGACATTTAAGTATTTTAAGGGGCCTACAACAAAGCTGGGGAGAGACTTTTGAGGGTGTCAGGGAGTGATAGGGCTGGGGGCAATGGAACAAAACTAGAGATGGGTAGATTCAGATTGGATGTTAGGAAGACGTTGTTCCCCATGAGGGTGGTGAGAAACTGGCACAGGTTGCCCAGGGAGGTGGTGGAAGCCTCATCCCTGGAGGTTTTGAAGGCCAGGCTGGATGTGGCTGTAAGCAACCTGCTGTAGTGTGAGCTGTCCCTGCCCATGGCAGGGGGGTTGGAACTAGATGATCCCTTGAGGTGTCCCTTCCAAGCCTGACAATTCTATGATTGTATTTGGGCTAAACAATTACCTCCTCAGCAAGTACCTACAATGTATATTTCACCAGATCCATCTTATAGATAACTGGATTTTATTCTGTTATTATATACTGTATTTGTAGACCACTAATCAAAGATACAATGTTTAAAATATGTTGGGTTAGAAATTAATTTGGAAGTTTAACCTCATAAACTGCCAAGCCTATCCTTACAATAGTTAGAAGATTTTTTACAAACATATACATACAATCTTTGAATATATCACTCTGTTTCCTGTGGCCTAATTCTGCATATACACTATTGTTCCCATTTCTGACAGATATTTATCTATCCTTTTCAGAGACGTTCAGCAAGGAAAGTGTCAATGAGAAAGCTGGAACCCATTCTAACACTGTAATTTGCTCAAAATAAGAAACATTTTCTTTCTATGTAGAAATAGTCTCTAAAAATAAAACCACAAAAAAGTGCATTAATACTTGCTCTGTCCCATAGGTGCAGAAAACAGATTATTGCTGTCTTCTTTGACTTAATCTCTTTCCTTGGCCATTCCTTCTTCAGATTGAATAATCACTCTTTTTTCTTCCTCTTTTTTTTTTCCCAATCATTCCCTAATGGTCACAGTTTTCCAAATTGTCTATCATGCTTTATTTCCTCTGGTCTTTCCACAGCTATTCCATGCCCTTCTTGACAGGCACTGGTCCAAGGTGAATATCATACTCAGATAAGTTTGTGCAGATACTGTGTAGAGTTTACCACATGACATGCCTTCCAATCTAGTTACTTCTGGCATGTGACAGTCCAATCTTTTTTTCACAAAAGCATGGCACTGTTGACTTCTATGAGATTTATGATCCCTTATACTGTTCAGCTTCTTTTCACAGGAGCTACCTAACCAGTTTGTAGCTTGCACTTACCTTACTCTTGGTTAATCTAATACTAGTGAAAGGATCATTGCTGTAAAGTAAATACAGTTATTGAAAATGAAGAACAGAGTTTGAACCCTTTATCTTATATATGATAGAGGAGTGAAGGAGAGAGAGCATCATCAACTTGCAGGCATGCCAGGAATTTGAATTTGTGTTTCCCTTAGTTCAAGCTAGTGTGCTGCTGGAGGGTAGAGAGGCTCTGCAGAGGGACCTCGACAGGCTGGACAGATGGGCAGAGTCCAATGGCATGAGATTTAACACATCCAAGTGCCGGGTTCTGCACATTGGCCACAGCAACCCCATGCAGAGCTACAGGCTGGGGTCAGAGTGGCTGGAGAGCAGTCAGGCTGAGAGAGACCTGGGGGTGCTGGTTGACGGTAGACTGAACATGAGCCTGCAGTGCGCCCAGGCAGCCAGGAGGGCCAATGGCATCCTGGCCTGCATCAGGAACAGTGTGGCCAGCAGGAGCAGGGAGGTCATTGTGCCCCTGTACACTGCACTGGTTAGGCCGCACCTTGAGTACTGTGTCCAGTTCTGGGCCCCTCAGTTTAGGAAGGAGGTTGACTTGCTGGAGCGTGTCCAGAAAAGGGCAACAAGGTTGGTGAGGGGCTTGGAGCACAAGCCCTATGAGGAGAGATTGAGGGAGCTGGGGTTGCTTAGTCTGGAGAAGAGGAGACTTAGGGGTGACCTTATTGCTCTCTACAACTACCTGAAGGGGGGTTGTAGTGAGGCGGAGGTTGGTCTCTTCTCCCAGGCAACCAGTACCAGAACAAGAGGACACAGTCTCAGGCTGCGTCAGGGGAGGTTTAGGCTGGAGGTTAGGAGGAAGTTTTACACAGAGAGTGTGATTGCCCACTGGAATGGGCTGCCTGAGGAGGTGGTGGGGTCGCCGTCGCTGGGGGTGTTCAGGGCAAGGCTTGACAGGATGCTTGGTTGTATGGTTTAGTTGATTGGATAGTGTTGGATGATAGGTTGGACATGATGATCTCGAAGGTCTCTTCCAACCTGGTTAATTCTATTCTATTCTAACTGGAATCTTCCTTGTTATCTTTGTTAATATTTAAGAATATTAACTGGCTGGGCAGGGACTGGCTTGAGAGCAGCCCTCAAGAAAAGGAATTGGGGGTGCTGGTGGATGACAAGCTCAATATGAGCCAGCAGTGTGCGCTTGCAGCCCAGAAAGCCAATCACATCCTGGGCTGCATCAAGAGAAGCAGAGACAGCAGGTCGAGGGAGGTGATTCTCCCCCTCTATTCCACTCTGCTGAGACTCTACCTGGAGTACTATGTCTAGTTCTGAAGCCCCTGTTACAGGAAGGATCTGGAGGTCCTGGAAGGTGTCCAGAGAAGGGCCACGAGGATGAGCAGAGGGCTGGAGCTCCTCTCCTGTGAGGACAGACTGAGGGAGTTGGGGCTATTCAGTCTGGAGAAGAGAAGGCTCTGAGGAGATCTAATTGTGGTCTTCCAGTATCTGAAGGGGGCCTACAAGAAAGCTGGGGAGGCTCTTTTTAGGGTGTCAGGTAATAATAGGACTAGAATACATAGAATACATAGAATACATATGATACATAGAATAAACCAGGTTGGAAGAGAGCTTCAAGATCATCGTGTCCAACCCATCAACCAATCCAACACCACCTAAACAACTAACCCATGGGGGAATGGAAAAAAAATAGAAATGGCTAGATTCAGATTGGATGTTAGGAAGAAGTTGTTCCCCATGAGGGTGGTGAGAGACTGGCACAGGTTGCCCAGGGAGGTGACGGAAGCCTCATCCCTGGAGGTTTTTCAGGCCAGGCTGGATGTGGCTCTGAGCAATCTGATCCAGTGTGAAGGGTCCCTGCCCATGGCAAGGGTGTTGGAACTGGATGGTCCTTGAAGTCCCTTCCAATCCTAGCAATTCTATGATTCTATGAATATATATGGCCAAAGGAAACTTTTTACATTAATTTACCATTAGCATAAAAGCAACAGATGAAAATTCTGATTTCTTCCATACCACAACATCATTTTTGAATGTCATTTTTTGATGTGACTCTCAGAGAAAAATGGAAGCACTTTTATCTGCACATAAAACCAACTTAAAAGCGATTGTCACACTTGAAATCTATACATTCGGTCAGTTGAGAGCAGCCCTCAAGAAAAGGATTTGGGAAAGGATTTGGTCAGTCCTTTTCCTAGTATCCATTAATGCATTAAATTATTAACACAGTGGCAGTTTAGCAGCAATGCAGGGCTTCATCTCTCATCCTGTCTGTTCTGGCAAAATGGGGAATTTTGCAGAATAGAATGCGTTCACTCCTGCTGTAAAAAAAAGTCCTCCGCAACTGAATCTGACTCAGGTTTTGATGTAAAAATATTCTCCAGGAAATTTTGTACTCCAGGAGAATTGTTATTTCAGATATTTTATTTTGTGTGGATCTAAATGACTTTAAAGTTTAGTTTAGCCAGCTGCCCCTACTGTATTTTGCATGTTATTTCTGATGGCATCAATTTAGTCAGCAGCCTCTTCTGTGCTGTGACTAAACTGTGGTTTTATTTACTTAGTTATTTTTTCCTGTACTAGATGTTTTTTAAAGATGATACCTCCAGTGCTGGAAGACAGTGTTTTGTTTTGTTTTGTTTTGTTTTGTTTTGTTTTGCTTTGGTTTGGTTTGGTTTGGTTTTGTTTGGTTTGGTTTTTCTGGGATCTTACATAACCGCAGTACTTTTGCTTCTGCATGAGGTAGCAATACTTTAATTTATTAATTTGAAGTGATATACACACAGCCTTTCACATGTATTTTGCAAACTGGACAAGGGAAAACATAAACCAAATGCCTCAATCCTTAAAGAGGCAAATATTTTTATGGTGCTGGTGCTGGTTTAACCCGTTGTGCAGAGTCCCAGTCTAATCTGGCCCTGCAAAAAAAGAGGATGAATTCAGGCAATGATCCCAAAGCATGGGAACCTCAAGGATTTGACCATTGCTTATGAAGGCTGAATAAATGTCATTTTTATCAGGAACCACAGAAAAGAAGTTGAGCTGACAGTGACATCATTTTTCATCCAAGAGCCCAAAAGCATGGGCCAGAACACAATGAGTTGTATTAGATACACAATTACAGCTATCTTACAGCTCTGAAATGGACCATGAAATGTCAGAAGCTCTTGGTCATGGATATTTTTCTGGTTTTGTGTAAAGACTGAAATCTGTCCTCTGAGAGCACTGGTGACAGACTAGGTTCTCTGGGTGTTGAAGCAGTGCAAATTCAGCTTCCCTACACACTCATGTCGTACACATCAGGGGAACCTCAAACATGCTGGATTCCTGTGGTAGTCTAGAGGATGCCATGAGACAAAAGGAAGGTCTGGTTCTTTGAAATGCCTCATCTCAGACTGCTTAGAGTCCATCAACATCTATTCTAGCATGGTACAAAGCATGTTGTGCATTCATGCCATACTTCTACAACTGTTACAAGGGTATACTTTTGAAAAGTCTGTAAGAAATGCCTTCCCCTCCGTAGCAATCTTCACTGCAGTGCTCATACTGCTTTCACAGGACCAACATTCCTCTCAGCTCAGAATACACTGTGCCCACAGAGGCATCTACACCTTTTTTTCTCATCATGCAGACTTTCCTGGGTGTAGCCACAAGTTGCCTTCACGTTTCTGTCAGAGCGCTTTTAAGGTGCACTCAAAATCGCTATGGCTTTTGTGATGTAGAGAACTGGCATACAAAAAACTTCTGGTGACACTACTAGCTATGGTTTCACTTGACATAAAATGCAGGGGAAGTTCTAGAATTGTTCCCTTTGTTTGATACCATCTGGGTTGTCAGTTATCACAGAAGTATTGGTCACTCTGGCCCGGATTAACCACAGTGCCTTCCGTCTTGCCTGGCAGGATGTCATAGGGATCATGGAAGGAAGCTGGGGTTACGTGGTAGACTGTAATGTGTTGTGAGGATGGTAAAAAAACCCCAAGCTCAACAGTTTCTGCTGCTTGTGGCTCAAATTGCTTGTTTTATAATTACTTTTGAGGATTGAAGGAACAGTGTTGGCTCACAGAGGTTTGCAAATCTCAGCATTCATACTGTTAAATGCAGGGGGTTTTATAAGGTTTTGAAAATACATATTTTGGCTTGTTAGTCAAATATAATGCTGTGTAAATGTTAAAAAACACTCTGTTTCTTGAAATTAGCATGGAAGCTGCTGTCTGCTTTTATTCTTGTTTCAACCAAAAAGTGGAACTCCGCCAAGAGTCATTAAATCTTCTATCCTTTGGATGAATTCTTATTTTTTTTAATGAAAAAATGTTATGATTGGGTAATTTGTGTATTGTGGTTTACATTCAAAAGGTTGTAATTAAAGTTTTGTAAAATTTTAGATTCAATTTGAATTACTCTAAGCCTCATAGTATTATGTTGACTCATGTGCCACCACCTTGATTGACAAACATGAGTTTGCCTTTTCCTGCAGCAGGTTTATGAAATATTTTGTGTTAGAACCCTGATATAAAACATTCAGTGGTGATGGATTGGAAATGATATTAATCAGCTGGTAAAAGTTAAGATTTACAATGTATTAAGAGATCTCATGTGACTGAGAAAGTACCCTCATATCATTTTGTTAAGGCTTTAAATATCTTCCTATATTTCAAAAATAGGATAATGTACTTATAAAACACTTTGCACAACACTCAGAATTGCAGTAAGTGATTGTAATTCCGCTGATCTCATTGTAACCACTTACAGGCCTGAAATAGGCCAGTGAGCTTTACCATGAAAGATATCTTTGGAACAAAAGCAAAGATAATATAGGATTGAATTGGCCTTTGGGGGTGCCTATGTCCCAGCTGCCAAGACTTGACGTGTAACTTTAAACAGCTAAACGTAGGTGAGCTTAATCTTAATTGTAATTAACGAACTACTGCAAAATTTGTATTGCAAAACATCTGAAATGGAGATTTTTGTTTGTAAAAAGTTTAAAAATGGAAACTTAAGATGGTACAGAAGAAAACACTGTTAGCATTATATTCAGAGAAGACATGAAATCCACCCTAGTTGAAGTGGCTTCATTTTGGCCGTCTAATACAGAATTGTAATACTCTTCCAAAACTGGCTAAAGAAGCTGATCCTTCATGTGTTTACATTTAGGTGAACATAACTACTCTTCACCTTCATCTCAGTGGCACTGCTGTGATACCCTGGAATGGGAATAGTGCAACATTAGCAAATACAGTAATGGCACATTCATAGGAAAAAAAAAAGTGCAAGAGCTGTTGAAAGTTACTTTCTTCCAGTGTAAATACTTTTAATAGTAGCCTAAACTGTGTTTTGGAGCAAAACTTAATTATTCCCAATTTCCTGTGTTCTAATATGTCATGTATAGCTAGAATCACTAAGTTGGGTAGACTTTTGGTTCTTACTTCTAGGACAAGGCCCATAGGCAGTGTAGAAACAAAGGAAATGGAAGTCTATGTGTTATTTCTGTATTAATGTCTGTTTTCATCTACTTCTGTGCTATTGAGGTGTGTCTGATTAACAAAACACTTTATTTTAGGAATTTCCTTATTTGTTGACAGTAACTTATGCCATATTTCTCTTAAAGCTTTTAAAGATTATCACTGTGAGTAGGGATCATTCTGCTCTGCCTGTTCCCAGTTCAGAGCAGTGTTATTCCATCAGAGTATCAATACCTTCAGACAACTGCAAGTTAGAAGTCAGGCAAAAAATGAAGAACAAAATATTGATTTTTTTTTTCCCCCCCTTGTTGTTGTTGTTGTTTTGTTTTTTAATGATGACCCTAGGCATAGATTAATGGATGTAGCATGCACAAAGTGGTATCAGTTAACATATATGACATTACTCAGATGTCTCAAACTCCGGAAAAAGCATGTGAATGATTTATGGAATTGATATTCATCTTTTTCCAGTAAATGCATTACCAAAGTTACATGGGAAATTGATGTTACTGCTGTAATGCCAAATTAATTTCTTTCTTGCTAGGTCAGCATTGCAAATAGAACTAAATATTAACCTTTTATATATCTAAAGAGTATATGGTATGGAAGACATTTTTACGAGTGGGGGTGTGCTTAGTATTGATGTGATACTAGCTAACAAATACAGGGGTAGTCAAGTATCTTAACTTGTGGGAAGCAGATATTAATGAATTACTGAGCTAATGACAATACCAGAATTAATATAATAGCATCAGTAAAGAATTAGGATGTTAATTGTAGTTAGGGTGCTGATTATAATTTTTACAGTCTGTTTATCTTCTGATTATCATGCTTCCTTCTTCAAGATCTAGCCTTTCTCTCCTGCCCCTTACACATATCTGCATTTCCTCAGCTAGTGTGCAAGCACAAGCATTGATTTGCTGTTTGATTGACCTGAGAAGGACTGGAATAAGCAACTGGAAATGCAAGGAGAAAATGTCTTATACTAGATAATATTATATTAAGTTCAGAGCAGATTTTATGTAGCCTATGTATAAGGAACGACCAAATACAGTAGGAATCCTTAGTCTGGAACAGAAACAACTGAGAAAAAATATATTAGAGGCCTGTCAAAACATGATTCTTAGCCAAAATGTCAATGAATATGAAAAAGTAGTTCTCTGTTGGTTGTCTTTGTACAAAAACTAAGAGCCATCAGATGAAGTTAGCAGTTAACATGTTGAAAGCAAACAAAGAAGAATGGTTCTTCACATATTGTTTAATTAAGCTATGGTGCTTCTTCCTGCAGGATGTGGTGGATGTTAAAAGTTTACATGCGTCCTGCTTTCAAGAAAAAAAAATGCCAAGACCAGGGAAGAAAAATCAATTGAGAGCTACTAAGCACTGACACCATCTCTGACTCAGAAGGTTCATAAACTCTGCGTTGTAACTTGGGGAATTGTTCCGGGGAGGTATCTTCAAATGATTGCTTTGTTCCTATGCAGTTCTCTAGGGATCCATTTCTGGGAGATACTGGACTAGACCTTGATCTCACCGTGTGGTTAAATGGTTAATCACTTTTAGTACATATGATAATCTCTTATTATTTTCTAAACATAGGTTACAGGTTATAGTTACAAGCCAAAATTAACATCATGCAAAGCTATAATTTGATCAGATAATAGGAAGGAAAATCTTACAATTATTGTTTCCATTCAAGCTGAATTTCAAAGGAAGGTAGTGGTTGTACATGGTGTGCTAACTTTAACAACAGTTGTCCAGAAACAACCTCAATGCAAACACATTCTTAAGGTTTCTCACTATATATTCCTGATAGATATTTCCATTTCAATCAGACTTTCAGTTTGTAAGCTTGCTGTTTGACAGAGAAGGAACTAAAACAAAAATCAAGAACAAAATTGCTTTGTTCAAGGATGTTTAAGTAATTTTTGAGAATAAGCACAAGGATTTTCATATGTACCAGGTTCTGAGATAAATTTCCCAGTTTCCATTTTTTCTGGCTCTGTTGAAAATTTTCCATCTGGAAAAATGATAGAGGGAAATACGAGAAAGAATAGCAATGTCCCTGCCAGTGTGAAGGAACATTACATTACACTGAACAAATATCCTTATCTGAATGTACAATCACTGAAATAAATGCAGCTGTGTTTATTTCAGCATAATCAGATATATTTGAATATAAAATCATTGACATAAATGCAGCTGTGTTTATTTCACACTGCACATGTTAATATGAACATGAATGTGACATCAGTTAAACCCTCATGAGTGTACAGAGGTATATATATATAGTGGCAAAATAGAGGCCTGGGGCAGTTGAAAGTAAGAAGAAAATAATCCAGATGAGTTTATGCTTTACCTACACAGTTTTAGACAGCATTGGAAGTCACTGATGAGGAGATGCAAAACTCTTCTCCTATAAAATCACTGGATTTGAATAAATCCATAGTTACTCTATAGAGTAACAGGTGACCTGTTCTTCAGTTACTAAGGAAATGATTGCTTTGAATAATTGCTTCTTAAAATATAGACTTGCTTTAGTTTTCAGTCATTGGTAGGTCCAGGTCAGTCTCTTCTGATAGGTATACTGCATGCCTTACATTCATCTTAGATTTTTTAATTTGATTTTGAAACTTAATAGAGCTGCTAACCACCCTTCCAGAGTTTCATCCTCCTGGGTTCTCAAACCCAGGGCAAATAGTGAAGAGCCGTGGCAGTGGAAAAATTTTGGCATTGTTGATTTTGTTTCACAGTATCCCCAAGGCTGGAAGAGACCTCAATGATCAAGTCCAACCTATCACCCAAGACCTCATGACTAGACCATGGCACTGAGTGCCACGTTCAGTCCCCTCTTGAACACAACTAGGGGTGGTGACTCCACCACCTCCCTGGGCAGCCCATTCCAATGGCGAATGAATCTCTCTCAGTGAAGAACTTTCTCCTCACCTCGAGCCTAAACTTCTCCTGGTGTTTCCCCCCTTGAGACTGTGTCCTCTTGTTCTGGTGCTGCTTGCCTGGGAGAAGAGACCAACACCCTCCTGGCTACAACCACCCTTCGTGTAGTTGTAGAGAGCAATGAGGTCTCCCCAGAGCCTCCTGTTCTCCAGGCTAAACAACCCCAGCTCCCTCAGCCTCTCCTCGTAGGGCTTGTGCTCAAGGCCTCTCACCAGCCTCGTTGCCCTTCTCTGGACGCGCTCAAGCTTGATATGGTTGGCCTTGCAGTTTTCCCAGAGTAGTTCTCTGCCTCCACTGTCCTGTTTGTATCCTTAACCTCTGTCTTTTTAAATTAGAGCCATTCGAAACCGGAAGAAACTGAGAAGTGTTCTCTACTCTGCTTATGCAAATGGTGCTATATATCAGCAGGAATGGCTGTATTCAGAATAAAAGATAAAGTGTCACCGGGATAGTAAATATTTTGGAGCTAACAGATATTGGAAAGGTTTTATTTTCATCTGGGAGAATGATGAAATATTCTGCTAGACTGAATAGTGGTATTTTCTTCTGTTAGTTCAATAACCTCAAATATTATCCCTGTTTTGCAGAAGACAGCAGCACAAAAGACATGGTTCTTGACTGCCTGGCACCTTTTTTTGTAGTAAATTTCTGCTCTGTGAAATGAGTGCAAAATGACTGAGAAATGTTAAGAGTGCTTTGCATCAGTTCCATATGAACCAAATGATGAATGAAATTTAGGAAATGTCATATCTTGTATTATGTCTACTAGATTTGATCGAATAGTGATGTTATAAAGAATAAGGGGAACAGAAGGAAAGAGACCAAAGCAGAGAAAATACCCCTGAAACGTTTGCATCAGGTCCTGCACTCCAAATGCCTCTGGCCATGCTGTGCAACAGTGCAGCTCTGCCAGTTCCCTATAACCATGTGACATGCATCATGTGGTGCTGCTGATTTGCTCAGCACATGGCTTAGGCAGCACTACCTGGGAGAACAATATTTCTTTTATTTGATTCTCTCATGGTGACTTTTCTTTCCTTCTTAAATTTATTTTAAAGTGAGTTGAAGACACAGGAACAGTCTGCCCAGAGAGGCTGTGGTGTCTCCATCCATGGAGGTATGAAAAATCTGAGTAAATACAGTACAGAGCAACAGCCTCTTCTTGACCCTGCTCTGAGCAGCAGAGGTGGACTAGACAATCTCCAGAGGTCCCTTAGAAATCACTCAGAAGATTATTCTCCTATCCTTTTTTTTCTCCCCTGAGATTGGAATACGCTTCAGATAGATTCTGTTCTTGTTGTTCTCTGAATTGTTTTAAAATTCTCAACTGCCTGCTGTTCCAAATTTAACAAGCCAAATTAAGATCTTTGCTTGTTGAAGCTGCCACTGTAATGCAAGAAGAGACAAAACAATCTGAGACGCATAATGGTCTGTACTTTTGAAAGAATACTGGGTGAAAAACATACTTCAGAAGAGGTGTTTCTGCATACACTAAAAGTATTTTTATTCTCAGATTGATGCTATCTGATTTTAGGAGAAAATATTTTAGAGTGTTTTGTTCAGCCTAACAGGAATTTGGATAGAAGTTATTAGGTGGGAAACACGCTATTTTGGATGCATGCAGAGCTTAATTTTGCTTTTATTGATTCTCTTTAGTAACCTAATTGCCTTCTAGGTTCAGCCTTTAGCATGCTAATTTTGATTTAGTGTTTGTATTTCTCAAAACAAACTGTGAACAAACCATATATTATCACTGTGTGTTCTTCAGACAGCTACTGGAATTCCAAGATTTACTACAATAGCAACGTGAAGGTAAATTACCATAATATATTAGGGCTTATTATTGTAGTCTAACAGTTTCTGCTGGAACTACATCTCTCTCTCTTCTGAAACTGTAAGATAACTTCTTGTTTGTAGGAAGTATGATTTATGCTGTTTATAAAAAAACCTTGGGTTTGAATGTTTATTGTTGCTACTGTACCACATTATGAATAATTCATTTTTAGTAGCCTTTTCTCAGATCGTAAATGGATGTCAGATTTCTGATGTAAAAATTTTTTAAAGCCTTTTTCATGAATGTAATAATAAAAAAAACCCTAATGCTTTTAGATCTTTTTTTTCCTTCCAGCATTTAAATGGTCAGCTTAAGAAATTATGTTTGCAGTGAGTTTTGAAATGGTTGCCTAATCTTTTATCTTTTTACATTTGTGGTCTTTTCTGTATTTTTTACTGTTTTTATTTACTCATATTGTTTTATTTGTATCATGCTTTACATGTGTCTTTCATGTTGCTGTTGAGTTGGGTAATGAAGTATCTTCAGTGCTCTAGTGTGCTGTAAATGCACATATACCTGCTTTCAGATGACTGCCACTTGTGTAGGCACAGTCAAATCTGATTACACAGCAATATTAGCATAGCCCCAAATGTCCTGAGACTGGCTAAATACTGAGATGGCTAGTTCACACTGAGTTTTCTACTGCTTCAAACACATTGCTGTCAGAGTACTTCAGCTAGCTAATTTGTGCCTGAGCTGGGTAAGGTGATGTAAGCTGATGTGCTTATTCCTCTGAAATGTGTTGTAGATGTACTCCTTACTAAATAGTAAAGACAAAGAATCATAGTGTCATAGTATCAGTCAGGGTTGGAAGGGACCACAAGGATGATCTAAATGGACCAGCAATGATATTATTAATTTATGCTTCAATCTGAAAAAATAAAAGATGCTAACAAGTTGAAACTTGACTGTGGTTGTTACTGCATGCACATCCTGTGGTGGTTCTGTTTCAGTAGCTTCATGATGTTATCCTGCCTGTTCTTTCTCTTTCCTGTCTGCATTTTTGTAAATACCATTGCTGTATTATCTTCTTTTGTGTGTTGAGAGAATGTTCAGCCCCACTTCTTGAGCCTGTACATTGAATGTTATATCAATTTAAATGTTGTTATCCTCATCTCTAGGATTCTATGTTATCTGCCTTCTATTAGCATCTGCTTTGTTTTTCATTATTCCCATCTGTGTGCTCTTCTTCATCCATTTGGATTTAGTGATCCATTTATTTCCTTTCCTCATATTTGCATTTGCATTTTCATCAGTAAACACTTTTGTCCTATTTATTTCAGACATAGTTTCTCATTTTCACCATGTTTTCTCTGCAAGTATCCCTAATACTCTCCTTTAAGAGGTTTTCTTAAATCTGTCTTTCCAAAATTCCTTGTCTTTTTTCAAATTTCATTTTTTATTTAAAGGAACTGAAATCTGGAACCGTGGTCCTAATGTTTGGTGGTTATTTGTCCTTAATCAGTCTGTATGTTCTTTTGGACAGGAAATGTACCTTACTGAAAACTTCAACTTAATTGTGCCTTCTAAATC
The DNA here is from genome assembly GCF_014839835.1 of Dryobates pubescens. Taxonomy (NCBI): domain Eukaryota; kingdom Metazoa; phylum Chordata; class Aves; order Piciformes; family Picidae; genus Dryobates; species Dryobates pubescens. The sequence continues at coordinate 4,113,609 of NC_071622.1, forward strand.
TTCTCTCAAGCACAGGGGGTCTGCACTGACAGATGCCAAGTCTTCAGTCCAGAGCAGGAATCAGTGGACAAATGTCTGCAAAACTATGATTTCTTTTGACTTTGGATCAGATCATAGCTAATGAAACTTTCTCTGAGTTGATAGTCATGTGGAGATTGGGACAGTGGGACAGAGGTTGCTAAAAGTGAATGCTGGAAGAAAAATAACGGATTAGATGGCATGAAAATAAGAACATACAGAGTAATCATGGTCAAGTTCAGTTCAAAGTGTCTGCCCAACAAATCTGTAATGTAACAATCGTTGTGACATCTAGACACTTCTTAGGGTGCAAAAACAAGACTTCCAAGACCTCTAGTTTTATTTTCTCTTTAGAATATTAGCTTAGTTAATAATAGTTTATGCTTATAATTTCTTACTGCAGGTCATCACCATGTACTTTACAAGGTGCTTTTGTTTTCATTTTATAGTTCATAAATCTGAGGCACACAGAAATTAAGATTCATAGATCAAGAGCTTCAGTGTTATATAGTAGAATCACCATTTGAAGCCTTTTGACATTACCTTCTTTGAAGTACACTAATTGGATTTAAGCCCACACCTTTGATTACTCTAAAACTGAAGAAAGTATGTGTTATCCAGAATCATGGTGGATAAGATGGACTTTCTTTGCTATTTCAGAGTGTGCCATGCTTCAACAGGTATTAGGAATAATAGATATTATTTCAGATATAATGGAACAATAATTGGTATTATTTCAGCAGTACAGGCAAACTTAAATACAGTTGGAAAAATTGTTAGGTTATCTCCACTGACTCAGACTAATGAATAATGAACCAGCTGAGTAAAGGAAAGGTTGGGAGAACAAGCATTATCTTTTGCAACCTATTCAATTTTGGCTGATTTGACCTAGATAAGGAGATAAGCAATATTGTGTGCTTTGAGAACAGTGTAGCAAGCTTGGTTAACTGATGATAAGAACTGGAAGATTTGTTAAATTGTTGATTCACACAAGAAAGAAAGAATACTGAAATCAGAAAGTTGTATTACTATAATTTGCTAATTGTGATCTAGGCTTTATTAGCAATATGGCTTCACAGTGATAACAAACATAGGCAAGTATATTGTAAAAAAAATAAAATTCCAAAGTGTATGAGTTAGAAAATCAGGACAAAATTAATTATAGTCTGATTAATACAATCCAGTGTAATTTAGAATAGAATAGAATTAACCAGATTGGAAGAGATCATCGAGTCCAGCCTATCATCCAACACTATATCATCAATTAAACCATGGCACTGAGAACCCTGTCTAGTCTCTTCCTAAACACCTCCAGTGATGGTGACTCCACTGCCTCCCTGGGCAGCCCATTCCAATGGCCAATCACTCTTTCTATGAAGAACTTCTCCTTAACCTCCAGCCTAAACCTCCCCTGGTGCAGCTTGAGACTGTGTCCTCTTGTTCTGGTGCTGGTTGCCTGGGAGAAGAGACCAGCTCCCACCTGGCCACAACTCCCCTTCAGGTAGTTGTAGACAGCAATAAGGTACTTTACTCTAGATGCTACATTTGAAAGGTATAGTTTGTGAATTATGCTGAATCTTGCAGAAATATCTCAAAACCAACAAGATCTAAACAAATAAGATAAACTTACTTATTATTACTATTTAAATGACCATGTTTTAGTTCTATAAAATAATTTTGTATTGTAGTAATAGCACTGAAGAAAATTATTAGCCAATCATTACTCTGTTTTTATTATTGTTTACCAGCTGATAGCAGAAAAAAATTCCCTAACTCTGATTTGGGTATCATTATGTCAAATGTTTTGCAGAGCAACGTGGAGACTCGGTTTCTTATGAGATTACTAGCTGGTGTAATTGTCCTGTAGTATCATATGTGCAGGTGGTGCTACCTTGAACCCCACAGGTTTAATAGAGTATGTTCATCATGAAGGTGAAGACAAACTTTGTAAGTTCTTGGTTTTGAAGACTGGCTTTTGGAAAAGTATGTTATGGTTACAGTGAGGAACATATACGTTAATATATCTTCTATTTAAAAGTTTTTCTCTACTGATAGCAACACACAAAAATTGTTGCAATATGTTAAATATCCACATTTTTATTTCTAAGTAAAGGAAAACTAATTTAAAAAGGTGCATGTTAAAGTATTACTGAAATTGGGAACCAAAATTAATTACTACTTAAGGTGATAATTGTTTTTTTCATGGAACCTCTTGCACTAGGTTTTATAATGTAATAAATCTTTCTAGTGCATTTAATAGAGATTTTTGTATGTCATAGTGAATGTGTAGTAAAGTGCATGCACATAGATTCAGACTCAAAAGGACTTATATTAATACTCCAGCAGCTTCTTATATGAGAACAAAGAATTCTTTTTAGGATTAGATTTTGTTATAAAATGACCTTGCTGTGGATTCACTGACAGGGTGGACTATTAGAAGCACAATACAGAGTATGACAAAAGCAGTGGGGTTTGTTGTTATTTCTAATTGAAAAGGCTTGATACATCTTTGAGTTCTTACATAAATAGAAGTAAAGTGGCACCTCTCTTTAGAAAGCCAATAAGACTCATTTTGAATAGAAATAGTACTGCTTAAATGTATGTGTTTGTCACTGCTTTTGAAGTCTCAAAAGCAACATTTGAACTGTATAATTGACCAAGGTCACTTCATGGCCACAAAAAAGAAAAATACATGTCAACAATCACTATATTGTCATCTAGGTACTAATTGCTTTAAAAATATCTATTTGTTCCTGCTTTTGTGGAACAATTTGTAAGAGGAATTTTTCTGTTTGAAAACATCTACCTCTTTCTTTTATTACTATTCTTTTGAGAATTATTTATTTTGGGAAACTATGGGCCTACCAAACATGCCCAGAGAGAATAAACTTGGAGATACAATCAAATAGAAGACATTTTCCTTTTAATCCAGTTAATGAGAAACTTAAATCAAGCTTAACTGAATATCTTGATAGGCTAGAAACTTCTGGATATTAAAGAAATACTAGAAGAGCACGAAGAGCTGTATCTGATGTGACTGACTGTCTATTAATATAGGAGCATCTCTGCAAACCACGTCTTTATATAGCCCAAACTTCCCACTTAGCTCACCATCCAAGGTTTTGCAAATAGTTTATTGACTTAAATAAGCCTCTGACTATACCTTGCACTTCGACCTATATATAGAAATGAGTGGTATGAGAACAATTTGCCTTCTCTTGTCTTGCAATTTGTTTCTTTATGCAGAGTAAAACTGCAAAGATCACAGCAGCTCAGCTAAAGAGTTACTGAAGGATTTTAATTATGTGCCTCCTCATTAGGATCAAACTGATACCTGCGAGACAAAGTGCTACTTATTTTCCTTAGCAGATGAACGGAGATTAGACCTGCAGTGTGGTGGAAAGACTCAGACAGAGAATCTGAGAATATAGGTATGAATTGTGGGGCCCCACTTCCTCTTCCAAAACACATCTGGTTCCCTGTCAGCTTAGCTAGGAGAAGCCTACTTGACACTATTTCACGGGCGCAGTCCTTGTCCTGTCTCCATACCTTTCCAGCCTCCTCTGAGTTTTCTGGCTCCCATTAATTGCCTGCTACTATGCCTAAGATGTCAAGAGCTGTTTCTTGAGGATGTTTCAGTTGTAGTAATTCCGAGTTTTGACAGTCAGAAAGACGTTGGTTGCATTGAGACTCAATTGACAGAGGAGCTGATTTTTTTTTTTCCACTGTAGTGGCAGCATTTGATTAAGAATTTGGTTAAGAGGAAATGAGGCTTAAAAGAATAGTCATATTTCACAGAACTTTTAAATCATGGTTTCCTCTGGGTTTTGTGTGTTGAAGATAAAGGTGAATAATAACAGTAAAAGAGAAAGTAGAATTTTGCTGGCATGAGGGAAATGGGGAGATCTGAAATCCTTGCTTACAAATGCTCTCCTTTGCTATCCTGTCCCCCTTTCATGAGGAGGTGTGAAGGAGCTGAATACTAAGGGTGTGCTGAGAAGGATCTGCCTGGTATAAGTTATGTGATTGACTGTAGCACTTGAATTATACCTACGTGGATACACAGTATGAGAATCAGGAGATGTTAGGGGCAATCAGAGTGGAAATTTGAAGGTGTCTTTTACAATGTTGATTTGATGAAGTTTTCTGTTTAAACCTATCAAAAGAGGTGTTATTTGTTTCATTTGTGCCCTTTCAAAAGGAGAAAGAGAGCAACCATCTAGAGTGAAGGAAGATTTTGACCTCTGCTGAGAGCTGCTGAGCCTACTCAGAAGTGAGATACCTTCAAAGCACAAAGAGGCATTGGCAGGAAAGCAAGAATGCAGGAAGCAAGGAGGCTGGGGCACCTGGAGAAATACAAGGAAGAGATACAGGATTGATCATAGAGGTGACAGTATTTTCCTGGGTATCCAGTGGAGGCTGTCTAGGATTTGTTGCAATTGTAGCAAGGTCACTGAGTAGGAAATAAAAGGCATTTGTGGGCATAATGCCTGCTTGCAAGGGCACAGCAGGCAGGAGAGCTCTGTTTTGATTTTTATTCTTTCTTAGTAATTTTGAGTTTATTTAAAAGCCAATTAACCTAGTTTGTAGTAAAACCTCTGCTTTTTGGTTAAAAGCTTTATTGGCTTTTTGACTACTCATAAGAGAAAGATCTAGGAAGTTCAATTTCAATAATACGTCTGACTCAGATTCTCATCCCATCCATCTTAAATCCATTTTCTTTCTTTAATCACCTGCATGCCCTGGTGACAGTTGCCAAGCTTGGTTTGCTTGTGCAGTAGTTTGCAGTTTGCACATTTTAGATACCTGTGTGTCTGATGGACAAAGCAAGTTGCATTTCTTTTGTGATGCAGACACTGGTAGCAGTATCCAAGAAGACACTCACCTATGTCCTCACTACCTTTTAACCAACTTGAGAAGTTTACTGGCAGTGAACTGAAGTGTGAGACTGTATGAGGATGCAGAAAATGCATTACTCTCTTTTGGTCACAGTAATGCTCTTCAATCTGTTGTTTAGCAGATTGTTTTTCCGATGTCTCTTACATATATGGAATTGAATTACTTACGATCATTATATAATTAATGTAACCTGAAATTTTGTGAACGTATGACAGACATATAACCACCCACGGCCCCACAACCAAGCCATTATTTTGAAAGCAGTTTGGTGTTTGCATGGCTAGAGAAACTACTTTAACAACTTGGTTCTGCAGGGAAAATATTAGAAAACAAAAGCTCATAAAGCACATTTTTAATGTACATAGCTATGCGTTTGAAGGTAAAAATAAATCCAAATGTCTACATGTTTATGTGAACTTCATGGCTATAAATGTGTATTCATGAAAATTCCTGTTGGTGTGGATATAGCTGTTTTACAAATAACTTTCAGCTGATTAATATTTAAAATGAACATTTAATGCTAACATACTGCATAGAACTGCAAAAAGTACATCTGTTCTAGACTACCTATTTCCATTGCCTACTGCCTCTGTATAATAGCCTTCCCCTTGACTTCCTAACTTGCCCTCTCCTTGCCCTCCACTCTCTCCATGTTTCAGACATCAATTGATGATGAGAGCCTCACTTGCTGTTAACATGGGGAGTAAAATAACGTGTTGATGGCTTGGATTCCTGTTGGTATTCTGATGATCCCTGAGTAGAGAGAGTGATGTGCTGTCACTCTCACCATAACTGTCCAAGGTTGAGAATTTTATTACATCTTTCAAAATATCTTTTTACTTCCATCTGAAAGTGAAAATAAGTTGAATAAAATCCAGTTTACATCTGAGCTGGGCTGCATGCTCACTTATGTATATAGAATTAAACTCGATTTCCTAAGGAGTTTTATCTGTTAATACAATTTTTGTTCCTGCTTTATGACAATTATTGTATCTGGATATTTTTTTTTCTTTTTTGTAATGCCACAGTTTGAAGTGGGAGCATTAAGTTAAATTAATTTGACTTTGGTTGGCAAACGGCAGTAGTGGTGCTTTAACAGCTGTTTGCCTTCCTGAATTGTCCTTGGTGCTGAAATTGCTTTTGTATCTAAACAGCAAAATGTGTTTATAGGCCTGCAGAATATGGAGATAAATTTAGCCTGTCAAACAGATATTATTGGGGCTTTTTTGTGCTGTGATTCTGGGAGTGGATCCTGACTACACTGCTTTAATTCCAAGCTGTGTGTGCCTTTGGACATCTTACAGGACTGTTTGTGGAGCTTTTCTGTTTGATTTATGACCTTGCCTGTATGGACTTCTGATCAGATTTTATTCTCATTTAGTGCAAGAGGGGCTAATTATGAAAGTGACAAAGACTCTTTCATTGTGCTAAAGCTTTTTGAATGACAAAAAGGGGGCTTTAAATTAAAATGAACTTTAACAAGGCATTTTCACATTGAAGTGATACACACTCTACCACTGATAGAGTAATTCATTTTCACCCCTTTCCGATTCTATAAACACATTGTCTCACAAGATCAGTAATTTTTTACCTCTCAGGCTAATGAAGAGTGGATGGTAGACCAATGAATTCTCTTTTTGCAGAACTGTTTTGACATTCTTAATTTTTTCTTAAATATCAAAGAAAGGACAAAGAGCTGTGATTTTATTGCATTAATATTAATAATCATTTATCTGCCAGAAAAACATTTAAATATCACTTGACATTTGCAGAGAAAGATTAATGTTTAATTTACAACAAACAGGGAAATACTTTGAAATAAAAGGAGACGCTTCTAGATTTGGCGAAATGGGAAGAAAAGCCCAACAAAATTAAGACAGACCTTCAGATATAGTAAGGTATTCTTACCACAGCAGAAGACAAAACCATGCTGATGACATCTAAAATGTCAATGTTTAAATTACCACTTCTGATTGAAAAACTAACATCAACTAGATAATTTTTTTGAGGTCTAATTTAAGGTTTAACTAAACAAAGATAAATGAGGGTAAGCAACCCTCTGTTACATCCATGTGAGTCTGGTAATAAGGCCTGCTACAAATTCTATCAGTATTATCAAAGCAAACCAATGTAATATGGTTCCTTAGCAATACATAATTATATATAGTACATTTGAATAAAGCTGAGATATAAGCAGTATTGATATTTCATCATTATTGGAAAGACTGGAAGTCAAGGAGGGCTTCCAGAACAGGTTGGTGACTGGGAGAAAGGAAAATAGCGAGGCACAGGAGTCAGAAAATTTTATCAGTGAAAATACAGGAACAAATTCCATTACAGAAGGATTGAAATGCTATATAATAAAGAGAAAAGTAGGGAAATCACCTTGTTCTACAAAAACACATCAGACTAGGAACAACAGCAGAGGAGTAGGTGAGCAATGATGTTGTGTATCAGTCTAGTCTGATGAAATGGCTAAAAATGTACCTAGGGTGCATGAAAGTCAATCTGTACATTTTTTTTGGTGGAGATTATAAGATTTCACTTCTAGGCAATTAAAGAATAGGATTAATGTATTGAATGAGACTAACATTTTCAGCCCCCAAACTGTTTCCATGGCTAGGCTGGTAATGGTGTAAAGAACCAATTTCCTAATAAACTGAAATAAGAGTGTTCAGATCCAGGATTTGTGTGAAAGTCTATCCTTGCAGTAGACCATCGTTAGAGAATTATTTATTTGGTATGATACAGAAGGAAAGTTTTAGCTACAAAATCAGTAATTTTTTAGCTCAAGAAGGTTCTTGAAGACCCATTTCAAAAAGCAAGATTCTTCTGTAAGACATTACCTGGAGCCTTTATATTAATGCTGTTTCTTTTTAATAAAAACTCCCAAATTTATTTACAGCTCTGGTGACTTTGGAGAGGTCCTTGAGAATATAATTTACCTGTAAGTCTTCAGACTGATTGAAGTTTCCATCAATTAATTTTCCTCAAGTGGCATTTTCTAATTATACTATGGAAGGATTTCCCTGGAAAAATGGTTGTTCCACATATTGGGCCCCAAACTAGGCCAAATGCAGAATTACAACACTACCATGCAGTAATAAATCAGCAGAAATATCCTCCCTTGTAGGAGGCAAGAACTGTTTTGCCTTTTACATTATAGGAATTCATAGGGTCTTTGCAAAATGTCTGTATTGAGTAGGAAGCATTACATAAGTAGAGCTAAGGCAGCGTAGGTAAGAATAAAGAACATGCAGATTTTAACGTTTTTAACCACATTTAACATGTTGCTTGCACACCTGTGATATCCAAGCAGGTAAATACAGGAATGTTTTACATTAGAAGCTATAGGTAGCAAAAGATTTTGCTGCTGTACACTGAGCATCAGGCCCTAACAAAAAAGAAAGTATTTAGAGACAAGCTTCTCCCTGCTACTCACCAGTAATGGTACATCCCAATGTTGTACCATAGTTCATATTCCCTGATCTGCCTTGGTGGTTGCTTCCATGGTTAAGGCTGCAGACGTTGTTATAATTTATTTACTAACTTATTAATTATTTATTTAGGATAGCACCCATTATATGCTAAGTGACTTCCAAACAGAAATTTCTCCAAATGCTTTTCCTTTAAGAGCTTTGCTTTGAAAGATGTGATACATACAGAGTTGTGAGATACCTATTTTGATAGCATATACATTGTTAAAGAGAGCTGAGTTTCATGACACTAATACAAAGCCTCTTTGTATTCTGATTTTCCTTTAACAAAGGTTTGCTGCCATGGATAAATAACTGCCCATCTGTCATTGGAGGCCTTCTGGGAATTGATGAAGGGGGAACAGAGAAATCAGTAGTCCACTGTTTTTCTGGGGATTTGGTAGTTTTGGTGTCATGGGTGTGCAATGGCCATAAGCATCTGATTTTTAAGCATTCTTGACATGTCCTACTAAGTTGATGCATTGCTACTTCACTGCTGCCAGTTTTTGCGACTATTTGGAAAATTTGAGCTGCAGTCTTGGGCTTTGCTGATTTTTGGATTTTTGCTTTCTTGTAAATATTAAGAATCTCTTAGATGTGGGAGAAGAAACGGAGAGACCGACTCAATTTTATCCATCCTTTGCATTTTCCTGACACAGTGAACACAGACATTTTATTCTTCACAGCTCCAGGATTTTAGGTCCTTTAGCTGAAAGCACCAGTGTTCATTGATAAGGGTAATTTTGAAATAAGGCTCTTTGGTTGCCAGTGATTAAATACCAATCTCATTTGATCAAAACTATTGAATTGCTTCAACCAGATTGTGTTAGGTAATTTCTTTATACATACATGAATAAGCCTGCTGTTTACACAATGGTATTTGTAGTATATTGGGATATCTGATTGTATGTTGTGCTATTTTGCTCATGGTGGGTTTTGAGCAGTGATGGTCACTAAATTGTCAGGATTACTTGTTGCTGCTTTTTATTGTTCTCTAAGCTGGGATCACCTCTGAGACTGCTTCTTTTCATGAACAGAAAGAGAATATTCCAGTCCTTCTAGTCTCTTGTCTTGTCTTTCTGAATAGTATTGTTTAGTCTTGTTGAATTATCTTCAAAAGAAAGTTGCAGGTGATGTAAGTCGGTTGCTTGGGGATTAGCACATGCTAGAACTTAAAAGTTGTTTATATTATCAAATCGGTAATAGTACCTTCATTGCGGGAGGAGCCTCAAAAGTACTGCTCAGTAAATTTCAATCCCTGTATTCTCCCTTCTCCCTCACCCAGACATTGTTCATACACTTGTGATCAAGGAAAGTATGTGTTCAGAACGGAAGACCTTAGCCTAAAACTATCCATTGTTGGCGCTTCCAGACTACTGACATAGGAGAATCTTTCTGTACCTGCCCAGCTTTCTTATCTCTTATATTCAACTGATAAATTTAACTTTGTTTATGTGTCTTTAATTTTTTTTAATCAGTCCTTCATTCTTAAATGCTTCTCTTAATTTTCTATGTGGAAAAGAATTCTTTGGTTTGCTCAAAAGTGGCCTTGTACCCTTTTCACTTCATTCAGAGGCCAGTGCCACAACTTTTAATCTAACGATGCAGATTAGCTGCTGTGGATGATAAATTCTTCCTCCTACTCTAATTCAGATAAAAGTTTTAATTTGTAAAACTCCTGTGGGTGTTTTATTCTAGGCCACACTGTTCATTAATATTTCTGCAATTTAACTCAATACAAAGGAAGTGTAGGTCTATTCATTACACTTGTTTGGGACCACTGAGGAACAGTAATTGTGATCCCAGGTACTGTAGGCAGAATGCCCTTAGGAAGTGGGTCTAATGCACCTTACCTTATCGTTTATGAGGAAAAATATTGGAAAGAGTGGAAATCAGTCTGTGATCCTGAAAAGGTGATCATGCTCTCATTGTTATGAGTTAGGAGCAGCACCATTAAAATCAATACTGTTGCAGCAACAGAAATAGGACAGTTGGAAAGGATAAGAACATTTATAAATTTTGGGTTCATTGCCCTTCTCCATGTTCTTGCTGAGTCATTTGACAAGCAAACAAACAAATGAGAACCATAACTCTTGCATACCCAAAAGATCAATAAAATTTATTTTGATACTATATTCTTTGATAAACAAGAAAAGTGTAGAAGCTAGAATTTTCATGTGCTGTCAGTCACAGTTAGTTTTTACACATTGTCTAATTCCAATAAAAGTTCTATGAGTTACGCATTAATATGTACATCTCAATTTACCCTTCCCAGTGATGGGAGCTGGCCTTTTACCAATTGCTGCTATGAGCAAAGATGGTTGTTGTTCCCATACAATGTTTTTCACAAAAAAAAGATTCTCAAAAGACAACAACTAAGTGTCCTTTGGATGTCACTATTGATAACAATCTAAAACATAATGGAAACATGGCAATTTCCAGTTGCCTGACTGCGGAAGAAGGAGAGAAGGGACAACAAATACAGATACGAAGCATCCAGCTTCTCAAACCATCTACATTTGAAATGCTTTGCCTGTTTGATAGTCTTGAACATAGAGGTGATGTGGATTTTGACTGAAAGCTGAGTCATGACCATTGTGCTTTGTTTCCAGTGGAAAATCCGGTTCTTAACACAACATTACATTGTTGAAGTGTATCGAGTCTTTCTTTCCAAAACAGTGATTTAACTGTACCAGTGCAGATATTACTTTGTATTGCAGAGGTTAATATATGCACTTTTAATGATTTAAAGTATCCTTAAATTTACAAGGTGTTGTGTATGTGGGTTTGTTGTTGTTTTGTGTTGTTTTTTTTTTTAATTGTCTTGCCTTTTTATTAAAATTATATGCTTTGCAGTTTCAGGAGCCTTGATTTGACATCTACTTTGCACAGAAGTCCAGGAGATGATGCAGAAACGGTTACTTACAGGTTTTCAGAGCTCTTCACTATTTGATCAGATTTTTTCCTATTTAAAAATCAAATGCTATTTTGAAGTTGTGTAGGTCTTCTCACCAAACTATTTTTCATAAATTCTTTTCACAGACAAAGAGCAAAAGCCAGTGGGAAGTGACAGCTGATATTCTTAGATGCAGTCCTTTCAGAAGATATCTAATCTTTCACTCAAGAGAAGCTTATACAGTTCTCGGTCCCTGTAGTTCCTGTTCCATTTAGGATGTATCAATAAAGTTTCTTTGCATCATCATCTCAATGTGTTTTGTGATCTCTAAGGATGAATTCCATTGAAGGTTTTCCATATTCCACATTTAACCTTGTTTTGTGAAACACAGATTTGCATTAAAATATGGATCAAATACTGTTTGGCTATCTTGGGCTTGATCCCAGGTTCAATTGGTTAAAATGACGTATATTCCAATCTGTGCCTTGGTTGTTTTTGTTTAAAGAATTTGTATAGATTGAAATGCAGCTGCAAGTATATTAGTGATTTTCTATTGCTCACTTGTCAAGATTTTTATAGTGTGGATGAAAAATAGTATTTCAAAACCTGGCAGCATATTGACAAAAAGAGAAGAGCACTTTGTGTAATTCTCTTTTGAAAAACTACCTCTTTTAGAGACAGAGATTGCCTCAGCTAGTTCCATTCATATGTATCTTGATCAATAGATTTATTGATAGCTTTTAGGCAAGATTTAATTCTTTTTTTCTCCTCAGTTCACCATGGTGCTCACTTTTCTGAATTAAGAAACTAGAATTAGGCCCCTATAAGCAAGGCATACAATATGCAAGTGCTCTAGGTGTAAAAGGAGGCATTTGACCTTTTGTTGCTAATCTGTGACAGGTGCAGGCTATTTTCTTCCAAATGGTGTTAATTTTCATGTGCAAATCCACCCCCTGAAACCTGCATTCTATATAACCACCACAGGGGAATTGGTGGTCATCATGAGTACTGTAATGGACAGCTGAGAGGGATAATCACTGATATTTCAGCACATTCATGCTTGCGACTCAGTTGTTTTTAGTGCACTTCTGTTTTCGCTGCTTATTAGGGAGGCTGAAGTTAGTTATTCATTGCTGGACAAAAAAAAAAAAAAAAAGAGAAAAAGAAAAAAAGGGGAGGGGGGGAAGAAAAAAAAGTGTCTGAGAAAGTTCATGTGCAGGGAACAGCACATTGTTACAAATTAGTTTCCTTTACCATTTCTGGCAAACTCATTACAAAGTAATCGTGCCCTGCGCTGAAGTGCACTTCCTCTGGGACCAATAACTGTAAATAAGCAGGGCTGCAAGCTGGCTGATAAGTTGTTGTTCTGAAGATAACGGTCCTTTTTAGCAGAGTGTTTGACCTTTTTCTTTATATTGCCTCAGGCTTGTCTAAGACCCTCAAGGTCTATTTTTCATCTTAAAATTCTCTGTAGGAAAGCACAATGTGTGGTTTAAGAAGATTTTAGGATTGCTTAACATATCTATCTTTTCTTTTCTAGTGTTTTTATGATAATTGTTGGAATGCTTAGTAAGTTTAGCTGGCGTTTTCTTAAGCAGGTTTGCTTTCTTTGTGCCAAGTACACTTTATTGATGTAGGAAGCAATATACGTTAATATTTTATGAGGACTAAGTGTATGTTGCATGATTAATAAAATAGTAACATTGTGGCTTTTCTCTGACTTCTAAAGAAACTTGAAAAATGCTATTGACCCCTCTCACTAGTCACAATATGAGAGTATTGCACTAAACATTACTTTGTAAAGCAATTTAAGCAAATATAATTAAGAATTTCAGCTTGAATGATTAAAGAAAAGGGTGTCTCTGCTTTTCTCAGTATGCTAAGAGTATTGACCAGAACCGTGACTGAAAATTGAGCATGTCTGAAAAACAAACCCCAAGGCAAAGTGAAAGTCAGTTTATAGACATTGGGGAATTTGATTTGTTCACATCTTCCCATCAGTTTAAAAAGATCTGTGCCAGTATTTCTGTAAAGTAAAATAATAATAGATAAAAAACACCCCTGTAACTAATTTCAGAGTTCATAGGAGGAAAAAAAAAATCCATAATGGTTTGTAAAGCACTGGCTACTCTAATAAATTGTTTATTTTGCTTTTAAGATATGGTCAGAAAGCCACTTGACAACCAGACATGCACCCAAATTTTAAAAGAAAGAATCTGAGCCACAAATGTCTTAGAGTACCAGTAAGTTTAGCTCTTACTGCTCATAATGTTGTTGGGTTTTTGCCCTTGCAGATCACGTTACTTGATCAGTTTATTGATTTTACATGTTTTGTAATGTTAACCCTCAAGTATAATGCAAATCACAAATTATGGACTGATGATGTTTAAAAAAAATATGTTTATAATCTCATAGGTCCAGACTCCATATTTATTGAGTGGAGTGCTGGTGGCTTCATGTGGGTGCGAACCCAAAATAAATTAAAACCAAGCTGATTAGATTTTTCACTTTGATTTTAACAGAACATCCTTAACCCCTGTGGTTATGAACAGACTCTTTTGTAGATATCAAAAATTACTAGACTACCAATGTACACAGGATCAAAATGTGGAAGAATCTTACTGTACTTGTATCAAGACTGAAACTGTTGGTAGGTACAGTACAGAAAATTATCACTGTCTGATGTTTTCTTAGATTTATCATTATTTCAGCACAGAAGCTGGCCACTTCCAGTATTGCAAAGCAGAGTGTATGTATTACATAATTACACAGAGGTCCTTGTGATCTAGGAGGAACTGACTGTCTAACCATTCATTTAACAGTTTTTCTCTTGCTAAACATTTCACACACACACAAAAGGATAAATTTTAAGGAACCTTATGGAGCTGTTAAAAAATAAAAGCAGTGTAGAAGTTGTACTTAGGGAAAAATGTTAATTGAAATGCTAAAATATTAGTGTAGTGGTTAAATAGAATAGCATAGTCAGTGTTTAATTCCTGTTTCATAGTTTCTAATGCATTTTGCTGTGCTACCTGTGGCATTAGAATACTCAGTCATTAGAATAAATCTTTTTTCTGTGATTACAGCAGTGTGAAGGCAGCATATGAAATTGATTATTTTGTTTGTGACATTCACATTGGGAAGTTTCTATGCTTTTTTGTACACTCCCAAAAGCTTTTTTTTTTTCCCCTTTCTTTTGGGTGGAATTACCAGTTTTCTCCGAAGCATCACTTAAAGTGCGGAAGCGTTTTGTTCTTAAAGTTCTAGGCTTTGTATCACAACTGCCGTCTTTTAATGACATTGCTATGTGGGTTGAAATTAGGCTGACAGATTGTGAGCAAAAGCTGTGATATTACAAACAATAGTCTATTGAGCACGAGGAACTTGTTGAATTGGTTACCGAAGGCATTAGTGTTAGGTCCAGCCTATTTAGCATCTGGAAGACAGAGAAGAAATAGTGTGCTAATGAAATGTACAAATGATACTAAACTGCAAATGGCTGCAGGTGACTGTGGCAGCTGATGTGTTCGATGAAGGAGCCTAGTAAGAGGCAGTTCTGTAGGCAAAATGTAATAAAGTTAGATACAGTCCACAAAAGGAAAATATAATACATTAAGAGGGGGGTGATTATTCAAATTAAGGATTGCAGATAGAGAAAACAGTGTTGGGAGTCACAGGGAGTCATGCACACAATGATTAAATTGTTAAGGGTTCTGCTGCATTTGAAGTAGATATTTAGGTTTTCCAGAGCAGACTAGCTTGGATGGGTTCCATCATACCAGCTCTTAACCATTAGTGATTTCACTGACATCACTACAATTCTGTAGTTCTAGTTTAGGGATCCTGCAGACTCTGTAAAGTAGTTCTAAGTGGGCTTTCTGTCCCCCATATGGTTCAAACCAGTTTGATATTGACAAAAAAGCTGAAATGCATAATAGGTCAGAAATCAAGATCTCAATTTGCTCTGTTGTTATTTATTCACTTAATAATGTGAGGCAAATGGAATCCAATCCATTGAGCACCTTGAACCAGCTCAGTTTTGAAATGCATGAGAAATAGTATTTTCCCAATGTCATATAAACATGATGTTTAATGAAAAATATAGTAAACCAAAGTCCTTTAATTGTTTTTACCACTCTTATTTACTTTGGATAACAGTCTGTAGGAAGTAGCAGCTTATGTTAGTGTTCAAGTTCTGTTGTCATGAAAAACAGTGATGGGTTTAACCCTTGGTGCAGAAAGTACACTTAGATGTGTAAGGGACTTAAACTAAAGCCTGGCAGATGTGGTAGGTTGACCTCGGCTGGCTGCTTAGATGCTCATCCATCCAGCTCCACCACTTGGTCTCCACCACAGGACAGGGGGGAAAAAGTAAGATGAAAAAGCTTGTGGGTCAACAGAAAGAGAGGAAGATTGCTTGCCATTTGTCATCACAGGGAAAACAGAATTGACTGTGGGAAAACTAATTTACTGCCAGTTAAAATAGTAAGAAACAAAATTTAATGGAAACAACACCTTCCCCTCACTCTTCCCAGTTGCTCCTTTATGGGCCTGCTGCTCAGTCCATCAGGAAATAGCCACCTACTCCAGCCTCTCCCCACAGACCATAGGGTAGTCTGCCCTGTATTCGACACTGGTTAGGCCACACCTTGAGTACTGTGTCCAGTTCTGGCCTCCTCAATTTAAGAAGGATATTAAGACACTTGAATGCCTCCAGAGGAGGGCAGTGAGGCTGATGAGATGTCTTGAGCACAAGCCCTATGAGGAGAGGCTGAGGCAGCTGAGGGTGTTTAGCCTAGAGAAGAGGAGGCTCAGGGGAGACCTTATTGCTGTCTGCAGCTACCTGAAGGGTGGTTGTAGCCAGGTAGGGGCTGGTCTCTTCTCCGAGGCAACCAGCACCAGAACAAGAGGACACAGTCTTAAGCTGCACCAGGGCAAGTTTAGGCTCAAGGTGACGAGAAAGTTCTTCCCAGCAAGAGAGACTGGCCATTGGAATGTGCTGCCCAGGGAGGTAGGTGGTGAAGTCACTGTCCCTACAGATGTTCAAGAAAGGATTGGATGTGGCGCTTGAAGCCATGGTTTAGTTGCCAGGAGGTGTTAGGTGATAGGTTGGACTTAATGATCTCTGAGGTCTTTTCCAACCTGGTTGATTCTATGATTCTATGACACCTGGAGCATCCCCTTCACTTCTCTTCCTCCCCCAAACCTGGTTCTTTCTAGACCGCCTAACTGCTCACTGTGTGCCCTTCATTAAACACGTTTTCAAGCAGGCACCGCCATCTTGGCTGCGGCGTGGGGCTGTGCCCTGTGGTGAGGCTGGTGTGGAGCCATCTGGAGCCGGCTGGAGCTGGTTCTGAGTGGCACAGGGCAGGCCCAGCCTCTCCTCAGTGCTCAGCCCTGCAGACCCTGCTGCTGGCACCTGGGGATGGACATCTAATACAGCAGATGACATTATTTATACTTGGCAAAGTTATCCTAGCTGTACAATATTGCTGGTTTTTTTTTTTCCCCCCTCCCAAATATTTCATATGCCAAATGTATCCTTCAGGCAAGTGTTTAGGAACAGCTTGTTAGCGTGAAGCAGCTCTCTGCAGAGGGAATCAGCGAAGGCACTTTGCTTCTGAAAAGAGGAATGTGAGTAGGAAAGTAGAGGATAACATTAAAAGCAGGGAAGATTAAAAATGTTCAATTAGTAAAGCCACAAACAGTTTAGAATAAGGAAGGAATCCTTGATGAACACAACCGAAAATGTTTTGTCCTGCTTTTCCCTCCCAAACCAGCAGAACAGCCAAGTTTTGCAGACGCTGAGCTGGGTGTTACCCAGGAATAGTCATATGGGCTAAAATGGGACTTGCTGAGGAGGGAATTGTTTAGTCCAAATAGAATCATAGAATTGTTAGGGTTGGAAGGGACACCTCAAGGATCATCCAGTTCCAACCCCTGTGCCGCCTCACACTACATCAGGTTGCTCAGAGCCGCATCCAGCCTGGCCTTAAAAACCTCCATGTCTGAGGCTTCCACCACCTCCCTGGGCAACCTGTTCCAGTGTCTCACCACGCTCATGGGGAAGAACGTCTTCCTAAAATCCAATCTGAATCTGTCCATTTCTATTTTTTTCTCAATTCCCCCCAGTCCTATCACTCCCTGACACCCTAAAAAGCTCCTCCCCAGCTTTCTTGTAGGCCCCCTTCAGAAGGCCGCAATTAGGTCTCCTCGGAGCCTTCTCCAGACTGAATAGCCCCAACTCCCTCCGTCTGTCCTCACAGGAGAGCTATTTGAACCCAAAAGTATATACCCAACACTAAAAAAATATATTTAAACCTCCAAATATATCTGAAACCATCAACCCAAGGCTTCTTACAGTGCTATTTTAAAAAATAAGTATAATTTAGCATGTAAGATAAAGCCTGGCCCTGTCTTACAAGGCTTGGTAAAATGGGGCTTGGATTGGATCAGGAAAATGTGAAGTCTTATTTTTGTAGTATATAAATGAAATGGACAGTCTAAACCCTGCTTTTAAAAATCTTGGCACACTTCAAAGGAAAAATGCCAGTTTAGCAATTTAAAAGCACTTAGCAAGTTTTCCCAGTGCTGAACTTCATTTCTATAGCCAGTGTGGCTGCTAGCTGAATAATGCCATAGGGTACAATGTAGCTCTGACTATATTTAAAAATATTATTCTGTGAAATTCACCAGGAAAAAGCTGAGGCAAAAATCTAACAGCCTCATTTGTGTCTTTGGAAGGAGGTGATAGTAGCTGCAAATGGTTAAGGGAAAGGATAAAGATAGCTTTTGAATCACAAAGGAGATGAAGGCTGGCCCATCTTTGAGGAGAGAGGGATGCTGAGAGCATCAGCCAAAGCGTCCAGGTGAAACTCTGGGGACTCTTTAAAATTAGAGGTGCTTGAACATGAGCAGCACATGGAAAGAAATGTATAGAGCTGGGGGCTAAAAGAGGTGCAGAGACACTATCAGAAAAGTGAAATAATAAAAAATCAGGAAACAATTAAAAGACTGTTAGGAGACATAACCGGAATGCTCAGCTAAGAGAAGACAAAAAAGTGAATTTGAATAATAAAGATCCATGTTGTCTTCTTTTTGTTTGTTTTCATGTGCATGTAGCTTATGGGTATGTATTTTATTTTGTGAGTATGATTTAGTCTTTTAAAAATAATTTTGAACTGTTTTAAAGCTTATTATACTTAAACACTTTAGCCAACAGAATTAGATTCTCAAAATTTTCTTAGTGTAGTTGCTGGAGAGTTTAGCAGCCGTTAATTTATCAGCATCATTAAGATGCACTCTTTTCCATATGTTCTTGGTAGGTAACCTTGGACGGGTGGACCACATCACAGAGTTTGAGTATGACCTGTTCATTAGACCAGATACCTGTAACCCACGCTTTCGAGTTTGGTTCAACTTCGCTGTGGAAAATGTAAAAGAATCACAGGTAAGTGGTACTAAATTAGGTAGGCTTTAAAATTGGATTACTCTCGCGTATGTTTTCTTAAACAAGGAAGATGACCTCCAGGGCTTGTAAGTAAAAATTTGCTGTAAAACATGTTTTTTATTCTTTGACTTTTTATAAGTAGGAGCAAGTATAAGCGTGGCTGGATGCCACTGTGTTGTTCAGCTACCCGAGACAGGAAGTAATTACGAAGGCAGTATGTCATTTGCCACGTAGCAGGAGTTGTGTTACTAACGGCTGCTGTATATTTGTGTTGATTTGTATATATACAAATCAAATATCTGCATTAATATATGAAAAAGAAGTCTGTGATAGCTGTTCAAATATTATCGTTCAAGCCTTCATTTAACACATGTAGAACAATGAGGCAGTGTTGCAAGCAGGCATTACTCTAGTGACTTGTAGTAGAGAAGTTGCCAGTTAGTGTGTCTCTTGTGAAAAAAGGAGATTTAAATGTGAAGCAACTTGATAGGCAACTGTTTAATCTACTTTTAAATAATGTTTCTTTGCAGTGAATAGGCCCCATGAGAAAGAAACTTCCTCGCTCTATTTTTTCACCTATCTTAAACTAAAGCAAAAAAAGGTTATGTACTAACTTGCATATTGACAAGTTAAAAAAAAAAATAATTCTATTTTTCACACATACCTTGCATTTTATTCTGGTCTTCTGTCTTAGTTTATCATAATCAGAGTATCATTTTCACTTTAGGGGAAGAAAACATGCTTAGGAAGAGAAAAAAATGCAGAAGCTTTATATTTATATTCCTACGAGACTAATATCTTAATATCCACTACTATGCCATTCCTGTTACAACTAGAAATCATGAAATTGTTTATCTATCTTCCTGGAGCCCGATACTTTATCAGACAGACCCTTTTCCCTGCTGTGCCTTACTCAACTGTGATCAAATTATATAGTCATGAGATGAATGGGAATCTGTCTCAAGGAGGCAAAGAGATCTGGTGGAAAGATACAATATATATCTAGTGCTTACAGGATATTTGTTTTCATGGTTGTCTACATGAAAGAAAATGGTTTCACTATTAGGTTTGACTTGTGAGGTCTGTTTTTATAATGTGTGTTCCTATAATCTTTTTTTCATCTCTCCCAATTTCCGTTAGAATGAGACCTGCATGAACGTAATCTGGTCTGGAACCTTTTTCAGGTCTTTGTACCAGCAGACATGGGCAGTATTAGTCATTCCAGCTCAGCTATATTAAATGAGTGTTAGAAATTTTTACATCAAACTTGCTGTATAATCTGGTTTGTGCGTTTTGATTATTTGCTTTTAAGTTTTGCTAGAAAATAATAACAACGAAACCCATACCATTAAGTATTCCTTAAAAATGTTGCAGTAATAAACAAGTAATGTGATTGCTTTGTGTGTGAAAGAAGGTATTTTAATATCTCTGTATAAATAATTCCCTGTGTAATCTATTAGTTTTTGATGTATCCTATAGGTGATTGGGGATGAAGGCAGAGCTATGTATTTATCTATCCTAGGTCTGGTTTCAGACATTTAGATGAGGACACAAAAGGAGCAGTGACGTTTAGTACTTTTATATCTTGTAGGTATTACATTTAATTCTTGTTATTCCTCTTATTTCAACTTCAAATGCTTAAACAACTTCATTTACTTTGATGTGAGAATAACTTAAAGATTTTCTTCTCATTATAGGAAAGTCTCTAGTTTTGCTTAACGTTTCACCCTAAAGCCTTTACTCCCAGAGATATTTATTTCAAGAGTATTATGAGATAATAAAGAATCTCCCTTCATTGCCTGTCTTAGAAAGCATCCATTCTGGTTGTCTCCTGTTGCATCAGATCAGTCACTGACACCCAGCTGTGGACAAACAGATAAAGTAGACAAAAAAAGGCACAGTGTGAAAGCAACAACGACCCAAATACTAGGAGCATGGAATTGTACTGTATGTATTTCCCATTACTGGGTAGTAGTGCAGTTTTACAGTATGTTTATTGCAGTTTGTGTTATAATCTAGTGATAAACTAAAAGAAATTCCTATTAGAAACTCTTGTCAATCTCATCATACAGTATTCTGTAGAAAACAGGTTTTTACATTCCAGTTTTAATTTTCTTAAGCTGTGGAGCTTCCACTTCTGTGTCTCAAAACTATTCTGTAGACTCGGCTTGCTCACAGTGTTGCTTGATTTTTAGCCTAAAGCTTTACTTTATTTAATCCCCCTATTCCCAGTTGCAATTCTGCTTAGTAATAGCTCCTCTTGGAACAAATAAATCCTCATCATCCCTGGCTAACATTTATATTTCTGTATATTATAACATTCTTCATCATTTGTGTCTCAGCCTAGCTATCATATTTGGTTCTTTCAGGTCTGTATCCAATAGAGCTCTTTTAAGTGTTTAAGTATTTTTTCACTTTGGGGCCTTTGGACTTTAATCATAAGTGAATTGTACCAGCCCTTCGATAATTAGTCCAGTTTCAGAGGGAAACAAAGCTTATATAATCAGACTGTCTACTTGTTAGCTTTGTGATTTTTGTGTGGCTGCTGATTTTCTCACAGATTCACAGATTTATAGATTGCATCTATGACTCAAAGGTCATCTTGTCCAACCCCCCTGCAGTGAACAGGGACACCTCCAACTAGATCAGGCTGCCCAAGACCACATCAAGTCTGATCCTGAATGTCTTCATGGATGGGGCCTTAACTACATTCCTGGGCAACACGTTCCAGTATTTTCCCACTTTCGTTGGAAACAACTTCCTCCTTACTTCTAGAATCTACCCTGTTCTGGTTTAGAATCATTGTCCCTCTCCTATCGTTAACATGCCTTTCTAAACAGTCATTCCCCAGCTGTCCTGTAAGGCCCCTTCAGATACTGAAATGTAGTTATAAGGTCTCCACAGAGCCTTCTTTTCTCCAGGCTAAACAGACCCAATTCTTTCAGCCTGCCTTCATAGGAGAGGAGCTTCAGCCCTCTGATCATCTTTGTGGCCCTCTCTGGACCTCTTCCAGCAGGTCTATGTCCCCCTTGTTGTGGGGGTTCCCATAGTTGGACACCGTACCCCAGATGAGGTCTCACTGGAACAGGCTAAAGCAGAGTAGAGAAGAGAAGAGTGCCAGAATCACCCTTTCCCCAGTAGCTTCCTAAATCTCAACCCCAGTGGACAGGAATTGTTGTTTCAGGAAAGCAGGCTGCTAGATGGGCAAGAGACTCGTTTGTGTTCTCACTGGCAGAAAGGCTCTACCAGAGAATCCAGAGAAGTGCGTAGGAGAAAGTGCTCGTTGAATTTTGCATTTTTAAGACACGAGAGAATCCAACCACAAAATTCAGATCCATAGCACTTAGTAGTTTTGCTTCTTGCAGAGCTCCATTTTTATTATTATTATTCCTCTTCCAGTTCCTTCAATTTTTTATTTTTTTTTTTTATAGTGTGGAACTAAAATTTAACAGACAGTTCTGAATACACTAAAGTCCCAGTTTACAGAGAAGGGATTCCAGTCCCTTTGCTCTCGGTGTAGACAGCTGAAAATTGCAGCAGCCTTTTGTTGCTATATCACTATGGAAACTCATGCCTAATTTGTTGTTCACTGTCATACCTAAGTCTTTTTCAGAATGATTGCTTTCTCCCTCCTGCTACCTATGTCTTAGGTTACTGTTGTGCTTCAGCAATAAGGGCAGGTAATAGAGCTAAGTTTGGAAGCATAGCAGTGAGAGTCCTAATCTTTTCAAGATTATTTTTAGAATTTTATGGTAAACTTGTGTTTTGTGGTGTTTGTTGGGTTGTGGTTTTTTTTTGCTGTTCACTTCCCTATGTTACAGCAGAACCAGTAGACTTTTCAATATTTTTTTTTTTAATGTTGAAGTTGGGAAATTAACTTCTTCCTCCTTATGACTTGGCCTTGTACATCACACATTTTATGCTGTCAGGTTTATTTGTTTTTATCAAGGAAAAAAATCAAAAGAAATAGAGAATGGCTTCTATTTATGAAAAAAAAAAGAACCAGCATGTGAGATACCTGTGAGATATAAAATTGGATCTTTTGGTCTCCTTTGGTTTCTGACTTACAGTTCAGATAAGATCTGAGCTGTGGAGGGTTTTTTAATTTTCTTTTTTTTTTTGGTCATTTTTTCAGTGAATTCAATTAACACCAATACTGGAAAAAAACAAAATGAGGCTGGTATGTTATCTGTAAGGACTGCAATCATGCAATGATTGCACTTAAAATAACCATGAAAGGGAGAATGAAGGAAATAGGATTTGCTGTGGAACACATGGTCTCATGGGCAAAGCCTCCAATTTCTCTAATTATATACGTGTCACAGGCTTCTGTCTATTTCTGGATAATGCTTTTTATTGGGCAGGGTTTGTTTCCTATTAGCTTCAGCCATGGCCCTTTAGAACACCAGCTACAATTTTGCTAAATTTCTGCTCTGTGGAACCGGAAATTGGATGAACAAATGTCATCCCCAAATTGCATTTCAAGTATTTTAAATAGGCAGTGCTTCAGGTGCATGATTACTTCTGAGCTGGAATGTCTTTAAAGATGTTAGTAGCAACAGTGATTCACTTGAGATCTGGGAGGGTGAAAACATGTATATGTGTGCTGTTGGACTTGATCTCAAAGATCTTTTCCAACCTCAACAGTTCTGTAAATTATAAAACTATGCCAATATTGAAGGATTTTACAGGTGAAAAGAATCATCATTTCTCTTGGGGGTGATAACCAGAAATACCATTCAAGTACTTGACACTTGGCGTTTCAGATACTGTATCCACACTAGAAAAAGATTCTGTCTGTCCTGGAAAATGTACTTTTAAGGAATTTGAGAAGAGATAAGACTTCAACACAATATGATGAGAGGATTAAAAATATTTGAGGATTTTAATTACTCTAACAAACAGCAACCATATTATACTAATAAGTAACGCACATCTAGGCCATGTGATATATTCCCTGTGTGAATGTACCCTGAACAACTCTGCTGTCTGATGAATCATGTTCAGAAATGGTATTTTCACTGAGATTAAAAAAAGAATTTCCAACAGAAGGGGTTTCCTAATACTGCCAAATTTTGTTCTGTAAGTGTTGATAAACACATTTGGAGTTCTTCGTCACAAAGGTGCTGAGAAAATATATCAAGCTGGATAGAGAACAATAATGGATATTTGGCAGCTAGGATTTGAGCATTATTTACAGTTAATAAATCAACCCAGATTGAGGTTTAAAATCAAAGAACCAAATGTTATTTACTTCAAAGGCATTTCTGTTACTTCAGCAGCAGTTGGAGGGAGGCTAGAATTCTGACTCAAGATTTTGGAGGTTTGGTTGGTTGGGGTTTTGTTGTTGTTTCTTTGTTTGTTTGTGTGTGTGGATCAGGAAAAAAGATTTCCTGTGGTAGTTTAAGGATAGGAATGGTCTGTCTGTAGGGAGAGATAATGTCTTCTATTATACCAACTGATAGATTTTGGAGAAGCAAGGGGGAAGAAAAGAAAAACTTAGGATTTAAGGTACTCAACTTCTTTTTCTGGCCTTAGAACACATCTTATTCTGTTAATTCCTGCAGAAGCTGCCTTCAAAGATGGAATAGGAATGGCATCAAAAGCAGTGTGAGCTTGGAATCAGGCTACCTTTTTACGTTCACTCTACTGTCATGTGATGATTTGAGTTCTGGTTTCTCATTTTAGAAGACGTTGTCTTTCTATGCATTAAAGGCTATATTTCATTTACTCAGCTGTGGAAAATGCACATATAACAGTGGATGTGCAACCCCTCCAACATAGATATTTTCTGAAGCGAGTTTCATTATATATACTAAATTAGGCATAAGTCATTACCTGTTGAATAGTTTATTTATCCTCTTCTGGTCAGCTCCTGTAACCTCTCTAAATAGCTCTTTATAATAATTTATAAGGAGAATCACTGTACTATTTGAATTTTGCCCTTTTAAGGAGCCCCCAGCTGTTACCCATCTTTATGTGTTCTTTTTATGCTCATTGTACTGTGCTAGAAAGATACCTCTGCCTCTTCATATATTTTGGTATTCATCCTTTTCTCAGGTAGATGAAACCTAATCTCTTTCATGTGCTAGTTTTGTTCTGTCATATATATTTATTTTGTTTCCTCTCTTCTGATACTTTTCTTGAAAATCATCTTATTTTAAGAAACTAAAAGTAAAGGTTACTGGTATCAATGCACCGCCTATCCAAGCACATTTAAGGAATACAGATTTGGCAATAAGAAATTTGGAAGTTTATAACAAAATGGCATGTAGAACTCATAAGCAATATGAACAAAGCCATCATCTTAAGCATCACTGTATGCTACAGCATTGAAGTGCATGTACTGCACTGGTCAGGTTCCTTAAAGCTGTCTTTGAGTGTATGTTTATTTTATCTATACACGTGTATGTACATATATGAATTTCTGCCTTGAAAACATGAACTTGGGGGGAAAAAAATACCCAGAAAAAAGAATAGTGGAGTTGGATTCATGATACAAATTTTGTAAGATTTTGTGGTACCATAGCATGTGGTAATATGGATCCATTACTTTCTATAAGGGAAGGCCTTGCATTATCTGAAATGTGTTTTCAAAACCGTAATGGATTATATCAAAGGAGCCTTTGAACTTTATAGAAGTAGCTTCACCACCAATTGCTATATTGGAAAGCGATGCAATTATATTTTAAGTTGAGAGTGCAGAGAGTGATATGGTATGTATAGTGGTTGAAGTAATTATTTATTTACTGAGGAAGCCATATGAAATGTTAATTAAATAATAAACAAAGTGATGACATTTAAAATAGATTGTGTGATCATCTCAACATTTAAGAAAAGGAAAATCAATTGAACACACTGTAGTTTTGAAGAAAAATAATTTTGCCATTTTGGAAACTTGTGCCTATATTGGTCATGTATAAAATTAGATTTATAAATGATGATTCTTCCAAGTTGGAATCCTTTCAAGTACATAAAATTTTATTTTGGATCAATAATTCAGTTGTGCTTGGAATAGATTGAGGGTGCACGTGAAGCTTTGGTAAGTGCAATACAGTGTGCATCTCCATGAAATTATCCAATGCTGTCATGACAGGCATCATCCTTTAAAAAGAAACAAATACAGATAGGTTAGTAAACACAGACAGTATTCGGCATTAGTGAAACAACTGCTGTCCTGATGAAATTTCCTCTCGTGGCAAGACAGTGTTAAATTCATAAACTTTTTCTGTTCCAGGTGTCTCTAAGAACATTTTAGATGTCATTGCTTGGTAATTATTGCATACATACTCTATATTTCAGATTTAGCACACTGGCTTTTGCTCACAGGAAACTAATGGCCAGGTGTGTTTAATTTCCTATTATGGTGGCACCTGTCATTCAAAATGTCAAAAATACATTATAAATGCCATAAACAAAATCAGCACTATGATGATCTTGATGTGATGTGACATGCTTACTTTTTTTTTTTCCCATTTAAAAACTTTTTCATTTATGATTAAGTACCTTCTTTTTCACTCCCAGTGTTAATTGTCTTCCATGCAAACCTGGTTTCATTTTAATTTTATTGCTGAAAAGTTTTTACATCAGAATGCAGAAGCATAGAACTAAAGTAAAACTATTTACATTGGGAAAATGAACTGTTTTAACCTTTCTTGCTTTTAGATTTCTTTTTTTTCTTTATTATGCAGAATATTTTGTATTTAAACCATGGGAGATTGAGGTACTGTGCAGAAATTGTAGGAACCTGAAGATAAAAATGAGTTGAATTATATGTAGGTTAATTCATGTTCCTGGGGAGGCAAACCATTTGCTCTTTAAATGACAGGGCATAAAAAGACAAGCTAGTGCCAAGAAATTGTAGAAAGTTGTGGTTTTGATTATCACTAAGGTGGTCTAAGAATGAAATAGTGGTGATATTCCCTAAGAGGTAATTAGTTTGGAATTAGTTGGGAAAGCAGTGAAGAAGTCAGTATTCTGTGTGCTGAAAGTGGTTGAGGGTACTGAGCACATGGCTGCAGTAATCCTCTCTTCTGCTATTAACTGTTGACGGTGGGACTAGACAGATAGATCTTGTAACACTTCTCCTTCATTGATGTTGTATGCTGCTTGTGAATTTAACATGGGAACCCAATATGAACCCAGTATTAGATCATGGTACACAGAGTGACTTTATGTACTTGATACTTTACAAGAAGTGAAAGATAAAGCATTGAAAATTTGAATTTTTATGATGAAAATAAGACATAGTATATAGGAAGTTTAATAGAGAAGATAAAATCCTGAAAGATAGTGTTGTACTATATTATAGGCAATAAAGGGCTTGCATTTCGCTTCTGTGAAACCTCAGCATTCAGCACATTGTTCAGCAAGTTTCTTGGGCATGCAAATGTAACTCAGGGCTTGTGACTCCAAACCATATTGTTCTTTGGTCATCCAAGACAATCATCAATAACTCTTAACTGAACTAAGTTGCCTCTCACTTCTTCATAAAGAAACTTCAAAAAATTTGAAAGGCAAATGAAGGTATTTTCAGGGGAAAAAATAAGATGAACCATGGGCCATCAAATTGGGTTCTGTAAAAAAGTTGGGTTTGTTTTTTTTTTTGCCTGCCTCTCTCTTTCTTTCTTCCTCTCTTTCTTTCTCTCTTTCTTTCTTTTTTTTTCTTTCTTTCTTTCTTCCTTCCTTTCTTCCTTCCTTTCTTTTTTTTTTCTTTCTTTCTTTCTTCCTTCCTTTCTTCCTTCCTTTCTTCCTTTCTTCCTTCCTTCCTTCCTTCCTTCCTTCCTTCCTTTCTTTCTTTCTTTTTCTTTCTTCCTTCCTTTCTTTCTTTCTTTCTTTCTTTCTTTCTTTCTTTCTTTCTTTCTTTCTTTCTTTCTTTCTTTCTTTCTTTCTTTCTTTCTTTCTTTCTTTCTTTCTTTCTTTCTTTCTTTCTTTCTTTCTTTCTTTCTTTCTTTCTTTCTTTCTTTCTTTCTTTCTTTCTTTCTTTCTTCCTTCCTTCCTTCCTTCCTTCCTTCCTTCCTTCCTTCTTTCCTTCCTTCTTTCCTTCCTTCTTTCTTTCTCTCTCTTCCTTCCCTCCTTCCTTCCTCCCTCCCTTTCTCCCTTCCTTCCTCCTTTCCTAACTTTCCATCCTTCCCTTCTTTCTTTCCCTTCTTTCCTTTCTTTCATTATTTTTGCCATTAGGATTTGCAAACAGCTTATAATAGGACAAGATAACGTATCTGCCATGAATTTGAGAGGGAGCAAAGCTCCTACAATGTTAAACGCCCCAGAAAATCCCATCCTAATCTCAATTAAATATTTCATTCTATTGCTATACTGCTTATAAGTATATGCATGATTTATGGAACTCTACAGGTATCCAGCATTAAGATATGCATTTTGAATTTTTGAAGGGAGCAGAGGAAATTAAAAAGCCAGGGTTTGTAGTTCTTCCTATTTTCCCCCCCCCCTGTTAAACCAGAAGATTCTTCTGTACTGAGTAGATGACTCAATATATTACAACATATATAGTTATGTAGTATATCGTAGTATGTAAAGGTATATACATATATATAGGCTGTGAAATACTCTGTAAAATGAGTGTACATTTTTTATTGCTTTGAAAAAATAATAAAAATGACACTGGGTTTATATACTGACCCTGAAAATACAACTGCTATATTGTTTGTACCTAGTACAATGAACTGTGTATGATTATGATGACTGAGTACAGTTACACCTCTTTAGGATCTGGCCTGTAAACCATAGATAGACAATATCTGCTGTTATACCACTGCTCATGATGGCTCTGTCATTTTTTTGGTGTGTGAATTGAGAAGCTCTGTGGAAGCTTCTAATTTTCACAGTAGCACTACTATGATGAACTGGAGCTCATTACAGTAAACTGATGGCAGCTGTTAATACTATTACAGGTAGTGACTTTTTATTTAAGGCAAACATTAGGCAGTAACTGGTAGATTTCTGACACAGTATTACATAAAGCTTCCTGTTAGGAAGGAGAGCGAAGAGAAATGGATTTGAACCCATTAGTATCAGAATTACGTGTCAAAAAGCTGGAGCAGAGTTCAATTTATTTCTGCAATAAAGTGTAAGCTGGAGATTGACTTGACAATTATTTTACCTTACATTGCTCTGGTTGTTCTGAGATGACTATTCCAACATCAAATCATCTTGTTTGGACATCTTTTACTGAATAGCATTCTACTCTAAATATGCATTATGTTATGTAGGAGCTAAAACTCAGAAGGTTTTTCAAGTAGAAATGAGGTTTTTATTACTATTTTTACTAAAGAATGTGAACCATATTCAATATAGATTTAGAACAACTCCATGGGTTTCTGCTAAATCTGGTGTGTGTTGTTGTACAGGATTTACTTTGTCATTGAAAGGATAATATTTCTAAAGATTTTGGTTTCTTGCTAGGAGAAATATATCTATAATCTGCCCCAAAACATTTGTCTCCTCTAAGCCAGTCACTGAGCAGGGTTGTTGCTCCTGTTTATTAGCCTTCATTTACACTAATAATTTTCTAAGATAAGCAACCACAAATTAGGCAACCACTTCCTTATTATAATTTTCAATTTAAAGAATGTTTTAGTCAACATTTTTGCCCATTTTGTATATCTCTTCTCCAACTGAAGACCATAAATTCAGAACCTTAAGTTTACACTTTTTAACAGACTTTTATTGGAAGGGCAAATCTGACTGTATTTACTTGTCTTGAAATGGTGATTCTTTAAAGAATGCTTATTTAGTTTTCTAGTTGTGTAGTACAAGTTCTTTGAAGGGTGTTGAATTCAATGTCCTCTTATTGTCCTCTGATAACTCACATGAAGCTTCACAGAAAACTTCTACTGTATTTCTCAGAAGTCATATTACACTGGTGTGAGGATTCTCTTAGGTTTCCATATGCCTTGGCATACTTTAACACAAGGCCATATCATACTCAGGGTGATGCAGGGAAGTAGAATGCCGCTTGTGTTGCATCTTGTGGTACATTTGTGTTCTGATCTTCTGTGAATTCTGTGGGCAAAGCTAATCCCAGCATCAGAGGACTACAGAGTATTGTGAGATTCATGGTAGGACATGCTTGCCCCTGGAAATTTGACATTGATGCTGAGTACCTCTAGTGTTAGATTTAGAATCGCCTCTGTAGCCAGATTAAACAGAATATCCTCCCTGGCGGACATGTGGAATGGCAATTCCATGGGTGTGGAATAGCCAGGATGAGACTACAATAACTATTCCTTGTGGATTGTCTCTTCCCTATGGCTACAGAAGGACCAAAGAACTTTCTTTGAGGCTGAGGTTATTACAGCTACCTAACTAGGTAAATTGTTATTTACATGAATTCTAGATCTTTTCATTGCATGATATGAGTAATATCTATTTATTGGATTGATTTAAAGCTTGCTTATTCTAGAAATCAGCATATAAGAAGAGATTGTGTGTATGCAGGAAGAGAATTATATATATTTTTTTTTTTTTTTTTGGCCAGGAATTTCTCATGCATAAATACAAATGAATATTCTAAATGTAAATGTTTGGCTAGATTATTCTTCAGAGACACATATTGATTTCTGTTGTCACTCTTCAGTGAGATTTAGTGTAGATCACTAGGAAATCCTTTCCAAGCACATACTGAAAAAAAATTAAATGCAAAATATGATTTCCTTGACAGTCAGTGAGAAGAGACAGTCAATGTTGGCAAATTAACTGTGTTTACTCCATCCTCAGCAGTGGAAGAGTCTTTCAGCTTGCAGAAAACTAACTTGTCGGATGCTTATAGTATGGTGCATATTGTGCTTGATGTGCTAGAAAGTATATTTTCAAATTCATAGCTTAGCAAAAAGCAAAGTTTTGCATTTCCTGATTTTACTTTGCAGATCTAAATGTGGAGTTGTGGCTCTCTCACTAGAGTGGGAAGTACTGTATAATTTTGCAGCTCAGACTATTCTATAATGCAAGTACTATGAGTCTCACTGTAAACTATCTGTGATGGCCAGGTTTAATCCTAAAATATACAGCTTTCTAATAATCCTGAAATTCATAAATTGTTGAATGCTATAGTGGGTTTGATAATTATGGATTATACTAATTTTACAGTTGAGTTGTTAAATACAAATATTGTTCTACAAATAAGATACCTTTCCCTTGTTTTTTTCCTTCTTTATTATTTAGAAGGTACAAAATCAATGTCAATATTTTAGTCAGACTAGGGGGTAAAATATGAAGAGCTTTTTTTCACAAAGTGTACCATTTTGCATCTAGCTCAGGAAGCATCAAAACTGTTCAGAATAAGAGAATGCTCTTAGATGAATTGGAAAAAACTTTGCAGAATATGAGAGTGTGACAGAGCAGGTTTTTTCCTCCAGTTATCAGAATTTCTAGTTAAATCCACTTGGATTAAAAGAAAGCAACCCCATGTAGCTGCAAACATTTTGATTAATACTGTCTTTCATCTCACCTCTGCTGGTCACAGTCACTTGTGTTCAGCCTGCAAGAAACCCACAGAATTTTATGTGTGAAATACACTGAAAAAAAATAATCATTCTTATGTGAAAGTAAGAGCTAAAAGTTTGTGACACCATAAAGTAAAAGCAATATCCCATATCAGAAAATGAGAAAGAAGCCAACTATAATATAATGAAGTGCTGATCTTTGTAGGTCAGTGGTGTTTTTAATTGGAACTGATCATGTGAGTGGAAATTAAAGAGGTTGTCTTAAAGCTTACATAATATTTTTATGTCTTGCAAGCACTGTTGCACTGTTCGATATCCATTTTTATCTACTTGCTATAGATGAGTGATAGTAGACATCAAGCTCATCTTAGAATTCATAACAAATTATATTCAAGAGCTACAAAATATGAATAATTTTTGCTTTCTTGGCAGTGTGATATTGTTAACCTACATTAATTTGTTTTGTAAATGGTTTAAAGACTATTAATGTCATGTCACTTGTAAAGTACTGTCAATAAATATTTGGTTTAACAAATATGTTTTAATATATAGGAGATGACACCACAACTTTGCTGTGCATTACTGTACTTTAATAAGATTTGCATCATCATTTCTATCCACTGCTTTCCTTGTTCTGTAGATGATAATAAACATGCAAACTTGGAAGCAAAGCTTAGCTTCTCTTCTTTCAAGGGAACAGTGATACCTGTGGTTTTATGTGGTTAGTAGTAAAGTTGCAAATACTAAAATTGTACATCCATGTATTTGTATTTTCCTCAAAACATTTGGAATTCAGATTTTTTTTGTGTGTGTGTGTGATCTCTGTCTGATGTACTTCAAGGAAACAAAGCAGAAAGACTTCGGGAAAAATACTAATCTTTGTGGTAAAACTGGCTTTATAAAAAGCCAAGCAAGCAGAGGCATTTTAACATAATTTTCTCCTGACTTAAACAATCTTAATTTTATCACTTTGCCAAACTGTATTCCTTTGAATGAAGTATGTGCTGGAGATACCTCTGAATTTGCATTTTCATTAGATTTAGCATGCAGCACCTAATGCCATAAATTTGTTTTTGAAACTCTTTAATTCCCCTGAGTGTTCCAACGTACTGAATACTATTTGCTTTGTATTATGTTGGCAGCAAATCTGCAGTGAAAATGCTGTCAATATATATTCATAGCTAACATTGTTAACTAAAAGCAATATTGTTTTTCCATTGTAAGCTGTCACAAATGTTTGGCACCCTGTTGTGTAAGCCAAAAAAATGTCAAAGAAAGGAATGAGTATTTTTGAAGAAAAGTGCAGTGTTAGTGTCAAGTTTTCTGTATTACAATACATTCCTGTTTGCACAGACCTTCACAATTTACAAAATTGTGTTTTGTAGTAATGTAAAGTTAGAATATTGTGAGGACATGCAGGCTGTTACAGATATTATATGAAACGATAGGAGCATGGTAAATGATACAGCCATTTTGCTTTCCGGAGTAATGCTTATCAGGTTGTAAAATGCATTCTACTAAATGCAAAAGTTATTTTATTAAAAGGTGTGCTGCACATGCAGAAAAGAAATGAAACATACTCTGCATTTTCACCTGGTTTTGAAGATGAACTGTATAGTTAACAAGGACAAATGCAAAGTTTTTAATGTTCCTAGGGAATGTCCTTATCTTTGTGTGTCACACTGATTTTTATTTTGATTTTTAATTTACATTTGTGTATTCCTCTTCCCAATCATTCATTCCTTTCTAAGGAAACTTTTATTTTCATATCTGCATGCTATTATAAGAATGTGTCAGGGCAAAATATTTCAGAGAACTTGTGTGGGGAGATATGTGTGTGAGAACAAAAAGGAAAAATATAAATCTGTTTACCACACAAATAACCATGTTAGTGCTAACAAATAATGGATGACTGTAAGTTAAGACAAATGGCAATGTTTTGTGCTACTCTGGCAAATATGTTAAGGCAGAGAACTTGTGACCTAAGCAATGCATATAGAATGTAAATAGAAGCTTCTAGGTGAGGTAGTCAAAACAGGTACAAAGAAGTTCCCTTGCCACAAGTTAGCTTACTCCAGTAAGCTGAGTTCAGGTGATAACTATGGAGAACACTGGGAAAAATGGATGCTTCAGCCCTCTACATGGCTCTCACTGACACAGCAGAGCTTCACAAAGATACGGATTTTCCAGTACTCTGTCCCAATGGTAATAGTTTTCTACATTCACTTAGGGGAAAAGATTAGTTCATATGTAGTGAAAGATTGGAACCCCCAGAAATATTGTCATTCGTGACACTTTGTGTCAACCTTCACAAAAATGCTGTTTTCTGAACTTTACTGCATCAGGGTGTGTTAAACTTAGGAAACATTTTATGGAAAACCTTAACACATTGAATGTTCAATATGAAGTCCAAAAAAGAAACTTAAATATACTGTTCAAATACAGTGATTGGTAAATGTGGTTGACCGCTGTTTATATCCAGAAATTGATTGGTGATACCTATTACTGCACCTTGTCTTCCATGCTAGTGGTACGTACCCCAAATAGCTACTGCCTGATCACATCACACACATGATACCAATAATTTAGTTCTTCCTTGCAGCTCCTTTCAGTGCTCTGTTTCATAATAACCTTCCCTGCTTTCTGCACTGATATGTATTCTGCTAGGAGAATGCAGGTTCCAGAAGTGATTTCACAAGGTCCCTGTTATGGACTCACCATTTTCAAACGTTTTCAGAGAAGTGCAAAGTTTCTGTTGACTTTCCATTAACTTTAGGGTGATTTCAACACTATTATCACCCTGGAGAATTGGTCCTTGTATTCCCTTGCACCATTTTCTGTACATTCTCTCAGGTACTTTCAAATAAGATTGCATAAAACTTCAGAGCTTCCTGCAGTGATAATGGAACGATACGTGACAGTGGCATAATTCTAGTATATGCTGCAAATATCTGAGCATTATGAAGCATTTCAAAGTAAATATCTCTGACACTGTTTTTCTTTTTATTGTCTCCAGTAAATAAAGTAGGAGAGATATTCTTTCTGTTTATATCCTAGCCCTCAGGAGCCAGGTTCTTATGTCCATTCTGAGAAGACACAGGGGAGTCACCACCCATAAATGCACTGCTTTGTTCTGTGATCCTCCAAGGAGAAGAGCTTCTGTCAGTAATTACTTTTTCTCTCAGAAACTGTGAATGTGACAGATACCTTAACACAAGTAATGTGAGGTACAAGTGACAGAAATATTGAATAAAAGCACGTACTGATGGCTCTCTTAAAACGGATGTTCATGGTTTAGATCTACAGATTGTGGTTTGGATATATGCAAAATACTTTAAGTGCTCTTCTAATGAAAAATATCATATTTGTTATTCACTGTATGTGGAGGATCTTTCTACTTCATGTGTTTTGTTTTAACACTGGGTGTCCTAGACATGCCTTTTACTGCCTTCACATATGAAAGTCATTTTAGATCAAATCCAGAAGCAGTTGAATCCTGACATGGGCTGAAGGCACAACTGATTTATCGTGTGAGATTCATACTAGTCACTAGAATAGTGTAGATGACAATGTCAAGAAGCAAGGCTCAACTGCAACGCAAGCAAGGAAGACAAAAGGTGGCCTCACATCCCAAACTAGTTGCAGACATTTCTAACTTTTTGTATATCACATTCTATACAGCTTTAGCTAAGTAGTATGTTTTTCCTAATTTTACCACTAATATCCAAATTATTTTTTTCTGCCTTTTAGAAGAGAACAGAGTAGAAGTCATAGAATCGTAGATTACCTTAAGTTGGAAGGGACCTTAGCCATAACTACTTCAACCTACCTGCCTTGGGCAGGGATGTCTCACAACTGGACTTGGCTGCTCAGGGCCTCATCCAACCTAGCCTTTAACACCCACAGGGAGAGGCAATCCACAACCTCCCCTGGGCAACCTGTTCCAAAGTCTCACCACCCTCGTACTGAAGAACTTTTTCCTAGATCCAGTCTAAACTTACTCTCCCTCAGCTTAAAACCATTCCCCCTTGTCCTATTGCTAGACACCTTTATGAAAAGTCCCTCTCCAGCCTTCTTGTAGATTCCCTTCAGGTATTTTGGCATAACATATTTAATCATGGCTATATCTATTTTCCACAAAGTGACTTGTGTCTTGAATCATGGAATGTTTAAATCAGGCACAGGTGTGGAATAACTATTCATGGTTTATCCTACTAGAAAGCTTTGGATTTCTTTGCAGCATGGAGGAATGCACCTTTGTAGAATGTTCAGAAATGTATATGAGGCTTTGGGAGGCAATGTCATTTTATCTGGCAGTTACATTTCTATCATTTCTTGCTATTATTAGAGTTCCTTTTTATTATTTACTTTAGTATATACCATGGAAGGAGACCTTCTTCACTGTTTCATTCTTTGTACTGTTGCTTTGTTAGGTATGAATTCGATGCTGCAAGAAGGATGAAGATGTGTAAACAGAGTTATTAATTGTGCACAAATCTTCTGCATGTGATTATTTAAACACTTGTTTTTTTCCTTCTTTTACCCTTGTTTGGAATACAATTATATTCACTTTTTTACACTTGAGAATTTGGACTGTAGAAGAGATGACGGTCTGGAGCTTCTGTCACTTTGGAGAAGCGATGTCACCAAAAGGAGCAGGACATTTTTTCTGTTAGCCAGAATTATCCTTATCCCTGATGAGGAATTTATACGGAGGACTCCTCCAAGTTGTGTTACCGCTTTTTCTGCTAGAAGAAGTGACTCAGAATTCTCCTCTGGGTGGCTATTGCAACAGCGGAGCACAAAGACTGAGAAATTAATAAAGTAAACAAGAAAGGCCATAAATATAGACCAAAACATCCTCATTTACTGTTAGAAATAAGAGAGGAACAGTATTAAGGTACATAGATGAAACAAACCAGCACTTATCCATGGTGAAATCTATAAAACGTCTTCGATTGCTCAAGGGATCTTTAGATATAGCATTATTTTCTCTATCTTATGGATGACTTGACCACCTTCACTATGAATTTTTCATGATTTTCCTGACCCAGCAGCTCTTGCCTGTGGAGAGAGTAATACAGTATTGATTTGGGTGTTAGGTTTCTGCCTTTTTTGCCACAACAGGATTTTTGTAGCCTAGAAGCCTCAATCCCTGATTACTCATTAGAGACTTGAACAACTTTTCTTAGAACTGGAATGTAAAAGAAGAATCACTTGGTTACTTTGGTCACAGGCAGCCTTTGTAGGGCAGTTTCAGCTCATCTTGATGATGAGTGCTGTTATTATTAAGCTTTTGTGATTGAATGGGTGCTACTAGGTCTCCATATTGCAAAAATACTGTTGTCTGTTTACCAGTTAGTGTGTTGGCAGCAGAATTATGTTGGTGAATGTGCTTATATAGATGCATACTGCCTAAGAGTAGAATAAGTAGGGATCTGTCCTCCTGCATTCATCCTGGCATTGATGTCTTGGTGACTTATTTTCTGTGCCTTTTGGGCATGTAAGAAAATTGAAAAGAGGCCATGATGTTGCTATTTCTCATTTAAACTGTGTGGGGTTTTCTTGGAGGTGTCTTTTTTCTTTCTTTCTTTCTTTCCTTTTTTTTTTTTTTAAATAAAAAATCCATATCTTACATCCTCTGAAATCTTACTCTCAGCATTGCCATGGAAACAAGATTTTAAAAAGGGACTTAACTGAAATTTAGCAGCAGTTTTTATTTCTTTGTGATTCATACTTCATAAAAATGCAAATATCACACTAATACATGTTTTACCTTAATATTTTATACTACCAGTTAGGCTTAATTGGTCTAATGTTTTTCTTAATTAAATTTTGAGCTACTTTGAATTATTTTAAAATTCTACTGTGGATCTATCAAGCTTTAAATTTTGACTATGTGACACACAATTTAAGATACTGTCATAGAGGAAAATAAATCATTTCAACCTGTAATCATAAGCACAACAAAAGATTTAAAAGATTTGAAATGTGTTTTGTTCAGACTGGAAATTTCTTGGACTTTATAGTCACCA
Source organism: Dryobates pubescens (assembly GCF_014839835.1). Classification (NCBI taxonomy): domain Eukaryota; kingdom Metazoa; phylum Chordata; class Aves; order Piciformes; family Picidae; genus Dryobates; species Dryobates pubescens. The sequence goes on from NC_071622.1 coordinate 4,150,844, forward strand.
CTTCTAGTGAACTGTCACGGCAAAAATCACTCTATCATTTGTACTTTCTTTGTTTCTCAGTTTATTCCCTCTAAATATATAAAATTGGTTAGAGGATAAATAATACAAACCTTTTATTCATAATCCTCTTAAGTGGAATGTGTTGATTATCCAAAGCTACAGTGTGTGCATTGGTATACACACATACATGTATCAGCATGTGTAAATAAACTACATTTATTCAATATTTTATGTAGATAATATGTGTTTGGCTATTGATAGTGTTAGTTAAAAAATGATAAGCTATCTGGAATTCTCTTCTGAATGTGTATTTGGTCTGACCTCATGTAACATGCAGTCTTTTACCTTTTAAATATGAAAATTAAGACTGTTAGAGAAGGGATCTTATTGATTGTAGAATCATAGAGTCATTTAGCTTGGAAAAGAGCTAAAGTCATTGAATCCAACCATTAGCCGGACATGGACAAGTATAACATTAAACCATGTCACTAAGCACCATATCTACATGTCTTCTAAATACCTCCAGGGATGGGCATTCCACCACTTCCCTGGGCAACCTGTTCCAGGGCTTGACAACCCTTTTGGTAAAGAAATTTTCCCTAATGTACAATCTAAACCTTCCTGGGTGCAGCTTTCCTGTTGTCCTATATTTTTATACCCTTTATCTTACTCATGTAAGATTTGCTTTGTACATGCTCAGTACTTACAGACATGTATATTACCCACACCTTATTCCGATTAAAAGGGTCATGGATGTATGTAAAATGCTGAAAAGAGTCTCAGGACTATATTCAAAGCAAATTTTCACTTAGATTGAACAACATGAAATATTTATAATAAAGTTATGGGTAAGAGGTAAATTTTCCCATCAGACAATGATTGGAAAAATGTTTTACGTATATTTGTGGTGTTGAGTGCAAGATAAATATAAGTACGTTTGTTGCTGAAATTGTCAATTATTTAAATACATGAACCTATTAAATAGATGTATCATCACAGCCTATACTACAAATGCATCTGAAAGCTTGGAAGCATGTTGGTCAGGTTCCCAGGGCTTCCCACTCAGATTTCGATGAGTGTGTATAAAAGCTTTCTTTTGTAAACACAGCAAGTCCTGCAGTTTGAGCAGTGTGTTTGCCCATTTTTGCATGCTCAGCTTATGTGCATCTTTCTGAAAATTAATGCTTGACTTTATGGATGGGTTATACAAATGACAAATGACAAAATTCTTCAAAATGCTATAATACTGAGGAGTATGCACACACATGCATGAACTTTTGGAAACAGTAGAGGAGAGCCAAATTATATATATTTGAAAAGTAATCAAATCTGACTTCTATACTGAAACAAACAAACATAATTGTTTAACAATGTCCTCCTCTACAGGCACTGCTGCTAGTGTATTAATAACCCTACCTAATTGACACTGTCCCTATTCTTATTACACGTACTGTGCTATTTGCAATGTTCATTTTTTCCTTCTGTAAGTAACTCTTATTTCTACCTCTCCCTAATGCTGGGGAATATTTTTCCAAGTTAATGACATTCCTCTTTTACTTACAGAAGATGCATATCTGCTATCTTTCTGTTGTTTTAAAATATAATTGCTATGAGTGTGTTCCACGGTGTGACTTGAGTTTCCTCTTCCTGTACTCCACATGTGAGTGAATCAGTTAAAAACTGGTGTTTGCCCATAAAAGAGAATGAGTAGACTCAGTGCATGATGTCAGAAACAAAACTGCATAGGCATATAATTATGTTTCACCTTCCTATTTACTCATTTGTGGGGACACAAGCATTTAGTTAGTTGTAGGCAATATAGTCTCTTAAACAGTTTCATTTACACTTTGTTTTTTAAGCAGAGATGAAAAGTAAAAGAAAAGTTAATGGCTAGGTAATGATTTCTTTCTGAGAAGCTGGGCATCACTTCTAATATTCAATTTGCAGAACATCAGGGTAGAAAACACATTTATGTTTTGTTTTGTTTGGGGTTTTTTGCAACTGTACTTTGCTTGGAAGGAAATTCTCGACACAGGAAATGAGAGATTACTTTGACTGTAGGTGCCAGGGTGTTATTCCTACATATACTTATGGTAGAGTGTAACAGCTGTAAGCAATACAATATGTGAAGGTGTCTTCTGTCAGTAATATACAATATACTGCCTTAAAACCAACACAGACTGATGATGGCTGCCATTTTGTTAAACATAATCCATACTATAGTGTGCAAATACCATGGCTTTTGTCCTTAAATTTACATAACCAATACAATATTATTCTTCTATTTTGACTGCTGGCTGCATGGAAAATGAAATGGAGTTCAACTGCCACATTGCTTGTTATAATTTTGCTTTTTGTGGGAATGGTTTTCTTGTCCCTAGAGAAACCCAGCAGTATATTATTGACTTGGATAGACTTACTGAGCAGTTGCTTTGTGTCTCCATGAGGGACTACTACCCAACAGCAAGATCAAGTTGGAGAATAATTTGGCATTTCTATACAGTAACATTGTCTTGTTACTAAATCCATAGAAAACTTATGTGATTTTAGATTGTTTTGGCACACACCGAAGGAAAAACTGTTAAGAGGAATGTGTCAATTAATTGGAAGCTGAATCAAATTAAATAGAGTGATGGACAAAAAAATGTGCAGCTGAAACTTTTGGTTTTAAAAGGTTAATATTTGATAAAGAAGGGATAGTGGGTCATAATGAGAAATTACTTAGTGGTCAGTGGTTAAACATCCCTCCACCTTCTTATCCCCTGCATTAAATCTGCAGAACTAATACAATGTTGGACAGGAAAAGAATTTCTATTGCAGATGGTTGAATTTCTTGTTATCAGAAATTCCAAAATTTAGCTATCTAACTTTTAAAATAAAGTATTCCTTTTGCAAGCCTGTTTTGGATGTTAGTACTTTGAAAGTTAGAGACCCTCTAATTTTCTAACTAAATCACAGTATCACAGTATCACCAAGGTTGGAAGAGACCTTGAAGATCATCGAGTCCAACCTGTCACCACAGACCTCATGACTAGACCATGGCACCAAGTGCCACGTCCAATCCCCTCTTGAACACCTCCAGGGACGGTGACTCCACCACCTCCCTGGGCAGCACATTCCAATGACGAACGACTCTGTTATTGAAGAACTTTCTCCTCACCTTGAGCCTAAACTTCTCCTGGTGCAGCTTGAGACTGTGTCCTCTTGTTCTGGTGCTGGTTGCTAGAGAGAAGAGACCAACCCCTTCCTGACTACAATCACCCTTCAGGTAGTTGTAGAGAGCAATGAGATCTCCCTGCACTTCTAGACCTCAACTGGTGTCATTTCCACTCTGAATACTCTATCTGAATATCTCAGAGTAACTGAAAATCCTCAAACTTTCCTCTTTGAATAACCTCTGATGTTTTGTTACCCTTCTACTGGTGACTAAAATAATTCGGTTTTAGATCACTTCTGTGTCTGCTTCAACTTTTTCTTTCTCATCTGGTAGATTTTTCTGTAAGAACATCTTTTTGCACAATATACTCTCATTCTTGTATCATATACATGTTCTTATTTTCAAATTATTTCAACTTTTAGTTTTTTAATGAAAATAGTGAATAAATTTATACTTACTTCTAAATGCTACAGAAATTAAAGGAGCGACCAGAGTACTGAAAACAAGAAATGGCACATGAAAAAAGATTGTATCTGCAAGTGAGTGATGTTATTTTAGGAGTACTGATACAGTCACACAAATCTGTTTGTTCAGGTTAGTGTGTACACATGTATTTGCTCACATAAAGTAGCAGCTGCAAGTTTTCAGTTTCTTAAACTATCTGAGAACACTAGGATTGTACTTCAAGGTTGAAATGTAGTGTCAGGACTGTACAAGGAGTTGCCTATGCCGAACATGTACTTTCATTTGATAACTACATTAATTCTTTACTTGCATGAGTATCAACTATAATCTGAGAATCATAAGAGAAAAATAAGAAAATATGCATAAATTGTGACCTCTTATTTGCCTTGTGTAGCCCCTGAGCAGTAAAGCACTGTAAGAAACAGAGCTGTAAGACTGGTGTTTCTATGTTCCCTGCAACTGTGAAGGCTATATGACCTCAAGATAAGATACCATGTGAATATATATATTGCTTTCCAAGGATATAATATAATGTTTAATATGATCCAAAATGGTTGGCTTTTGCCTATGCCCTATTAATAAGGAAATATAGACATTTTAATATAAATGTAACTATAATTTGCATGACATTTAAGGCAGAATAATAATAACCAAAGATGCACAAGACACATTGATTTTTATTTTATTTTTTTCATTCCTTCAGAGTCAGTGTAAATTACCACCTCTCATCAGGGCCAAACATGCCTGTGACAAAACAGAATCAAACCAAGAGAGAAATCTCCAGTGTATGCAGCAGCTGCTCTAAATTGTATGATAACATTCCGTATCTTACACCGCACTGAAATGTTTTATATTTCTGGTATCATTCATCCTTTTTCCTCCAAGACTGAAGCTTAGTTAATGATAGTGTTTGGTGTCATATTGATGATTGCTTAGCCAGGTGGGTTATTTTACAGCTGTTTTGGTTTTTGTTTTTCTGTTAAGCCAGTGGCAGAGGTGAGAAATTCAACAATTCTGTGCTACTAAAAAATATTAATTATTCTATCTGTAAGTTCAGTAGTGAAAAACAAATGTTCTGCAGTATTGACTTGTACTGGTTATTTGAAACCTACATTATGTTTTAAAATTTTAAATAATTCCTTTAATGCAATATTTATTTAATGACTTAAGTGTAAAATAAATGTATTCTGCAACAGCAATTGTGGGAATTTCCTCAAATTCACAGAATTTTCATAATTTTAGCCTACAGCATCTCTGCTTGTGTAAGGCAAATCTAGTTTTGCCATATGAACAGAATGCAAGCTGCCCTGCATGGGTTACAGAATTTCCACTTAGAAGAAAGGAATTTTTCAGAAATTTTATTGCAGGCTGTTGTCTCTTCAGGAGGAAGATTCTTGTAGTTTCTTAGTAGGTGATTTTTCTGAACAAAGGACTTAATAAAAATTTAGACCAATGAAATTTAGTGTTACAGCTGAACATACAGATAAGAATCTGATTTTCACGATAAAAGAAAGATAAAGGAAGCACTATCTCAGCCAGTAGTATTTTAATAGTAATTGTTAGGTGACAATGAGGGTGGGATATTCCCTATGGGCTGGGGAGCTGGGAATGGCAATGAAGGCAGGGGAGCAGGGCAGGCCTGAGGATGGTAGCCAGGTTTAGCCAAGTGAAAAAAAAATTACTGTACAAGTCCATGAGGACAAGCCAATGGTGAGCCACATAATCGAAATCATGGGTCAGGGTCCAGGTCAGCGAGCTGTGTGGCCAGGCACAGATGTAGATACCATGTACAACAGGTGAAGGATGAAGTTGGGAGTGTGAGATTACACACAGCTCCTGCGCAGAGTGGGCCAAGTTCCTGCGTCTCGCAGCTCTCTTTGCTTAATAGGATGAAGTGAGATTACAGAGCAGAACCACAACAGGTCTGGTCCTGCCTGTTAGCAGCTAAAACATTTCACAGGAAGAGAGGGGTGCATTGTGAGCCCTGACAGTAACATTGTACTCTTGGGAAGAATTACAGAAAAATTAGTGAATACTTCACCCCCCCCCCCCCCCCCCTTTTTCTTTGTCTTTATTCAAGTTTGAAAAGAACATTCAGAATCTTAATGTTAGGGACCGAGTAGCTGAGAATAACTGTAATTTGTATTTTTTCTAATGCTGAAGGATTTCTACTGTTATGTACTGTGGGGCCTTATACTATTAGAAAAAAGGAAATTAGCTCCCTCATTGGGGAAATAAGGAAATTAATCCCATCATTTAAAAATGGCTGACATTATTCTTTCTGGTTTAAATCAGCTGAAAGTGGAAGAATGTAGTGTTTCTGGTAAAGCTGTTTTCAGAGTCTTCAGAAAGATGTGCTTAAATCCAGGAGTTTATGCTTGTTGGATAAGACAGATTTACTGGCAATTGATAAATATATATGTGAAATTAAAAAACCCAAACCACAACACCTCACCCCCACAAAGACCCCAGCTATTAGGAGAGTACCAGAAAAATATCAAAAAAAGTAAACCCTTTAAACAGAATAATAAAGGGTAAGAGAATATCCTTGATAAACATCCTTGAAAGCTTTATTATAAAATAATGAGACAAATTTTAAGGAGACAGTACATATATCAGTCAGGAAATGTGGATGGCTGTTTGGCCTTGAGAAGAGAAGGCTGGAGTAGATTTTATTAACGTCTATAAATATCTGAGGGATGGGTGTCAAGATGAAGATGCCAGTCTTTTTTTTTGGTGGGGCCAATGATAGGACAAGGAACAATGGGTACAAAAAAGAACAGAGGTGGTTGCACCTCAACATTAGGAGACACTTCTTCACAGTGAAAATGATGGAGCCCTGGAACAGGCTACCCAGAGAGATTGTGGAGACTCCTCTGGAGACTTTCAAAACCCACCTGGATGCATGCCTCTGCAGCCTGTGCTAGGTGATCCTGCTTTGTCAGGGAGGTTGGACTCGATGATCTCTAGAGGTGCCTTCCAACCCCTAACATTCTGTGATTATACTCTTCATAAGGAACAAGTGTAGCTACCATTTCGTTCCTGTTGTAATAAGTAGCAGATGAAGCAGCAAGAGTAACAACAGCAAAACTGCTAAAAGAGTAGAACAGTGCACTTGACTAGGTGTTTTCCTATTTATGAATCACAGTATCACAGTATCACAGTATAACCAAGGTTGGAAGAGACACCAAGGATCATCAAGTCCAACCTGTCCCAACAGACCCCACAACTAGACCATGGCACCAAGTGCCACGTCCAATCTCCCCTTGAACACCTCCAGGGATGGCGACTCCACCACCTCCCTGGGCAGCACATCCCAATGACGAATGACTCTCTCGGTGAAGAACTTTTTCCTCACCTCGAGTCTAAACCTCCCCTGGCGCAGCTTGAGACTGTGTCCCCTTGTTCTGGTGCTGGTTGCCTGGGAGAAGAGACCAACCCCTTCCTGTCTACAACCACCTTTCAGGTAGTTGTAGAGGGCAATGAGGTCACCCCTGATCCTTCTCTTCTCCAGGCTAAACAATCCCAGCTCCCTCAGCCTCTCCTCATAGGGCTTGTGCTCAAGGCCTCTCACCAGCCTTGTTGCTCTTCTCTGGACACGTTCAAGTGTCTCGATGTCCTTCTTAAACTGAGGGGCCCAGAACTGAATCATTTCTTTATATTTTTGTATAGCTCTAAAACAATATATGTAGTGTAGTACACAGAAATGCCAAGGTGAAAGCAGAAAACATTTATGGTTTCCAGTGGGTAAAATGTAAAAAAGTTAAAATAATTTGCAGAGTGTAGAGTGAAAAATTACTGAACATACACAAACAAAAAATAATTACAACCAAGATGAACTGCTCATTAAAGAACTGCCAGGTTTGGTGATAAGTCTAATTTTATTTGACAATTTTATAAATGATGTGGGGGAGGAATAGACCTTAAATTATATTCTTACATTGTACTAAATTGGAAAGTGCGGTATATTAATGAGGACAATAATACTTCAAAGGTGCTGAAAGATTTTAGGAATATGAATATAAAGTAATAACATAATTTCAGTTTGGTTATGACATGACAGTGCAAAAATAAGAAACTCTTAAAAGAAAATGAAACCATAAAGAAAACGTTGGACATCTATTTAAAAACTGAAAAAACGGAGACTTTAGAAACAAACACCCAAGTCCTGTTTTTGCTAACTGAAGCTGTAGATGACTTAAAAGAGAGAGGTGTATTGCTTTTCAAGATTGCATTCTTTTTGAAACTCCTCTTCCGTTCTAATAAACAACAATTCCTGCAATATAAAAGAAAAAAAAAATCACTTTAATAGGTCTTGTGTTTTATGATGCAAATTGGAAAGGTATCTATGACATTAGAGTTATTTTTTCTCTACATTTGTGGGGTTGTTTATATCTGTGAAAAATGTTTTCCAAGGCAGGGATACTATTCTGTCTTTTCTTCTGTAGAGTTTTGTTCCATTTTTAATTTTAATATGAGGAAGTCTATTGCAAGTAAATAATAAAAAGTTAGGAAGTAAGCATGCCTTTGTAGAATTGTCTTTGCAGACTACTGTCTGCAAAAAATAGACCTGTACTTTATCCTTGCAAATACATTAATGTACTGAGTGTTGTACAGTGCAAGCTGACTTTGTTTTTTGCACAGTTTTAAGTAGTAATGCCTTCATGCATGAACATTTCCAATTTTCCTTTTAGGAAGTTTAGAAAGATGGGGCAGAGTACAGGATGATATAAAAGTCCTGTAAGATTCTTGTAATAGGAAATGAAGCAATTTTTAATACAAAGTGATTTGTGAAGCTTGTATTTCAGTCCTGTGTCACATAAGTAATAATTCAAGAAGTATTTATTATTAAAAATTATTTTATCTAACAGATTAACTACCAAATTGCATACTGCATTTCAATTTGCTCAATTAAAATTGAGCACATTCTGCTTTTACTGAAGGAGCACATATATTATTGGCTTACTGCTTCTGTTGTTCTGAACATTTACTTCTTTCAATGTATTATCTTACAAAATGTTATTTTCTTATAACTGTTTCTCATTTTCTTGTTGTATTTTGTTGGCTTTAAGTTCATCATATTTGCCACCTCCAGACAGTTGTGCATTTTGAAATTCAGCTCACATACTGCAGTGATATTCTGAAATTGCAAGACTTTTATACAGCGATCCTGATCCTGCAAAACATGATGTATGTTCGTGGCTCAAAGATGAGAGATTCTTGGTTAATGTTGCACCTAGTACACCAGATAACCTCAGTGAAACTCTGAAAAGGCAATTTTGGAATCCCAGTCTTTGCTGTCTTTATCTTGGAGGGCTACTTGCTTTACTTTCTCACCTCCTTTCTGTGGAGATTTTTCTGTGTGATAGTGCTCTGTCTGTCCATTCCTCTGCCTCATATAAACACAGATATGGGTGCCCTTTTTTTGTGGAGGGACAGTATAGAAAACTCCCTTGTCAGTCTGCAATAATACAGAACTCTGGTCTTCAGTAAACAATGCCAACCACAGGCAACCATTCAAGCAACATCTGTAATTCATGTCCCTGGTGTGTCTTTATGTATAAATTGAAATTTGATGTAATTCCTATTTTCTCTTGCTTCTTTTGGGATATTTTAGGTTTCATTTTATTTGGGTTCAGAGCAACAACTCAGTAGTTTCTACAGTGGAGCACAGCTATCATCTGCTTCTGGTCTATGTGGGTGTTTTCCTTGGCAGTTCTGTCATAATAGGATTGCATCAATGAAATTTCAACAGTAATCTGGGAATGGGAAACATAGCTATTAAAGACAAGGATCAGAGTAGGTAAAGATAGAGGACCATAGGGAACTTCAGTAATACAAATGATGTAAGGTATGACAGTGTGAACAGTAAGATTCTGTGGTTAATAACGAGAAACAGTCATAAAATGGAAACCATTAACTGCAAAATACAAAACATGGGAAATGGGTAAATATATTGGCTGATCAGCTGTGATTGTCAGGCATCAGTATGATGTATTTATAAAAATAATATTGAATGTATTAGGTGAAGATAACATTAGTGTCATTTGAAAAGGTTTCAGTACGACCCGTTGTCTCCAGTTCATGTTACTGGTGTTAAGAATTAAATCAGAGAGGAACCAGAAGAGAAAAAGAAGGTTGCAATTACAGATAAGTGCAAAGCCTATTTTACAAGAAATGACCGATGCTTTTGTTACCTAACGTCCATAAATTGTGAAGAAATTGTCCCAGTTGCTGAACAAGTTGTTTTAGTTGCTAATTATCTTCACTAACAGAATGTTCCTTATCTCTTGTGTGTATTTGTCTAGTTTCAGCTTCTTACCATTGGGTATCATTATGTCTTTTTTTCTGTTAGAGTAAATAGCTGTTTATAACTCTCTGGCATTTTCTACAAAACTCCAGCCACACCATTCATTCTGCTTTAATAAAAATAAAATTGCTTCAGGCTCTTTTAATTCCTGTATTCCTTGTTTGATTAGTAAAGGAAGATGGAAGACTTGCTGCTCTTACTATGCTGTCACAATGCCAGCAATACTCCAGTCTCTCTGTAAGAACTGTGGCTGTATAGGTACAGCTTTGAATTTTGAAAACAGAAATGCATATTTGCTTTAATGTAGTTGGGCAGTTTTACTGAGTCTTTAATCTTTGTGCAGAGCACGTATGGTGCCCTTATAACATCATAAAAAATTCTTATAGTCTCAAAGTTTTGGATCATATTTATATTACATGACCTAAAATTTAAGGAAAGACATTAAAACATAATTATATTACCATTTGCATTTTAAATGTGTTTACAGATATCTATATTGCGTTTTCCACCAAATGGCACTAAAGTTGTCATGGCTTAGTGAATTGGGATTTTAGAATTGCAGGGCTATTCATTCCAAAGCAGTTTTGTGTGAGTTCTTTTATATTTTGGCTCATGTTGGTAAATCAGTCGATTATTCCTTAATTAGTTATGCCAGAAGGACTGCTGATGGAGATACTATTCTCTGAAGGTACAGATGAAGTCAAGATTCTGATCACTGGTGAACATTAAAGCTTCTGAGACTCTTTTCAAAGATAAAAGTATTGGCTAAATATGGGACTGGATTGCATTTTGGGTTTTGTTTCTCATGATTTGGTTTTTGTTTCTCATAGGTGTTTAAGACCAGGCTGGATGAGGCTCTGGCCAGGCTGATCTAGTGTGAGGTGTCCCTGCCCACAGGAGGGGGGTTGCAACTAGAAGATCCTTGTGGTCCCTTCCAACCCTGACTGATTCTATGATTCTATGATTCTCATGATTGGTGTCATTAACACAGGCTGTACTTAATCTGCTAAACACATGCCTTAGTAATGGTGAATTACTACGGTAGCAATATTAGGCTCGAAATACATGTCGGTCAAACAGACTTTATACAAAGCAGATGAAAATTTTGTAAGGCTTAATTAGGTTCCTGTGTTTCACTGTCTGGAATTATATCTTAGAACAACAGGACAACAGGACAGAACAACAGGAGATGAAACTTCCTTCCAACAACATGTTTGTAATACTGTTTTGCTTGCAATACTCTTTTGGTTGTAATAGTCTTTTGGTTGCCTGTCTTTCCTGCCTGAGTCATCCTCTACAATACTACCAGTCACATCAGCTTCACAGGAGAAAGACTTCCTGTTTGAGAAAACCTTTGTTTCTGCTCCCTCATGTTATATAAACCTTATACATGCAAAATATCAAATTACAGAAGCTTTGGTACTAAAAAAATATGGAAAGAGGGGAAAAGATGTTCTAATGAATACAATTCTCAGGAAAACCATGTAGTTAAAGTGTACGTGTGCTTATATAGGAGCTGAGAACTGCATCTTTAGCAATACTCAGTGTGTAGAACAAATAATGAGAGTGTAGGATATTTACCCTTCAAAATGGTTTTATTCCATGTATTTAACTTCCTTAGCAACAACGTCTTTAAAATCCCAGTACACTCAATGGTAATTGTCACAAAATGTTCTCAATTGGTAACAAAATGTGTGCAAAATTTCCCATGAAAAAGAATGCCTCCCCAATGCCAGGTCTTTGCCACCACCAGAGACTGGTTTCTAAGACTGGCAAAATTAAAATAATGAGAATGTGAATGTTAAATAATTGTGGATTGAGATACTTGATGTAAAAAGTACTGGCAGAAGAAGAGCTATTTTTGTTTGTTTACACACACCAGTCACAAAAATGTTAACTGTAGATAGGCAGCTTAGAATATGAAACCAGTCTATGTATTTCAGGCAGTTGGTATAATTACTACTTCAATTAGAAGCAGGCATACATAGGGAAGTAGAGTCATCTTTTTTCACTCCACTAAATGCATCCATCACTGAGGCTGAAAACTTTTCCTTCAGTTGGCAGAAATAGCAGCTTGTATGTTCTTTTCTTTTTTAGATTGGTATGTGTTAGAAGAAACCAAATATTCAGTCCTAGACATAAAACAAATGCCAGGCTATCTAGCATTCACAGGAAAGGAAATTCTGTAATACACAAGCTCAGGAGGGTTCCTTCCCTCCCCCACCTCCCTCTGATTTTAATCAATTTCCATTCTCTCCTATTAACATGGATGTCTAGTTTGCAAAATAACTTTAAACAATCAGCAAAGAAGAGGGTGAGCAGTGTATATATTACCTATCTTTATCTTTCTTCTGCCTGCCAGGAAGTCTTATGGCTATGTAAATTATCCTTCTCTCACATATATAGCTGATTGGGCTTAATCAGCCTTAGATGATAGAATTGTTGAAACTTGCATCCTTCTGCATATACCAGTATAAAATGTGTGAGAAACATTTTAAAGACCTCATCATGTCCAGATGGGGGGAGGGGGGGGGAATCTTTTACATTAATAATATAATTGATTTGGCTATTTTTCTGAGGAGAGTGGTTGCAAAAGTGGCATTCCAACATGTCAAAGGAGACCTGTAGATCAAGGCTCCGGGAAGCTCCTTTCCACACAGTGAACACAGAAGAGAATACAAAGTAACTTAAGTGGTTACACTTTACTTGCTCTCACAAGACACATGAAATTAGTTAGTTTTTTATAATAATTGCAAGAAAAGCTTTTTAAAATTCAGGGTCATGATTGGGTAGTATGTTCTGCTCAGGAAAATGAGCCAACACAGTAGGTTGCTTCTGAGAATGCTGGCTTGTTTATAACTTGAATTATAACCTCTTATTTTTACCCCAGACTGCCTATTCTAACTTCAGCAGCCACAGTAATGCTGAAGTTACTGAGAGGAAATTCTGAAGAATGAAGGTTGCACATACTTACATTGTTAAATTGCTACAGGAAAGACAGAGGAAAAAGTGATTCACCAATTAACTGTTCCTGAGATTCCCTAGAAATGAGAAACCTTGAGCTTTGAGAATGTCCATCAGGCAGAGCAAGAGTTATTTTTCGGTACAAACTTTGGGAAGGTGTACTTCTGTGAAGATTTATGTGTATGCATTAGAAGTAGTCCCGCTGAGGTCATTGTAAGAGGGTAGTAAGACTGCATAGTCTGTGGAGTTAATGAAATATATAACCCAATGCTTTACTTACATAAGCACTAAATACATGTAAGAAAAGAAATAAGGTAGCTGCAGTTGTATATAGTTTATAGCTGATTACTCATACATTTTGTACCTTTCTGAGTCTGTTACTTTTCTTTACTATTTTTCTTTTAACTAATCCTTTTTGTTTGCTCTTCTCTGTTTACAGTTCAATCTAATTAATTTTCACTTTTCTTCCCTCAAGCAATTCTGAGATCTCCTCTAGCTTTTTCCTCTTTGACTTGGTCTAACAACTGTGTCCTAGCCTATTTCCCAGCTAAGTGAGGCTCAAGGGTATTTGAATTCAATTTGGGACCACCTCTACTGCAACAGCGGTGCTGCTAAAGTAATACCATTAGGTCTCTCAGACAGTGTATGAGGCAAAGAACCTGGTAATAAATGTTATTGTTTTTCTGGACAAAGTAACTTGTGCATTGTTATAATTGATGCTCAAAGAAAGTATTCTGTTATTTGTAGATTCCAAGTGCTGTGTCGTATTCCAAAAAAATGCTCATTTGACTTCTTGTTCAAAATTGATTCCCTGCAAGGGAATAAACTTTAAAATTTATTTATTTATTTATCATTATTCATTTGAACGACACAGCTTAGTGAATGCTGAGGCACTAGGGATGGTGGTTTTTTCATCATCTAGGTTCTTACTCGACATCAAAGAGTATAGATTCCCCACAGTAAACTGTAAAAGCAATGTGAATCTTTTTGTTTAACAGAGTGTTAGTGTTAGAATGTGTTTGCAGTTTTTCTTAGTTAAGAGGTAGATGGTATAATTTTACTCTTTATACAAAACAAGTCTGAAGCTGTGTGAAATCCAGTAGAAACTGCGATATAAATTCAACAGCAAAGTCTGTAGCGCTTTAAAAAAGAACATTTTATAAGTTGTATAGTTGGAGAAGAAAGAGTGTATGCCATATAATCTTGATTTGGCTGGGCTTTTGTCCCTGTTACTAATAATGTTGTAATTAACAAAATATGGAAGTAAAGTATAGATGAGATTATATCATGTCTGATACAATACGGCTTTGAAAGCTGTCCAGAGAGTGATTCTTAATGGTTCACAGTTAAAAGTGGAAACTCTGTGGCATTCTGTTCTTCATTAGAGTTTGGTGACAAGATTAAATTTCTGTGTGATGATGCCATTCTAGGAAAAGTTATTGAGGGACAAAACTAGAATTAAAAATGATTGTACACACTTAGAAAGGGCAGGCACATCCTGGAGTGTGTTAGCATAAGCATAGCCTACAACACATGTAGAGTACGTTTTTAGCTCTTCACAGCACAAGTAATCTTGATTTACATCTTGATTACCTCCTTTACCTTTTCATTACCTAGGGGAAATTAAATAGTTTGCATTAAAATTGGCTTGCATATAGAACAATGTAAAATATTCACAATGAAATATGTACAAACAGGATAGTGCAATCATACTTTGCATTCAAATTAGCATAGTTTCACATAGTCCTGTTGACAAATGATAATAATAGGGATTAGTCTATAAACCTTAATTCACATGTGGAAACCTGATTTACACAAGCAGCCAAGTAAAACTACTTGGGGTTCCAGAATTAGGATAAGTTTGGAAGCACTGCTGCTAAACTCTGCATACTAGGGCTCACTCAGCTATGCATTTAAGCTTAGGCTTAGCTAAGAGTCCTTGTGTTGAAAAGGATGAGCATGCTTTGCTAGGTAATGGTCAGAATATATGTATCATCCTAGCTGAACTCTGTCCTGTTTTGCCAAAAGCTTCATTTGCTCTTTTCTAAACTTGAATGATCATGATGTATGATCAAGATAATCAAGGCATATGAATATCTTGAAAAAACTATGCTAGACATGCGAGCCTAAAAGTTGAGAATAAGGAAATTCTGTGCTCAGATTCCTTCTTTACTCTGTATCCAGGGCTACCCATGTCTTTAGTTCAGTTGCATGTGTAAGTACAGTATACATGCATGTGAAATAGTACATCTATCAGATATTGCTATTCATATTTGTTACCTTATGTTACTGTTTCTTAACAATTATTTATTTTGAAGAAATAACCACCCTCACTTTAGAATTTAATGCTGCTTCTCTCTAATTAGATTTGAGATAATAAATGTAATGATGTAATATACTGACATTCTGTGGGTAGTTTTTGTTTTTGTTTTTCTGGTGAAACATAACAACTTAATGAAGGTTGGCTGAAGAAATATTTGTATTTGTTGCCTGCAACATAAACCAAAGAAAACAATGTATAAAATAGTTAGGGCTGTGGACATCTGAATGAAGTCTGTTGGCAGCAAGATGAAACTTCGGTACATACATACATATCTATTGACTTAAATGGCTCTTAATGCCAAGGCATTACAAACGAGACTGTCAGTGCAGTAGTGGAATGCATCAGCAATATCAGGCAGATCAAGGATACTGGGACAAAGTTATTAATGGACAAATATTTAAGAACCAATGTAACTCAATTTACTTTCAGTGTTAAGTAAAGAAAATGTACATCCTATACTTGTGAGTAAACATAATGCAGTATTTTTAACTGTCACTGAAAATTGATCAAATATGGGGAATACTGTTTCTTGGCTGAATAAGTTGCTATTACATAGAATTGTGGTTTGTTGGTTTGTTTTGGGTTTGTTTTTGTTTTTACATGTTTTGGGGGGCTTCTTTGCCAAGAGGAAGTGTTGTACTTAGATGAAAGTCAACAAGAAATGTGTTTATGAAACTGAGAGTAAAATCTATGCCCTTGCTTTCAGTTTCTTACGGCTATTTCTTTTTCTTTCTCTTGGTTTTCAGGACTCACCCCCATTCAATCAATCCTTCTAGATTCAAAGCCCTTCCTTTATCTCTCGTCTTTCTCCCCAGTCTTTCTCTTTGATGTAGATCTTCTTAGTTCTTTACTTTTTCTCCCACTGCTACTAGGTTATATAGATTTTTAAATTGCAGTAGCATAAAATCTAATTGCTTTCTGTTCAAAAGAAGAGGAAAAAAAAAGATAAAAATTCTGAACTAATTCCACTACCCTAGAAATAATTTTCTGAAAAACACAAGCTGTTATATGTTTACCCATACAATAACAGACATTCTTTCATTATGGATGATGCTAAATTCTCAAGGCTGTACTTGAACTATTTTTGTGAACTGGGTTTTTATCTTTTACATTTTTTTTTCCTTTTAAAATGGGATTTTTTCTCTCAGTTCATGAGATTGGAAGTACTAAACTACACTTGTCCTTGATTCAGTTTGCTGCTTCTTCATGGTCCAAATTGCCCTTCATGCAGAGCTGAGCTTGTAATATGTACTCTAGATGCTGAGTAAATGCTTTCACTGGCTGTCCCTGGCTTACTTACTCAGCCAGTCTGAGTCACCTTCAAAACATCAAGATTATGTGTATATACACTGTAACAAATAACCACCTGCACTGAGGTAATGCAAATTGAATTTGTTGAAATGTGGTCTATTATATTAAAATTTATGTTTCTATTATAATTTTTATTGTATGAAACAAATTTGTCCTGTATAAAATTACTGAGAAATAAGAACTATCCTCATACAGGAAAGCTTATCATTTCTTGGGAACTAGTTAATAATAGATTCTTAGCATGCACATATCTTCTAAGTGCCTATTCTGCATCCTCTTAAAAATGCATAGCTGGATTTTCATTCTTAAAACAGGTCAGATAACATAATCATAATGTACTTGTGTATATATCCTAAATATAGACAATTAGAGAGTGGGTTTATTTCTGTACTTGAACCAGTTATTTTATGAATGTCACCAGATTAAAAATAGACCTAAACCATATTCATTAAAGGGATTTCAAGACAAAATTCATATGTAGAGGTATTTCAATTCTGAATCTCTACAAATGGTGACTCGGCAAGAATGACAGCGAGGTATGGTGAGAATAGGACTTCATAACACACAATTCTGCAGCTGACACACCAGTGCTTTTACTGGACTGAAACAAGTTACTTAATGACCTGTAGAACAAACAGTTATTTTCCTGAATGAAAGAAACATTAAAAAAGAAAATTTGAAATCAATTGATAAATATTCAGGGACTAAATTAGCCTTATTTTATGCTAATCCAGCTTTATTGAACTCATATCATCATCCATAAAAGCTGCCGTTCAAAGTAATATCCAGTATATCTCAATTAGCAATATGTTAACCTTTCATCCAAGTTGGCTAGCAGAATGAAGGAAAACAGATTAGCTATCAAAACAGGGAAACAAAAATCTAAGATCAAAAAGTGAAGTTAAAAATATTTTTATTTTGATGCTCATTTAAAAAATGTCAATAGAATGGACAAAGTAATCTTAAATCCTGACCATTTCTAACTGTGATAGTGTAGATATATATTTGATTTTTAGCTGTTGAAACTATCATGAATGTTGAGAGAACTGAGAAAAAAAAGTGTGGAATAACAATAGCCCAAACCTAGTGTTTGCATACTTAGTCTTAACGGAGAAGCAGTGTGTCCATCACTGTTCCAGCAGACAAATGGGAATTTTGGCAGTTTGCTCTGGTCAGTATTTCAACATGAATTAAGTAAGTGAAATACAGCAAGGGTCCATTGGCATATGCTGTGTCATAAAGTTATTAAAAGAAAGTACATGTAAAGACAATCAAAATGAATATTCTTGCTTTTATAATCCAGAGTAGTTACCTGAAGAGGCTAGAATTCTTTTCCCTTTTTAATGTATAATTTGTTTATTTATTTTACTTTTAAAATTTATTTATTTATTTATTTATTTATTTATTTATTTATTTATTTTTACCCTCTCTTGTAACACTCAGGTAAGCGGATGTTGAAAGTGCTTGATTGTTCTGCCTTGCTCACATACTTCGTGTTCAAGGCATCACCAGATGTAGGAGAAAGAAATAGTTTCTCCCAGGGCTGTGTTGGCGAAGGTGGGGGTTTATTTTTGTTCCATTTCTAATTATTTTATAGTTAATATAATGCACTTGTTAATATAGTTTTGGCATTTTCACCTGTTGCTATTAGAGACCTAACGGACTTTCTTTGAGTTCTCGTTTTTTCTTCCTTGCTTGTGGCTTGTTATTGTTTGTGGTCTTTGAGACTTAAACTGTATGCCTTAAGATTTCTACTGGGTATGAAGAAATGCTTTGAGACTCATGTGTTGTTCTGAGTGGTTAATCTATTTATTTTACATTGTGTATCTGTTGTTGCTAACCACTGCAGCAAATTGGAAGATATGATCTGAACATTTATAGAACTGTGGTAGCATTTTTCTACTTCCTTAAAATTCAAATTCAAATCACATTTGATTAGTTAATAAAATGTATCCTTCTGGTAACACAGAATATAAAAGCTAAACTAAACCTAAGATAATGGTCACTTTTATTTTTAGTCTTTTAGTTGTGATTTTTAATCTTTTGAGATTGGACAGTGTTTGGATTTGAACTCTCTTTTTCTTCCATATTTCATGAGTTAATCAGTTAAATACTGAATACACTTTTTTATTAATTGGTCTTGGCTTCATTTAAATCTAAGGAACTATGTGGCATTTTATCATGTGCAAAAGAACAACAAGAAGGACAATCTTGGAGATTATAACAACATATGTAACAGATGCATATTATAGAGTATTTATACCTGACTTCCTTGTCAAATGCAGCCTAATATATGTACTAAGTATTTTAGTACTACAGTATTTGATCTGCTAAAAATACACCATAAATCATACAGGATGGGTGAGGTTTCAGAGTTGCTGTCTCTTTAGATACCTTCACTCTTGAATCCCAAATTTTGTTTCAGGCTTTTTCTGGTGTAATCTGAATGCGACATTAACATTTCTTTTCTCCTTCACTCCCTAATAGAAATTGTGACTATCATGAATGGAGGGACCATATGCTACTTTGAAAAGGCAGCAGGGACCATGGAGGCAGTTTATAAATGATCTGAGTAAGAAATGAACAGAGACCAATTAAGCTAGTTAGGAGGCCGAAGGTTTTGGAAAGCGAGGATACTAAATTTGGTTGCCTTAAAAATGCTGGAGGATAGAATTAAAAATGAGCACATTTCCTGCCCCCTCCAACCCCTCATCTTTTAGCCTGATAATTCTTCACTTGCAACAATGATGTAAAGTATGGTTTGTTTTTTCATTTTTATTGTGGAACAGAGATGTAATGCTGAAGTTGCTGCATGTCAGTGAAATTACCAGGATGGGACTAGAGGCCACTCACAATATGGCTTTTGTCACTGAGGAAAGTCTGTGCACTAAATAATGCATGCACAATTACCACGTTAATCAGGCTGGTCAAAACAGGTGATCCAGTGAATAACTTTGTGCCCACTGCCATTTATTGCTATTCACCCATGTATCTGCTGTAACTATCCATTTAACACCACAGGTGTGCTAAGTTCTTTGCAGATAATGTGGAGATGAAGGTTTCTTCCTTAGAGAGTTTAAATTCTAAGTGTCCAGAATACAGATTGGAAAATAATAAAATGCAGGAAAATATGAGCAGGTTTTTTTAAACCATACTTTAGTTAATTTCTTGATCTGTAGCTTTTGAGAGCTGTTTTGGGAATATATTTTAGGCTTTTTTTGAGTCTCTGGAAAGTATCCAATTAGTGAGAGCAGAGGACGTAGCCAAAGAAGGGTTTCCAGATGTGAAGGGTGTAATGAAAAAGAACCTGAGAAGAGAGCAAAGGGACAATTTGAATACAAAGACCAGGCAGATGAAGGCACAAATGGCTTATTATAGTGACTCATTTCTTTTGTAAATGCCAAAAAGAAATAGTAAATTCAGTATTCTACCTGTATTAATTATACACAGAGACACGAATGGGAAAGCTATAGTGCTGACTTAAAAGCAAAGGGAAAAAGTGCTGTTTACAGTTGGGAAGACATTTAATTTTAAATAGAGAAAACTCCAGGTTTCTACTAAGGGAACATCCAAGTTCTCTTAGAGAATATTAATGGCTCAATCATAACAAATGTATTTTAAAGGTTTTGTGCAAGTTTTATTTAAAAGGAAGCGAAGTTTTGTTTCCGCACATAGCTGCCTCAAACTTCATACTGCAATGTGTGAACAGGGCTTTGAAGCTGACTGCTTCGTGCTTGCAGACATGAAATTAATCTGTTACTCTCTTTTCTTGTCCTGTAAATCTGACTTGTTTCTTTTCCCCTTCTATACAGATTATGTAACAACGTGACAAGGGCTAAGCTGCTGGTGTATGGGCACCATACAGTCCTTCAGGCTTACTAGGGAGGTGCTGCCCAGGGAGGTGGTGGAGTCACCATCCCTGGAGGTGTTCAAAAAAGGATTGGATGTGGCACTTGGAGCCATGGTTTAGTTGTCAGCAGGCGTTAGGTATTAGGTCATAGGCTGGGCTTGATGATCTCTGAGGTCTTTTCCAACCTGGTTGATTCTATGGTTCTATGATAATATTGTCTTATTGTTTTCTTGCTCATTCCCACACGTCTGCCTCTGTCTGTTGTCCTGTGTCTTGTACTTAATGTTGAAATGTCCTTGGACTAACACCATTTATTCCTCCTGGTTTTGAGCATTACCCAGAGGGAAAAAAAAATAAAGATGCTGATCAAGGCTTGAAACTCCCAGACATTAGGATAATACCAGCAATACACAACAATAGTAAAATAATGTGAAGAATGTAGATTTCTACTTTGCCTAGATAAATGAAATAACACAAGATGATGTATCTGAAGTGTACTGCGTATCTAAGTATCTCAAAACACTTCACAGATTATAGTGATTCATTGTAATTGCATCATGATATTGCCATTATGTTGTAGTCATGTTATCGCTTCCGCAATAAACATTTATCTTAGGAATGTTTGTGCGCACCACATAATTAGCTGTAGAATAAAGAGTGCTGAACATGAGGTGTGATTCATTAGGAGAATGATAGAATTTGATTTTTAAATTCTATCAATTTATTTTAACTGTTACTTGTTAAAAGTGAAAACAAACGGTGAAGTTCTGTCAGTTGCAAAACTCTGGAATAAAGCAAGCTTAAGTAATGATTGAAAGCTGGTATGTATTTAAATATTTATACAAGTTGTTGAGTTTTTAATTTCCTGTCACTGTAAAATGTGATTAGTAGGTCTAGATCTGCTGTACTTATAATTTCAATAGGACCTTCAGGTCTAAAGCCTTAACTGAGAGAGCTCTTAGTTCATAAAACCCCCACAAAACTAGAATAGCAATTTTAACCTATATCTTCTTGCCTGAATCTGACCTTTAGTACAACTCCAAAAGTATTTATAAAGTTAAAAAAGAATTCCATTCTGCTATTCAGATACCAACCATATAAATAAAAATTAATTACTGTAGCTTAAAGCAAATATACTGTGTTGTAAACTAATCAGTTATTCTATACTGCACAACTTCTGCCTTTTGAGGTTTGCATACGGCACTGATCTAACTGTAGTGTAATTAACTTGGTTACTAGGAAAAACCTAGTTACATAAGCTCTATGTTTACATAGCACTGAATTATGCTTTGGGAACACTACCCATGGCTTCTTAGAGTTGGGGTGTTGTTCACTCCATGTAAGTATGATATCCAAAACGAAAACAAATAAGCAAAAATCCACAAACCCCCACAAAGAAGGGGAAGGCAGAAGTAAATGAAAACTGTTTGGCTTACTTTGCTCCCCGCAGCTGAAAACTTCAGTAAAGATCACATAATTTGAGTCTTGTGATGCAGTACAAGCATACAGATTAAAAACTTTTGTTTCCAGACTGAAGACTATATAATAATCAAAAATTAATCTTAAAAAAAATAAGCCCAGCAGGATGAAGGTAACGATCCAGTGTGAGTCCTTGGTGCTTAAAGCTCCTTGCCAACTTTTGAGGACTCTGTGGAGTCAAGGATAGTCTAACATTTGGTTGGGAGAGTTGTATGTCTAAGGACAAGAGTTCAGTAGGAAATAAGTACAGGTAACCCAGAATGTCTGAAGAACTATAGCCAAACTTCTGATAACTTCTGATAGGCATACATCACTGAACAAAAAGTAACAATTTGGGAGGAGCTACTGGAATGCACAAGTAAACAGCCACGGAAAGAAACTACCAGGACAGTGGTCCTGCTTCATCAGTACTGAAGAAAGGTGCTCTTGCTATAGGAAAAAGGTGGTTTTGCATCTCTTCAGGCTTAAATTGAATGTGAACTCACACGCTTACTTACTGGTTAAATATCTAGCAGGTATTATGCAGGTATTATCTCCTCAGTGTTTAATAGTTTAAAATCAAGACTCCCATAACAAAGGCTTGGTCCTCTAACTGCATGCTGTAAGAAGGGTCACCTGGAAGTTTTAGGCTTCTGATTCATACTCTCATCACATATGATTTCATAGAAGAAATAACACATTTTCATGGTTTGATATTAGGCAAAACAATATAATTAATTTTTTAATGTGGTCTGATAAGAAAAGAAATTGTAAGATTAAGACTTAAGTTCAAGGTAAGGTTATTTTGAAGATTTTCTCTTATTATTAATAGGGTTTGTGTGGTTGAATTGTGTACAAATTATGGAATCCCAAGAGAGTTAATTAGATAGGCTTAGTACAACCACACAATCTAGCCTGATAAATTCTGAGAAATGTTTAAATAATGATATAATTATACATTATAAAAGATTTCTGCAACTTTGAATTAATATGTAAATACACTAATATATACTATTTGCTAATATATATGCTAATGATATATATATATATATGTAGCATTTACATTAGTTTGCACTAGGGAAAGAATTTTTATAGATGGTGAATCACAGCTGAGATTCATTCCACTTAGGTCTAAACAAAACACAACACTTGTTACAAGTACATTTCTAGATCTCAGTATGCATAGCAAAATTGCTAGCTTTTGTTTATGAAGATTTTTAAGGACAGAAGGGTTCTACAGGGAATGAAAGAAAATGACCTAGTTACTTTTTACATCTACAAAAGGCATCAAATAATGGCCAGCTTTTTGCAAAGAAAGTTATTTTCAGAATTAACATCTATCAGCAATAACAGTTTCCTACAGTGCTTTTAGTCATTGTAGTATTTGTCTGCAGGTTTTCAAACTGGTAGTCAAACCAGAGTACTCTGTAGCTTTACAGGAAAAATAACTATCAGCTTTTTGCTGGTTATTGTAGGTTTGTCACATTAGAACTGAATGAACACTAGAAATCTGATCAGAAAGTGACCTATCCAAATAATTTTTGTTGGAGGGTAAGAATACCCTGTTATTTAAGTTAAAACTCCTAATTTTTCTGAAGGGTGAGATCATATATTCTTGGAAGTGATAAATGGCTGTTCTCTATAAGCTGTATTTCTTAGAATATTTTATAGTATAGAATGACACATGGTCATAATGCCAATTGTCTTCTTTCTTCAATGCTTTTAAATGTTATGTTCTCTAAGTATATCATTAAAGCAATTTAAACTCAAACTACTAGAGACTACCAGATCTCTAATTTTTGGGGTTTTGAATGAGTTCTCCACATCAGCCTAAATTTTTGTGGCTGTGTAAGTGCTTATGTACCATAGGAATCATGGGTTTAGATTGAAATGTCTTATACTTGTTCCAGGAGTGATCAATCTACTGATTTGAGGTCTTGGGCCTTTATGTGACAACTCATACGCTTTCAGTGAAGTTTGCTACAGAATGAAAATGCCACCATACCTAACTCTTCACAATTAATTTAAAAATTACTTTGCTGTTAATGAAAACAGTAATTTACTCTCAATCTCCTAACCTTGACAGAGGAGGATATTCCCAAAAGTATCTGCACTTATTTCAGCTGTGCCATGTGCAGTCTGGAAATGAAGGGCCAGACTGTGTGCCACATGAGTATTCTTTTGTTTCCTATGGCCCATGTAAACTACATTTTCTCTCTTTCTTTCCTTATTAACATAATATCTGTTTTTATGGAGATGGAAGAAAATAAGGGGTAAAGATAGAAGAACTCTGTATTGCATCTGCTAAAATAACTGGATTTGCTATAGAAGAGTAGGAATGCCACAATTCCAATGAGAATATCTTCTATTTTAGTCTAAAGAAAGGTGGAAAAGGGGTAAAAATAAGTATCTGAATCAGCAGGTTGGCAGGGAGTAAGAAAGAATTGTCAACAGACAATATGTATTTATCAAAAATCTTTCCAGACAGTCCAGGGTCAGAACTGTATCTTAAGTTCACCAATTTTCATGCTTAGATAAAGTGAAATCATGAAACTAATACAAAGTGTTTAGATTTTATATCAGACTAGATATGTTCAAAATATAATTTCTGTAAAGCTGCAGGTATTGTTACATGATGCACAGCAGTAGTTGCAGATGAGATGCTCAAGTAAAGCTTTCGAGGTTTGAAATCATATTTTGCTTCTCTGGTGTTTGTATTGAATGAAGAAAATGCCATCATGACTTGTTAAAAATCTTTATATATATCCTGATGTCTGACAGGAAAGAACAGCTTTCTTCACTAATAGGTAATTTGAAAGTATTAAGATGTATATTTAACATTGTTCTCATGTTTTGAAAGAAAACATAAAACACAGATGAAGATCAGTGACAAAGAACTGGGCAAGTAATAAATAATGAAGAGAATAGGTGTTCATGTCCATCTAGATAGGGAAAACATGACGTTGGAAGAAATACCTAGGTAAAAAAACCCCAGGGTTAAATCAGGTTACTTTACAAAGTGAATATGAATATAAAATCAAGAAGGATCTGGGTGAATTGGAAATGCTCTAGAGAGAAGCCACAAGAATGAATAAAATATTGGAAAACAAAGTTTTGATAATGAGCTTTTCAGTTCAGTAAATAAAAGTCTAAGTAGAATGGATGGAAATTGAAACTGAGATTAATCAGGACTAAAAATTATTTATAACCATTAGGTTAATTAGTGTTGGAATGATTTACCATAGAGTGGTTTGTTCTCCATCACTGGCAAATGGTGGCTGTTTTCACCCTAAAATATATACTTTAATTCAACAAAAGAATTAGTACTTGCCTGTCTTATACAAAAAGTTAGATTAGATGATCACAATGATCCCCTCAAGCCTTTAACCTATAAATGTATGAAATTCTCCAGCTGCTTTGGTTGTTCCATTGTGCTAGGCCCCTGCTGTTGGCCGCTGCATCTAAACATATTGCAGTATGGCTTCACTTCTGTGTAGCTGCCAAGACTGTGAATCTATTGCAGCATATATCTGGACTTTATCTCTATTATAAACTCTTGTTTAAATTGTTTTTGTTCCAATAAAACAAAGCAAAAAAGCTTCTTTCAGGAAAGACACTCATAATTGCATATATTATCCAGCGTTGCCAAGATGAAGTGATAGGCCTGGAGACTGTGCGA
Source organism: Dryobates pubescens (assembly GCF_014839835.1). Lineage (NCBI taxonomy): Eukaryota > Metazoa > Chordata > Aves > Piciformes > Picidae > Dryobates > Dryobates pubescens. Next base: position 4,176,361 of record NC_071622.1, read on the forward strand.
AGTCATTCACCAAACTCAGACTATGTGCCCTCCTGAGATAAAGTACATGTATGAATAGAAAGCCTATTCTAGGCAAATGCCAAAAATAAGTATGTGTCATTGTAGGAATAGAATGGAAATGAAGCTTGCAGGAGTATAAACTCTTAAATGTAAGATTGTAGTAATATTTAATCAGTAGCAAGTAAGAAGACAGAGTTGTTGTGCTAGGTTCCTTCTCCAGAACTGTGTGTCTGTTTCTTTGAAGCAGCCTGTATTAGCCCCTGTCTAGGGGTCTGGATAGAGAGAAAATGGAATTCTTTTTTTTCCTAAAGATTAAAATTTCAGGTTATCTAGTATAACTTTATGTATACATATATATATATATATATATAATTTTCCCCCCCTAATACTTCAGCAATAACCTCATTACTGTGTGTGGACAATATTACAATACCATACCCATCTTGTCCATAGCTATATGGGCCCTATTCCCAGTTGCAGGGCCTTTGTTCATCTTAATCATTTATCTTGTTCTTCATCCTTGTAGAAATCCATTTACAGCCCACTTACAGTCCCTCTCTGTCACCTCATATGGATAAACTCTAAGGTTTAGTTTCCATTTTTAAGCCAATCCCATTCACTTTCCACCAACCTCACATCTGTCTGCCTTCCATGCAGTTACTTCCCCCAACCTATAGCATCATTCTCTGTTGATAACAACATTTGTCTGTCCAGGTGGTTCCACTCCATATAATGGATTATGGCCTTTTGTATCTTTTTCTTGTTCATGGACTTCCAGTTAGGTATCACTGCTCAACCACACCTAATCTCCTCACCTTAGTTCCCAGCCAATATCTGTCTGTCAGGTTCCACTAGTTTCCTGTCCTGGTTGTACTGCTGTAGCTTCCAGTCCCTTGCAATTCTTTGATTCTTGTCCTAAATGACTGCTTCTGTTGTCATGTTCAGTTGATGTTTTCTGCTTGTTCAGCTTTTGGAACTTCTCTGTTGCCTGTACACGGAGCATGAAAAGCACAAGGAAAAGCTGTCACTTTTTCAAAGCAATAGTGCTTGGACGTGGACAATTATACATTATCCACAGTGTGCTAGAACAACCTGGGGAGGAGGTCTTGTGCATGACTACAGTACAATTTTGACTTTTGTCTTGTTTGATTCTATTTGAACTCTTATTTTTATATCCATGACCTGCCCAGCCTTGGGTAGCTTTTAATGGCCATGGCAAAAGGTCCTTCTCTGAATGAAGGATTCTTTGTTTCTCCTCCTCTTCCTTTGACCTCACCACCTTGCTGTGGTAGGGAATATCAAAATGTGTTCATTCTATTTATTCAGTTGGAATAGGAAGTCAACACATTTTAAAAATATTTCTGATTTTTTTAGTTGTAGGCAACTCCAAAGCTGATTGAAGAAAGAGAATTAGAACTCAGTAATCAACAGCACTACCTGTTCCACCAATGTATCACCAAATGCATGCTATTAGAAAAATTTTGTTCTCATCCTTGTGAAAATACTGTAGTTGTTCATATGAATATTGGGTTTTTTTGCTAAAAGCAGGTCCAGTAAGACACTGTGCACCTGGCAATGGTGGTTTGTAACTGCTTGCATTCACAAATAGCACATACTTTCTTAAAGTCTAGAAATTCTCTTCAAGAGCAGCCCTACTGCACGATGCTTTTCTGCCTTTTATTGCCAATCAGCCAAGGAGTAAATCAACCTTATCTGCACAGAGCTGGAACTCTTCTTTCAGAAGCCTTCTTTCAGCTCTCTTACCTGAGTTCTGCTTTGCAGTTTTATTCAGCAGAGACTTTAGTATTTTACCATTAATGGAAACAAAGTCCACTCATCTTGCACGGATCTTTTTCATTAAGTGTCCACTTAGAGATCATTTTTATGATACCTAAAAACACTTGGAGGACTTGCTTCCTATTACATTAAAAATTGTAAGGGTTATACACATCAGTATGCAGATGAAGACATTTATACAGTTAATTTTGACTTCTTTTGTGCCCTGACTCATAGTTTAATTTGAACCTGTGTTGTAAAGTTGACTTGAAAATGTACCAGCCTAAGCACAAATTCACTCATCAGCATTTTACCATACTGATTGATGATAATGGACCAGAGTAATGATAATTTACTTGCCTGTCAAAAGGATTTCTCACCCCAGGCAAGTAGGCAATTAGAACTTTGCAAGGCTAACTCGTGGTTAGTTATTTGTGAATTACTTAACTTTTAAATGTTCTGTGATAAACTTTGTCTTATTTTTTAAACAACCTAATTTGCAACAACTGCATTTGAAAATTGCTTTTCTCCATAGTTGGTTTTGTCTTTTGAATGAGAGCTCTTGATTCAGTGTTAATGTTCTACTGGACACATTAAGAATATTTTTTTCAAGACTCTTCAAGTTGCTGGGAACACATCCATGGAAAATGGATAATTTCTTCTTTTTAACACCCTTCTGAAAATCAAATTTTGGAAAGCCTCTAAGTTGTTTGATTACTCATTTAGTACAACATGGTTCAACAGCCCTAAAACAAGAGACAAGTGTAGAACTTGTTGGCTGATATAGCTGATCTATTTGTAATGTCTGAAATATATAATATTTCCACTCTTATATCAGCACAAACTTGCATTCTGAAAATTTGGCTCTGAGTTCAATGCCACGTGGTGAAATTGTGATTCGTTACAGGCTCCCTGGCATTGAAATGATGAAAATGTTCTCATGCTTCCTTTCTACAAAGATTTCATTTTCACACAGTTTTATTTCATAACTAGCTGTACTCTTAGATATGGAGGAAGTATCCATGCTGGTGATTGTTGGTGACTGGACTGGAACTCTCAATTCTGACTGGGGAAATGCACCAGTCAGAGTTGCTTGGGTCTTTTGATTAAGTGTCCTTGTTAATCTTAAAACTCATCTCACTTAAATGTTGCAGTTCAAAGTTTAGATTTCCAGTCTAGATTAGCTGTCTAAGCACTTTCTGTACATCACCTGCTCCCCATCCTCCCCCAAAGTCCCTCTGAAAGGCTGTTCATCCCTTTTTAAAACAATTTCTGAGAGGGAATAGGGTGATGGACAGCTCTATAAAAGTGCCTGCCTCTCTCCATTCCTCCAACCCTGTGCTTTTGATGATAGCTCCCACCCTGGCTCTTTGAGTCTCAAAGTTTTGCCAGTTTTTCCTATGGCATCTGTCACAGATGTGGTTTCCTCTATATACATGCTTCTAAAACTCTTATTCCACATTCTTTCCAATTGAACTTCTGCAGCTGGAATATATGGAAGATGAAGACTGAATTTAAGAACCCAAACTGTTATGGGTACACACCTTCTATGAGTTTATATGACCAAGAGCCACACTAAACAGAATCCTAATGGATCCACTGCTCTGTGGAGATTCCCATGTTGTCTACCATAGGATAAACCACATTAGTGTTCTGCTTTGGTTTCTGTCACTTGTTTCTGTTTAATCCTAGTGAGGAGTCAAGCTTCTCTTCCCTGAGCCAATCTTGGAAGTGTCTGGCCAGATCTTAGTCAATAAGAGCATTCTTTTATTTATATGCTTGGTGTTAGAGTCTGAACAACTTGGAAGGACTAAAATATCTCCTCAAACCCTCGTATACAAATCCGGCAACAATAAAAATTCTCCAAAGTATGAATGTTACAGAAAGGAAGTTAGTCATTTTGCTATTAAGTGCTATGGGTAAAGGACAGAAGCCTGACTTTCTGGAAGGACTAACATCTTCTTGACAGATACAATTGGCTGATTTTGTCTATTCCCTGCTTTAATGGATGACACCTGTAAAAAAAGTAAATCTATTTTTAATGGGGTAGTCTGCCTAAATGACCCAATTTCAGGAAGAGTGCACTTTCATGAATATTTATTTAATATGAAAACACTAAAGTAAACTAGAAACCACATTCTATAAATAAAAACAGCCCAGAGGGTCAAACAGTGATAGACTGTATGATATGAAAACTAATTTAGTATTGCTTTATGCGCTATGTTAGCAAAACAGATCCTGGTGTGTAGCAGTTGCACAGTGGCAGTCAAGAGGTGTTTTGTTGCCTTTGCACAGGCAGCAGGCAGCTTCTCTGTACCTAGGAGTGGCTGAAGCAGACACCATGTTTTAAACATATATTCTTACAGTTTGCTGTGTGAAAAAGGAGATCCAATTTTCTTTTGTCCTTCTACATAATTCTCAACAATCATTGTAAGTATGGGTTGACATTCCAATTTAGAACATGTTTAGACAGAAGGTGCTTTTGAGAGGGCATACAGAGAGAAGTCCCTGGTTATCCTCCAGATTCTTGCTCGTCGGTTTGATTCTATCAAGATATTCTTATGTAGTGCAGACTCTTTTCTGTGGTGAAATAATAGGCAGTGTCCTTAAGAGGTGAAACTAATAGCATTGGACAGCATTTGGGGATATGCAATTATTATGTTCTGCGTACCTATACCTGTATTGACAAAATAACTAGCATGGTGAACCTAGTCTGATTCAACTCCTGCCACAGTCAAATGATCTCTGTAGGGCTACTGTGTCATATCTATATTTTCTTGCACTGAACAGTGTGTGTACATTTTATTCCTATTCCTATTATCACTGGCTCTGAATGTGAAAACAGTACAAGAGTAGGCCACAAAGTACTGTCATAGTATGCATTAGAACCAGCTATGTACTGATGTCTGTTTAGCTTACACAGGAGAGCAAGTAAACTAGAGGAGAAAACCATCATCACAGCAGAGTGAAGAATCCTATTCGAATATTTGCCGCTTCCTCAAATGAGTGTGCAGAATAATTTAAAATAATTATTTTAATTGTTCCATCATAAAACTCCATTGTATCCAAGAAGCTAATATAGCTAATGGTGGGGGTCTGGGGGGTTTCAACCCAACACCCCTCCTTAAAAGCAATTATATTTACCAAAGTGATTCCTAACAAATACTGTAATTTTTTTTTATGTAAGTGACAACATGCCTCACACATGACCAGTTTTGAATTTGGTGCTTTATGCATTCAGTCACACATAATTAAGATTTCTGTTGTCCTCGAATGTAGTAATATACCTTCATTTATGGAATACTCAGCATTTGAGGGTAGGCAACATGTAATATATTTAAAAAATATATATATTTTTAATTTAAGCAGCACCAAATCATCACTTTTTAAAAAAATTATTTTAAAAATGCCATTTGAATGACTACATTTACAGGAAGTGTGTGAGGAAGTAGCTTTCCTACACAGAGACAAGCTATAGCCAGACCATCTGATTCCAGTGAGACACTTACTCCTGAACCCACTAAGTTCATGTAGGTTCTGTATAGCTGACTGGCCTGGGAGCCTTTCCTTGCAGAGAACCAAGACAGTGCCAATTAGGTTATCACTGGTAACTTTCTGCATGCAATATAAAGCTCTCCTTGGGATCTGTGGGAACTCACCAGCCCCTGGAGCTGCTTCCTCATAGGAAACTGCTGAACAGATTAATTTTCTCCTTGACAAGTACCAATTTCTAGCTCAAGCTATTTTAGTAACCATATAAAGTAGCAAATCTCATAATTTTTGTCTTACCTTGAGGATGGAGAATATTTTAGATGCTGCTGTTCTCCACATTTTTAAAATTGCAGGAGGTACAAGAAGAAGACACAAACATTCTAAGCACTGGAGAGAATGCTTTATAGTGGGAGATTTAAATAGCTCAACTGTTTATCTTATCAAAAGAAGATTGATAGGTAACATGATTACAGTGTGCAAGTAAATTCACAGGAGGAAAATACTGGGTATTAGAAAGGGTTTTTATATATGTATGTGTATATATATATATGTTCAAGCACAGAAGCTTGGTAGAAACCAATGCTGGAATCTTAAATCAGATAAACCAAGTTGGAGTGAGGTTTAGTGGAAAGTACCTACTGGAGCAAAACTCTTAATTAAAACTCCATGTCTAACGGTATCTTTGAAATGGGACTCCATATACGCTGGCTAAAACCACATCATTATACTAAATAAGTGGTGGAATGGCAGGTTTAATGTTCCATGAGCTCCAGGAAGTTAGCCCAAACGTTTTACCAATACTTCTGGCCTTACCCTTTATGAAATCTACGAAATGCCAAAATTCTCTTCTGTTGGCGACATATTGAGCCCACATGCTGAGTTTGTAAAAACACTTAGACACATGGCGAACCTTGATGGATTCCAAGATATTCCAAACTCGAAGGAAAGGAAAAAAGGAAAAGAAATTTATTATTGGCCAGCACTTTTAATATAATTTTTTAATTAAATTTGCAGCAAATATTCTTCTGCTGAATGTTCACTGCTAGTCTGCTCACGTCTTGAAGCTGGTCATTTACAGAGGATCTTCTTTCTTTGTTTTCCCCTAGCAACACATGTTAACAGACAAAATACTCTGACTCCACTGAAGTCAAAGGTGAAAACCCAGCAAGCTTTGATGTAAATAAGATTTCACCCTAATATTTAGCTAATATTTTTGTCTTGATTTACACAATGCCTGTACTTCTCCAAAGATTTTTAGCATTTATAGGTTTGCAGATGGGAAGGCCTTGGACTGAATGGTTGTGAATGACAGGAGGAGTAGGTTATGAGATTGTCTCTGTGAATACAGGATGGATTGCTATGAAAAATATTTTGGGATCTTGTTTTACAGTATGTGATATTTTGCTCATTGTCATCTTATTCTTACAAGGTCATGGTAGCACATGAAAATGTAGGACTACATGAGAACAAACTGTGCATGGATGAATCTGAAATGTCTATATACTATATGAATCTTTTTTTTTTTCTGAAAAAGTCAACAAAACAAGAGAGCAACTCTTATTTCACCAATGTACAACTTCTACCTAGATTGCTGACAGTTTTTCATTTCCAAGTCCCTTTTCTGCATCCTTTCTGCCTTACATCCTAATCTCCCATTTTATAACACTGTCTCAGAGTGATTCATTTGTGACAGTCACAGAAGCATGCACTCCAACACCCACACGCAGGTAAATCTGCTGCGGTGATATATTTTAATTACAGATTTAGTCAGAAGTAATTAAGGTTTTATGTCACAAGGATAGTGGAGAGTTTTAAAAATTCATGTGGTTTCAGTCTTTGTGAGTACGCAGTTTGTGACACAATGGCTTGCAAAACAGGAACGACCCCTTAGTGCTGTTAGATCAATTAATAGAAAGAGAATAAACTTAATGGAGCTAGAAAAGTGCAAAAAATTGTGTTTTTTCCACTGTATATCACACAGATGGAATGGTCGTCCTGGGATTGCGGCGAGGGACAGTAATTGCATTTTAATTACAGTGCTGATGGCTTCTGCTTCCTACCAGATGGAAGGCCCTTTTAAAATAGAGGCACAATAGCAAGCCTCTGCTTATTTTCTCTTCTGATGCTGGCTAACATAAAGTGACACAAGACAAAAGCTATTATGGTATGGTTTGATCAGAAAGACTTTATTCAGTGCTATAATACTTTCTAGTATGAAGAAAATCCATTCTCTGCCAATATTAAAAAGACTCTTCTTCTGTCTAGAAACTAAAATGAAAATATGCAGGGAACTACCTGCTACTTTTATTAGTAACAATCTGAGTTAATCGCATTGTTGCTAGGTTGATAATATTTATAGAAGGAAATACAGATAACTGAGACTTCCTTTGTTTAGAATGCTTAGCAAAGAGGGTTTGCAGGATGAAACTACACAGAACAAGGTGTGGGTTAGACTGAAGTTAACAAATGCAAAGTTTTCTCTATGATGTCCTCTATTTTGCAGATATTATTGGGAGTTAGCAAATATAAAAGTGCTGATTATTGAGAAACTGATGTTGCAGAGAAGGGTCAGATCTGTAAATAGTGTGAAAATTACATTCAAAGCCATTAAATTGCATTAAGAAGCATACCTTTGTAGATGCACATACAGTATTCATAAGTGAATAAATGAATTATATTTAATAATACTTCACCCTTTTGTCATAGTTTAACTCCTTTATATATTGGGTTTCTTCAGCAAGGTGCCCTTCCACTGTCATTGCATCTTTGAGACCACAGCCTCTGTTACTTTTTATTGTAAGGATATACATCTATAGATGAAAATCTTTTGTCTATGCTTTGAGTCTTAAAACAAAAAAGCACAGGTAGCCATAAACAAATTTCCTTCATAGTTAACATATAACTCATTTATTAAGCTGTTTCTTTGTGCCAAATGTCAGTCTCTGCAATTCATATGTAAGAAATGCAGTGGGTACCAGGCTGTAATAGCAATACTTTTTAATGGTTGCAATAATATCAATTAGCACGCTGTAGTACAGAATGATATGACTTCTACACTGCCAGCAACTCAGCTGCCTCCCATGCAGTTTCCAATTAACCCACTGGAGTCATCTCCATATTGTCAGGGATAGACACTGTGTACGCTTGGGAAATGTGAAAATTGAGGGAACTGGGGAGAGGTGCGAAAGACCTAGAAGTAGGGTTCTTGTTGTTCACTCTCTGGATCGCTCTGTGAAACTTGAGTACTGCAAGGGTGAGCATCTCCAGTTGGATTATTCCTGTTGAAAAGAAAATTGTATAAGCATTTATACTGGCTTTTTTTTTTTCTTTTTTTAAACAGGCCATTAATGCATTTATCATTTTCTTCCAGAACAAATCTATGTCTAATTTATTACTAGTACTGTCCAAAAGGTCAATTTGAGTATGACATTAAATGTTCAAAAAAATGAATTAAAGAAAAGCAAGTGAAAGACCAGGTGAAATATTTAGTGGTTTCCTCACTTTGATCTTCATGATATTATAATCAGTTAATTTTTTTGTAATCAGTTGCAGTGGACGGGCTTGCAAGCCCATTGAAAGAAAGTCTCAGAATTCTGAGTGATCTTGACAGAACTGCTCAGTAATGATAAGACCAAAGCATCTCTAGGAAGGAGAAATAAATCTTCAGTACAAAACGTAAAGTCACTGGTTAGGGAGTTACACTATCTGAAAGGAGGAGGGTGACAGAGAAATACGAGCTGAATTTGTTGTAATTGAATGGCAAAACCAGGAGATATGTTTCTGAAATGTGCAAGTAGGAGTATTATGTTTCGGATATGAGATTATTACCATTTACCTCAGGCTGTGATCTTAAAATGGATAACATCTCTCACTTGAAGCTTTACTTTGACAAAGACACAGGTAACTTGAAATTTTGGAGAACAGTCTAAAAGTACAGTAATCAGTGATTCTTCATATCTTCATGTCACAGGATTTTACTCACAGAAGAAGATTTAAATTAGATTTTTCCAGGGTTTTTCTATCTACAGGGATAATTAGTGAATGGAACAGACTGTCTAGGTCATGAGGCCTATTTCATTAGGGACTTCAAAGACATTCTTATAATCTCACGAAGGATATGGGGACAAGATGAAGTCACAGTGATGTGAGTATATGGGGTAAATATCTGTAAGGCGTACTTTTGGTCAATGTCAGTGTACACTTTGTCAGTGTTTATTATTCTCTTACGGTCCCATAATTACCTCTCGTCGTCCCTTGAATCTCTGCATTCCTTATGGTTCTTGCTTATTTCATCTTGTGCTCTTCCTCTAATTACCTCTGTACTTTTAATTTCTGAAAAAATATGAAACAACAGCAGCAAACCCATGCTTCCTATGAGATTAAAAAAACCCAAGCAACCAAACCCCTCGTCTTCTATGAGATACAAAATATTCCTGAACTGAAAAGGATGTTTCCATTAGGAGTTTGTGAAAGTGGCATAAAATGTGAGTGTCATGTTGGAGCAACTTAAAACGTGCTTACAAATATCTTGTTCTTCACATTCGAGTCAGAAAAACATTGGTGTGTTGAGGAAGTGAAGAGAAAAACTAAAAAAATATTAAGGAGATAGCAAATAATTATTTGATATAATTAAGTGAAAGATAAAGGCCCTGGTGCAGCAAAGACAAGGTATGCTGAAAGGTATAAATAGTTGCACTGACATCAGGGTTACTGCATTGTTTGGTTAAATACTCCCCTGTTTAAAAATTGATTAAATGATATCTGAGATTAGGGAAGGTACATCATGATGCCCTGTAAATATTTAAGAAGTGAAAAAAACCTAAGGGAAAGAATTTTGAGACAGTACAGGAAACTATTAAAACTAATGGAGTGAAAGAAAATACTACCATTGTGCAATATCAGAAAGTTAAAAATATCCAATTACACTTGAAGATGGTTTGATCATGAGATCAATAGACTTTAGAAGAGTTTGCCAAGAGTAGTGATGCATAAAAACATAAAGGTCATAGTACGAGGTCAGAAAAATGTCCATCTCTAACAGTCTCTTGTGGCTGTCAGCAGATGCTTATGTTAGAAAATAAAAAGGAGGATGAGCTTCTATAGGTTACACTACTTAACATTTAAAAATCAGAATTGAACACTTTGTTGTGGTAGAGAACACTACAATATAGATTGCTCCTCATTCCTGCAGTATCTATGCTGAATTTTACTTTTATTTGTATATCTACTGCTAAATACAGGTGCTGGGAAGACATCACGTTGACCCCAGCTTCTCTGGAAACAGCGGGAAAAAGTATTTGTTAAGTGGTAATTAAGGTCAGACTTATTACTAAACATGAACAACAGTTACTATGAGCACGAGACGAAACGTAGAGCAGTCCCTTACAGGAATAATTCAATAAAATACATAGTAGTTATTACATTGTTTCATGTCTACTTGAGGTTTATAGTGTTAATTACCAGGATCTGAAATGGCTAAGAACATCCCAGTATAAAGCACTTTATTTAGAGACATTTTTACAGCTGTATTATTTCTGGCATTAAAACAGTAAATTTCTCTCACACATTATGAATAGGCTGGAGTATGAAGATGGCTTTAAACATGCAGGGATTAATATACAGGTCTTTATGTGAAATTTGCTACTAACCATCACAACACTTGTTAAGTACTTCCTATGATAAATATCTTCCGTCCTTAGTATTTACTATTTTGTACTGAAATCACCATGATATTCTGGCCTCCTAGATTTAAAAATCAGAAATTGTAAGTTTCCTTTTATTTTCTGTGATAGAATGAGATTGCACAAGAAATATTAGGATCCCAAAGGACTAAGGCAACAGTAGCAGAGATGCCGCACATTTATATTAAATAACTATTTTAGTTTTTCATATTATGTTTCATAGCATAAATAACAAGATTCATCTGAATACCATGGTAATAGGTGCTGCAGAAATTAGTCAAAAGAAACAAATATTTGACATGTGTATATCCATATTTAGGCAAACTGATGATTTCTGGCACTGGTATAAATTTCTGCATTGTAGAGAAAGTTTGCCAGGAAGGAACAGAAGGAGTATTGACTTTTTACTATAATGACATTTCTGTCAAATTAATTATAAACTTGGGAAATATTAGTCTAATTGAAATAATGCTGCTAAAAGAAAACTACAGTTAGTTTTTATTTTCCTGACAGTTTAATGGTTCAAAAAATGTGGAGCACTTGAAATACAAGAGTATTAGAGAAAATAAATGCTAGTATTAGAATAATTCATACGAATATTGTTGAAAAGTATTAAAACTCCATCTGAAAACTGTGCAAGTAATTCATTTTTACTAATAAGAAAGTAATACAAAGGAATAATAAACACATAGAGGGTACTTATTAATTTATTATTAAAACACATCTAGATGAGCAATCTATCATATTTCAGATTTTGTCACCACACAATAAAAATGGCAATAACCAAATCAAAATGGGATTTACCTTCCTGTCATGTTTGTATTTGCCAAAGTAAAGAGTGTTCTGAAAGAGATTACATTGTTTAAATTAAAAAATGAAATACTTAAAGACTGTAATGCTGTAGCTCTAAAAGAATAAAAGACACTATTTTCTAGGTTAATCAAGGCCTAAGGTCAGCTCATATTCAACTGAACTGCACTAAACCCAGGATAAATTCCAGAATCTGAGAGCAAGCTGGGAAATTAGGGGGATGCTCTGTATCTATTAGGCACAAGATTTAAGGGCAGAGTAGTATAAATTAATACTTCTGTTAAAAGCACAGTACACACACATAGATTTGGAGGACTACTCTGTGGAAAAAAAACATAGACAAGGCAGGCAGTGGCATGCACCATGTTTGCACTTTTAGTGAGGCTAACACAGAATGGGGATGTTGATGCTGTTTTATTTGCAGTTGCAGAAATGAAATTTGGTGAATCTAAGAAGTGTAACACTAAGTGCTCTTGACCCAAAGGGGTTCCCCTTGAGTATTCATGGTGTCTTCTGCTTTATGTATAAGCTTCTTCCCAGCAATCTGCTAGGAGAGGCTCAACCAGCCCTTGCCAGCTTATTTTGTATAAAGTGCCTAAATAATGGCTGCATACAGGGTGGGAATGTTGTTTAGACTAAGTTTAGTAAATGGTTGATTCCTGATTCAGATAGTTATGCATGCACCACACTTGGATCTCTAGAAGAGCTGTTAACTTCTAAATGACACAGATGACACACACACATATATATATATTTAATGCATTGCACAGTTTACTGAAGATTTCTTGGTGGATAGACTGAAATCTTTGCACCATAAGAAAACTACAGAGCTCCTTAGTGACTATCACTGCAAAGCCATGCAAGCCACGCATATGTTAGGTTCTGCTTTTGTAGGAGGACTATCCTGTGCACTGCATCATGAAAGGGGACCCAATTTTAATTTTAAATAGCCACTTGATGTGGTAAGAACAGTTCATACTTTTCTTGACAAGTAATCAAAAAATGGGTTGAAGTGTCTTAATATGCAAACAATGCTAACAGGTCCTGAGTTTTGCTCAAAGCTGCTTTGGGCCCAAGAAACTGATTGGCTGACTCTTAAATGCTAGGCTGGGCTTTCAATGATGTAACCGCATTAAATTCAGGGATTGAGGTATCTAGAACTAAATTAATGTCACTGTAGGATCTGAACATGTGAGAAATAATTGCCTCACCAGTGAAAATAGTATGAAGCTTTTTTTTTTTGGTTACATTTACAAGAAGGAATATAATTGATGCTGATTTAGTATTTACAAATTTCTCTGGAGAGACAAGTAGTCTCAAAAGGCAAAAATTGCCTTTTGTGCCTGTGAGTAGGTGGGTGATACTGAAGCAATTTGGGTCTGGTTGTTAATCATACAATAATTTTAACACCACTCTAAATTCTTTACCATATTCCAGCACTGGATGCAGAGCTCTTTTGCAGCAGTGGCATGCTGTGGTTGAGATCTGCACACACCCTTTACCATAAGTCTCGTCGTTAATCTTGGCTTTCGAAAAATATAGGTATGCTTGATTATCTCTCTTTGTTCAGGAGTGAGCTTTCTGCAGGTTTTCATAGATTGCAGATCTTACTCTGTGCTCTGAAAGAGCTTTGTTTGTGTAAAGATGCAAAGTATATTAGAAGTGAAGAGTATTAAAAGCAAAAGATACAGGGAAGTGTGATGGCAGTATGAACTCCATGCTTATATTAAACATTTGCGCTTTTGCTGTAAAAGTATTAACAATTTGGTTTTGCTGTTGTCTGTGTAAAATGTACTACTACACTATGGGTACATGTTGTTTATTTTTATTATATTTATCACATAGCAAAGATAGTGCAGGAATTAGACAAAAATGTCTCTCTTTTCCCAGAAATATATTTATTTAGGTATTCATTTGCCAGTTCTCCATATGTTGATTCATCACTGAAGCAGGCAACCCTTGTGTAAAAGAGGCCTGCATAAATAATACTGTAAATACATAAAAGACATTTATCAGAGAGTAGCTAAATGAATGCTGCTTAAAAAGAATATTGTAAAATACTGTGTATTAATTGTTAAAAGCAGTGATTCTATTTGACAGAGCGCTGAGCTGGGTCTTTGAAGATCGTATTCACTGGCTAGAGCAAATTTGCTTATTGGCCTGCCTCATTTTCCACATCTATAGAAGGGGAAAAATTTTATTGATTTTCTTTGTAATGCAGTTTTGAAATTTAATACTGAATAATGCCATATATAAGATATTTACTGTTTATAATCTACGGAACACAGAAATACAAAACCGAAGTCACACTCTTTTGTCTAGAAACTATCTGAAGTAAGAATTTGCAAGCTTTCAAGAGAGTGCATTCCAGATTTATCACCTTTAAAAAGCACTGATAGAAATGCAGAGTGCTTGCATTGAAGAATCAATAACAACAGGAACCACACAGTTGTGGTATACATGATAGGACACACAGAGGACTGTAGCTCTGTACCAATGCCCTGAACTGCTATCAATTTATTCTTCAGTCCAAACAAGAGCTGTTCCATTATATAAATCATGTTTGGCTTCTGTACAGCTTCTGGGGTTTTAAGTGTTGGATATATTTTAGTTTGATTTACGTATGGCAAAGAATTAAGATGTGCATGTCTGTATTGTAAATGCAGCAGTTCTAATACTCACTTGAGAACTAAAGTACATAAATAAAGTAAATAAAATGTATATAGGTGAAAACCAGATTCAGAGATATTAATCCTCCTTTGTTCTTTACTATTGGTATGCTGATTCCTCATTTCATCACAAGGGGTGGTTATAATCATGTATGAATCCTCTTTGTCAGCATTTCAGGTACGATATATCATTCTTTTTTCCAACAATCCTACATATGTTTAGTTAATTAAAAAAAACCAAACCAAAACAAAGACATTTCCTGAACAGAACATCAGTTCCATACCACTCATTCCAATGTCCTACCCTATTCATTCGGGGTGGTTATTTAGAACCCCTTCCACAGCACATCTCAATGAGTTTGATGAACACAGACAAAATCAAAGTTATGATTATGAAAGACCATGTAAGATTCCTTTCTTAGGGAAGATGCTCTTCCTTAGCTTCCTGAGTCACTTTCTAGATGAATCTATCATCAACAATTTGTGGTGTTATTGCCTCTTCACACAGTTCAGCTTCTTGAAATACAGAATTTAAGAAATATAAGTAAACTGAAGCCTGATTGAAGTTCCTCTTAAATCCAGTTTTGCTAATTTAGGTAACACTCTCCCTGCACTCTTTTTTTAGAGTGCATGACTCTTTCAGTTTTTGTTTTAGTTCATTAATCAATATTTTCTTAGAAAGATCTATTAATTTTAAGGGAATGTGTTTTATTAAAAATGGTCTAATGGTCTAATGATTCTTTACAGAGATTCCTCTTGTCAGTCACACTTTTTGTGCATAGAACTCTCTGGTTTTATCTCAAAAACTGCACAGTCATTTACACTGCATAGCCAGAGTATTTCTGCAAAGACTGCTTGTATTCTTAAATATCCCATTATCCCATGAAGTAATATTTAATACCATGAATTCTTATGGAGAACCTATTCAGCTGTGGTATCTAAGTGAAGAGAAGCCAAAAATGTATTATGGTTATCATGATCGAAATGGCAATTATTTTGTAACACAGAATCATTAAGGTTGGAAAAGAACTCTAAGACTCAAGTGCGACTGTCAACCTAACACCACTATGCCCACTAAACCATGTCCAAAAGTGCCATGTTTACATGTATTTTGATCACAGTGACTCCACTGCTACTCTGGGCAGCCTGTTCCAATGCCTGACCAATGTTCCAGTAAAGTAATTTTTCCTAATATCCAATGTAAACCTTCCCTGACACAACCTGAGCCCGTTTGGTACACATCCATCACAAAATGTGTAAAAAGAGGTGACAATTGTTTATGTGAGGGGCATTCTGCAAGCTAGTTGGACAGGGGAGTGTATCTTATCAATGTGTATAAATGTACACTGAGAGGGTGTAAAGACAGATCTAGTTTCTCCTCAGTGATGCCCAGTGAAAGGGCAAGAGACTATGTGCATAAATTGTAATGACATGAAAAGTCTATTTAAAAACCAGAAATCACTTGTTTTTACTGTGTTTGAACACCAAAACAACTTACCCAGAGAGAGTATGGACCATACATCTCTAGAGGTGTTATAAACTTGACTGGACAATTGTCCTGAACAATCTGCCTTAGTTCACAATGCTTGAGCAGAGAGGCTGGATTAGACAACCTCCAGGTGTCTCTTCCAAACTGAACATTGTGTGATTCTGTGAATATAAAAACAATTTGTTGCATCCAAAAAGGGCAGTATTTAAGCATTGCCCAGCTAACAAATTCCTTAATCAAAGAAGATGGATTCTTTTTCTTCTGCATTTGCTCACCCAGAAAAAAAGGGCTGTTCTTACTTAGGAATATTAACTGATGACCTCTACTTCCTTTATTTGTGATAATATGGGAGAGTGTTAATTCTTCTAAACTAAAAAATGACTTTGCACTGATAGAATGCTTTACATACTTTCATATTTGAAAGTTTATACTATGTTGAAGATTTTATTTCACTCACATGGAATTTGCATGAATATTCTGAAGTAAATACTAAATACTAAATTTTCTTCCTCTGCTCTTCAAAACATGGATTCACTTACACAGATGCTCTTCCTAGCATGTTTTCTCTTCCTTGAAATGTTATTTACATGGAAGAAATGTGATAAGATCAGTAATCAAAATCAATTATTTGATCAGTCTATAATAGGGATTAGGGTAAAGCTCATGTACTGTTGCATTTGCAATAATAAACATCTATAACGATTATTTATGGTTTCCACACTGCTTTTATCATTAGGTTCCCACAGACAAACAATTGTAAATGTGAAGTTCAAAAATTCATCCTGGGTTTTATTAGGAGAGATTCAATGACCTTCAGCATTTTGACCATGTTAAAATACTCTTCCAGTTTTCTCTGTGGTTACTAAGATTAATTGCCTTTTCTCTGATTCAAAAGGCTTTAAATGTACTTGGGCTGCATGTGAATTTTCTGTATGTGCTTGCTTGTTGCAAGCAACTGTAAACTGTTTTGTCTACTGTGCATAATTTTCAAAGCTTCTAAAAAATCCTGAAGTTTTCATATCCCACTCAATGAAGGTTGAAATGGTGAAAACAGGGACATCAGTGAATGGTGAGAGAGTTTGGTTAAATATTCCCTTTTTCATATGGTAGTTTCTTACTGTAACTGTGGACCCGAGAAATGGAACAGTTCTACTTAGGGGAGATTCAAATTTCTTCTTCACATCTATATTTTTGTTCTGATGCCTATTTCACAATATAGCAATGGAATACAGGCTATTTGCTTTGTTTCTATTGATTGCAGGCAGCTAACTTGCTTAGAGTTTAAGAAATGTGTGCGCAATTAACAAAATTCTAGGAGATATTAATGATTTTTAATGCAGCTATTATTTACAATTTAAATGGTTTTCTTACAGCCTTACAAATATTTTGGCACAGTCTTCAGGGACATTTTGATCCTTGCCTCATTGAAATGAGTGGGAATTAGGAAGTCAGCAAGTCTTTACAACACAAACCTTCTATCCTCAGAAATTCTTGTTTGGCAGGATAAAACCAGTAAATGCAGAGTGTAAAATAGGTCTAAATGGTGCTTTTATTTACCTTGTGTGCTGTGAAAGTCAAGGAATTTCATAATGGGTAAAACTTTAAGTCCTTTAGTTCATAAAAGTAAATGAACTGGTGAAGATCATGCAGAAAAATCCACTGCATAGCCACATTAAAAATGATAGAGTTCTGGGTCTTGTCCTTAAACCAGTAGGTCACATTGCCTCATTTAACTTATGAAGGTACTAGGATTAATTAAATCAATTACTTGGCATCTCAGTCTGAAGGCTGGGAATGAGGATGTCTCAGTTGTGTCTGGAGACTTCATCATTGAATTGCCACAAGTATTTTTTAACATTTGCCTTGATTGTTGTCCAAAAAGTTAACACTTCTAACTCTCTTGGAAAATTTTGGACAGCAACACAGCAATGTTTTAGAATATAATTAGTATGTGTGTGTATGCTTGTGTCATTTTTTTATTGTTATATGTAATGCTAGCAGGCCATGAAAAGTGGTGTAGTGTTTACTGTTATGAAGGCACCAGTTGCTACTGATCATTACACAGTGAAGTACAATAATTTCCCTCTATAATTATTTTAGGCACTGAATCAGAGAGCAAGGTAACATTTCTCTCAGGAGCTGCATCTGCAGTTCACTAATGATAGAAGCCCAGAATAGGGAGCTTTGCTCTTATTTTTCAGAGGTTGTACCTATGTGATCACATTAACATCTGAGTTTGGGTTCAAATTCAGACTTAGGACAAGCAGTAGAGTCTCCATAAATCTGATAAGGTGAGCTAGGCTGTATTTCTGCATGGTGCTGACAGAAGTGATTAGAGAGTTCAACCCCAAGTTGTTTTTTGCTGTTTCAGAAATTGCCAGGAAGAGCTGAGCTTGTAATGCAGACACAAGGCTAGCAGCAAGAATAATTCTCTCTTTAATAGTAATTTAAACAATTAGATATGGACATCACTGAAAGACAATAAACATGGAACTTTATGATGCTATATTTGTCACCATTTTTTTTGCTGTGTGGCTATATCCTGAAAGCCAGGAGAGGACTGCTTTTGGTAGTCAACAGCTACTCTTCACAGAAAAAAAAGAGAAAAATAAGTTAAAGTGAGTTTGTTTCTTTGAAACAAGGTGAGAGTGTAAAGAAAGAAACTTTCTGTTGCTTGGAGATGTTGTGTGATGCACCACATTTCAAAATACTACCATCTTTTTGAAACCAATCAAACCAACTGAAAAAGAAGTTGCAATGTGAACTGTATTTATAAGTTAGGCTGCCTGCAGTCTTAATTTAACTGTGTGATGGGATCACAGAATCACATAGAATCACAGAATGTTAAGGATTGGAAGGGACTTTCATGTAGTTCAACACCCCTTCCAGAGCAGGATCACCTAGAGTAGGTCATGCAGGAACACATCAAGGTGAGTTTTGAAAGTCTCCAGAGAAGGAGACTCCACAACCTCTCTGGGCAGTGCTCTCTCACTCTCACAGTGAAAAAGTTTTTCCTTATGTTTACATGGAGCTTCCTTTACACCACCTTACAACCACTGCCCCTTGTCCTGTCATTGGGCGTCACTGAGAAGAGTCTGACTCCATCCTCCCAACAGACACCCATCACATATTTATAAGTACTAATGAGGTCAGCCCTCAGTCTCCTCCAAGCAAAATCACAGTATCACAGTATCACTAAGGTTGGAAGAGACCTCAAAGATCATCAAGTCCAACCTGTCACCACAGACCTCATAACTAGACCATGGCACCAAGTGCCATGTCCAATCCCCTCTTGAATAGAACGTGCTCCCTCATCCTTCCCTCATAAGACAGATGTTCCACTCCTTAGTCATCTTTGTGGCTTTGTGCTGGACTCTTTCAAACAGTTCCCTATCCTTCTTGAACTGAGGTGCCCAGAAGTGGACACGATATTCCAGATGCAGCTGATACTGCTTTGTTGCACCATGGAGAGAAAGGTTAAGCGGTTGCTTTTGAGATGAGTGTTTAAAAGGCTTAACAAAACTGGCATAGTAGCAATATATAATGAGGTAATATAAAATGGAGGGTGGGGAAGCTGGAGGAGTAGAAATGTAGTGTTCTGCTTTTACAGTCCTTAGCCAGACCCATTAGTGAAGTTTTCAAGACTGAGGGGTCAACAATGGTAGGAACTCTTGCAGAGAGATAAGAATTTTCTGTCTTGTTAATAGTATCAATTTAGGGTTATTGTAAAAGCACATAACTGATAAAAGGAAAAGATATGCAAAATGGAGGGAGAGCAAATACTGGATACAGACTGCTCCTCTCAAAAGCTGTGAGGACTAATTACGGGCTGCTGTGGAGCTGGAGTGGTTGCTGTGCTGCGGGTTGCACATGCAGCCTTCCTTATGAGCATGCATTGTTGTACAGTCTTTAAATATGTAATCTCAACATTTCTTTCACATTGAAGATAAGAATTTAATGAGTAGTGATCCAGTATTTTGTTTTATCATGTTCAATGTGTGGTCCCCAACTACAATATATGCTGTTTACTATACACTATTTAACTGCTGTGCTGAAGGCAGGATAATTAACTTCCTTATGGGCTTTTCTATAGTGCTCATTGCGGAAAGATTGGAGTGTCTTACAATGTGAAATAAATTGCCACCTTAGTGCATGTTTGTTGAGGAGAGACTATTTCTGTTCTCAAGCATAGACAAATGTCAGGCATATTGTATATGCCCAGTTTGAAACATCTGAGACTTGATTTCTTTGAGTACTCACCAGTATTCAATACTTTATTTGCTGTATATTTCCTATTTTCTTCAGTTGCAGCTGAGACCATTCAGCCACTCTGCAACTCTCAAACTGAAAAGATGATATAAATAGGGAACACCTGCAAGAATCTCCTGTTCAAGTTGCTTTCACTGTGTTTGATATTTCTGGTAGCAAGAAGCTTTACACGTAGCTGCACTTTATCCAAGTGGGATGTGTGCACTCCTGCTGTCATTATTAGGCTTAGATGTAATGATTTACAGTGCCCTGAGGTGGCAAACACTTGGAACTGATGGTGATCTTTACTAAGTTGGGGCAAGTGAGTAAAATTATAGAAGAACTTTCAAAACTGCTTGACAGTGTAGAAGCCAAACTAATTTTCAAAAGCCCATAAACTGCTTAAGAGCCTTGGTACTTTCAGAAAAATTCTTTCTATTTATTCTCCAATAAGGTGATGAAATAAGATCTATATCATGACTGAAGGGCAAAACTTCTAATTTGAAAATTACCTGCATGTGATTTCTAAAAAATTTAAATATTTAGTTGAAAGCATTTAAAGAAACATAACTGAATTAAATGAATGCAATGTATCTGCCTTGTGAACAGTATCTAATGATAATTTTCATCCATTGTGTAACAAAAGTGAATCTTTAGACAAAGTAATACTTTTGGAGACATTATTTCTGATGCTAACACCATCAGAAACACTAAGATAAATCTGAGAGAATGCTACTGGTTTGACTTAGAAAAAATGACTTTGCAACTTCTAATTGAACATATTCTACCATCTTAAACTCTGTATAGAATATATTGCAAGCAAATGTATAGCTGCTGAAGTACTACAGGCCACCTTGAATATAACAACACAGAATTTAAAACTGATTATTTCTTATTCTATTCTAAATCGCTGTGTGTAATTTAGTGTATTAATATTGATTACTGCTAACAGCCCAATATAAAGAAAATATCTAAATTGCTTCTTAAAACTGCAGAGAATGAAATAGTAGAGGCAATATCATTTGTGAAACTGAAGAACATTTTCATAATTAGTAACTAATTCATATGATGCATAATGTAAAAATGAGCTTGCTTTTAATTCTCATTCTATAGTTCTTTTTTCCCCCTCCTCTCTTCCAGATTTCATACACTTGTCATTGCCTTTAAATACTTCTATTTGCTGTAATGCTTCTCTGAGGTATTTGAACAATATGCTAATAAAAAGTGTAATGTTTTGTCATTAAATAAATAAGCTACATTAGCATAATGCTCAGCTTGAACAAGTTTTTGACTGTGTACTGACCTGAGGCCTCCCAACTCGATTTTGTTGCATCTTTCAGAGATTAAGGCACTGATCTGCCTTCCTTTGTACTTCTAAACTCTTAAACTTTTGAAATATAGTCAGTGACTCAGCTATACAATGTAGCTGCAACTGAGACTTTGCAGAAAAATATAACGGACCTTAATTCTCCCAGTCTGCCTTCTTACATGACATCAATACACATCTGGTCTTGATTCAAAGTTATCAGTCAATGAAGGAAATCTTTACTAATTTTGGTAATTTCTTTCAACCTTGGTAATCTCTGATGAACTTTGTGTATTAAATAGCCCATGGGGACAAGCTGTGAGAGTTGGGGCTGTTCAGCCTGGAGGAAAGAGGGCTCCAGGGAGCCCCTGTAGCAGCCTTCCAGTACCCGAAGCCTGGAAAGGGCTTTTTAGAAATGACAAGAGGGGATGGCTTTAAGCTTGAGGAGGGCAGATTGAGACTGGGTATCAGGAAGAAATCCTTTACAGTGAGGGTGTTGAGACATTGGAACAGGTTGCCAGGGAGGTTGTGGATGCCCCCCTCCCTGGAAGTGTTCAAGGCCAGGCTGAATGAGGCCTTGAGCAACTTGGTCTAGTGGAAGGTATTCTGGGTCACGGCAGGGAGTTTAGAACTAAATGGTCTTCCAGGTTCCTTCCAACCCAAGCCATTCTATAAATCTATGAAATTAAAACAGAAAACCTTCAGGTTCTTAAGAACTCTCTGGTTTCTGTTTTCACATACTTTCCTAACAATCACTTAGAACAAAGTATTTGTTTTTCCTTTGGAAAAGTTTAACATACTGTGTTTCAGTCACTTCTCTGCCCTTGTCTACACTGGCAAAGTTGTGTGTGATAAGCTGGATTAACTTCCTGGAAGAGCTGTGCTTGAAGCAGGTACCTTATGCTTGTTCTGTGCTGGAAGAAGCTACCTTGGACAAAGGCCAGCACATAGTATAAAACTGCTCTGTAATTCATACTCTGTGAAACGACACTTTAATAGTGTGATAACTTCTTGGTCTGCTTGTGTTTAGTATTTTTTTAATTAATAGTACTGAGCATCAGCAGTTTTTCTGTAAGGTATTTCCAACTTTCAAATAACTTTGAGAACTTGCTTTTCAACATCCACCTTGAAAGTGGAATGCCAGAATTGTGTACGCAGCCCAAACATCAGGCTTTCAGTGTCTTGTGTAGAATGAACATCATAGCTCTTTATTTCCCTGCTTATGCATTTGAGAATCAAATTCTCCCCTTTACAGCACTGTATGAAGTTCTAGCATTAAATTGCTCATCCAGTATTAATTCCATGTTTCCTAGGTCTCCAGCTGCTATGATATATTATACTGAGGGAAAAAAACCAACCCTGTTCCTTATGAAGTTTTATACAAATAAAATATTTATATCATTTAATATATACATGGACAAAAATAGATGATTGTTTGCTCCTGTAACTGTCCCGTCCTTTGCATTTTTTGCTTGTGTTACCTGCAAATTTTATTAGCAGACTGAACCCATGTGTTCAGATGCATGATGAATGTGTTCACCATCAGGTTTCACATAAATCTTTCCAACACCTCTAAAACTGCTGATAGGTTTCACAGAGTAATTACGGATAGGGAGTCACTACCAAGTTAGCTGGTTCCTAACACTTTTACTGTATGATTTGCTGATATTCTGCAAGGCTAATTTTAAAGTTAGCATCATGCAGTGTAGATTGAAATAGTTTTTCAAAACTGCAAGTATATTACATGTGAGATTAACACAATCAACCACACGTTTAAAGAGTAAAATAATTTTTGACAAGTCCCCTTTTCCATAAATTCATTTTGACTGGCATTATTTATGTTCCCTCCTTTAATTCTTTATCAATTGAATCCCTTATCATCTTTTTCCTCTAACCTACAGAGGATTGAAGGGGTCAACCTGGGTCATCTGCCTTTATGAATATTTTTGTGGTCTTCTAAGACTGTAAGAACTTAATTTTTTTTTCTCCAGTATTGCCAGATTTGTTAAAAGCAACAGTCAGTGATAAACTGCTCCAGCATTATTTAAATCATAAGCTTTTCAGAGGAACTCACTGAAAAGATATTTATCCAAAGTAACTGTGGTTTAACACTCTGAAGCAAAAAAAAGGTCTGAATCATTCAGTTAGACCTAGGCAAAACTGTATAAACCTCCCAAGACTGGTTACAGATTGTGTGGACATCACGGATTCTACAGCAGTATCTTCTGTGACATTCAGGACTGATTCCAACCCTGAATTTCCTTATGGTTCTCTCTGCTACAGGATAATAGAGTGGTTTCCAGCAACTCCATCTAAGATAACAAATGCCTGTCATGTGTCCTGCTATCTCTAAATCTGCATTTACAAGATTAATAATAGGCAGTTGCTAATTTTGTTTGCTGCAGCCAGCCTGCTGAAGAGAAATGGGTGAGAAAGGAAATAAATTCAGTATTTGTTGCAGAGCAAAGAAAGTTCAGGAAAGTATACTTTCACCAGTCTTTTATCATGGAGCCTGCTGTGCTTTGGCCTTAGCATCATTCATTCCTGTCCTGACAGCGATCAGTCTTCTTTTTGGACAACATTAAATTCATCATGTCTTGTGCTCCTTGCAGCCCATTAGAGAATTGCTATAGAAATACAGTTTATGATATTACTTACTCATGCAATCCTTGCAATAAAGTTATCTTCATACACAGAATGCACAACTTGACTCTGTGTTAATGGCAAACCCATAATTTCATTTGAGTGGGGAAAAGATTTTTCTCTGAATCTTAATGCATTGTCAAGCCTTTCAGGTTTTAAGGACGAAGAGAAGATGATCCGCTAATGAAATTAAATAGACCTTTTTTTTCCTCCCCCTGCTTCAAATGGAAATTCTAATTGCCACTGACCAGACTTGAACATATTTATTTTTCTAATTCATTCATAATTACACTGGGAAAAGGATTGCTGCTGCAACACACTGCCTCCCTAAGGTTAGATTAGGGAGCCAGCCTGCATAGGAAGCTGCACAGGAATTCCATCCCTAAGTCTTGGCTTTCCTTTTCATGACTCCTCTGTGTTTATACCTGAGGCTTGACAGAATGTGGAAGTGGGCAGGTTTCATTTAGATGTAGAACACATGGGGAGAAAAATTGTGGGAAAAACTGCAGCAGCAGAGCTGTAGTGCTGTATTGTTACTTCTCACTGAAAAGAATTTGAATGTATTAATTTATCTCAGGTGTAATCACTGATTTTTCATTACTGCCTGGCACATTACACTCTCAAGGCTTGAAATACACTAAAAAGATTATGTTTTTAAAATTGAAAATAAGACATGTGTATGCCATATGAGGTGCTGGATTGTGTGTTACAGTGCTGGGTTGAGGGTTGGACCTCTTTGAGGTATCTTCCAACTGTATGTATTTTGTGATTCTGTGATTTATAATAGAACAGATTTTTATTTTAAATAGTGCCTTTCTTAAAATGATTTAAAAAAACCCATTAGAGTCCCTTAATGAGTTAAATACTGGAGTAGTACTGCACAAGCTCTCTGAGTCACTTTGTGTGTTCTTGACAGGAGCTCAAGCAGAATGCTGATTGTCAGAACTGCACTGAGATGCTTTTCAGTTCTACCACACAACTTCATCTCCTATTCCTATTTTAAAAATGTTGAACTATCTTTCAGCACACCTGAGGAGTCACCTTCTGAAGCTATGCCTGGATTTTATGATGCATTGTGTGTGTGCTTTTTCCTTACAGTTCTTTCTTCCCCTATTATTCCACTGTGTGTGTTTCTGTTTTATTACGGCATTCATTCTGCAGTACTACTCAGACATGCTCATAGGAGCCCACGCAACATGAGGTAGGTGCAGCAAATTGCACAATCAAGTCCATTAAAAAGAATTGCACTTCCATAACAAAATATGACAGCTGTCATTTAAAACAGAATTCCTTTTCCCAACAAGCATAGTTTTTTTCTGAGGCAATATTAAAGGAGACCTCCAATCAAAAAAAGACAGAAAGATAGAGAATGTAATGGAGGTTATTTTAATCTGGTTTATTCACCTGAACAAATAAATGGCTTGGAGGTTAATTGATTTGTATGTTTGGTGCCACAAAGGGAGGAAAGACAGTTCCTTGCAACTGACCCACTCTTCTGTGGCATCAAATTTGAGGTAAAATGGGCACGAGAAATTTATTTTAATTATTCCATCTGGTTCATACAGAAACTTCTAGACTGAAATCTCTAAGCATAGACTTAAAGTTCTACATGACCATTTGTGCTATGTTTGGATTACTGGGACATGTTCTAGCACTGAGCTGTGCCCGATTATCTGCCAGAAAATCTAAGATAATCATAGGTAGAACACAGAAAGTGAACTTCCTCTGCATTTTGGCCTTTTCATACAGTCTGTAAATAAAGTAATTCTGAAGCTCTGTACAGCAAAACTCATAGGCGGACTTCCAAGAATAGTTGGTGGCATTTTAATTCCTTCCTATGTCTTTTATGAATAACCATTATGAAATGCAGATTATACTGATAATTCTACATATATATATATATATATATATAAGCTTTTGATAGAAGACAGCATCCCAAAATTTGGCTAGCAAGATAAAGTTTCAGTAGTTAGATTACATGAAAGAAATTAATGTATGTGTAACCCTGGCAAGTGCGATGCGAATGATAAAATAGTAGGCCAAAAGGATATATTGGAGCAACTTGCTAAAAATGTGAATTTAACAGTACAACCTCTTCAAACAGAAGCAGAAAACCTGTCAGATATTCTGTAGGACTGAAAAATATTTGCAGTGTAAAGAGATAAGAATTTGGAATAATATGTGCATATGATAATAAATCAGGAGAAATGGAAATTGCCAGTGAGGATCATGGCTTATTCCAAGGATCTTAAGATCTAATCTGAATTCCTTAGGTCTTCAGACAAAGCTTTCACTGGCTTAATTTTTGGGATGTGTTCTATAAAAAATTACATTGTTTCTTCTTCAAACTTTACCTCAGAATTGTCAAGTAAATCCTGTGTGAGGTCTGTGCTGTACAAAATTCACCTCTGTTAGTAGAAGGAAATTATTTGTTCCTATGGATACTTTCAGAATCATGCTGGACTTGAATGTGTAGTTGAATTTCTCTGAACAAAAGCCAAGATGCATGTATTACTGGTACATCTTAACCCATCTATTTAAGACCTTTTACTGAGACTCACTTTTATCCTCTCTGCTGGGATAATTTTTTGCCTAAGTATGTGAATAAAAGTTTTTCATAGATTATACACAGAACTGTCTCACAATAGCAGAGGTCATATCCCTGGGGGCCAAGCTCTGATATGAAAGTGGGAATATGAATTGACAAGTATTAGAAATAGAAATATCCAAGTTATGGAATTTAAAGAACCTCTAGCTTTGTGAAATAAATAAATAAATTTATTTAATATTAAAGCATCAACTGGCTGAGATTAGGAAGAACTATTTTGATGTAGTTTATATTTTAAAATAGTCACCTCATACAGCTGCATATTTGTTCCTGTCACTCTCCTCAGTATTAAATTTAATGACTCTAAATGGTGTGAGTTGGTTTTATTTTCCTCAGTCAGAGCCTTTAATGTTTATTTTATTGATTCATGCTAAAAAAAGAAAACCAGGAAAGGCTTCTTCAGGATGCTCAAAATCTGATCAATTTTTTTTCTTTTAAATTGGAAATACAATATGCCTATTACTCTAGGATATGTGTCTCTAAGTGCAAGTGGTTGGCCCATAGATAATAATTGCCTGGTTTATTTGAATGTACAAGGACAGAATTCATATTTTACAAATGCTGACACCCCAAAGTTAAGTAGGCTAACATGGCAGTTTTGGAGTAGTAGTTTATGTTGCAACTAAGGCTTTATTGAAGTTAAGTGTTTCACCACTAACATTATCACAGTATAACTAAGGTTGGAAGAGACCCCAAGGATCATCAAGTCCAACCTGTCCCAACAGACCTCACGACTAGACCATGGCACCAAGTGCCACGTCCAATCTCCCCTTGAACACCTCCAGGGATGGCAACTCCACCACCTCCCTGGGCAGCACATTCCAATGACGAATGACTCGCTCAGTGAAGAACTTTTTCCTCACTTCGAGTCTAAACCTCCCCTGGCACAGCTTGAGACTGTGTCCCCTTGTTCTGGTGCATTATTGTGCACACTTTTCAAATACTTTCTGTGATATTTGTAAGCACATTTCTAGCACATGACAGGAGTTTGTAGAGCGTGGTCTGAATCCCTATCACTTTCTGTCCAATATTAATTTTATCCTTGTGCGTATGATTAAGATGCACATAACTAATAGGTGAGTGCCAGTACAAGAGGAAGAAGGCAAAGAGTGTCTTCAGACACTGTGTTAGGACTTATTAGAATGTATTTCTATCTTTGGCTTGATTCAATTTTAGTCACTAGAGGAAAGAACATTAAAAAAAAAAGGAAAGAGATATCTTTATTATGTGTCGTATGGGTAATGAAATACAAAGAAACACATAGTCAATACAGAAGTATTTAACTCTAAATTTCTGCTTTCATTGAGTCATAACCTTTTTAGACTCATTTCTGTCAGATATGCTAATTTTCTGTTCCAAAATTATTAAAAAAAATATTATTATTTATTTTAGTACTGAAAACATAAACAAAAATACATAAAGATTTTGTGAGGGTAGAAAAAGATATTTAGATTTCTGTTATTTGTTTTAATAACAGACTGCATATACAGTTATAGCACTAGCAGTTACAAATGAGCAGAGGGAAGGGAAGAATAAAGAGTGCACAAGTGACAAGTGTTTCTGCCTTCCTACAGGTAGAGAGAGGATAGGATTTTCTCAAGCTTGTCCCCTATAAGCAACTAAGAGCTGAAATTTGTTGTGCACTTTACTTTTGATACAGCAGATCCTGGATGGGGATTTTGTAGCATCCTGGAACATCTTGGTTTGCACATCCTGGCTGGTGTTGTAGGAGGGTGTGTATCTGTGAGGAGTTCAGTGCTCTGCCACACCAGGAACAGTGATTACCCTGAGGAGGGAAAACACTGTGTCTATCTAAGTTTGGGAGGCTCAAAGGTAGGGAACGAGGGTGTCGAGGCAGTGGGGAGTGTCACACAAAGGAAAGGAGAAGTTTGAAAAAGAGGCCCTGGAAGTTTCATGTAAGAAACTTTTAAGTGTCTAGAATTGGGGCTGTATTACTAGGCAAATGGGATTACATGATAGCATATGAATATACTTTTAATTTTGGGGGTGTATTATACAAGAGCTGTTATTTCATACTTTGTTTTTTCCTTCCAGTAGTCTATGTCTGGGTCCTCAGCATCCTGTGTTTTACAGAGTGCTACTAAAGGTGCTGTGTTTCATTTTAAAAGGATTGTAGTAGAATATTCAAAGTATGATATAAGTAAAAGAAATTATATGTGTCTTTCATTGTGTCACAAGGATATGGTGCGTTTTATTGCATATTCTTACTCCCTCAATAAACTCCTGCTGATCTTTTAAAAACTGCTTCCTTTACCTGTTTCCTTATAGCTGTCCACCTTCCTTCATGCTGTTCCTTATGCTTGTTTTATACTTCTCCTGTCCTCTGTTAAATACTTTCACAGCAGTTCTTCTAGGTCCTCCTAAGCAATGGCATTCCCTGCTGGTGAAATTTGCACTTAGTCCTGAAAGTTGGAAAGCTATGCTGTTTTCTTTGTTGATGAGCTTATAGGTTTTTATAAGCAATATTCTTTAGCAATAAAGAATAAGTTGAATTTTCCATTAAAATACAACATCTGTAAATTATTGAAGGTTCAGTAAATAAATTATTTTTAGACAGGTTCTTCATCAAGAAGGAGCAGGAGTTCTTTATTCTTGTTAATTAATGACAGTATTAATAGCTAAAAAAAGGAGTGTAAAGACCATAGCATCCTATTCTGGTTTGAGTTCTAAAATTATATCATCCAGCTATTGCAAGATGAACACATAATTGAGTGACTAAAAGTCACACACTTAAAGCACTTCTATTAAACTTCTAATAAGAGCATCAGTAATTTGCACTGATGACTTCTATTTGTATTTGAGATAACCAAACTGTGTCAATTAGGAAGTGAAGGAATACATGGAGTAAATAACTCAGACATGCTACATTCTGTTGTGTACATTATATTTTAATTGAAGCAGGTATTTTAATTTAGTGAATTATGATGATCAGGCATCAGAATGTGTTCTGGAGTAGAACTTGTAAAAGAAAGGAAATTTGAACAACAGGAGAGCAATACTCCTCCAGCACAAAGAATAGAATAGAATAGAATAGAATAGAATAGAATAGAATAAAATGTTGGAAAAGACCCTTGAGATCATTGAGTCCAACCTATCATCCAACACTATTTAATCAACTAAACCATGGCACCAAGCACCCCATCCAGTCTCTTCCTAAACACCTCCAGTGATGGTGATTCCACCACCTCCCTGGGCAGCACATTCCAATGGCCAGTCACTCTTTCTATGAAGAACTTCTTCCTAACCTCCAGCCTAAACCTCCCCTGGAGCAGCTTGAGACTGTGTCCTCTTGTTCTGGTGCTGGTTGCCTGGGAGAAGAGGCCAACCCCCACCTGGCTACAACCTCCCTTCATTTAGTTGCAGAAAGCAAGAAGGTCTCCTCTGAGCCTCCTCTTCTCCAGGCTAAGCAACCCCAGCTCCCTCAGCCTCTCCTCATAGGGCTTGTGCTCCAAACCCCTCCCCAGCTTTGTTGCCCTTCTCTGGACTCGTTCCAGCAAGTCAACATCTTTCCTAACCTGAGGGGCCAAGGACTGGACACAGTACTCAATGTGTGGCCTAACCAGTGCTGCGTACAGGGGCAGAATGACCTCCCTGCTCCTGCTGGCCACACTATTCCTGATACAGGCCAGGATGCCATTTGCCTTCTTGGCCACCTGGGCAGGGCAGAGGACCATTTTTTTACATTCAGGATATGTAGATTGCAAAATCTGGGAAAAAAAGTCATCTTTTCTCCTAGGACTTGTTCTTTTTCTTCTTCCCTTAAGTCAAATCTACAAAAATCTTCTCAGCAAGTTATTGTATTTTTGTTTCTGTGTTCATCACTTGAATTTATAATTATTTAGTTAGAATCACTGTCGGTGTTTGGATCTCAGAGTTGCTTAATCTCTATTTGTAGACTTAGACCTCCATCTCTATTTTACCTTATGCCAGAGACATCTTGCCCCCTCTGAGAAACATTTAGGAAGACTTGTCTACAAGCAAAATGTACTTATATCTTGAACATCAGAATATATGCAAGCCAGCTCTATTGTCAGACAGCCTGTCTACTGTCACAAACTGACAGCAGAATTTGCCTTTTTTGTCATGTGCTTGATCAGTTTTGGACCTTGTCTTGAAAATGTTTCCTGTTACATTGCCAGAGTAACAGAGGTCTGGTTTATGACTGTTACCCTGGTTAACTTTGATTTTTAAAAATTTCTGTTGCCAGTGTATGCTTTATACGGTGATGTGATATATTCCAGGACTTCTGCCAGTATACTATGCCAATTACTTCTTTTTTTTTAGATATTATTTATGTTTGTAGTTGACATAACTGCAGTAGCGGGAACCCAACATCACACAAGTTCTTCTGTGGAGTCCTTTGTCCAATTTGGATAACATTTTCCATTCTTCTGATGCCTCTCGATTTACTGCAGTCTGGGCTCTGTGTGTGACTTTTTAGGGTATCAGGTAGTGATAAGACTAGGGGGAATAGGAAAAAAATCCTAGAAATGAGTGCATTCATATTAGATGTTAGGAAGAAGTTCTTCACCATGGGGGTAGTGAGACACTGGCACAGGTTGCCCAGGGAAGTGGTAGAAGCCTCATCCCTGGAGGTTTTTAAGGCCAGGCTGGATGTGGCTGTGAGCAACCTGCTGTAGTGTGAGCTGTCCCTGCCCATGGCAGGGGGGTTTGAACTAGATGATCCTTGAGGTCCCTTCCAACCCTAACAATGCTATGATTCTATGTGTTTTCACTAACTTCTGTGTAACAACTTCCCTTTTTGAATTAGCTTAACAATTTAATCAACACCTGATTTCATGAGTTTGTTTCCCTGAGTGATGAGAAGTTTTTTTTCTAGAAAAACTACCAATTCTGACAAACAGTTCCATGAAAATGTTGTGTTGGCCTTGTATGTACAAGATTGTTTGCAAACCACAGAACTATCTGAGCAACAGTTCTTTCACACAAATAATCTGTTCCCTTGTATTTTCTGCTTTCACATTATTGTCATGATTGTTTTAATCTGTGACTTTAAATTTTCTTCTTTGCTGGGAGAGAATTACAACTGTCAGCTGTGCATACATTGACAAGAATAGGAGATTTTAAACTTCTTTCAAACTTGTCTGAAAGAAATGATGTATCTAAGTTCCACAGTGACATTTCAGCTTCTTACCACGTGGCTGAAACAATGAGCCTTATCTAAGAATAAGAAAAGCTATAAAAAACACTGGAGGGGTTTCTTTGTTTCATGTTTATATTTTGAATATTCGGTGGCAAGACATGTTTGACACAAGACTGCAGAGTGATTAGACTAAGGATTTGGAGTGCAGCTGCCTTGATGATATTTGGCAGCCTTATTGACACATTGTAATGCCTCAGGCTAATGATTCTTGTAGTTTTTCAGTCATTTCTTGCAGTCTATTTAGGGAGAAAGCACTTACTTAGACCTACTTTTGAGCTGGATTTGTCTCTGGCCTCTGTCTATCTCAACTTGCAATGGCAAATGAAAGCAAATTGATGCAGAGTTGACTAGTCCGCTTCTGGCAGCTCACAAGAGCCAAAGACCCTTCATTGGCAACCTGCCCAAGATTTAATAGATGGATTATTTATTAGGTGATCATTAGATGCTTTTGCTTTTTCTGCATGTTACTCAAGTCATTCAAGTGTGTGTTCTACTTGCCAGTTTTATTACAGCGCATCAATAGCAATTCCTGATCTATGGCCTGGATGCAGACCTATCAAATATTTACCTACCCAAGGTATCAAATTAGTGATATTTAATTTTTTTTCACTCTTAACTAATTATTTTCTTTGACTTTTCTATGACTTCAGTTTTATTTCAACTGGTCCGAGGCAATGTCTTTAACTGCCTTGATTTTGCAATAGGTGATAATGTGCTGTTTCTAAAACAGTGAAATAATATTTCTGGTAACCATTATTGTGGAGGGGGGAAACACAAGAGCTCACACCGGGCCTCTTTTTATTGCTTTGCATTAGGATAAGTCGTTATTAGGTCAAATATTTTTCTGTTTAAGATAGTCAGGTTTTCATTTCAATGAATATTTTTCCTTCACAATCATTCTCTTAAATCTCAGTGAAATTCAAATATACTGAGACAACATATTTGATGTGTAATAAAGGCATTGTTCTGTGAAGATACAACTATTGAGAGCGTCATCCTCAATTATTTCCACATTTGCAGGCCAAATTCTAGTGCAGTCCAGGAAAAGCATGACTTACCTAGGACAGTTTCAGAAAGCTGTATGTCCTAAATTTCTATTCTACACCTTTTCATTAGTGTTACCTAACAATAGCAAGTGCTATTGCTTGGTAATGTGGTGGTGGTCAGGCCTGCCAGCCTGGTTATCTGGACACAACACAAATAATATTGAATTAATATTTATAAGAGTAATTGCTAATGTGTTATTCATTATTTATCATGGTTAACTTTTCTGACTGCCTGACACACTTTGTTTATATGAACTTTGTGATCCAGATACTGTCCTTTCTACCTGAAATCCTAACTGGGTAGGAAATAAACCTGTGTTTGCATTTACAATACCTGTGGCTGTGCTGAGCACAGACAGCACTCTTAAAAATAGCTGTCTTGTGCCACGAGGCACATGCAGATGACACGTTCAATAGAAATCACAACAACTTGAAAAACTGCTATTGCTGGAAGAGATGCAACTTTTCCTGAGGTAAGTGTGTGTCCTTAGATATATAATTCATATTAAACACCTCATCATTGCTGTTCTATAAAATTATTTTGACTCAGTGATCAGAAATAAAAATGTCAGCCTTGCAGGAGTTTGAAGCTTTTTCATTCCCTTAACTTTGCACCACTTAAGCTAAATGTTTGCTCTGATGTCCTGACTTTATGAACAATTTTGAGGCCATTTGGTCTAATCTGAATTTTAGAAAGGCAGCTGTGCACTGTTGTGTGACAGTTCTCACTGAGCTTTCCTGTCTCCTTGAAATGTTGTGATCTTTAATGTCTATAACTGTGCAGTCATCTGCAACTGAACCTTTATGTGTCCCTCCTCAATGACATGTGGGTTATCCTTTAGCTTATGAATAATTACACTGGTGGTAATTTTGTTTTCCTGCATGTAACACTAAGTACTTGAAGATTCTTTTACAGAATTTTTGGAGGCTCAGACTTTTTTCATAACTTCTTGAGGTGAATTCAAGCAAACGTGGAATTTTTTTAAAATCAAGACATCTTGTGGCATAATCAAAGTATAGAATCTTTCAGAAACATTTCAGATCTGGAATATTACTGCTGGTGTGGGTCCCAGGCCACAGAGATGATCAGAGGGCTGGAGAACTTCTCCTATGGGGACAGGCTGCAAGAGTTGGGGCTGTTCTGCTTAGAGAAAAAGCTGTGGAAGAGACCTTATAGAAACTTTCCAGTGCCTGAAAGGGCCCTACCAGAAAGCTGGGCAGGTACATTTTACAAGTGCTTGTAGTGATAGGATAAGCTTAGGCTTTAAGATTGAGGAGAGTAGATTTAGACTGGATATTAGGAACAAGTTATTTACAGTGAGGGTGGCGAGACACTGGAACATCTTGCCAAAAGAGGTTGTGAATGCCCCCTCCCTGGAGATGTTCAGGGCCAGGTTGAATGAGTCCTTGAGCAACCTGGTCTAGTGGAATGTGTCCCTGCCCATGGGGTGGGGTTTGGGACCAGATTATCTTTAAGGTCTTTTCCAACCCCAACCATTCTATGAAGCTATAAATTGCAACAAAAAAGTGCTTTTCTTCTTCCTGACTCTTCCTTGGAGAAGTGAGAGGACTAAAAGACAGCCTCCATCACCCTTCCTCTTTTCTGATCATGAAAGGAGAAAGTAGAAGATGGACAGAAGTAGGAACTGGAGAACTTTATAGCTATGCTGAGAAACAGAGGTGGTGAACTTTGAGAGAAGTCACTTCTCTACTCCCTTTTATTGATTCTTTCATACGCTAGAGACAGATGTTATCTGCAGGTATGGCATTTTTGGTAACTGCAGCAGGACTGGGAATCTGGTCATAATATGCATGCTTTGAAATCATCTTGTATGAAAATGTTTTTCCCTAATGAGAAAAACCTGCTCACTCATCAGCACATACTATCAAGCGTTAACAAACAGACTAGACGTTTAAGGTTTTCCATGCTTATGTACATTTTATCTTGCAGCAATTTTATAACATTCAGTCATTCCTAAAGAAACTAAAAGTGGAGATTTTTCATACAAAACAAGTAACATGCACATAAATGAGTATTGCACATACTTCTGAAAAAGTAGAGTGCATTTTATTTCCCATTTTGGTAAATACCTTCACTTCTTTGCTGAGAATTCTCTGACAATGCATATCACAAACTCTGCAATATCAAATATTTGCTAGCCTCTTTTAAGTGCTATTATTAGCTGCTGCTAAATAAGATCAGGTTTGCAAATTGGGTGTTTCTTTCCACTCTCCTCCAGCAGAGCTCAATCTTAACAAATGAGGTGGGTAGATGAATAGTGAGCAATCCCTTCTTTCCATTGTCATGTTTTCTTAGTGCTACCAGTCACTGAAGATCATGCAATGAACCAAATGTATACGTACAAAACCCCTCAGTTTCATCTGTTACCTGCAGGACTTGTGTTGGCTTAAGACAGAGCTGTATTTCATTGGATGTGTTTTACTGATTGCAGAGAAAAGCCTGTTTGTCAATATTGATTTCATTTGAGGTTTAAAACACGTTTTTAAGTTCCCTGACACAAATATGATATTGGACAGTTTAAACTTGCCTGACAGCTTTCTAAAGCTACCTCAGAATTTTTACACTTCAATCAAAAGCTTTCCATGGTTCCTGTATTTTTCAGATTTGAGATTCCTCTTTGTATTAGAACGTTTTCCCCCAGTTAAATAGTAAAGACTTGAAAGGATTTGCTGCAGTGAATATTGTCACTTTTATAGCTATATAGCTAATTTTAACATGCAAAGAGAAGTTAGGTGACTTTTTTCCAAATTACTTGTCCCTCAAACTGCAAACAAACAGTGTGTACTCTTAAGTACCTCAAACCAAAAAACCCAACAAACCCACCCCAAAACAGAAAGGAAAAAAAAAAAAAAAAGAAGCTAAAAGAATATATAATAAATAAAATGTTTAAAAATCAGTTTTCTAATTAAAAAAAATCAACTTTTTGATAAAATAACATTTCATACATGTCATACTAAAGGATTAAAACCCTGCCTCAGTTTCTTCCTCATCTAATTGAAAACTGAGTTAGTGGCAGCACCCTTGGCATGAGTATTCTTTTTTCTAGCAGTCAGTCTGCTTTGAGGAGTTAGATGTAAGATTAATTAGATCTAAGGTTGCGAAACCATCTAGCGTAAGACATTCAGGGAACAGAAACCTGCTACATTATAGAACAGATCAGCTTAGCCAATTTCACTGTATTGGGCAGAGAAATAAAACCCCAGTACATTATTTGGAATAAATTTCTTTTAGTGTTTGAAGAAATTTGAATTATTATTTGTAGAAATGAGTATTATCCCATCTCAAATCTCGCAAAGGTGTGACTCAATTAAAATAAATTTCTTGTGTAACAGGATTACTCAGTGACTGAAAGTAATCTCCACAATTATTTTCCTCTTCA
Source organism: Dryobates pubescens (assembly GCF_014839835.1). Classification (NCBI taxonomy): domain Eukaryota; kingdom Metazoa; phylum Chordata; class Aves; order Piciformes; family Picidae; genus Dryobates; species Dryobates pubescens. Next base: position 4,212,715 of record NC_071622.1, read on the forward strand.
TTTCTAATGTCCCTTCTTGTATTAGGTAGCATGTGAAGTGGCATGTACATTTGGATATGTATTTTGCAGAACTAAAAAAACCAAAACCCAACTGATTTGCTCTATCATATATCAATTATCAAGTTCAGGGTACTGAAACTTTTAGAAATAGCCATTAAAATGATAACTTCCAATAAGCAGATAAATATTAAGTCTTTCTAAACAGAATTAAATTAAGTTCTTTTACTAGAACACAAAATAGTTATAAACTTGAAATTAATGATCTGAAGCAATCAGAAGATAGTGACCAAACTCAGAAGGGAGAAGGGTTTTTTTCTACCACTGAAAGGTGGATATGTCAGAACCAATATAATTAGAACTTGAAACTAAATGTAAGATTTAAAACTACATGGTTTTTTGTTAAGATTGAGCATGAAGAACTTCCATAGAACTAGTTTATGCAAGCTCTAATGTACTTTTCCCACAGCAGAAGCTTTAAAAATGACTTCTTTAAGAATAGGAATAAAAAAATGTAGAGATACATATTTTTGAAAAAAATATTTCACATGCATACTTAAGATAAAGACCCTTAATTTAAAATCTTCAGTCAGTTGTGTGCTGTATTCCTTCAGAGCACTGTGTGTGGTGTTACTTACAAATCCTTTCCCGTGCTTCCACAGTGGAATTATTGGTCATTTCTAGCTCCGTATTTCTTTCATAGGGCAAAAAAGAGCATTACAAACAGGGTTTTCCAGAGATTAATGCTTTTACTCAATAATGTCCATATCTTCATGAGTTCTCAGTAACTGAGACAGAAGAAGGAAAAGTCTGAGGTTTGTTTGCTCTGTGAAGTTGCGTAATTATTGTGTGACTAATGGGAAGAATTGTGCTCAGTAGGACCCATTTCACAAAAACAGGACTTTCATACAGTTTGTTTACTCAGATTGAGTTAACTTGCTCTGGCTTTAATGTTTGTCTGAAAAGCTATTATTTCTCCTCTAAGTCCTGCTAGCTTCTGTATTAGAGTTGGTACAATACATGCTTTATGTATTTTTATGGTGTCAGTCAACATTATGAAAAGGTATCTGGAAAGATTTTAAGCCTACAGGATTCTGCCTGAGGGACTATAGGAACACTACTGATGGCAACATCTTTGGGAGGTCATTAAGAGGATTTCAAGGATTAAACCCCTTTTTGTCTGGGTGGAGATTAGTGAAGGAACCTGCACCAGTGGGCATTTGGTGTAATCAAACCTGACTGTGGAGCTCCCTTTGTGCTGTGGAGGCAGCTGGACAAAGGGCAGCTTAATGCCGAGCCTGCCTTGGCTGTGCTGTGCCTGACCCAGTGAGAACAGACTGCATGCAGGTGGGGCTAATGTGTTCAGGAGAAATAAATAGGTGGTGCTTGGAGATGGAAGTGTAAGGTCTGGCAAGAAACAAAAGAGGGTCTTGTTATATGCAGACACAGAAACCACAGTGTATAATGATAGGCAGAGGGATATATGTTCAAATTAAAAATAGCTGTGGTTTAGTTAATTTTCATCACATGCTGCTCTCATTTATGGCTTTCCCATTTTGCAAATCTAGATTTAGGGTCACCAGGACTGTACATGTTGTAATTACATAAAACAGTACAGGAAAAAGTGTAGAAGCAAATGAGATACTCTGACTCTTCTGATTATTGACACAGTAAGTACTGAAATTTGTTTTCTCATGTTAAAGAGAGTCTCTGATGGTTGGGGAATGGTCTTTAAAAACAGACTAATCTGAAAATAAAAACGTCAATTAAGGTGTTGAATGCAAATGGCTGAACTGTGCTGTAAAGTAATAGAATGGTTTGGACTGTGAGGAACCCTTAAGATTATTTATTTCCAAACCCTCCTGATGTGGCCAGGGACATCTTAGGTTGTGGAATCTCCTTCTCTGGAGACTTTTAAGGCCCATCTGGATGTGTTCCTCTGTGATCTGACCTAGATTGTATGGCCCTGCTCTGGCATGGGAGCTGGACTTGATCACTTTGGGTCCTTTTCAACCCCTGACATCCTGTGAGCCTGTGGCCTTACACTGGAATACGTTGCCCATTTCCAGTGATGGGCAAACAGAGAGAGGGTCAGACTGTTTAGGATACTATGCAGTAGCCTGTGGTCCTGGATATGTGTGTGGAGGTGGTCTTTTGGTTCTCTTTGTGATCTCTGGCTATTGGTGAACATGTCTCCAAGAAGGATAAGGACCTCTCCTTTCCAGACAGAAAATGAGTGTCTCAAGTTTTTCACTAACTGGAGTTAGTGTGAAATATTTTCCCCTTTTTCTCTCATTCCCCTACAAACTGAAAGCTGAAACAATTTGAATAGTTATTCATTTAAGGTCTAAGTAAAATGTTTCCTTTTGGCATTTCTAGGTGAAACCTCTGTCCTCTCTTCTTGTTTGCAAATGTTTAAAATTTGTGAAGCTCACTGTGGGTTTAATAAGGAGGGTCCCCCAGACTTCTGTATCTGACGAACTTGGATTTTTTTGTTTTTCAACAAGGAACTCTGGTGTATGTGGGTTTCTGGGATGATAAAAAGTGTATTTTGCATGTCTGCTGCTGCTGTAACTTTAGACACATCAAAAAGTTTCAAATGGAGTATTGCTTCATGTTCTTGCTTAAGCTGGACCTATGAAATTGTGTTTCTAGCTACACAGTGGAAGATAGCGTAGAGTCTGAAGAGCCATAGGTGCTGGTGTAAATAGGGTAGGTAGTGGAAATGATAGTGTACTATCTTAGGATTTTTTTCAGTCTGTCCAGAGCAAATCAACTTGTGTTCCAATGTATTCTGACATGGACTGAAAACTTCAGCAAATTTCATGTGGAGTTCTATAGACTCTATGACTGCAAAAGAATTAATAGATGTCATTTACCTAGAAATAAGGGGGTTGGGGTTGTTTGGGGTTTTTCTAATGTGTTGTAAAGAGTCCCCTCACTTTAAGAAAACTATATGGAGAAAGTACTGGCAACCTGACTGACACTGGCAATGGTACTGATAATACTTAAGACTATTACAAATGACTTCAGCTGTTTCTAGAATAAATGTGTTTTTCATGTGAGCCTTCTCTCTAATTATGTGTGCAGTTTCAGCTCATAATGCAACAATCAAAGTTACTGTGAAAGGCTATCAAAGGTGACGGATCTATTCACATGATTTTCTAATTGAAATCAATATAATGTTTTTGTATGCTCTCTTGGTAATGTGCAGTGAAAAATATCCCCAGTCTTAACTTGGAGAAGTAAATAGCTAAGATTCTCATACGGTCCTCATTTTAGAGTATGCATTTTTCTTTGTTTCCGTACGACAAAAAAATCAGCTCAACAATCATTCCAAATACTATTTATTTATTCTCTCTCCTTTCCCATTGTTTGGTGATATTTATATATTAGAAGCAATACTACTATCAAAAAAGCCCTCATAATCTATGAAACTGATGCAAATGGAAAAAATGTCAGGGGGCAGAAAAAAAAGCTTGTGTAAGAGAAACAACGTTTGTTTCATGCTGGAATTTGACATCCAAATACACTGCCATCATATTCTGGTTCTATACATTTCAGGGAAAGTGAATTTGATATTTTCACAGTCAGACCTTGCCATTTATGATATAGCAAACTTTTTGATCTTTCTTTCTGTTCAACTCCAATTTAAAATGAATGAAGATATTACAGAGTGAATATTTCGTCTTCACATATCACAGGTTTTTAAATTCTGTATAAAAGATTCTGTAACAATCATTTATTGAAAAGGCTTTCAGTGAGATGTAGGAACACTGAACTTTGAAGTGTGAGGGAACTATTGTTTCATTTGTACCAGTCCTGTATTACTGCAGGTTGCTTTATGTGGTAGAGATGGTAAGTTTTTAAACTTCATCTTAAAATTGCTTAGCTTTTTTTGCCACCAATATTTTATTGGAAGATTGTTCTAGAACTTGACTTATTTGAAAATTAGAATTTGGAAAACTTTATTATGAATGACTTAAATAACTATGTTCTGTACAATGACCTTTGTGGTGTACACACCTTTATAGAAAAGGTTAGGTTGCTCTGGAGATCCGTAGACCAGTTTCTGCCCAAAACTGGACTAACTAAGAAGTTGGGTCAAGTTCCTCAGGGCTTTGTTTTGAAGACATCCAAAGATGTCTTCAAAACTGTACTAGTGCTTTGATACTCTCTTCTTCAATATTTTCCCTTTGGATATTTGAAGACTTTAGTTGCATGACATGTTAAATTTCCCTTCTTGCGTAGGCAAACCCAGTTAGCTTCCTTGTCTATGTTGAGTGCTCCATCTCCCCCAAAACATCTTAGTGCCTCTCTGCTGACATCTCCCATTTTCATATTACTTCTTGCAGTGAAAAGCTTAAATGAGACACAGTACTTCAAGTGAGTGCCAAGTAGAGGAGACAGCAGTCACTTCCCTCTGTTCTGTGCAATCCTTGAACACACGTACTCAGCTTATCTAAGTGGTTATAAAAAATAGCCATCTGTTTTGCTTTACTAGGCCAAACAATCCAGGCTATTGTATTAACCTCTCAGAAGGTAAACCTTGTCCATAGATTTTTGTGCAGTATTCCAAAGAGGATCTCAACAGCCTTTTCTTCTTAGAAATGCTTACTTAATATACTTCAGGGTCATGTTTAGGTCTTACGTGAAGATCTCCTGTGCATCAAGGATATTCAGTTTGTGATCATCTAACAGGAAGAACTCTTCCCCATTTCTCTCTGACTTTCAACATTCCCCCATCATACAAGAAAAACAGGGTCTCACAGTAAGCAACTCTCCATGTTATCTTAAGCTCATGTCATACAGGAAGAATTTTATTCCAATGCTGTACTTTATTGACAACGAACTTCAGGTTTGGAGTATCAGCAAAGGTCATTGTTCCTACTTTTTCATGCTAAAGTCCTATGTGAAAAGATTAGGTAAGATCAGATTTTAGTTTGGTAGTCCATCTTTCACCATAAGCTGTTACCCCTATTTTGGCTGGTTTAATACTTGTGGGATGTGACACAAACCTCACTGATTGTGACATATACAGATTGACTAGGTTTTCAAGAAATACTGTCTCTTCATTACCTGTCTTAATCCAGCTTTATAGAATAGCAATTGTTTTTTTGTGTGTGTTTACCTATTAGAATTCTCTAAGTGTATGTGGGGGTATTTTATTTCCCCTCTAATTAGTAAAAATAGAGGTTTTACCTTATGCATTTAAGAGGGCTTCAAACTGTCTCACAACATAAAAATCCAGATATTTTACACAACCCATACTGGAATGCGGGAAACCAAATGATGGTCTGTTAACATCCATAAACTTAGTAAGGATTTCAGGCAGAATTTATGGAGAGCTATTGTTTCAACGTAGCAATACTTTGACAAGCAGCCTAGAAAACATAATGGATTTTGGAACAACCCTAGTCTAGTGATGTATTGATTTTTTAAAAAAATTATTATTATTTTCAAGGGCTTTGTAATCTATATATCAAGTTGAAATAAAGCAGTCTTAATGAAATTAGTATTACTTTCAGCCATTTGAGGTTTGGTTATTCTGTCTTTGGGTAATAAGTAAAAACATTTTAAGGAGAAATACATATTGGAGAAACTGAGATCTTTCATACAGTAGGATTACACCAAAGTGCCTGCTGGAAGAATGAAAGTATTTAAGACATAATTGAAAAATAAAAATGAAATACTCTTTCCATAGAATAGTTAAGAAATAATGTTCATGACTTTGGAGTATACAAAGCAATAAACGGCTTTCATGGGTGATTAAATGCTAAAACAAAGCTAAGGTGTTTTACCACTCTGCAAGTAATTTATTTCAACACTGTGAAACATGATCCCTATTATAAGACAAGATAAAAGAAGATACAACAATATTTTTCTTCTCTTGTGAAGGTCAGTTAGAACAATTAATGATGGGAAGACCAACTGGCTCAAGGGACAGGCAATGGGCTCTAGGCTGTTCTTTTAGATGTGGAACATAACAAGAGTAAATAACCGTTAGCATCATCTCATTTTCTACCGTATGCAAAGTCACTGAGTTTTACCAGTCCGTTTTTCATGGAAAGTATTCACAGTCTCAAAAGCCACCATCATGGTTGACACATTTGGTCCTGTTTCAGCAAAAAGACTGCAGAATACATTGACAGTGTCAACTGGGAGTGAAGTAAATGAATTTATAAACTCGGATTTGTGGAATTAGGTGTGCACAGTTGCCCACATATATTTACAGACTAACAGACCATGTGTAAACACAGATGTATTCCAGGCTTCAGTTCATCTCACTTAAAAATTTTGGCTCATATCCTGTTTTCTTTTGGGGATTTAACTCTTTGCAAGCATTATTTTATACAACTGAATACTGAAATACCTGAGTAGTGAAATAAATGACCACAAAACTTCACTGCCATAAACCAAAAAGCTCAAGAATAATGGAATGATAATAGCTTTATAAGTAAAGCTATTTGTAAATTAAACAGTAAAAAGTTTAAAATTCAAAAGCTTTTTGTCATTACAGATGCTCACAGAAATTGTAAAAATGTTTGAGTACTGTGTATTTCCTACAATTTCCCTTACTAAAGAACTCTTATGTTGAACTTCCCATGTGATAAGAATCTCCATGCAAGTAATCAGGATTGCGTGTCAAATCTTAATAGGCAGTCTTGTATACACTCATGTTACTAAGCTGTACAGTTAATTATTCTACCATATTTAGAGGCACAAACATCTCTACTCAGTAGAAATATTAATTTTCAAATTTCTTCAACCTAAGACTTCCATTGGGCAAAGAAATATTTTTTTTCTTGCCTTTGTGATCTTATTTTAAATATGGATTTTCTTTATGCCTTCTCTGTTTGCACTTCAGTTGCAGATATCTCAAGGTTATAAATATTACATATTGTATTTATTGCTACAACTTTTTTAGCAGTTTAAAAGGAAATAGAATCTTGGATGTCAAAACTAACCTTTTATTTTATTTTTTTAATGGACATTTTGGGATGATCAGAGGGCTGGAGCACCGCTCTTGTGAGGACAGACTGGAAGAGTTGGGGCTGTTCAGTCTGGAGAAAAGAAGGCTCTGAGGTGACCTTATTGTGCCCTTCCAGTATCTGAAGGGGGCCTACAAGAGGGCTGGGGAGGAACTTCTTAGGATCTCAGGTAGTGATAGGACATGGGGGAATGGAATGAAGCTGGAGGTGAGGAGATTCAGGCTGGATGTAAGGAGGAAGTTCTTCACCATGAGAGTGGTGACGCCCTGGAATGGGTTGTCCAGGGAGGTGGTTGAGGCCCCATCCCTGGAGGTGTTTAAGAGCAGGCTGGATGAGGCTCTGGCCAGCCTGATCTAGTGTGAGGTGTCCCTGCCCATGGCAGGGGGGTTGGAGCTAGATGATCCTTGTGGTCCCTTCCAACCCTGACTGATTCTATGGTTCTATGATTTTCTCAAATGCAACAGGCTTTGGCACTGACAGTAAATAGCATTTCTCAAATTAAAAGAAAAAAGAAAAGATTCCTTTGTCCAGGATCCCTTTTATTCTGCAGATGAGACATCTCACTATAATGGGAAAGATGAGCTTTTCTTAACCCATATATCTGGTTTTGGTGTTGTTTCTGCTTGTCCATCTCCTTTATCCTGATAAATATCAGAGGCCAAACTTTTGGAAACAATTCCGCACTTCTTACCTGTTTCAAGACTTGAAATGTTGCTTAAAACTAACATTGCAGATAATAAAGCTATGGGTGTTACAGATGAGTCTTGGAGTAAAATCCTGTGAGGTGGAACACAGACTGCTTCTGTGCACAGGATCCCGCCTGTCCACAAAGACATAAAGACTGAATATGATAAAGGCAATAAAAGCAGAAATAAGTCAAACTCGGTCACAGCAATGTCTTCCTCACATCATCTGTTTTCTTCCTCTATAAAATTCCAAATATAAACAAGTACATGGCTCAGTTGTAATCTCAACAGGCCAAAGTGATTTATTTTGTGCCTTTTCAGGCATGCTTAATGCTTTTAGTTGTGTTTGTATATTTTTTAATTTTATGTCACCTCTGGCCTTGACAATTTATCTGTACCTTCTGCAGCAGTGACAGGCTCCATTGTTAGATGTCTAAAGGATTGTACCTCATTACATCTTAGTGATTTTTATTTTTTCCTGAATTAAATTATATCAAGTAAAAGATGAAAGAGTGCCACACTGGAGTGGTGAATGTAGGCTTGCCTGGTTGGTATGCAGAAATCTTGATAAATTCTGGGCGTGTGCTTCTACAACCATTTTCCAGTTGTATAAGTCTGGCATTCAGTACAAAGCACTAACTCTGTAATACTTATAAAATATTGAACAAAAGTAACCATATGAAAAAAAATCAAAATACTTGCAATAAGTTTACTGATAGGTTTTAAACCATCTTTATTCCAGTTCTCACTTTTCCTGAAGGCTGAGATATAAAAGCAGAAGGGGCAGTTTTCAAGATTCAGTTCACATGGCAACATATTTATAAATGCTTCTGAACAGAAACAATTGCATTTGGGGGGGGGAAAAAATTGTATTTTATTGTTGTGTGTGCCCTTTGGCAAAAAAAAATAAATATAATCTGTTGCTTAATAATCAGTACCATAATTTTCTTGGACAAATGTAAGAAGAAAGCATAATGTCAAACAATAGATGGTGGTGAATAATCACACAGCTGATATAATAATACCTTAAAGGGAATCTGTATGATAGGATCCATATTTTCTTACTGCAAGTTTTGCATGATGGAGTATTTAAAGCATCTTTCAGTGGAGCTAGTTATTACAGGCAAGTTAATATGTAGGTAGTTGGTCACTGATTGAGAAGATATAGTTACATCCTCTCCACAGAAGTGTGTCATCTGCACAACAGCCTTAGGAAAAACAGTGAGCCAGTCTTAGATTCTTACATGAGCTGCTTCAAATCCATAATTTCACAGGGTCCTGAAGAATCAGAGAAGATATTGTAGGAGAAGGAAATCCTCACTGGCAAAAAATTGATGGGAAAGAACAATAGTTTAAACGGTATGTAGTATTTGACAGTGATTGTGTTATATCTGCAATGGTGTGGTGCTAATTTCTCCTGGGGAGCTCAGCAATGCACAAAGGTTGCATCGCTACACGCAGCGCATGGCTTCCAGTCAGTCCTGCCACACTATATTGCAGCAATTGTGATTTAGCCAGATTGAGTTCTAATGCTGGCTTTGGGTTCCTGCGATAGTTTAGTACCTCAGTTAGTTAGAAAGGACTTCTCAGCTTTCAATTCTTCCCTGTGGCCTCTAAACAAAGATGACAGTCATACCTGGGGAGCTCTAACATTCAGATTTATTGTGAAATTCTAATGGGAAATGACTGTTTCTCAAGAAAAAGTATGATACAGAAAATAAGTGAAGAGGATAATGGTGCAGCACTGTGATGGTTAATTAATGTTAGGCTAACATTAGGATGTCATCAATGTCATTTTCTTTTGGCAACATTTAGGCTGAGCTGTGGTTCTAGCCCACAGTTATGTGCAGTCAAAGGATGGGCAGAGCACTAAGACTGTTCTGCCTGAGGATCATGCTGCAGTTCTCCTGTGCCTTTTTTGTTTTACCTGACACCCTGTGGCTCAAGAGACATTTTATTTTCTTTCTTTTCTACTCTTGCTACTTCCCAGTAATTGCTTATGGCTGACAGACAGGCATGCAAACAAGTTTAAATACCTAATGGAAGTAGGTGTGTTTAATTATAATATCTAGGTTAGCTGGCATGGGCATTTTGTTTGGGTTGGTTTTATTGTCTCTTTTGGTTTTTTGTTTTTGTTCTTACAGAGCTGTTTGCATGTATTTGGAATGTAATAAGGATACTTATCACTCTTGCAGCATTTACAATTTTCACAGCACTGTACAAACATTGTCTAATCTATCCTATCTGTCTCCTACAATACACACATTACAGTGGCAGGTCACATGAAAGCTTGGGCCTTCAGGGCCTTTGCTTATGCTTTGCCACTTGCCCTCAAAGACCTGTATTTACTACAGTCCCCTCCCAAATCTAGTACTTCCTTTCTTTTTAAAACAATGCTGAGACTGAAAACTGAGATAATGTACAAACACTTTCCTTTTCCTCTCTCTAGCCTGCTTTTCTCATGCTTTACCATACACTTTTTCTAGTATGACTATGACACATTTTCCCCCAATGAAACCCAGCCCTAATTTCCAGTATTGCTAGTACTGCACTAGTCAAAACTGCCCTAACATGGATAAGTTTTCTCATGAACTCTAACCTTTTACTCGGTGCAAAAATCTGCATGATATTTCTTCTAGTGCAGCACTCCCTGTAAGACATGAGGATGACAAGGCATTCTTTTTTTTTCTCCTGGATGAAGGCAAGCTGCCCTAAGAATCTCTGTGGATCAATAAAGCACAATTTATGTAAATTGCAACAGCTGTCTCCCTTAAATTAAACAAATGGATCAGGTCCAGCACTCAGTACTTTAGTGGCCCTTTCCATTTTGGGCATACAGAAAGTTTCTTTGAGCAACTGAGAACTACACTGTCACTTTACCTTGGGACTCTAGCAAGTTTAAGAAGTGCAATTGCCTCTTTTTCTCATTATCTGTGGCTTAGGTTGGATAGTACCTTCTGCAGTATAATTTAGATTGACTCATTTACATCAGCCTGTGCTATTTTGCCATCCATAAAACCAAGTCTCCAAACTACAGTAAAAGATAATACAATATCCATGTCATTTTACTTCTGTTACTGCTAGGGATAGTACTAGACAGTCACATTGTATTTGCAGCTCTTATTCATATGATCGGTTTGAAGTTTCGTATTTGATCGTCCTCACAACTTCAGTTCCATCTTTGCTCAGTAAACTTATTTATTTTACTGTTATTGAAATAGGAATTATTGGAATAGCACTGGAAACTTGCCAGCTAACCAACAGTGAAGCTTTGAGGTACTCAGTCATTTTACATGATATGCAGAGGTAAATTTATGCTTTAATGTTAGAAGAGAAAATAATCTAAAGTCTTATTTTACCTTTTCTTTGATAAATAAGTGGAATGCGAAGGAGAATGTCTGTGATATGACTGGAAAAAAAAATGAAAATGTTAAGCCTGATTCTTAAATGCCAGGTACCTAAAGCTCCCCATTCTTACTGAAATTCATGAAAATATTCATCTTCCCGAGGAGGGATGACCTCTAAGGACAGATTGGCAAGAAGGGGAGAAGGCAGGTTTTTGACTTTTTGTTCTTAGTGCACTGGGCTGCAATGTTTTGTTTCCCTGAAGAGTAGGTTAGCCCACTAGCAGCATGAAAGCTCAGTGAAAACTTGAAGGCAGAGAATGGTAGATATTCTTTCTGATTTAGAAAATAATTTTTAGTACATTTAACACATAATTACTAAATATGAATTTAAAAATAAAGCAAAATTGTTTTTTCCTGTGGATGTTGAGGCACAAATGCAGCTGATATACTACTTTGAATTTTGTCTTAATATGAATACCATTTAGAATGAAACTGATTTTAGATTTTTGCACTAATTGAATAGAACTGATGTATGTTTTATCTGTATTTCACTAATTGTAGTGAAGGTAGGAAATGGCGTGGCTTAGTGAATACAGAAGTGAAGTGGTAAATTTGGTTCAGCCACTACGCTGTGTCACAGTCTTGGAAAGTTATGTTCTTTCTGACACAATTTATCTGTTTCTTTGTGGAGTGTTCAACCCCCTCATGTTGAAAGGTGTGGACTTAGACTAATATATATAAACTATGATGTCCAAATAAAGGTTTGTCAGATTCAGAGAAGTCCAAAGAAGACTGAGACAAGGCACACTAATAACCTTCACGGACAGGCACAAACAGTGTCAGAATTTATGGCTTTTCTGTTTAAGTGTGAAATGCTTCTATCATCTGTTGGATGAAAAATAAAATTAATACTTTGTGAAAACACTAATTAAGTCCAGCCCACTTTGCACTGCTAAGCACTCTTGCAATCTGAGCTCCAACTTCAGCAAAGTAGCCTGTGACATCTGCAGCATCAAAATAATTTGCTCTCACATTCTGAAATAAAAATGACAAACCAGCCTTCCTTTCACTGAGGATAATGAGGGCTGCTGCCTGCTACTGGGCTCATGAGAAAGACCTAGAACTAGGTAAAACTCTCCATTCCAGACTCCAAATGATTCTTGGCTATTCTGGAGGTTGGATCCCAACCTCTCTCTCTTTTCTTATTTAGCGTTTGGTTGGTTGGTTGTTTTTTTTTTTTGGTTGGTATTTGTTTGTTGTGGTTGGGTTTTTTTGACTCCTTTTGGTAATGTGTTTCTGTATCAGAACATCTAATGATGCTCTTTATAGTCAACCAGTATTTAGCTCATTGTATTTTATACATGTGGTCATTCTTGGAGTCCCTTTGGACAGTAATACACTCATTACTATTAATTTGTGGGTTTTGGACACCAAAGGGACTAGGAATATGTGTAAAACAGCACTTACAATCTGAGCTGGCTCTCCTCAACTCAACTTGAAAATCTCTGCATTGTCTCCTAGTAACAACAACTGAGCTCAGATGACTTGCTGAATTCCTGGTCTGAGATAAACCTTGCTCCTAGCCCATCTTTTCTTGACCTGTATGGGCAAGATCCCATAACTAAAATGCATTGTGAAGTAGGAAAGTTTACTTCTCCTTCCTGAGGCAGACTATTTCTAGGAAGCAATGTGGATGTTTTTATATAGATATCAATGAGGACAAAGATGAGGAGAGATGACTCCTATCTAAGTCTGAGTAAGGATGACCTTCAAAGTCATTCTTAACTGACACTGTAGACATATATTAAAATAACCAAGGAATATGTTACAGAGCATGAAAAGTTCAATATGCCTTGAAAACAACCTTCAGAAATGCAAGAACATAGGACAAAGAGTGGAATCAGAAGTCACAAAATCTAGGCCCCTGTGCTATTGCAGGAAACATTGTGAAAGTCTTTCCAGTTTAAACTCCCTCATAATAAACTAAGCTTTTTCAAATAATTGCTGAAGGGTGTATTCTTGGTGGTTTTGTTTTCTTTTTTCTTCTTTCAGAACTGAATAATGTGACTAATGAAATAGAAGTATGTGAAAGTAATAGCAAAACTAGGAGTAAAATTTGGTTTATCGTTAATATAAAAATACAGAGCCAACAAAGAGAAAACCATTGATTATTCTTATACAGTCTTAAATAGTTGTTAAGGTGCTGAACCTTTTAATGAAGAGCTAGATTATTTTTAGAGCTAACACAAAGTAACAAAATCTCTTTAACAAATTATGCTTAGGAGATTGTTAGAGTTTTAATCGGTTTCTTGTACTTAAACTCATTTTCCCAGCATGATGTACACTATCTGTGGGAGCTTTTCATAAGAAATTCACACTATGATTATGGCACCAGCTATTTCAAGTAAAAACATTGTGAAATGTTACTATTGTTTGGGCAGTTGGAACTGAAATGATTGAGTGAAGGATGATAGTTATGCTGCAGGCTAATTGCATGGCTAATGTCTTTTGCTTTACATATCAATAGATGTTTCTAGAGATGAGCAATAACTGCGACTCCATTATCAGTCCAATACAATGCACTTAAATTAGCCACCGTTTACGAATACTGTTAAAATAAGAGCTGGCTAGTGCTTAGTGATGTTGCACTTGACATGTTTTTTGTTGTCAGACTGTAGATGCTGCATATGGCACACCAGGGAGTTTTGACATAGTCAGAGACGATGTTTTTACAATATTTTGCTACATATCGATTAAAATCACAGAAATTTTCAATAAGGTAGGAGATGGGGGGAAAAAAGGCCATCAGAACAATGGCAAAAAGGCAATGGGGCTGCATGCTAACTTTTGCAAGTACACTAAACTGATGAGCAAGGTGTTTCATCAGGGAGAGGTTTCACAGCCAAATGTTGGAGCCCATTGGAGCAATACTATTGGATACTCTGCTTCCTTTTTTGATGTGGAAGGTCACATTTTCAACTTCAAAGTTAAAGTGAAAGAGAGCATCCAATGTCTGAAAGTGCTTGCCATAAGTTTTTATAGAGTTATTTGACTTAAGTGAGAGGCTTAACACAGATTTTACGTTAAGGAAGGTCTTGTCTCTTTGGCATTGCCACTGATTTCAGTGTGTGTGGGAAAAGTGCACAGGAACGTTACACGGGCAGCAAATGGATTAAAAAGAATTAAGTTTTGCTGACAATATGCCTCTTCTAAGTGGCAGCTTAACTGTTTAAAAGCAAAGATTAAAAAGGTGGGATTAATTATTAATTCTTATTAATCACAGAGTTGGTATTAAGCTGTCTGCCCCTCCCTTCTCTACATTTGGACAGCACAGTGCTTATCACATGAGATACTTCACATCTTTTGACAGTAACATTGAAGGCAATGGTGATACCCAGTACTGACTAATACCTGATGGTAGCAGGCTTTTGTCACCTACTTACACACCACCTAGTCTCCAGTGATATACAATTTATAGACCAAGCAATCAATCTTCAATAGAAATATAATTTTTCCTGTGGTGTATAGCTGTGTAAGCTAGAAAAAAGCAAAGTGTGCAGTCAAGTACCAAAATTCTTTCTAAGGCAAATGCTCAAGAAAATATCATCCAATTAAGTGGAATCAATTTAGAGGAAATTCTGAAATTCATCAGACTTCAACTCCTTGGACTAAAAATAAAAAGAAAAGATGATGGAAGTATCTCAGGTATGTTTGAAGTATGAAGCCTGAGTGTTTTCCTTGCTGCCAACGTTATTGTGCAGGAAAAACAATCAAAATAATTGCTTCATGGAACTGCACAAAGCAAGGAAAGGTGTGTAGGGTGAGGATCCACATGATCTTACCTAATGGAAACTGAATACTACATGCAGAGGAAGAACTGTTATGTGTTGCTTATGCATTGTCATTTAACTGAAATCTTCACTTAAGATTGCAGGAGCAGAATGATGATTTAATTAACTTTTTAATATATATTGTGATTAATTCTCGAGTTGTGCTTTTTGCTTTTTACACTATAATGGAGATGCTTCAAACAGTGAAGCTTCAGGGATGTTAAACACTCGCCTGTTAAATGTTTACAGTTATGATCATCTTGTTTCACTTATGGCAGTTGTTATTAATATAAATTGATTTCATTCTGTTTCTTCACTTCAGTTGTATTTAAGAGATTGATTTTATTTTTAATCAGCTTTGTGTCATACTTCTAGATAAATATGGCTTGTACATGCAAGCTTACTTGCTGGCTCGGATGCCCAGAGTGAAGCAACTCCTCTTGAATACAGAATTGCAAGTATATGTTGCATCCTTTGCACCATGCATAAGTCTCAGCTAGCAAGTAAATATGGATAACTTGTGGTATAAATGTCAATGTAGGAGTAAATGCAGAAATACTCCTTATCCATCTGCAGAAGCCTGAATTGAGTTACTTGTGTGTGTGTTAACTAAAAATCTATACAAAGGGGAAGCATTCTGCATTTATTTTACTTGTAAAGAAGGAGAGACCAAATTTTTCAACCTCCTATGATTGCAGCTTTTTTGCCCAGCAGTTCAACTAGAAAAGAATGGCACCAAGTTGTTGGAAAACATCTCTGTAACAGTGAGAATATCCGGGGGGGGGGGGGGATGGGGGGGTGGGGTGTGCGAGAAAGAAAGATGCTACTCTGTCAAAAATGACTGCTGTACTGAAAGGCTTAAAGAGTAGACTAGAAAAGCCTTGTCTGAGAAGACATGGTGGTTCTTACTGTCAAGACTTGCATGCTTACTCCATACTTGGTAATTATTATTAGGAAATCACCTTCTTAAAACACAGCAGAGTGCTGTTTTAACCCTATCATAGATTAGGAAGATGATTTTGTAACAATTCTGCCAGACCAAAAGTTATGGTCTTTTGAAACCTTTTGGCAACTTGCGGTTTTGAGTAGAGCAAGGTGGAGTGTTGCTCACTTCAAAGCCCTGCCTTAAGGCCAGCAAAGTATTTTCTCTACTTTGTGTATGGGCACAGTTTAAATAAAATCATGTTGCAGTCTGTGGACAAATCTCTCCTCATCTGAGCCAGTGCTGAAAGATATTCCTTCTTTATCTCGTGTCTAGGAGTTTGATGTGTATCCTCATTCTCCCTGTGTAATAAAAACTCTGTGGGTTCATGGAAGAAAAAGTCATGGTGTTCCAGATCAGAGGTGACTGTAGCTAGCACAGTTTACTTTTCCCAGCTCAGTAGAGAATTTGCTGGTTTTGTCATGAGCTGTCCAGATCTCAGAATCGCTATACTTTGTCTACCAGCTTTGAGCATCACTTCTATTTTCCTCCAGTTCCATTGCCACTGGACAATGTAAGATTACCTTAGCCAGTAGCAGAACAGCCATTCCAATTCAAGGGATTTTTCTCAGAACATTTAATGTGATAAAAGATTCAATCTTTGCTGTGTCTCAGAGTGATAGGGAAAGCTCCTGGCCAGTTTCTGGTGAAAGCATCCATTTAATGACAGACAACAGTACAGCAGTGTTTTGCATGAACAAGCAAGGATGTGTCACATCAGGCCCTTAATGCAAAGGAGTGATTTGTCTAGGGAAATAGTGCATTTTCTCACAGAATAACAATATCCATGATTCATCTCCTGTGCTTTAGAAATACATTGACAAGTCATATTGGCAAACATTTCTCACAGTCTGAAATGGACAGGCAAGGATTTGATCTTTATGTCTCCACTGGATCAATGGAATTGGCTATTTAAATGCCATAAAGGTCTTTCTTGCATTTCCTACATCTGTAGTGCTCCTGAGCAAGGCAAAGTATAGGTTTTTAGGGACGTGCTTTTCAGCAGAATTAAGATCTGTCAAGGCATGGCTCCCATCAATGTTAACTGCAATTTTGGTGCGGCAGTGTTTGTACTCACTGATCTCAGCCCTCTATGCTAAACAAACCTGGGTCCCTCAGTGATTCTTCATATCTCTTAATCATCTTGGTGACCATCCACTGGACATTCAGCAGGTTTTCATTCTGCCATGAGCTGGGTGGGACCAAACCAAGATTTCTGGTCTTCAGAACAAGTGCTGAAGACAGTGGGATGTTTATTTCTAATTTAACCACACATTTCTAAGAATTTTGTTTGTTGTCTAATGCTGTGTAGTTTGAGTTCTACTATGAACACTTTTCATGAGTAAATCTTGAAGGTGCTTACATAATAAGAAATATCAAATTGACACAGGTACACTGCAGAACAGCCTGAGCTCACTAGCTGATCCTTTGGCTTCTAGCACAAGTTACTGTATGAGTTCCTATCACATCAGATTTACTTTCTCTTATCCCTGTACTCACAAACCAAATAGTTTGAAAATTTTAGCATACAAATATCATCCATTTCAAAACAGCTTGTTCTTGTGTTTAAGTTGTGACAATAGAATAGAATACATAGAATAAACCAGGTTGGAAGAGACCTTCAAGATCATCACATCCAACCCATCAACCAATCCAACACCACCCAAACAACTAACCCACAGCACCAAGCACCCCATCAAGTCTTCTCCTGAAAACCTCCAGTGATGGCGACTCCACCACCTCCCCAGGCAGCCCGTTCCAATGGGCAATCACTCTTTCTGTATAGAACTTTTTCCTAACATCTAGCCTGAACCTACCCTGGTGCAGCCTGAGACTGTGTCCTCTTGTCCTGGTACTGGCTGCCTGGGAGAAGAGACTAACATCTGTCTGTCTACAACCTCCCTTCAGGTAGTTGTAGAGAGCAATAAGGTCACCCCTGAGTCTCCTCTTCTCCAGGCTAAGCAACCCCAGCTCCCTCAGCCTCTCCTCGTAGGGCTTGTGTTCCAAACCCCTCACCAACTTTGTTGCTCTTCTCTGGACTCGTTCCAGCAAGTCAACATCCTTCCTAAACTGAGGGGCCCAGAACTGGACACAGTACTCGAGGTGCAGCCTAACCAGTGCAGTGTACAGGGGCAGAATGACCTCCCTGCTCCTGCTGGCCACACTGTTCCTGATGCAGGCCAGGATGCCATTGGCCCTCTTAGCTGCCTGGGCACACTGCAATTCAACAGTTGCTTCAAGCTTTACCTGTGTCTTAAGGGTTCTACTTTCATAATATAGTGAGATACAAAGGTTAAAAAAACCCCACAAACCAAATAAATACCCACACACAGTACTTCATATGACTGACTAAAACTTGGAATTATCAGTGTCAGTGTGGTGAATTGCTTCACTTAAAATAGAAACAGGATTATAATAAGATTCTAAATGCTTTGGAGACAAGTACTGAATGTAGCTTCACCCTTACAGAAATATACTTGTCTACCAAGGAGTAATTAGTTTCTGATTGACCAGAACTCAGTCTTCTGGACTGTGGATCTATGCGGTGTGTGAAAATGAGTGTGGAATGTACTGAAAACCTCAGGAATAACTGTACAGTACATTTAATTCATTGTAGCCTATTTCTGTGGGCTGTAAAGCAGCCTATTGCTTCCTAAACTGATAAAATATAAACACCAAAACCAGAGTCTTATTTGCCCTTCTTCTCCCCATTATACTGTTCCCAGTCAAGCACTAATGATTTACCTGGATAATTTGGGTAAGGCACTGTAGTTTATGATACTTTTGGAAGTCTTTCCCTAGGTTCCCTGCCTCCATGGTTTTTGTCTCACCTTCAATCCCACTTGGCTCTCTCTTTAATTTCTGGTGTACACTTTCAGTCATTGTCATCATCAAGAGAATCTCCTGTTCTTACAAAAGGAATTGCCATTATTATTGGTAAACCTGTTGTAACTGGGAAGAAAGACAATGACTAGCATGTATATCTGACCAAATGACTACTTACTTGAGAAGGTTAAACACAGTTCAGATTAAGGACAGAAGAATAACAACAGGAAATTACTATTTCGTGTGATCACATGTGACGAAATACTTGCTATGGAGAAAATTGTTACTCAGAACTTCAGAAATGAAGTCAGCTTGCAGTGTTTGAACCAAACAAATACATATTAGTATGTCTTTTCTATTAATTTTATGAAATTTAGCTTGGATCTAAATTTAAGTGGATGTTCTTCAAAAATCTCCATTGTTGAAGAAAATTTTATCTGACCAGACTGCAGATCTAGGAAGTTTTAGGTTCAGGGTACGGTTGAAGTCTAATTTGTAAGGAGAACCCATCTTCTGAGCAGGTTAGATTGCAAGAAATAATTATTTTTTCTTTTTTTTTTTTTTTTTTTTAAACAGATGTAACTCATATAATTGGTGTAGGAGGGAATAAACTCCTAAGCATGACAGGATTTTGAAGCACAAAGCTTGTCTATGTCTCACCCATGTTCACCACTAGGTTTAATATGGGCCATCTCTTTCTTTCAGCACTTGCCTTACATTCTTAGACCATCACAACAGCCAGCCTAGGAGTGTGCTCTTTGTGCCTTTTGCCCTAGTTCAAATTATGGGATAATTTCAGTTCACTAGGTGAGTTAATTTAGTTGTGTAAAATACTGAATTCATTTGACAAATTCTGTCAGCACCTCTCCCTACTGCTGTCCTAGGGCTAATGCTGAAGCAGCTATCTCCCATTTAAATGTAGCATGGTTACTTTGATTCTCACAACATTGTCCCAAATCTGCACAATTTCTTTAGGATTATTTAAAAATACTTTGAGCACAAGCATCACATGTATGTCCAGTACCAGCTGTTAGGAGGAATCTGTTATAATAAGAATCCTATCAATAAATAATTACTTTCTTGATCCACAGTTACAAGATCTGATCCCAAGTATGATACTGCTGCTTACTAGATCCTAGGAGCCAATCAGTCCTTTCTCAGGATTCAAAGGAAGTTCTAACCCTCTGATTTGCTATCTTTTGGCTGCCAGGGGCAGCCCTAAAGGCAACGCCTCCTCCCCAGACAGATCACGTTTGCCTGTAATCTCAGGCTTGCCTGAGACTCAGGCTTGGTGTTTTCAGGGTGTTGGTACAGTTACAAGTGCAGGTGCTTCTTCTGAAGAAGCAACATTAAATAGATGAAAGAAAGACTATGGAGACAGGTTTTGTGTGGGCAGGTTGCTAAATAACAGCATCATTGACAGAATGTGCCAAAGGTATTATTTTCTTCATTAAAGAAAAAAAAAAAAAAGAGAGAAAAGAGAAGAAACAACAACAAACAAAATAGCCCAATGCTGTCTTCAAAAAGAAGTACAGAGATTAAAGGAAAAAGAATCAGTCTTTTCATTTTGCCATTACAGGGATATATGCAACACACTATGTTGTTAGAAAACCTGTATTATAGTTTCTATTGTGCTACCTCTCTCTATGTGCTATAAACAAAGGAACATTGTTTGGCTTTGCCATGCTTAAAACAGGAATAGAATCCTTGGTCCATAGCCATGTTACTACACTCTAAAAACTTAGTAAAAATCTCTACTTTATGAATATTTTTTGACTTGCAATGTAATTATGGAACTGTTTCTTTACAACTATTTATATTATCCTGTCTTTCAGCCTGAAAAATCCATGTGTTTCAAGGGATTTGGGTCTTTGGGGATGTCAGCTGTGACTGGAGCTCAAAGAGATATCTATCTGTGTTTAATTGCTCTGCTGCTGGGCTTTAATATAGGAGTACTGCAGGACAGGACACTAACTAGAGACTGATTTGTTTCTTTCCATAAATAAAAAAAATGCAAGACATCTTGATATTTTTGGTTACGTTTTACCCAATAATACAGAACATATGAGCACTTGTACTAAACAGCAGAGCAGAGGTAGGAGGAAGGATGCAATGCTACGTGTTGCACCTAGTAGCAGTATTCACTCAAGCATGTACATGCCTGTGATTCTTTTTTTGAGTGACTTCACTGTTCTTTCCAGGAAAGTGAAATGGATCTTTATGTGCAGCAGAGAGGACTTCGTGGCATAATGTTACAAAAGTTTTTCCTGATGAAAGCGTTTTTGCTCGTGTTGTGGTTTAACCCTAGCTGGCAACTAAGCCCCACACAACCGCTTGCTCATTTTCCCCTGGTTTGGACAGGGGGAAGACTTGGAAGACCAGAAGTGAGAAACTTGTGGGTTGAAATAAAGACAGCTGAGTAGGTAAAGCAAATGCCACACACACCAGCAAAGCAAAATGGGGAGTTCATTCACCGTTTCCTGGGAAAGCAGGGCTCTATCACCTGTAACAGTTACTTGGGAAGACAAATGCCATCACTGTGAAGGTCCCCATTCCTTCCTCTTTCCTCAGCTTTGTGCTGAGCATGAGGTTATATGGTATGGAATATCCCTTTGACCTGAATATGCACCCTGCAGCCTTCTCACTGGTGGGGAGAAGCAGAAAAGGCCTTGGCCTGCTGTAAGCACTGCTCAGCAACAGCAGTTTCCAGCACAAATCCAAAACATAGCTCTGTACCAGCTACTGTGAAGCTCTATCCCATCTGAAACAAGCACAGCTATGAAATTAAGTATGTTCAAAAGGAATGTTTTCAATCATAGAGTATATTCCTTAGTTGCTTTTCTGCAGTTCTCATATATGTGCACAATAACGTTTAAAAACAGAGGTTATATTTAGGGCACTCTCTATGGCATGAAAGGCTTTTGTCAGAGGAAACACATCTCTAAATGAAAAGCATCACTCCTGAAAACTTAAAACGTTCTTCTGTTTAATTTCTGAACTGATGTGTTAAATTAATAATTGCTTGAATTTTGAACAATGAAAATACAGCAAAAATCTAACAATGGAAAACTATGCAAGTGAAAGTATCAGCTGGAAGAATAATAGCTTTATTTGACAGTGTTTTGACATCATTGATGTACTGTTGTCACTGGAGACCTTCCTTTCTGTGTTTATGATATACTATTTCAATCTATATTATCCCAATAGAATCACAAACATGGAAAAGATCTGATGTGTGATGGTCTCTTACTAATGTGTGAGTTGACATGTTGATTGTTCTTTCATATCTGGGACTTGTGAGAATTCTGTTTAAATGGTATTCACCAATACTAATAAAGGATGCACTGTTGACAGAGGGGATACAGGTGTTTTGCAAGTGCTTAGCATGTAAAGAGGCAATGTGGCTTCTCTTCTCCATTTTGTACAAAGTGAAGAAAGCGTAGTGTAGTCTTTAATGTACCTACAGCAGTTCCTGAGTTAAGCTAATGACAAGTTTATCATCATCATTTAATAGACCAATAATAAAAATCTCTCTGCAAGACATCTCTTGTAATCTAAAGCTTTAAGGTTTTTATTTTGAGAGTGCATATAATGGTTATAATTGCTCCTACTTTTTATAGAGCTGCATCAAGGGATTCCCTCCCCTCCCACCCCAAAGACAGACACTCATGGGAACATACAGGCATGGGGAAAATATTCCTTAGGAAGGGGTATGAACTTGGCAGTTAGTGAAACTGTCAACCAAATGGACTAACCTGTCTAGAAAATCCATTTCTGGGCAAGTTTACAGGTTCCAACTGGTAGTATATGGTGCTTGGCACTACATGTCTGCCTATGAGTGATAATATATAAGGGAAGGAATCCTTCTCTACTGTCTCCCTGCACCACTGCCATTTTCCTTTGGCTTGTTGGCCATGTGGAGGACAGTTTCCTCATCACAGCAAGCAGATTGGGGCAGGATACAGCAGCTGTATCAGGCTTGTAAGTTTTTTTTCTTACCATCAAGTCACCAATTTTACAGATTTAGTCCTGGGTAAAGTATAGTGCCCTTGGAGAAACATAGGCTGAACAGGAGCAAAACTGCCATGACCAGGTCAGCTTCCACTCAGGTGCCAGTTATAAAAGCAGTGAGAAGCAGGGGATATTGGTTGAACAATTCAGTGTAGAACAGCCCCCTGAAGTCAGACTATCAGTCTTTTGCTAATCTCTTCTGCTGTCATCTGTAATCTCATCTCAGGAGCCCAAAAGCACTGCGATGGGAGAAAACAATAAGGAAAGATTAAATGTTCTTTCTTTCCTACAAAGTCTAATGAGTAAAGACTCTTCAAGTTTATTATACAACATTGGTTGAATGCGAGAAAACATGGATTCAAGTTTGAGAACAGCACACTGATAGGAATTTCCATATGCAGCGATAAAATCTACAGAAGTTTCTTTCTTGCAACAAATGTGTATTTCTGCTTCATAAAGAAATAGTCTTCTTGTAGCTGCTGTGTCTTGGCTTTATTTTAGATACTTTTCTTCATCCCTGCCAAATGCTGCTTCTTTAGCTTACCAGTGTAGTTTAAAGGTATCAATGTCTCTGAAGATGAACAAAATGATTTGGTTCGCTGTCTACATATTGTCTCTGGAAAATGGGCTCCATTTCTTCATTTAGTTCACTAGTTACTATGTTTCTGGTAAATATTTCAGTCCTAGGCATAAAGCAGCAGATGGGAATAAAAATTGTGGGTGCCAGCATGTGTGGGAGATGAAAGGACTGTTAAATTATGAAAGGGAATACAGTATTCAAAGAGAGTAGTCTTTGTGAGGAAAGAGGTGAACTGGACAAAATTGAGGGCAGGACTTAGAGTGCATAATGAGAGAAAAGAAAGAGATTAAAGAAAGTGGGAAGGAAGAGGGGACACCAGACTCCAAAATCAGTTGGAGAAGTAAGAGGAAGCACAGTGAAGATGGGAAAGTAAACAGTGGGTGGAGAGCTGTGTTAATGCTTCTAATCTGCTTCTCGTGTCCTTGTTTGTTCTCAGCAAGCTTTGACACTGTACCATGGAGACATACAGACATACATACAATATTGGTGGTGTTTTTGTTTTTCTTTCTATCTTTTTCTTTCTTTCTTTCTTTCTCTTTTCTTTTTTTTTCTTTTTTTTTTTTTTTTTTTCCCCCCCAGAGATTGAGCCTCATAGATTATCTGTTAGGTTATTAACCCAACACTCATACTAGACACGTTTCCACAACTTCACTGCTTGGATGTTTAGAAATAGTCATGTAATTCTAGGCTTAGATATATTCATGGTTGTTTTCTACCTATTCTTGCTTCAAGGTTTTCTTTCACATAAACAGTTTGACTTCCTTGATTTCCATTTCCTCAGCTATTCATGTATAAACAGGTTTTAATTCCTCATTTTTCTACTCTAAGCAAGCCCCACCAAACCCCTTGTGAATGTGGCTGCGCTCAGCTGCCACCCTGGGTGCTGTAATGTCTCACCATTTCATGGCTGCTCTGTAAGAGCTCCCTTAATGGCAAACAGTGCGTGTTCAATGCAGCGCCTACCTAATGCACTGCCTTTACATGGCCTGTCTCCTGGTGAAGCTCTTACTCTTGACAGTTTCTGACATCCTATATATAATAGAAATAAACCAGGAGCTGACAGTTTGCAACATTATAAATAAATACCTCATACTGTGAGTGATACACAAATGTTGTATTCCTTTAAATTGTAGAAAACGAGGCTTTTAGTGTATGTTACCACCAGGTTGGTTTTTTTTCCTGTAACAAGGGGCTTAGACTACAGGCTAGGGAATGTTAAATAAATTTCTCAAGCTCTAATGACATCTGTTTTTGTTTTGTTTTGTTTTTAAACCCCACAAAGTTGAATTGAAACTGGTGACCTTGTCATTTCAGACACTGAAGAATGTATTTTACAATTTCCTCTACCAGCAGTAGTAAAGAGTATGTTGTAAAGATGGGCAAAAAATTGCAACCATCAGTGTTAATTTAAATATATATATTTATGACCAGTCTAATGAAGGTAACTCCAGCATTCAAGAACCATTTAAAAGACAATGAACAAAATAGTATTTGGTAATACACTTTTTCTCTTCATTGACACCAGCAAAGATAAATCATTGTATAAAACCTGTACCAAATAGAATTTACTATGCAGAATAATTTTAGTTTGCAATCCCAAAATTTTTCTGTCCTTTTTTCTTTAATGACAGCCTCTTATTCTTCTCAGAATATTACTGTAAGATACTTTAAGCACACTATCATTAATCCTGAAATATGTATATATCTTCCTGCATTGTTAGTCAGATAAATGTGCTGTAGCTCTTACGATCACCTGAAGAAAATTACAACTTTGAGAGAAATATTTATATTGCAAATTTGCAAAATACTACGTGATCTGCAGTGCAAATGTATAGTTGCCTCCTATTACTGTGTCCAGTTCTGGGCCCCTCAGTTTAGGAAGTATATCAAGACAATTGAATGTGTCCAGACAAGGGCAATGAGGCTGGTGAGAAGCCTTGAGCACCAGCCCTACGAGGAGAGGCTCAGGGAGCTGGGATTGTTTAGCCTGGAGAAGAGAAGGATCAGGGGTGACCTCATTGCCCTCTACAACTACCTGAAAGGTGGTTGTAGCCAGGAAGGGGTTGGTCTCTTCTCTCTAGCAACCAGCACCAGAACAAGGGGACACAGTCTCAAGCTGCACCAGGGGAAGATTAGGCTCGAGGTGAGGAGAAAGTTCTTCACCGAGAGAGTCATTTGTCATTGGAATGTGCTGCCCAGGGAGGTGGTGGAGTCACCTTCCCTGGAGATGTTCAAGAGGGGACTGGGCGTGGCACTTGGTGCCATGGTCTAGTCATGAGGTCTGTGGTGACAGGTTGGACTTGATGATCTTTGAGGTCTCTTCCAACCTTGGTGATACTGTGAGACTGATGAAAAGGATGCGATTTTCAAAAAATACCTCCAGGAACTGGTAAACAAATGATGTCTGAAGTTGGGGGTGGTTTTATGTACCTCATTTATGGAGTCTTTGGAATCTCTCAGACCATTAGATATTTGAAGTCTGTCAGGCACCTGAGAACTTGTCACTGAGGTTCTTTCTGTGCCTTCAGCTCAGTGTGTGCACTCAGCTGCCTAAGTCCTCAGCAAAGATGTTAATTCCTGGCTCCCCTAAGTGCAGCCCATATTCTTTGAATAAGCTCTCTTTCAATGTGTCTTTCACTGAATCTGAAATGGGGTTTAAGACTAAGTGCTCCTGGGGGAAAGCACTGCCTGTGTTTAAGGTCTACTCTTTATTTTTTTCTAACCTTCCCTAGTTTCTCTAGTCTTTCCAACTGCAGACTCTCTGCTGGGAGTTTCTAAACCGTATAACCTTTCCCAAGACTTATTAGGGAACTGTCTTCCACCTCAGGTTCCTGTCCATGTTCCTTTGATATGACAAGCTGTTGTGTCACAGCACCAAAATCTCATGGTGGTCCCAAGCTTCATTTGCCTTTTGGATTTCAAGGGAAATGGTGTGCCCATCTTTTCTAGGTGTATTCCAGTACCCAAAATATTGTACAGAGGCTCCTAGATGGTGGCTGCATCTATCAGTGCTTTATGTTTGTGCCTGTTAAACCGAAAAAAGAAAAGACCATTGTAATTGTATTTGGTAGTCTCCAAATATCCTTTTTGCCTGTGGGCAGATGCTAAAATTGTTCTGTGCCTATCTTGTCAATCGTTCTCCTCATTCTCAATCTCTCCTGTAAAAGATAAGTAAAACCTATACTTGAAAATCAGCCTTGATGCCTGAAAGAAATCCCCAAGCATGTAACCATAACTTCCATAAATAAGTACTCTGATTCTTATTCTACTATATGCTTCAGTATTACAAGATGTAGTGATGCTATTTTTATTAATTTGGTAAAGAAAACTAGTATCTTGCTAGGAAAAAGGAAACATTTCACAGTTCTAGCTTTTCTCTATGGTGTAATAGATCTGTTCAACTCTAGCAGGTTTTTTATACCTTTTGTTGAGACAGATCCTGAAATTGTTATTCTTTGCTTCCTCAGGACAATCTCACTTTAACTTCAATGAGATAACAAGGCTTATGCTGCTTTGTAAAGTACTTTGAGATCTATGGTGAACAAAATTTAAATATTATTGAAAGGGACAGTTGGTTGAGTTTAAATTCAATCAGGAACTTCAGGATTCAGTTCATGGAGATTGCTCATTTTTATTTTGGCCATGTGCTTCTTCACGCATTCATAAACTCTTCATACATTTGTTACAGTGTATAGTATATTACTCTGACTTCATGTAGAAAAGTGTAGGACTGATAGTTGTGGCTGGCCTTGGAGCAGGGGCTGTCCTCCTGCTCTGGTACACAATCTGGCACTTAATGGCTACATTTGCTTGCAGAATTACGTGTTTAAATAATTTACTTTGACATGTGGCTGCCGCATTACAAGTAAAATACAGATTCTTTATTTCATCTTAAGTAATACCTGCCATGCATAACAGTTTGTTCTATTAGCTGGGGCAAGCTAGGTCAGAATTTTAATGGAGAAGTCCAATAAAGTAGATTGCAAGTAATTTTCAGTTTATGAACTTGGTCAAATTCACGAAACATAGATCTTGTTACTTATACAAATAATAAGAAAAATCATAAAACCACAAGAATGTGTTTTGAGAGAAAATGATAAATGAAATGGAAATAAAGATGGGGAAAGTGTAGTCATATCAGTTTCCTACTGATTTTATTGAATTAGGCATATCCACCACTTAAGCATTTTGTAATGTATTAAAATGCTTTTATGGTGTAGAAATTTCATTTTACGAGTTAGACATAATGCAATCAAAACATTCAGGGTAATATATTCATACTAATAAATTTAATCCACATATTATTTTTCAATTCTTTTTGATTGAAGATAATATTTCTAATGTAGCTGTCTAGATATGTAGAAGTATCTTGATGGAAAATGCCAGAGTTATGTGATAACATAGCATTCATTGTTTACCCATGTTCTGGGAGCAGAATATAAACTTGTGAAATTTAAGTTAGGTTTGGAATATATCTTGACACAAAGAGGATCTACTGCCACTTCCCTTGAAGCTCATGCAATTCTCATAACTGACTTAAAGCAAAATCAGTTTGGCACTGAAACATATTCTATGAGTTATTTATGCTTCTCTCTCTCCCTACTAAAACAAAAAGGAAGAGGTAACTAAACAATTAAGGCCACCCACATCTGGATCACACGTTACATAAAGCTTCATGCTGTCAACCGTTTGGCAGAGGACGAAAGGAGGTATAGGAAAGTGTTCAACTCAAGTATGAATGCAGTAGCTAAAGAGCTGTGCTATATCTGAGGAGGAAAAAGATGCACTAGTAACACAATGATGTGTAACTTCTGTGTTAAAAACCTATTTTCTCTGGCATTGTTGAGGGGATTTCCTCATGTAGGCTGAGGCAATGTAATTTCTTTTATGTCTCTTACCATACCGATAGTGCACTGTCAGCTGCTTACTGTATAGTCATTTCAGACAGAATGAGATGGACTAACTTAAAAGGAAAAATTGGCTTCCTTTGAAACACTTGGAAATGGTTGTCCTTAGTGTTGCCTTAATATCAAAATAGTTAAATTTAATAAGTGATGAGAGAATAGATTGCATTGGATTACAGAGACTAAGGCAGGAATGTGCTTGAAAATCAATTTGCAGTTCACCTGCTGGTAGAAAACTTCCATTTCTACTCTCTGGCAAAGCCCCTTTAGGGTCTGAACAGCTGGCCTTTGGGGTACAATAATTCTTGCCAATGTCCATTTGAAAAGTTCCAGACATTTAGTGTGTTCAACATTTCAAACTGTACGTTTGCAATATTTGTGGAGGCTGCAATTCAAACTCTATTGGATTCCTGTATGCTTATTTGCAAGAATTTGATTAAGGATTGCCACAGTGTCTGAACTGCGGGTTAGTGAATTATATAAGACACTTTATTTCTGTCTGTAAGTTTATCTATCACAAATGTGGTTGACTGGGTCAGAATTCTTCCTCTAGATATTGACAGAGGAGGCTTTTGCATTTTGCCTGCTGCAGCAGGACTCTGTGGACTGTCTTTCAAAGCTGTTGTGTCTTAGTTGGGACTTTCACATAGGGAAAAGTATCTGCTTTCTTATAGAATAGAATAGAATAAACCAGGTTGGAAGAGACCTTTGAGATCATCATGTCCAACCTGTCATCCAACACCACCCAATCAACTAAACCCTGCAACCAAGCATCCTGTCAAGCCTTGCCCTAAACACCCCCAGCGACGGCGACCCCACCACCTCCTCGGGCAGCCCATTCCAGTGGGCAATCACTCTCTCTGTGTAAAACTTCCTCCTAACCTCCAGCCTAAACCTCCCCTGACGCAGCCTGAGACGGTGTCCTCTTGTTGTGGTACTGGTTGCCTGGGAGAAGAATGTTCTGGGCTCAGTAGCTCTGTGATGACTCTTTGGAGGTCAGATACAAGTATCAAAGACATCTTCCCTCTCTCTTGTTTTTATTTTTTTTGTGTATCTGCTTTGAGTAAAACAGAAAGTGCAATATGCCAATATTTAATGAAAGAGAAGGTACTCTCAGTCAGTGTTGTTAAAGAGCAACATTTTGTGAAAGGGAAAATATGGTTTCACAGAGTGAATAGCACCCTTTGTATTTCTGCAGGGTCTAGTGACAGTGAGAGTGTTGCATGGAGGTACTTAATATTTGCAGAAAGCTTCATCTCTGAAGGCTTTATGTATATCTTTAGTCACTTGAGAGCACCATAGGAAGCAGATCATCTGAGGAGCATAGAGCTAGAATGATCCTAAGCCTCATCTTTTCATGTGAGGAGGAACAGAGACAAAGCTATTGCTTGAGAACTAAGGCTACTGTAACTTCCTGAGGGCTGTTCTACATTGTATTCAAAACTACTTCCCCGTATCTTTAATTAATATGTATTAAAACATATTAAACACTGTATTTAAATTTAAGTAAGATGTTTGAATAAATTTAAATCCAAATATTTGATATACTTAACTACTAACTTTCTTTGCTCAAACCAGTTTTTATCTCAAATTTAAGGGAATCTATTAAGCCCTCAAGAAACTAATTTCCTGTTTCTCAAACACTTCCTTCTGAAATGAATGCAAATAGGATATCATCTTGAATGGAGAGAAGGTTTACCTTCATGTACCCCAAGCAACAAGTACTTAAGGCTAATATGGGGCTTTTATATCAATAAAGCAGGTAGCTGAGTGTACAAACGAGCACTTACCTGGTATCTAATCAACTGCTCTGCTAAATTCCTAGAGCCTGAGATTTTAACAGGTCAGCACTAAGATTTTATTAAATAATAACATCTTAAATTCTTTTTCTTTAGTGTTTCAACTGAGGAGGTCCAGGACAGTTATAGGGCAAATATACAATGCAGTTTCTACATGAAAAAATCACATAAACCTTATTCCAGAGTTTGTTCAAATTAGTAAGAATCTTTCCATTGACTTAGATGGACTTTGGATTCCACTCAAAATGGATGTTTTTGTTTAAATATATAAGAAACATATGGTAGACAGCTGATTCTCTTTCTGATGTTTGTTCAGTTAACAGCTTTAGAATCAGTACATTCCTTATTGGAGTATATAGATTGGGGATGAAATTAAGTTGTCCTTAAATTGCCCACCCAATTTTTTTCAGTTCTTAATGTAAAACTGGGTAAATGAATCTCGGAAATTGGTGATTGATTCTTAATTCAGAATATTCATCCTTTCACATCTAGGCTGCTTTCCAGAGACGAGGGTGTTGAGAATTTTTTTTTTTCCCCATTAGTAAACTCAGCTACTGAATCATTAGAGGCATTTAAAAAAACTGTTGAAAATCCAAAAATCTAAATGCATAATATGTGTTATTTAGCAAATCATAGAATCAACAAGGTTGGAAAAGACCTCAAAGATCATCGAGTCCAGCCTCTCACCCAAAACCTCATGACTAGTAAACCATGGCTTCAAGTGCCATGTCCAATCCCCTCTTGAACACCTCCAGGGACTCCACCACCCCCCTGGGCAGCACATTCCAACGGCTAACAACTCTCTGTGTGAAGAAATTCCTCCTCACCTTGAGCCTAAACTTTTCCTGGTGCAGCTTGAGACTGTGTCCTCTTGTTCTGCTAGTTGCCTGGGAGAAGAGATGAACCCCTTCCTGGCTACAACCTCCCTTCAGGTAGTTGTAGACAGCAATAAGTCTCCCCTGAGCCTCCTTTTCTCCAGGCTAAACAATCCCAGCTCCCTCAGCCTCTCCTTGTAGGTCTTGTGCTCAAAGCCTATCCCCAGCCTTGTTGTCCTTCTCTGTACATGGTCAAGAGTCTCAATGTCCTTCTTAAATATTTATTTAGCACTTACCAGTACAATTTTTTTTTTTTTTAATGTAGCTTGCTGCAGGTGTGATATCTCTTCTTCTTTTACCTACAAAACATTGGACTTTTCTCTATGAAGAATGCTTTTTTCTTATTATTTTCTTGCCTCTGGCTGCTATTTCAATACGGCATTGGTTGCTTATTGTCGTCTTCTAAAATGCTTTCCTATTTGCTCAATATTTCTGTGTCTACCAGTGTATTTAGTCGCACAACATGTCTCCAGTGACAGTGGCTGTAGGCAAGTGCATACTGCAGGGTGATCAAATGTTTTACTAGGTGGGTATTTTTCTAGAGAAGGCAGCAGCTGTTATCTTCCTTCAACCTGGTATCACATATTAACTCTGACAGGAGTAAACTGAGGCCTGCTCTCAACCATTTTTATTCACCATTTGTCGTGGATTTCTGCTGTTGGGAGCATTTTGTTTTGTTCCCAGAGCCATTTCATATCTCAGTCAGCTTTGCTTTCTTTTCTCTTGTGGTGTTCTCTGTTGAGGTGTTTCGTGTATTTTTTTTTTCCTCCCTTTTTTAAAAAAAAAATTTTTTAATTCTTAATTTAATTTCAGCAGCTCAGTGCTGTTCAGAAAGATGCTCCACCTTTTGTCTGACTGTGCTTCTTGTTCTAGCTAAATGTCTTGTCTATTTAACTTCTGCAGCTCTAGTTTCTCATGTCATGCTCCATTCTTTCTTGTCCTAATACTCCTGTCTTCCATTCTCCTGTCTTCCAACCCCTCCGACGTGCTATGTTTCTGGCTGCACATTTCATACTGTGTGCAGGCAGCAGGCCTCTGCTTACCTCAGCTTGCAGAACCACGTGGGTTGCCTTTTGTGATTGCTTCAGAGAACCAAGCACTCTTTGATGTATCAGAGCAGGAGGAAAGAGTTTGACACAAATTCCTTTAAACACACAGTCCTCCATCATAGCTATTTATCATATTGCTGACACATGGATGGAAGCATTTGCCTTTTATGTGAAGTCTGGGCTATGCAAAGACACTGGAAGGCAATATAGATACTGCTTCAGCTTCTGACAACAGCAAGCTATTTTTACATGTTTGAGGTATTGGCACTGTTAAACCGAGATAGGGATGAGGATGAATAAAGCAAAGGAGATTATAGCAGCTGCCCATCTTGATAAGGAAAAAGATAACATGGGAATACTGTCTTACAGCTTCATGAGGTAGAATGTATATAACGGTATGACTGGAGGCCACAGCTGAGACTGGACACCATGGCGCATATCTTTGTGATGTGTATGTTTGCCAGCCTATAGAAAGTCTTTGTCTTTGCCTTTTCAAAGTCATCTGTGTCATATAATTACATAAAGAGGTTTTAGATGGGAATAATGCACAGAAAGTTGGGGAATACAGTTCCAAATAGTGAAGATAAAACAGTCTCAGTCTGCGCCGGGGGAGGTTCAGGCTAGATGTTAGGAAAAAGTTGATACAGAAAGAGTGATTGCCCATTGGAATGGGCTGCCTGGGGAGGTGGTGGAGTCGTCATCACTGGAGGTTTTCAGGAGAAGACTTGATGTGGTGCTTGGTGCCGTGGGTTATACATTAGTTTTATCCTTCAATATGGCTTCAGTGTTGATATTTGTCCGCAGGATGATTTGTGCTGATATCACTTCGGTCTGAGACATAATGAGGGACTTAGACTGACAGCAGAAACACTGAAGTATATGAATTAAGTTTATGGTTTTCAATTTGTTTGTAAATATGTTAATGGTAGAATTCAGGAAATATGTTGTAACTGAAAATGAAGACGCCTACACATAGTGTCCTCCCTACAGCCACAGTTTGTTTTGCATCTGCAAAGCGTATGCCCCTGGCCTGGACCTGTAATTTATTGATTTATTTTTACATACTTCTCAGAGCAAAAATGTGAGTGCTAATTTAAATACTTATGCTGCTTTGTTTTCCTCTTAAAATTGCACCCGCTTAAATAAGATTTGGGCTTTGACTGCTGAGAATCTGTTCTAGCAGGCAATGTGAATTTTAAAGGATGCATGTTCTGCCTTTCACAATGAACAGTAAGTCGTATGGAAATGTTGATAGTTTGAAGAGGTGGTGTTTGTGTGTATATATATTTCTCTCCTTCCTACCCATATCAATTTATTGGAGCTGTGAACTTCAGTTTTTGAAACTTTGACTGCATCTCCTCTTTATCTATTGTAGGAGGTAACACAAAGACAAGTAGAAGCAAAGTGCTCACAGCCAGGTAGAAGTCAACTCAAAACTTTCCAACAAAATGAGGCAGCTCATACAGCTCATCAGCAAGTTTGACCCTTGGGCAGCCTGAGAGGCAAGTTTGTCAGGAACTTACAAAAATGCAACTAACAGGCTACTGGAGATATGACTGAGGAGTCTCTAGGGGTATCTCTCCCATGGCTCTACAAGGTATTTGCTAGAGAATGGGTCCTACAGTAGCCAGATGCGCTGTCTGAGGTTTTATGGACATTGGGCTTTAGTGTTAGAGCAATCATAAGAAAAAGGTAAATCCATCATTTTCCATAGGAATCTTTACAAACAGTTATCTAATTTAGCCATATGCTATAAAAAAATATAAATTCAAATTTGTCTATATGCAGTGTTCCTGTTACTGGTATGTTCAGTGTATCCAGCAGGAGTTCAGTGTAGGCTGTGGTGAAATTTAGCCTGGTGAGTTGGCATAGACTACTAAAGATGAAACCTTAATGTCTATATCACCATCAATTTTCTTTGGTCATTTCCCCAATACTTTTCTTTTGCTAGGATGGTAGAAGCCATGCCATTGGTAGCAACATTAATATAGTTATGAACCTCGGAACTCCTGGATACACTTTGTCATTTTCTGACATATTTCTAAAGCTTTAGGTGTGTGTTTAAATGAGCGTCTCCAAGTGAAGGTGGTGGTTGTTCTGTGTATGTTTTACTACAAATTTTTATTCAGAGAGAACTTGGGAGTTTGGAGAGAACAAAAGGAGAGTTTGGGTTAAATAAATGGTGGTGGAAATAAATGGCAAGTCACTGATATATTCTAGTGGTTAGGAGAGTAGTTTCTCCCTAAAACCTTTCTTTTTTCTGATGCCAGTTAAAAACTTGACAACAGTGGTGTTCTTCTGCTCTGACTACTGCCTACCACAAGGATCACAATCATCTTGTCACCTTCAATACCTCTCCATCTGTCTATATTCCTCTGTTGTCTTGCAGATGGTAAGCTGTCTAGGGCAGGAGTTATGTTTTTGTTCTTTGCTTACGCAGCATCTAGTGTATAGCACTTGGCACAATGGAGACCTTATCCATGACAAAAATGAAGTTTTATGATGATAAAGCAAGTATTCTTGTCAACTTCATATCTCTTTGAAAGCTTAGTTATGTAAACAACTGTTTTCCTCATGAGTTTTATCAAATATTTTTTGTTGTTAAATTATTCACAATAAACACGTTGTCTTACTTACTGCTCAGCATAAATTTAAAAGCCAATTTTAGCAAGGAAAGAAAATATTTATGAAGAGAGATCAGAGGCAGAAATAAAACTAAATTAATGAAAATACCCTGATAATGGCAACAGTGCAGATGAGAATTATCTCCCATCTGCGAGGTCATATGATGATGTTAGGATGATGTTGTACCTGTATGTATCATGTGCTGGTTTTGCCCACCTTTGTGATCCATGCTACAGGTTGGGACTGGTGAAGGACAAGGGTGTTCTGAAAACATTTTGAGGGAAAATTACCTTGAAGTACAGCAGTCAGTGAGGAACAGGAATACAGTAGTGCTGCTGGGAGGTGTTAATACTGTTTCAAATTTCACTGGAGACTGTAAGAGCAAGGGGAAAGAAATTGGAGGCTTTTGGGATGTAATAATAATGAATGACCTTTAAAGAATTGCTACAAGATAGGGGTAGCAAAAGCAGACTGAAGAGTCCATGGCCCTGAAGCAAGAGGCTGTTCATAGCAAGGTGTGCCATTTTTTGACTGCAGAAAACTGTAGACTTGCCTCAGGGAGAGGTCCCTCATGGGACAGGAAAAGGTTGTAACAAGTTCTTTCTATACTGTAAATATCATATGTCAACTCCAT
Organism: Dryobates pubescens; assembly: GCF_014839835.1. Classification (NCBI taxonomy): domain Eukaryota; kingdom Metazoa; phylum Chordata; class Aves; order Piciformes; family Picidae; genus Dryobates; species Dryobates pubescens. The sequence continues at coordinate 4,247,852 of NC_071622.1, forward strand.
ATTGGATCTATCCTCTGCTAGTTTATGTAGGCTAAAATGTCAACAACACACTTCCACTCGGTTTTATGTCACTTTCACAAAAACAACTATTTGTGATAACTAAATTGGTAAGAAAAACTAGATTATAAGTGTTTGGCTAAAAATGTTCTGACCACAGAACACTATGGATGTGGTCATGGCCCTGAAATCCAGTTTGTACTGCAGACTTAATTTGATTTCAATATTACAGAAATAGAAGAGACTTCAAAAAGAGTTATGTGACACTACTTCTATACTTATTTTTATGTTACAGTATTTTGGGATTTAATATTTCTTCCTACAAGGACACAAAAAAGTGAGGTATTTACCAAGTGGAAACCAGAGGTAATGTGTTTGTACAAATCAGGAGCAATTTTTGATAAGCAGAGTGACCGTAAAATGATGCAAGGATGGACACACAGCTAAGCTTTCACAGAATCACCAAGGTTGGAAGAGACCTCAGAGATCACCACAGACCTCATGACTAAACCATGGCATGAAGTGCCACATCCAGTCCCCTCTTGAACACCTCCAGGGATGGTGACTCCACCACCCTCCCTGGGCAGCACATTCCAATGACGAATGACTCTCTCTGTGAAGAACTTTCTCCTCACCTTGAGCCTAAACTTCCCCTGGTGCAGCTTGAGACTGTGACCTCTTGTTCTGGTGCTGGTTGCCTGGGAGAAGAGACCAACCCCCTCCTGGCTACAACCTCCCTTCAGGTAGTTGTAGAGAGCAATAACGTCTCCTCTGAGCCTCCTCTTCTCCAGGCTAAACAATCCCAGCTCCCTCAGCCTTTCCTCATAGGGCTTGTGCTTGAGGCATCTCACCAGCCTCGTTGCCCTTCTCTGGACACATTCAAGTGTCTTTACTGGTTTGTTCTATCCAGCTCCAAAGCCCTATATCCTACTGGGGTATGAAAAGTGGTCTTAGATTTATATTACTATCCTACATTCTTCCTTGAGTGTTGTGTTTATTTACTTTGACAGCAATCATTAAAAAAAAAAAAAAAAAAGAGGTGGTAGCAGTGATTGTGGTCTTGAAAGCTTTTGATTCCAAAGGGTTTTGTCCAAAAGGCAGAATCATCCTTAGTCTTTTAGGAATACAGCAGCTGTTCTGGATAGTTTTGCTCCTGGGACATAGACAACATCAGAGAACTGTTGCCCTTATGGTATCATTGTTCTGTGCTCCACAAATTGGACTACAGCCTTACAATCTAGCATATTTCTTATTGTGTGTGCTTGTTCTGTCCTCTCTCCTCTGATTGTTTTCAGAACTACAGGCAAAAAACATTTAAAATATGTGAGTTGCTTATGGTGGCAGACACCAATAAAAAAAATGTATATTGCACCAGATATTGTTATCTTTCAATTTTGAAACTTAAGTTAAAGATGGCAAATAGATGGAAAACAGACGAATAGAATAGAATAAACCGGGTTGGAAGAGACCTTCAAGATCATCGTGTCCAACCCACCCAAACAACTAACCCATGGCACCAAGCACCCCATCAAGTCTCCCCCTGAACACCTCCAATGATGGCGACTCCACCACCTCCCCAGGCAGCCCATGCTATACAAAACCTTTGAAGAGCACTTAAGCTTTTATTAAATGCAGGTATCTGCACTGATGAAGAGCAATGGTTCCATCAGGTTCTTTGGTATACATAGAATATAATGCACAAGGCTAGGGAAAAAAAAAAAAACAAACCCTGGCAAACCTAAAAGCTGCTTACCAGAGAGATAAACATAAAGCAGAAGCAAATGTTCATATTATAGCAAATAAGCGGTCAAAAAAGACTTCAACATGCTTCCGTTCAGAAAAATTCTGAAAGCTTCTAAGACAGCTTGAAAACAGTATCTGGCTGTAAAATCAGCGGTGTTACACCATTCTGTAGTGAAGATGGTCAGATGCTGTCAAACTGAATGAAAGGAAAATCCTCTGTCACTGGCACAAACATTTCAACAGTTTAATACACTGTCTGCCTAAAGCTCTAAATGAAGTTCTGCTGTTCCTCACACAGAAGCAGCACTAACAACCACACCAGCATCTTAAAACTCCTGTGATAACACAAGGTAAAACATCAGGCACCAGTGACATTGCTCCCCAAATATTCAAATGCAGAAGTCAATGTTTTCTCTAGAAGAAAGAGGACAAATAAGGAAGATATGACCAATCTATGCAGTAAGGAGGAAATTTCTGAAGAGTTGAAAGACAGAGAAAACCTCTGCCACTGAAAACAAAGGCAAAAAACCCACCTGTGCTGTGTTAGTCATAAAAATACCTAGCTGCTGGACAAAATTCTTTCCCAGGCAATGCCAGGCATGTTGTTGTTATTTTTTTTTTCCCTTTTTTATTTTTTTTTGGTTTGTTTTCTGAATTTCCAGTCAAATTAGCTTTTGATCTAGATGAGGCACAGACCAGATTACTTTTTGCAGTCAAATAAACCTTAAAGTGAGTGCAAAGCACAGACTACAGCTTAACACATATTTCTTTATTTATTTATTACTTTTTTCCCCAGGAGATTTCTGTTAAAATTGCACTATTGAGGATAGGTCTTCTTTTTTAGTACTACTTCCCAGTGGAGTGATAGCAAAGATTTTGGCCAACATGGAATGCAGGAACTTTTGCTGTCCAAAGTGGCGAGCACTATGTCTTATTATCACTCTTATCTGACATCTCTTCTGCTGTAATAGCTGCATGATGCCTTTAGAGACAGCAGAAAGCAGCTGTTGGTAGTTTCTCGGTCTCAGACCTGCACACTGAAGGCCATGAATTTGCTGCCCTACAGTCTGCTGACTTCCAGTGGCTGCACATTCTCAGTCTGCAGAGACTGTCAGTGGCATGCACACTTGAGAACATGATTTAGTTCTGTTGTCAAGTTTCTTGATCTGACACCAGCACAGCAAAGCAGTAGTTCGGTTCCAGGCTTGCCCTGGTGAAAAGCACACAAAGTTAAAATTGGGAGCTGACAATGCTATATTGAAATCTCCCAACAAATTATGGTTGAAGAGAGATCTGGAGAAGGCAATGTTCTTTGCAACTGAAGGAATGGGTTCTTTTCAGGATGTTTCCTAACACAAAAGAAGGAAGATAATCTGTGATCTGGAGTTCTTAGGGTCTTACTGCTTTTATATATCCTTCAAACATTAACTTGTCTCAGACTTATAGAAAGACCTCAGCTACATATGGAGATATCTTTTTCTCCACTCCTCTGCCATGTAATGCCAAGGGGACACATCCATCACTTAGCACTAAGAAATATTTCTAGATTATCATCAGGTAAATGTTTTGGAGCAATCTTTCAGTGTACTTAAAGGTCTAAGCACAAGTATTTGTGCAACTTCACTGTTAATTTAAAGACAGATTACAAAAGGAAGAGTAGGAAGAGTTGCTCTTCCCCATTGTGAAGGAGCAGTTCAGCTATGAATGCAATGCATTTAGCAATGGATATCTTTTACTTCAACTTTCTGGAAGATGCATTGCTGGTCTTGGATTATACAGGAAAGTAGTATTTTCATAAGGTCCCATATTGATGGTCAAATGAATAAAGTTCAAGTCAATGCTCAAAAAGTTACACAATGTACCCAAGTGGACATTGAAGGAATGGGGTCATCCATCAATCAATGATCTGCATTAGAGAAACAGAAAAATTGTCATTGTTTGGGGCCTCTCTTGCATGCTCACGTACTCAGCATTCTGAGTCTTTATCTATGTAGGCTGATTTATTCACCAACTCAATTCACAGCCTGTTGCTGGCTGCGAGCCACTAATAATGGATTGCCCATGCAGTAGCTCTCAAAATAAAAAAAAGAAGATAAGTTTTTATTACTAAAGCAATTTTGACTTTGCTGTGAATATGTATTTTGTGATCTTACACTCCATGCTACAGCAGAATCCTTTCTCATCTGGAGGTCATAGAAATGAAGACATGGCATGTAAGACTGCTGTGGGCTTTTTTTCCCCTGCAAGTGTGACTTTATCCATTGCTGCTGAGGGCATCTGAGCTCAAAATACAAAGAACTCATTTTACTGTATAGGGAGTAATTGACCTCTAAAGAAAATGGGTGAAGTTGACCCCAAAGAGGCTGCCACACAGATTCCTTGAATAAATAATAATTTTTGTTGTTCCAGAAGTTGCCTGGTGCTCTGACTTCACCTTCAAAATAGGTTATCACAGCATACCTGAAAGTGATGCTGTGATTAAATTTCTGAAATATTTTTTTTTCCTGTTCCTGACAACTGTTAATGAGAAACAACTGGGACCACAGGTGACTCTTCTCTCTCACTTGTAGTACACTGCTAGCTAAGGCCAAGTTATTTAATTGGTTCCTAAGCACCTACTTTTTATGAGTGGAGCTTAAGTGCTGAAATACATGAAAGCACATTTCCTTGTGTTTGCTACCACCACAGTGGCATAAAAAAAAAAAAAGTAGTTTATAGAAAATCCTAGGAAGCTTCCTAAATTCTTCTTTCATTGGAAAAGGGAAAATATTATCCTGATTTTTAAAATTTATTTAGGTATTTATCAGAGAACAAAGGGGTGGTGTGGGGTTTTTTTGACAAAGCAGAGTACTCATTTCTCATGACTTTTAGTGGGAGCTTCACAGCTGGAAAGTATGGAAGAAGAATCCCTGACTTTTTTTTTGGGGGGGGGGGAGGGGGAAGAGTTTGGAAAAGAATGCTAAAAATCTTAGGAAAAATCACAGTATCACAGTATAATGATTGATGTGGTCTAATTGTAGCCCTCTCAGCTCCATCCTGTTACTTGTTATTATTTTAAACAATACCGATTACATGTTATCGCTCTCTGCAACTACGTGAAAGGAGGTTGTAGCCAGGTGGGGGTTGGTCTCTTCTCCCAGGCAACCAGCAGCAGAACAAGAGGACACAGTCTCAAGCTGTGTCAGGGGAGGTTTAGGCTCGAGGTGAGGAGGAAGTTCTTCCCAGCAAGAGAGACTGGCCATTGGAATGTGCTACCCAGGGAGGTGGTGGAGTCCCTGTCCCTGGAGGTGTTCAAGAGGGGATTGGATGTGGCACTTTGAAGCCATGGTTTAGCTGTCATGAGGTGTTAGGTAATAGGTTGGACTTAGAACAGAATAGAATTAACCAGGTTGGAAAAGGCCTTCCAACCTATCATCCAACACCATCTAATCAACTAAACCCTGGCACCAAGTGCTCCATCCAGGCTCTTCCTAAACACCTCCAGTGATGGTGACTCCACCATCTCCCAGGGCAGCACATTCCAATGGCCAATCTCTTTCTCTGATGAACTTCTTCCTAACATCCAGCCTAAACCTCCCCTGGTGCAGCTTGAGACTCTGTCCTCTTGTTGTCCTGCTGGTTGCCTGGGAGAAGAGACCAACCCCCACCTGGCTACAGCCTCCCTTCAGGTAGTTGTAGACAGCAATAAGGTTTCCTCTGAGCCTCCTCTTCTGCAGGCTAAGCAACCCCAGCTCCCTCAGCCTCTCCTCATAGGGCTGTGCTCCAAACCCCTCCCCAGCTTTGTTGCCATTCCCTGGACACGTTCCAGCAACTCAACATCTTTCCTAAACTGAGGGGCCTGGAACTGGACACCATACTCGACATGTGGCCTAACCAGTGAGACCTGGTGATCTCTGAGGTCTTTTCCAACCCTGTTGATTCTATGATTGACTATGTATATGAAATTGTGAAATACTTCTGTAAACAAAAGCAAAGCAGTTTTTTTTCCATTTCCCAAACACCTAACAACAAAGAGAAATGAAATCATTACACTTCAACACTCTCCATTTGTTATCTGGGCAAGATTTATAACTGCTGCAGGTGTATTCTGATGGGTCTTTTTTCCCTTATTTGAATGAATGTTAAAATAAAAGGAAGCAATATTTTTCCCATTAGTTCATTGTCTTTAGAAAGCAACATAATATAAACCAAAAACTGTCTCTCATTGCTTTCTTTTGAAATGCAATATACTTCTATGAAGTCTTTATGCTGGATCTCTCTTGTTTGTTTCTTATTTTTATAGAAAGAAAATGTGCAGAATGCCCCTGATATTAAAGCAAAGGCAATTCATTAAAGATTAGTATTTAAAAGAGACAAATTGCACCAGACTGAGATGGATAAAGTTTACCAACTGCCATAAAAAAAGTGGAACTTATCAGCTTGAACAAAGTGTCATTGCAGTTTTTATTTCTAGGGGTATGTTGGAGTAGCTACATGAACAAGTATGTTAGTTCTTGCATTTATTTAATGCAGATATTAAAAAATACAAAACTTTTCATGCAGACTTGGCAATCCTTGAATAATGGTTTTGTATCCTGAAATGATACATATTTTCCCCCTTTTTCTTCCGAAGAGTTTATTAGAGGAAAGAGCCACAGTGAACATTTGAGTATTTTAACACTCCTAATTGAACTTTGATAGCGTGGAATTGAGGACAGCATATGATGTAGTTTCTGTTAAGAGATGAGAAACCTCTCCCTGGCAGCTGGCTTTCTGGGGAGAAACCATTGAGTATTTAACATTCCTTCCTCTCTGTGTATAACAGCCCATCCCACAAGTAACATTTTTCTGTTCATAATCAATTTAGTTTATATGGGGGGGGGGGAAGTCCAAATTCTCAAGGCCAACACTCAATATCAGCACTACACTATCCTATAAAACAAGTGGGAAAATGGTTGCCTTTTAATGTATTTTTAGGAATTAAATATAGGTCAGCTGGAGTTGCTGGGGAAATGTACTTATTGCAGTGTGTACCGTCTGTCTTCTGCCTCAGAAGTCTTTGGTTTTCTGGGGGAAATTGTACACAGAACAAACCCCAACCCAAATATTTAAGGCTTGGACAGCTATCAGTAGCAGTGGCCCTTCTTGTTCTTGGCATTCCCCAGTGTTTTGGAAGCTTATTTGGCCCATAGGATGTACCTGTGTAGTCAGCTAAAGGGTATTGCAGAGTGCTTTTCAGTATTCAGTTCTTTGCACTGCTTCTGATGGTATTCTTTGAGATCATCTGAAGATGTGAGAGCGTGATTGCCCATTGGAATGGGCTGCCCGGGGAGGTGGTGGAGTCACCATCATTGGAGGTGTTCAGGAGGAGACTTGATGGGGTGCTTGGTGCCATGGTTTAGTTGTTAAGGTGGGTTGGATTGGTTGATGGGTTGGACACGATGATCTTGAAGGTCTCTTCCAACCTGGTCTATTCTATTCTATTCTATTCTATTCTATTCTATTCTATTCATTTAGAGGGATGGGTGATATGTTAGAACAATATAGCTGGAAAAAAAAAAGCCATACAAGCTGTCTGACATGCACCTGTCTTGCTTTTAAAATGAAATATAAAAATATTTGTGTTACATAATACAGTTAAGGTGAGGAATCTTCCAAAAGTCAGACAATTCAAAGTGCAGGCCAATGTCCTGTCATTGACTTGTCCTCTTGTATGTGTCTTTTCACCACAGTGTAAGTGAAGTATGAGGTGTCATCTTCCACTTTGAATTTTTTGGCTTTTGTCAGGTTCTGTCATAACTCAGCTGTGTCAGGTGTTCTTGCTATGGGAATACTGGAAGTATAAATGGTAGAAGACCTATACAGCAACCTCGAATCACATCTGTATGAATTGTACAATGACGCTTGGACTTGACAATGAAAATCAAGAGATCAGGTTGTAGCTCAGAGTTGGATAAGGAGCAATTATTCTCTCCAAGCACTTTCTCCTTCAAAAAGATCTTCAGGAATTTTAAGAAGGAAGATAGTGATTTGGTGTCCACTGGGAAGATGTGGGATCTTAAGTTCTTTAAAACTGTAATCATCCATTCATATAGGAATTGGCCTGCTGTGATAGGATACTGACTCCACAACCTCTCTGGGCAGCCTGTTCCAGTGCTCTGTCACCCTCAGTGTAAAGAATTTTCTCCTCATGTTGAGGAGAAAGTTTGCATCCATTGTTGCTTGTCCTATTACTGCTCACCACTAAAAAAGAGATTGGCCTCATCCACTTGACACCCACCCCTCATATATTTATAGACATTGATCAGATCCCCTCTCAGTCTCAAGACTAAATAGCCCCAGGTCTCAGTCTCTCTTCATAGGGGAGGTGCTCAGGTCCCCTAATCATCCTTGTGGCTCTCCATTGGACTCTCTCCAGCAGGTTTCTGTCTGTTGAACTGGGGAGCCCAAAACTGGATGTAGTATTCCAGGTGTGGTCTCACCAGGGTAGAATAGAGGGGGAGAAGAACCTCCCTATACCTGCTGAACACACTTTTCCTGATGCACCCCAGGATACCATTGGGTCTTTTGGCCACAAAGGCAGACTGCTGTCCCATGGAGAATATGCTGTCCACTAGAACCCCAAGGCCCTAACCTGTACTGGTGCCTGCTGTTGTTCCTCCCCAGATGCAGGACCTTGCACTTGTCCTTATTGCCTTCACCCAGCTCACCAGCCTGTCCAGATCTCCTTTGATGGCTGCACAGCCTAACAGTGTTAATGCTAGGGGGCGAAACATCAACCCACCACAGTTGGCTATTGTCCCCCTGCCCACCCCCCCATCTTGTACCTTGTACCAGCAAACTTGCTGAAGGTACACTCAATCCCCTCATCCAGGTCATTAATAAAGATATTGAGCAAAATTGGAACCAGTGCTGATCCCTGGGAAACACAACTGGCCACAGGCCTCTAAGTTGACTCTCTGTCACTGTTGATAACTCTCTGACCACTGCTGAGACAGTTTTCAATCCACCTCACAGCCAACCATCTATGTCTCACATTTTCTGAACTTTTCTGTGAGAATGTTATGGGAGAGGGTATCAAAAGCCTTACTGAAGTCAAGGTATATGCCATCTGCTGCTCTTTCTTTATCTACCAGTTTGGTCATGGTTTCATAGAAGGCTATCAGATTAATTGAGCATGATCTCCCTTTGGTAAATCCATGCTGGCTACTCCTAATAACTCTCTTTTCTTCCATGTGGTTAGCGTAGACCTCCAGAATGAGCTGCTCTATCATCTTTTCAGGGATGGAGGTGCGACTGACTGGTCTGTAGTTGCCTGGGTCTTGTTTCTTGCCTTTTTTTGAAGACAAGAATGACATTGGCTTTCTTCCTGTCATCAGGCACCTCTCCCATTCTCCATGACTTTTCAAAAATGATGGAAAGAGGCACAGCAACATCAGCAGCCAGCTCTCCCAGCACTTACTTTGTGCACTGATGTCAAATGAGAGATGTTTCCAGCTGCGGCTGGTGGTAGATAGTATCTAGGTGTCTTCATCCATAGCAGTTGAAATAAAGAGATTATGGCTTGTAATAAAAGCTTATGCTAATGAATGAACTTCAGTACTCTAAGGTGCTAAATCTACTTGCCAAAAAAGGTGTCATAAAACTCTTCTCTTTCCAGCCACAGAAAAATGATAGAACAACTGAAAATTAACAATCGTTTTCTAAAAGCGCTTTATCCACATGGACTACACATAAAAGTAACTGCACAAATCATTTAAATGTTGTATCTATTAAATGGCTGTGCATCTGTAGCACAATTTTAGCTCTAAAAAAAAAAATCACAAAAAGCTCACAGCCTTTGGCAAGGTATTTTAGCTTTTGATTCTCTCTCTTATGCATGTGTAGTTTGATTTGCCTCAAAGGTCTTGTTCGCTTAAGTGTATGCTGTGAATTGCGCTCTCCCTGTGTGCTGTGTGCATTCCATGCCTGGCTCAACAATGGAGGAAAACAGGTTTCCTCAAGCATCAGTGTTTTCTTCAGGATGGTCATTTTCCTATTTTATGCATCAAAAAGGGCTCTAATACCTTCTTACAAATGAGGCATATTTTTGTAATTTCAAAAGAGAAAGAAAAATAAACTCCAGATGCCATCTGGTAGGATACAGGAGCTGCAGGTAAGCACACTAATAATACTTAATGCTGCCATAACATGCTGTGTTTTCAGCACTGTAGGCATCAAGTGATGAATTCTCAAGAACATTTCCTGTGCTCGAGGTAAATATTACTGATCTCTTCAAGGAATCTTTTTGGTCTTGCTGAGAATAATAGCTGTGTGCTTGCCAGCCCTGGAACCACTAAAATTGGCTTAATACTGCATTTGCTGAAGTTTGTTCTTTCTCTGTCTACCTCTCCTTTTCCCTGACCTATATGATAGCTCAAGCTCTGCTCCTTCAGAGAACCCTCACTGAAAAAAACCCCTAGCCTAGTTAGTGATTTATTTTTTTCTCAGAGACCTGGATGAACACGAGGAAATGGTAAGCTCTCATCATGGTGTACAGACAGGCAAAGCTTCCTTACAGTTCTGCGGACATTGCCCCATAGGAACAGTAAATACTGCTCCGTGTAGTTTGTTACCGTAGCAAGTACTCACATTTGCCAAGCTGGGATCCCTGTGTGTTGCTAGGTGCATATTAGCTAAAGGAGACAGGCAGCAGTAAGTGTAATATATTGTCACAATTAATGTTCTAGTCTGTGACCATGTTTAATTAATTATTTGTATCACACTAGCAGTGTGTTTAGTGTATAATTAATTAGCCCAGAAGCAGAAGAGTAAGGAAGAACAACTTGAAAACTGGTGGTGAAAGGTTCCTGTCGTATGATAGTTAGCCTGGTTTGCTCTCTCTGTCTTCATTGTGGAAGCTCTTTCAGTATGTCTGATATAAAACAAAATGGGTCATTGTGTATTTGCTAAAGAAGTTAATATATCATTTTCTGTGTGTGATGTCATGTTAGTTAGTCCAAGATGTATAATACAAGTGCATGATAATTTTTTTTGATCTCTGTTACCTCTTTGGCAGGAAGAACATCAGTTCCGATTCAGGAGCTGTCAATGCTCCAAGTGGATGTGTTACATTTTTCTCACTTTCCAACGTGACAGACACTGGGACTGTGGCTGTGTCTTGGTCTTTCTAGTTCTGGCATCTGAATTCTAATACTTGCTCGGGGCTTTCTCTGACAAGTATGCTCTTTGGTAAGGATGCAAGGAGTTTCCTCTGCCTTTGCACTTAAAAGCTCTGCAGAGGTAGTTCCGTTGCTGCTCCCTGGGGCACATGGACAGTGAAGCAGGCAGGAGCAAAGGCAGGCCATGCCCTTGCTTCTCTCTTTCTCTGTTGACCTTTGTGTCAATCTTCTAGAATTGGTGGAATTAGGGGAGCAGGTTGCACCCTTTACAACGACATAAGCCAGGGCTCACTCAGTGGAAAAACCTGCAGGGGAAATCAGCATAGCACAGCACTGACATTTCTTCCAGGAGTGCTGAACACACACCATGCAATCTGGAAGGCATGAACCTGTCACCTGACATGTGTGCCTGCTGAGATATTAGGGATGTGAGTATGGGAAAACGAACCCTTGTGGAAAGCTACATAACACAAAATACACCTGGGCTGGAGATGGAAAAATGATGACTTGAACATCCACGCTCAGACTAGTACACCAGGATTATTGGAGTCAAGGAAAAATTGCCAGGTGTCAATGCGCCATTAAAGTTTTTACTCTATTAACAACAGGGTCCAAGGAAATTAAATGCTGATTTCACTTGTTCCATTGGTTTTCACTGGATTTAAATAACTTGCAAATCAGTGACACAACTGGATGAGTGCTCAGATACAAAATGTGACTTAAGAACAAGGTGGGACATAAAATTCCCTCTGGTATATGCTGCCTCGTTCTGCAACTTTCGCAATGCAATAGCATTAACAATTCAAGTCAGGCATAAGGGTTTTTTTTGTCTCTGAATAGAGATCCCTACAAAGCTTACAGTCTCTAAATACAGATAATTAGAGGCTGTGGCATAATTTGCTTCTCCCTCGACCTAAAAAGCAGTCATGAGTAAAGTCACTGAAGCAATTGGTTACTGTTGTATAAAATAACAGAATGTGTTTAGCCTTTGGTGAGATTCTTAACTTGAATATTCTTGCACTTACGTGGCAGGACCTTTACATTAGTTCTTAGTCTTTTATTTTCTTGTTTTTAGACTTGAGTAGCATAGTCCCGTGGCAAATGTTATTTGTAGGTGAACATCAGCAGATGAAGAGAACAGTTGTGGTAATGTCTAAAGAGTGGTCAAGCATGGGACAGTAATGCTATATTTTAAGAATTTCAAGATTTTTTTGGTGCTTGGGGAATAAAGGAATCTATGCTATGTACTTTGCTTACGATTCACTAAAATGGGTCAATGCTTGAGCTAGCAGTTGCTCTGAAATTACAATGACTGACTGTAATTAAGAACTAATTTGTAGTCATAAAAAAGCCAGATAAGGGGCTATCCACTTCATGAGAGATGAATATAATCAGGATAACTGGCACAGCTGGTAGCCATAGTCTGTCCTCAGTGAGCACACACAATTCCCATAATTCATAATAGGGCTTATGTATCTGCCTCAAAAGGTGAATACTTAAGTAAATTTCCTTCAGATCAATGATTTGAAGCATTAAAGCTTATAGAGTGCAAGAAAGGTGCTTGGGGTGCACAGTGAGACCATTTATTAATTATACAGCACTATCATTCTGATGGGTGTCATGTAAATGAATAAAGAAGATATGTTTTGGTTTGCTAGAAAAAGTCAGGTTTGTTTCTGAGGAGTATATCAATGCTGAATGTGCCATTCTGCAAATGTAAGCAGGAACTGACTTCAGCCCAAGCTATTCCTCAGTTGCATTTGAATTTGTGGATTTATCTTTTGTGGTATCACAGGCAGACCTAGCAGCAGTATCCTGTAACCTTCTCATCTGTGATATTCAAACAACTTCCCTATGAAAACAGTCAGCTTTAGTTTTACTGCAGCAAATATATCTATAAAACCCTGTTAACTGTTTTCCTTATGCAAATCAGCAATTATGACCTCTTTGACTTAGCACTTATTCTACAGAAATAAGCAATTGCCATTTGGCTCTATTCATTTTGTACTTTGTTTCGCACTTTCTTAAGATGTATCAGCAGACTTTTAATTATCCTGCAAATGATTCTATTAAACATTCTCCTTGCATAATAAATGCAGAAGACATTGTTTTGAGCTTCTTTTGCCTCCTGTGAATAGAATGTGGGCAGACATAGCAAAATCAAATTATTTTACTAAATGAAAACAACCTGAGCAGAAGAAATCATTTTGAATAATGACAGCTTGGGTGAGAGTGTCACCATTTTCTATCAGTGTGCTCTGCATCACATAGGAACTCACTTGATGGAATGTTACAAAAAAAAAATAAATGTGTCTAGTAAAAATAAGCTGTGACAGTCTCTAAGTAAATGTAATAAATCAGGAGGATTTTCAAAGGGAATAAAAAGTGTCATTTATGATGGTTACAGCTTCTACGCCCACTGTGATTCCTGTACTGGTACAGTTTATACTCTCCCATGGTAGATAAAATTATTACTTGATCTGTCAAAATGGAGTGACAAAAATTTTGTGGGTAGACAGCTTATTTAAGAATAGTAAAGTTCTATTGTGTGTTTGCTATCCTAACTCTAAGTACTGTAGAAAACAAGAAATGAGGGAAACCATTGTTCGGGAAGTTCATCTAAAATAAGAGAAAAAAAGGTTAATAACAAAAATCTTAATGTTTTACCCATAGGAATCAGTAAACTTATTTTCATCTAGAAAGCTATTATTTCAGTAGGCTGTGAGATCTGAACTCTGACAGAAACAGATTTCCTGTAGCATAATGAATTGATAATTCTCAGCAAAAGTTTTCACTCAGCAGGAAGTGGACTAGATTAATCTCTCAGTTCCAGGTGTTCACAACTGGATGAAATCCAAGAACTGCCTGTGATTGCATAGTGCTAGCTCAGGTTTGCCAGACACACGTATGTGGCCAGAACACTCAGAGGTATGGAATATTTATGAAACCTCAAGCATTAATTGCATGGGCAGGTGCACTTCCTTGTGGTTCCAGTGAAACTTGCACCTAGGTAGGTGCACCTTGCACCTCTGCTCTGAAACTTGGAAGAGTTAACATAAAATGGACTCCATATTATTTCCTTAAAACCCATGGTTTGTTTTACTTGGCTTCAATGTGTGTTTAGGGAGATCACAACATTAGATATACAAATCATTGTCATTTACCAAAGTTCTGTTGCCTTACTTTTTGAACACATAGTGAAGTAGCAACCAAGTCATGGTGTATAACTGCTCACACAGCTAAAGGCATCTAATACCAGAAGGCTTTTAAGCTAGTTAAAAATACCTTCTGTCTAGAATTAAAGTCAGCAAGGCATCAAAAGTAAATGAAGTGCATGTGTTTTGACAGTGGGAAGGAATACGTAGCATTGGGGATGGGTTGTGAAAACACCTGATGACTCCATCATGATTTAGAGCCTTTACATTGAGGTTAGGAATCCTTACTCCTTAAATCCACTACAAGCTATGACTGAAACCTGAATAAAGGCCAGACATACTTTTCTGTACCCTTTTTCCCTCTACTTGCATATTTTGAAAGAAATGTTGTGGAGTTACACTTCCTGTGCTAAATGTGGAGTTGGAGTTCTGTGCTCAGTTAGAAGAGGCATTTAAAGGATGAATGAATTTGCTTTTTTTTTTTCTGAAGAAATGATTACAGTTGAAAGGAAAAGATGGTTCCAAATCAAAGAATAAGATCCATATTTTATAATCATTCTAATTTCCAGTTACCAGATTCTACCAGTTCCCTCTAGACAGCTTAAACCCCAATTACTCTGGAAGGATGATGGTTTAACAGTTTTCTGGCTACTGATCTATAGTGACTAGAAGTGTATCTTCACTTACAAAGCAACTTCTTTCTCTATGGTATGGCTATTGAGTGAAGCTATTTTCTATTCTCACGGCTGCACAGAGTATTCCCCAAACTTTGGTAAGAGGAGTCAGGTGAGAAAGCATTCTGAACTGTGAAACTATCCTCTTCTCTTCAGATGAAAGACAAACTAGCAAGTGTGTATCTGGATTTTCCAAAATGCCTAATGAGATACTGCTTTGGGGCTTCTGGTGAATTGTGTTTTGTGGAGCTCATCTTGCTTGATCTGCTTGTATAGATGCAAGAATATTTGTTACAGTGTCTGTGGCAAGTAGAGTCAAACTGGACTTCCCATAAAAAGGATGGGCTTTTGAGGGAAAAGAAAATATTCCCTTGTACCAACAGAAAAGCCAGCATAGTGTGGTCTCGCTAGAAGAAAAGCAAAATTAATCACAAAAGTAAGCAGAGGACTTCAAACATACCATAGTTTTTTATTTTATTATTCCCCTCCCCCCACCCTCCCCCCCCAAGAGCAGAGTCTTCTAAATATAGATTATAGTAATTTACTTTCAAACAACTCATTTTCAGCATCTGACATGTTCATTAACCCCAGGTAGAAAACTTATTGTGGTGCATTAATTTTTCACCAATGAAGACATTAGTCATATTTGCAAGTATCATTAGTGTCTGCCACCGAGGTGGAAAAGTCTTACTGTCTCTCTCCAAATGGAGGATGCATTAGAATGTTAACTAGGGTCTGCTGAGTTCTGTGGGTTATCAACCCTTGCACACTTTTATGCATTGAATTTTAATTAGACTCCGCTAAAAGTACATCATTAAAAGACACGTTTTATAAGTGAATAGGACAGATATGTAATTCTTTAGTAAAATAAGGTAAAATGTACAAGGATTTAGAGTAAGTATTCTGATAGTTCTTCTGACAATATGAAGGGTACAAGTTCATATATTAAGCTGTATATGTGCTCAGCAATTAGAAGGAAATGAGATCAGAGGTATTATAGTCCACTGGCGGGGGTGGGGGGGTGGGGAAGAGGGTTTCCAAGGTGCCAGCAGCAGAAGGTGGCTAAAAGTAAGCGAGGTCAGGGAGACATGGGTGGATTTCTTCCTGCTGAGTTGCAATAAATCCCTTACACAGTCCATTCCTAAAATAAAGACTAAATATTAGAAAAGGTCTCAGAACGGTTGGCTCCTATCTTTCTGAGATGCTTTTTCTGTACAGTCTTTCTACTAGATGCTCATAAAGTCTTTAATATTATCAAATCTTTATTTAAATGCTTTTGCTTTGAATTTATCTATGACCTATTTTTTTAATCCTTTGCGGAATAAAATAGTCCTCCTTCTAGCGTTTGTCTAAGACATGATAAAAATGAGAGCAAGTTGAAGCAATGTTGCTCTACTTATTTTTTTTCCCCCACATTAAAACAATACTCAAATTTTATTCCCTGAAGTATAAGACTATATATCAGTACAGTGGTTAATCTCTCAGAACATTGTTTTCTGTAGGTAGAAGGGTGAATGTGTGTCTTGCTGATAAATATGAGTAAATCAGGAGCCAAAGGGAACTTAAATTACCTTTAGTAGTTCTTATGCAACTTTGAATCAACTATTCTGTTTCCCTAGTTCCTTACCCTTTCACTTGCAATGTCCAATTTCCACTTAAATGAAAGTGTATGAAGTAGCTTGAGGCAGAACCTTCTGGGGACAATCAGCATGATCACCAACTGCAGTCAGCATAACATGATGGAAACCATACCTGATCCCTTTATGTCCCCAGACTGCTCCAGGTTGGTTTTGCATCTTTCAGTATATATATATATATATATATAAATCAAGCTGGCAAAAAGAGACCAAAAGATCAATTTCCCAAATCCAAACTCATTGATTCAAAGTTACTGTCCGAGTAGTCTGTGGCGTTACTAGCACAGTTGGCATGGGGCTTGTCTTGTATTGCTTGAAATTTGGTGCCTTCTCTAAGAAACAGTGAAGTCAATGGAAAGGAGCAGTCACTTCCAGAGAAAATGCCCATTTTCAGAGTCACTGAAGGCAACCAGTCTCCTGGGTATAGGATTTCAGCAGAAGCATGACCAGGGGAGGAAGATGGGTATTTCTGGAGATGTTCATCCCTGTGTTGACATAAAGCAGGCTGGAGAACAGCTTGGTGTAGATGTGATGTATTAACATAATTCATTAAAAAAAATTAAAATATTAATTTTATTCATAATAATATATTTATTTTTTCCCTAATAAGAAAATTGCCTCATAAGAGTTTCAGAGTGAGAATAGCCCATAATTTCCCCTATTTCAAGAAAAGAATGGGATATTACCTTCTGGGGCACTCTTGTTTTCTCTATACATGACCTTATCAAAGTTTTAGCAGGTGAATAATTACATTTGCATGAGGATTGCCTAAAATGTTAAATGGTAGAGTGTGTACCAAGGAATCTGATAGCAAACTCTGACATCAGATATAAACCTTGGCTTCAAGATGAAAATAGTTATAGCGGCTTCATCTGTGCTCCATAAAGAGCTCCATTATCAGCTTTGTAACTTAGTATCTTTTTTCCAAACCACTTTAATGTGAAAAAAAAGTCAGATCTTCATGATTAAAAAGATATCTTTTTTTCCTTTTTTTTTTCTTTTCCCCTTTTCTTGGTAATGTAGGTAATAGTACACAATGTGAAATGCCACGAGATTCTCCTGGGAGATAAAAGATCTTGGAAAGAAGCATTATAACCAGTAATTGATATTAAGATTGTGTGGGATGAAATTAACATATGCAGGGGGATAACAAGATCAAATGCATTCATTGCCTTCTATTGTACTTGTGTAATTCTGGATTCTGCACTAGGTTTCAATGATGTGACTCCAGGTAAAGTGAGCAGGAAATGCTTGGGTAAAGCTCATGTTGATTGAGAGTTTTGGAAGAGAGTTGTTAATGTTTATTTATATTGGACAAAAAAGGAGAAAGACTTGATCACAAGTAGATGCAAGCAATTTTTACCATGTCATCATTTCTTTTGTGTGTATTTAATTTCACACTAAACCAAGACTGCCTCTGTGTAAACTACATAAACCAAGGCAGCTTTTGTGGTTATCCATTCTGAAGTCCAGTAAGGTAGTGAATCTGTATGTTGCCATGTTAGAATTGGTAAAGCAATTTGGACATGAGGCCAGCTTCGTGTATTAAAATAAGAGCACTTTTTTTTCTTTAGGGCTTGCATTGTTGCATTACTCATGGGCTTGCCTTGATTGTAAAAACTCAGGTTAGCTGGTTTTTAATTGAGTCTTGCTACCTTATTTTTTAAAATGAAGATAATATCTCTCATTACTGATTACATCAGTAATGGAAACTTGGGTCCAAGCCTTTTTGGTTCAAATGTCTGTTCATTTTTGTACATATGAAGGGTTATTTGATCACATAATAACATGGTGTTCATATAGAATGAATAGATGAATAGTTTCAGATGTTACTTGTTTAATTTCAGTGTTATAATTTGGATGTTCTGGCCCTAATAAACTCCTGTATGAAGCATTTTTATAACCACTTTCTCAGTACAGTTTGTAGCCAGGTGGGGGTTGGTCTCTTCTCCCAGGCAAACAGCACCAGAAAAAGTGGACACAGTCTCAAGCTACACCAGGGGAGGTTTAGGCTGGAGGTTAGGAAGAAGTTCTTCATGGAAAGAGAGATTTGCCATTGGAATAGGCTGCCCAGGGAGGTGATAGTCACCATCCCTGGAGGTGTTTAGGAACAGACTGGATGGGGCACTTGTTGCCATGGTTTAGTTATGTGTTAGGTGATAGTTTGGACTTGACAATCTTGAATGTCTCTTCCAACCTATTCCATTCCATTCCATTCCATTCTATGAAAAAAGTATCTAGGAAATGGGAAGCAAGTTGAATACTCAACCACTGTACGGCTTAATTGCACCTAATGTTATTTTTCTGGCTTTTCACAGTTCAAAAGCTGTATATGGCATTTTCATTTGGTTTGTCTTTGAGCTCAGCCATAGACAGTTATTCTAATCTATAGATAGTTGCATTATTTGAGCACTTTTTGTTTTGATGGAAATTACTTTTGTAGGAAGAAATTTACCGCTTTGACTGTGATCAGGGCCACAGCTCAGTCCGTAACATTCACTGCTGACATGCCTATTTCCTACCTGTCAGAATGAAATACTAATGGTAGGGCCTATCAATTCTGACTTTGCTTTCTTATTTTTTTATAACCAAGGTCACTTTGCTTCAAGTTTACATTTGGCATGCAAATAGAAATGAAACTATAAAAAGGTTTTGGGTTTTTTAATTTCTTTTCAGCAAATTTGTGCCGATTGTGTCTTGGTTTAATATCGCTCGTTGCAAGAAGTGAAACGTGAAAAATGTAAGGTGATAGATAAGGCATTTTCTTGCTGGAAAACAAAAAAAAAGTTGCTTTTTCATCCTTATTAAACACACGTGAAAAATCACACCAGCTAATCATCTGGTTCTGGTTTTTTTTTTCAGCTTCTCTGTTATTGCATTCATGTTTAAATGAAGCATTTGAAAGGTGTTTAAGGACTATTGTCTAACCCTTACAAAATATCTGTTCACAAAGAGTCTAAAGGAAGCTTTAGTCTCTGTAGGAAAGGGAAGTGATGGTCTTTTAGAGTAAAAGACATTGCATTTCTCTTGAACACACCAAGGGAGCCTTGCATTTCAATTCCCGGGGCCTATTTTTCACTGAATCTTTGTTCTTTAATCATAATTTTCATTATTGTCTGCTTAGTATCATGTCCCTTTTTGGTTTTTTTTTTTTCTTTTTAAACTCAGAAGAAGCCTTGTTTATGCTTCTGAAGAGTGGAAGAACAGCACCACGGGAAACCAATGTCCTTGTTTTATCTGCATGCTCAGGTGTACTACAGGCAAAGCTTCTAACATTACACTACCAATGACCTCTATCATATTTTAATGGCCTCCCTCTTTGGGTAACCCGAGAGAAGTAATTTAGCGTGCTTAAAGTTGATATTTTGGCAGACAGCCTTCTGGCTGTTATATGTTTCCAATTGCAGTTTTCATGATCTTCTGCAGGGATTGATCTTTTTCATTTACATGATTTTGTGACTGATTTCCCCCCAGCCCCAGCTTCTTTCTAATACAAATTAAAGCTTCAGCCGACCAGAAGAAGGCTATTTTAGTACTGCTTTGACAATGACAGTCTTGTAAACTGGGGCAATACAAAGGTTTTGTATAACATCCTTTTTATTTATTGCAAAACTATGAAACATTGTATTTCTGTTGTTAAGAAATGCTAATAAAAGGAGTAGTTTTCATAGGATCAAGCAAGCTGCTCTTGTGATGGAAACTCAATACTGTACCACTTGGAATTAGTGTCTGTGGAGCATCAAAATAGACCTTGCTGAACAGACTGTCCTCTGTAGGTTTTGCAAGGGAAGGGAGTGGCTTCCAGACTTCATCACAGTTGTTCTGATTTCACTGGGGTAGAATCATAAGCCAGCCATGCTATGCAGACCATTAGCAGTGTTAGGTTAGCCAGGAGCTTGCCCTGGGAGCAGAAATCTGGGAGAAACCAGGGCAGTTGACCCAAGTACAAAACAAGTGTATCCCCATTCTCTAAAAGTCACACATTACAAAGGTGGAAGCCCCTGCTTGGGATCATCCTGCTCCCCCTCTTTTTCCACTTCTCTCTATCTCTGGAGGGGCTTGCTTACCATTCTGCTCCAAGAGACTGCTTTCCCATTTATTTTGACCACTGTATGCTCACTGGACTGAGTATAATTTGGTATGCTTTATATTGACATTGATATTACTTTGGCTGTTTCATTAAATCTGTTTCCATTTCAATCCGTGGATCTTCTCTGCTTTCCCCACTTCTCATTCTCAGCTGGGGAGGGGTCATCATGAGGCAGAGCAACTGTTGTAGTTTAGCCCTGGCTGTGAGCTAAGCACAGGTAACAGTTTATACCTTTTTAGATCTATTCCAGTTAATGAATTGATAAAGTGCTGCAAAAATGCCACTCTGTTTGGGATGTTCAAAAGGAAATAGTATGTTTTATAAACTTACTGTCTTTTCATACTAGATAGGAGTGTATGCAGAGCCCCCCCCCCCCCCCCATCCTTATCAGCTTTTGACAGAAAGGGGTTGTTCAGCCTGGAGAAGAGAAGGCTCTGTGGAGACCTTATTGCTATGCCCAGTGCTTAAAGTGGCCTGTAAGAAAAAAGGAGAAAAACTTCATAGCATGGCTAGTACAAGGGGTGATAGTTTTAGATTTAAAAAGAGTAGATACAGATTGAATATAAGGAAGAAACCTTGTACACTGAGGGTGGTGAAACACTGCCCCAGCTTGCCCAGAAAGATGGTAAATACCCCATCTCTGCAAACTTTGACAGTCAAGTCGTTTGGAGCCCTGAGCAAACAGATCTAGGTGAAGATGTCCCTGCTCATTGCAAAGGGGTTGGACTAAATGACCTCTAATGATTCCTTCTAACCCAAAGCATTCTACAATTATTTTTGGGCAATTTTTGTTATGCTCAGGATGCTGATGTGTGGTTTAACTTCTGCAATTTACTCCTTATTAGAGAAATTCCTTTGCTAAATTTTGACTTGTGTTTTAGTTTTTTAAGCATCAAAGGGGATTTCATGGACTGGAGAAGTCAGAACAAGAAGTACCTGTTATTATCATCACTTTCTTTCTGACAGTCAGTGGGACTTTGTCTTACTTCATGTAATCAGCTTTCCTATACTGTAGAAGTCTGGTTACTGAGGTAGAGAGGGTGTTTCAGCAGACCTGTTGGTCTAGAAAATAACTCATCTGCTTCAAAATCTGCAGGATTTTCTTTTGTATATAGAGATTTCTTTAATCTCAGGAATGGGAATAAGTATGCATGGTGGAAGAACGTAATATTGGGAGCATGCCGACTCTAAGATTTGCCTTCAACTTTGCACTTGGTATTTGAGCAGCCTTCAGCATGATGCTTAGTGTCTCCTTCCTTCTGTGTGCCCCTTCAGAAAGGCGTAAGTGCATTTCATACTACTGGAAAATACTGAAGTCCTGTGATGGGACATGCATAATGATACCTTGCTTCTGGACAGGACTTATCTCTGTTAGTTAATAGCATTGCAGGGCAAAAAGAAAAATAAAACAGACATGTAAAGGAGTTTTCCATTTTGTTCTTGAAGAAAGGATCTCAAATTATTCCTTGCTGGAGTAATAAGCCAAAAGCTTCTATTGTACCCAGCACTGTGTCTTTTCCCTTTCAGATGCCAAGGAATAGACTTATCTAATCTGTCAATCTAACCTATGCATTTCTGGTGTACACATTTGCCAGAGGTCCGAGCACTGTTTGTGCTGCTCTGATTCATAGAGAGTTGTTGCTAATATATGGCCTTGACGTTCCTCCTCTTCCATATTTTAGTTGTTGGTGGCTCTCTTTTGACTGTTATTTGTTAAGTCTTGTTACTACTAGGCTCTAATTATAGCTCCATTATTTTTAGGAAAATGCTGAAATGCAAGCTCAAAAGGGGCTTTAGAAGTGCACAAATGAGAAGTGGAGATGTGATAAGCACTCGATAGGCTACTGGGGCTTTTCACTTACCGTCATTCAAAAAGTAATTAGAATATTTAGATGCTAAGTACATAACTGAGAAGGAAAATCAGATGGAAAGGTTTTCTGAAAAAGGTATATACATAAATCAAATAAAGATCTTGTGTGGATTGATGCACAGTGTGGAGTTATGTGTATATACATATATATATTTTTTTTGCAGAATCTTCTTTACAGGAATTATTGCATGGTTTTAATAGTAAACAAAACTGCTAAATATAGATTATGTAGGGCAGGAAATGGTAAAAGACCTGCAGAATGGCCATGTATTTAAATGCAAAAAGGAAAGGGGCAATCTTAATCTTTATGCCAGGGACAGTATAAATTGTTATTTCAACCTGGTTTTGACAATTGTCAGGGAGAACTTTTAGAAACAAACAGCACAAAAGAAAGGAAATTCAGTAATGGAAATAGAGCGAAGTATAGCGCTGAATAAATGGTAAATAAAAAGTACAAGTACACACTTTCTAGACATACCTGGAGCAGTCACCATTATGCATGTCTGTCATAATCCACGTGTGACAGCATTTCCAGCTGCCCATGTTTCAGGATCAGGAAGGCTGCATGAAAACTGTGCAGTTAACCATGGTTGCAAAAAATTCTACCTTTGTGGGGATGCATTTAATTCCCTTGCCATTTCTAACACTATTAGAAGCAGCAGAGAAGCCACTGCGGCATTGATGGCAAGACCAACAATTTACTATGAGATGTTTTAAATCCTCATCTTATAAAGCATTTCATTTTTGTAACTGAAGCCTTGCTCTCTTGTGACTATTGACTCTCCATGGGGCTAATTCTTCAGTAAATATTTTTTCCTTTACCAATGTAAACGTTGCTGGTTTTTTATGCACCTCACCCCCATCTCTATAGGCCTAGTGCTCTTTCCTATAGATCCCTTCTGTTTGAATAACTGTGCATCAGATGGCAAAGAGTTGGCTGCTGGTTTCCATGTTGCAGGGATCAATCCTTCACTGATACGGCAATGGACTGGATGACCTAAGATATGTCTTTCATCTTTATTTTATCACTGCAAAATGCAAGTGGGCGTGCAAATCCTAGCTCTTTGCCAAAGCCATCTGCTCAAAAATATTATACAAACAGATAAGGAAGGCTTAAACTTATTGCAACTTTTGTCTGTTTATGAAAATTATTCTTTGCTACTGCAATCATATATCCAGGCATCCCCTACTTGTGTCATCTTTTAAAATAAAAAATTCTCATCTGGGCACAAGCAGAAGACTTGGAGTATTTTCCAGTCATTTATGGATGTCCTCCCAAACAGTAAGAACACTACCAGATTCTCTGCTGCCCAGTGAGTTCTAAGCACTCATTCCACAAAGACTGCTCATATTTTTACCTAGAAGATCACAGATAGCAATATGGAAGCCCTATGTTAGGCTTTTTATTATACTATTGCCTTTGCCATGCTTTTGTGCTTTAAAAAGCTGATCTCTAGGGAAGATCTAGGAGTTGTGTTGATATACTGCGTTATTGTTGGCATAAGGAACTCTTTACATGCATGAAATGGTGTGTTTTGCCTGTGTTGAGAACAGCTCATTTCACTTGGGCTGAAGAAATTGGGCTGAACATAACCTGTTTCCAGGGCTCCCAACAAACCAGAGATGAGTGGTCCTTCTAAGCTTTTATGATCACCTCTTTCTCCCACTTCTTCCTCTGTCCTATGAGCTCTCTTATCTCCTGTTCTTATCAAGAAATGCTTCTGGAAAGAATTGATCAATTTCCCTATCTGAAATCAGTTGTTCCCTCTTTTGCATGGGCAGTCTTTACTGGACAGCCATGCAACACCCTCAGCTATGCAGCAGCCAGGTAAAGCCTGCTGCCTACCCCTGTCCGCAGGTCACCTCACCCAGTACTGAGGTTGGACTCTGTTCTTGCTGGCTTTTTGTGTGACAGATGGAAGGCCATAAGCTTTGTCACTAAGTGTTGCATGAGCCAGTAACAGTTGCATGTGCAGTTCAGGGTGTTGGTGTGTTCAAAGCTTTTTGTGTGTTTTGTTGTTGTTTGCATGTGGTGTTATAAACGAAGACTCAAGAAATTAATCTCTCCACTTGCTAGAGAGAGCTCCCTTCAAAAATTTTGTAGGGAGAAAATGAAATCTGTTTACGTTGTACTTTTTGGTGACAGGATGCTGAAAGTTCAGCTTCGTGCAGGATATGGGAATATTTGGTTAGAATGGAATATTTGGGTAGTTCATTATGGGAGAAAAGCCCATCATAAATAATTATTGGATTTTTTTTTTTAGCATTGTATTAGTACATAATTAACAGTTTTACAACTAGCTTAATAAACAAATAACAATTAAACTTCCACATATGGCTTACTTTACAGTTACCCTGTCATGCATAACTAGTGAGTTTGCTACCACATGCTATGAATAATACTGTTACAACTTTAATGAAGCTGGTGGTTTGTCTGTTGCAAGAAATAACATAACATTCATAAAGATATGAAATACAGAATTGGCTGCAGATTGTCCTGTATTGCCTTCTACTAGATTAAGAGAAGTAGGACACCTTGCATTAGGATTTGTAGATGGTTTTAGTGTTGCACATTTGTCTTATAGCTTAATGAAGAAAGTGAACTGATTTTGGAGGGGAGTCACTGCCCTGATTTGTCCTCTTAGTGACAATAATAATATGCCCTTATCTTCTGCAGGATTCATGTCAGACAAATATTTTTCAGCCTGGACATTCAAAAGATCTAGGTAGCAGCTTAGGTTTTTCTGGTTGTAAAATTTGTCAAGAGCAACAAACTAGTATGGCTGAAATGGCATTATGGGCAGAGCTGCTGGCATCCAAACTGAACTAGTGAAACCATCTGGGCATAGTTAATGTTCTCTGCTTGCACTGGTGCAGTTTGGATTGCCAGGTAGAAGTGGCTGATGAAGGGGCAAATTTTTGTTCACTGAAGCCACTGTAGATGAAGGCTAAATACCAAGGAGTCCTCTTCCTAAGTAAGACATATTCTAAAGCTGGCCACACTCTTCTGTGAGCCATCAGCCCCTGGTAGTCCTTGCATTTGATGCATTGCCTTCTGAAATTGCAGCTTGTGTTCAAATCTGCTGCTCTTGAGGTTGCAAGCTGGGAAAAGCCCAGAAGCCAACTGTGAGGTCATTGCAATGCCTCAGTCACAGCTGAGTGAAATTGCATTGGTGTGCATTTCATACTAGTGACATAAAGGGCTGCTGCACTAGAACTCCTGGAATGAAGAAATGTCTTTGACTATTTTTTCCCCCCATTTTTTAATGGAACTAAACAAAATCTGAAACTTGTGTAGATATTTGCCCAGAATTTAGTTCATTTGGAATGCATATTGATGGATGGTTCCTTAATAAACTGATCACAATCACTTTCTTATCTGACCTCGGTGTTTTCTCTCTTTTACTGGTGTTAAAAAAGTTGAATTATTTTGAAGAGAGAAACTTGTTATGAAGGGAGATTTTGAATGCAAATGGTCTATATTGTTTCATGTGCAAACTTTGGTGTTACCTTTTCAACTTTCCTGTACTGTTTTATGCCTTATGACATTTGTGTCAGATCTATTTTTGTTTCACAATGCAGGCTGTATTCTTGTGCACTTCAGGTTGTGTGCCATCCTTCTACGCTGAAGAGAACTGGACAGAGGTCAGGTTGCTATCTTTTTCAGGCTAATTAAGTTCCAGCACAGTCATTATACATAGCTTATATTTGCTTATTGAATATAAAACTTGCTTTGAGCGGGAGCTTGGATGAAATAACCTCCTAAGGTCCCTTCTGACCCGAATTATTCTGATTCAATGGAAACAAAAGTCGAAGGTGTATGTTTATTGGAGAGTGAAACATTTCATTGCCTAAAATTCTGTTTCTGAGAAGTCAGAGTTCATTGTAGAACATTTTGACTCATGGTAACAGAAAATGAGATTTCCCAGAAGAAAATTGTAACTCTAACACAGGCACAACTAAATACATGCTTAACATTCCCATTCTCCAGCCCATCCTGCAGAAAATACCTGTTCTTTTCAAGGCCATAAAGCCCACAGAAGGCAAACTTGCTTTTCTCAAATGCAGCTCTATCCTTTTTTTTTAAAAAAGATTGAAGTGGAAGCCTGTAATTTAAAAATAAAAGTCCCCACAGTTGCAGGTTGTGGAGAACTCGTGCTGTATAAATTTTTTAGAACACAAATATTTCAGTGGCTGAGTTGATGGATGAACTTGGCAGCCTGTCCTCAAACGATCTGGGATTTTCAGAAAAACAAAAAACAACACCCTTAATGCCAGGCTCTAAACTGTATTTAATAAAAAATAGAGCTGTGCACAATGTGCTTATTTTGCTTTTTTGCTACAAGGCCCATTTCTGCATTCAACCATTAGCTTCTACCTCATTCTGTCAATATCCAGTATAGGAGAGCCAAAAAGCCACCCTGGCTGCCTTCAGGAAGATGCATACTAAGGAGAGAAAAACAGCTACAACTTGTCCATGACTCTCTTAACTCTTTTTTCACTGGTCTGGTTGATCATGGTTATTCTCTCATTTGATCAAGAAAGCCTAAAAACTACATGAAACGTGACTAAAACTCCCTTATGGGACAAGCCAGCAGCCTAGCACAGGGCTCCTGTGAGGATGGCATACATGCATATCTACTAAAGAAGATATATGAGCTTGCATTTGAGGTGGATAAAATCTGTGGGTTTTGTATGCTTAACCTTCTTTATGTGAAGTCAAAATAGATAATCCTGGCCAAGCAGGCAAGAAGGGCAAGGGAATATGAATAGGCTGTGCAGAGATCATGGCCTCTTCTGATACTTCAAAGAATCATTTCAATTTAGTTTTCTAAAGCCTCCAAAAGTGCAGGTCATCTGACACCTACGTTTGACAGAATACATACAGCCTTCACTGTCAGCATCCAAGTCATTGCCCAGTAACATCATTTATTGTGCATGAGATTTCACACCACTGCTTATCTGCAAATTAATAAAGATCCACTTAAAAAAAGTATAATGCAATTTAGAATCAGATTACAACTATTGAACTACAGTTATTGCTTTTAAGATTGGAAGCTACAAGAGAAAGGTACATGAAGTGACTTGTTGGTAAATATACAGGGAACTGATCCTTGATTATGTGTCCAGCTCTGCAATGGTTTGACTTGATTTCTTCCTTTCTTAAATTGGTCTACATCACATAGGCAGTTTCAATATATACACACACAGCTGGCAGTAAATCCCCATATGTTCTTCACTGCACCAGTTATGTCAAATTTTGTGCAGTCTATCAAATAATGTGAGTTACATAGCTTTATTTACTGGTCAGCACTACAAACTAGTGCTCTGTGTCATTGCTCAAAAATAATTAGAAAAAACCCCTAGCTTGGCAGAGGATTGGGGTAAGAAGAAAGGATTTTAATTTCTCTACAGCTTAGGGTTCATGCTCAGTTAATTACAGAATCATGGAATCAGAGAATAATTGAGGTTGGAAGGACCTCAGGAGATCTCTAGTCTTCTCAGAGCAGAGCCAGCTGTGAAATCAGACCAAGTTGCTCAGGGCTCTATCCAGTCAGATCTTGAAAACCTCCAGGGATGGCAATGGCACAACCTTTCTGTGCACCCCTGCTCCACTGCTTGCCTGTCCTCATGGGGAAAAAAGCCTCTCCTTCCATACAGTTAGATCTGCTCTAGTTTCAGTTTATGTCAGTTGTTGCTTGTCCTCCTGGGATGCACCACTATGAAAACCTTGCTCTCTCTTCTGCATAACCTCCTTGCATACACAGGGGGCTGGTGATATGTCCTCATGAAGCTTTCTCTTGTCCAGGCTGAACAAGCCCTGCTCCTCCAGCCTCAAAGCAAGTGCTTCAGCCCTTGACCATCGTGGTAGTCCTCTGGTGAACTTGCTCCAGTTGATTGATACCTTTCTTGTGCTGGATGGGGAGGGGAGGCAATGCTGAACCAGGACTGAGTAGAGAAGGGTAATTAATTCCCTAGGTTTCCTGAACATGCTCTTGTTCACACAGCTGAGGATGATGATGTCCTTTGGTAAGGAACATATCTGGCTCATGTGGAACTTGGTTGCTCTCTAGTCAGTTTCCAGCCCCTTGTCATTGCAAGGGATTGTAGGGCTTTGCATTTCTCCTGTTTGCCCATTCTTCCTGCCTGAATGGCATCCCTGTCCTTGAGCATGCTGGCTAGTCCCACAAGTCTGGTCCATTCCTTCTGCAAAATACTGTTATGTGTTTCTAATATGGCCATATCTGCTGCATTTATTATAGTAGAAACAAAACTATCCAATTTAGACTCAGTGTTTTGACAATAGAGATTTGTATTTATTTTGCAGTTGTGAAAAATATGGATCAGAAAAGCTTAATAAAGCTGAACTAAATCATACTGACATTTGAAAGACATTAAAAAATATCTTTGTGTTCCTGGAGGTGTTCAAGAGAGGATTGGATGTGACACTTGGTGCCATGGTTTAGTAGTCACGAGGTCTTGGGTGACAGGTTGGACTTGATGATCTTTGAGGTCTTTTGCAACCCTATTGATTCTATGAAATATCTATTTTATTTGGGTTAAATTTCAATTCTTGCATCATGCTGTCCATGCTCAATTGCATTAAGACCCTCTGTGATAGCCCTGCTGTTGGAGAAAGGTAGACAGACTACAATCTGTTTCCAAAGTTACTGAGTCAGTGCATTGGTTGTAAAATGTATGATGATGTCCATTTTACAAATGGATATGAAAACTCTAAAAAATAGTGGTTTGGTGCAGAGTCCCATGGGGATGGAAAGGGAAGCCAAATCACAAGTCCCGTTCCACTGCCCAGGCATTAGATTAATCTTCTCCCTGGCAGCTATTTAATTCAGAATAGATTTAGATCAGAACTTTTGTTTGAACACAGTGGCCATTTAATCATGCCAAAATGTTTCCACTGTTCCCATTTTTTCTTTCATTACATTGTGTGCTAAAGAAATTACAATCAGCAAAGCACTAGAATTATCACCTGGCTATCCTGAATCATAATGAAGTACTGAGTGGCATTTTACTGTTCCAATTCCTGATTTGTGGTTAAATTTGATATGCAGCATACTGAATTCACATTATTGTGTAAATATTCTCATTATAAGCTATAATTTGCTTTTGATCTGAAAAGGTCATAAACATGCCATCAGTTATTTCATAATAGTATATAACAATTCAATGTGGGGGGTTTTTGTGTTGGGTTTTTTTTTTCCCCTTCACCTAGAATAGGAAGTATCTGCAGTAACTGTATGGTAATGGCTGGCAAATGTTGACTTTTACCAAAGGCTTGTTTGCTTCACGCCTTCAACTCCTACATATTATAGCAGTGATTGCTGTTTCTGTTTTATTCTATGGTGGTTCAGTATTATGCTGGATATGCTACTCTGCATAATGTTATCAAAGTCCTACTATTAGGCACTGGAAAATATTCAGCTCAGATTCCAAACTATTCTGAAATAATGGAAAGTTTAAATCTAATTTGCAGTCAATCATTCAAAGCCCATAAATGACTGTCAACCATCAATTTCATGTATCTTTAATTCTGTTCTGAAAAACAAACATTTTAATTGCATTGGTTTCTTGCCCTATCCTAAAGTCTGTTTTTCAGTTTTTCTTGTTTTACTGTTCCTTCTTGTCCTGTCGCAATCTCTCCATGAAAACAGAGTAATGACTGTGGTACAGAAGCCTTTATGAGAAAGTGCTTTAGCTTCTCATGAGACTGGGAGGACGAATTTGTACTCATGCTGAGGCAGAAAGTGGAAAAAGTAACAGGTGACTCCTTTGTCACGTAAAATCTTGGTCATAGGGAAGGTACTGAGGCAGCAAGAAGAGAAAATAGCCAAAACTAGGACACTAAGACTGCAACTTGTTGACTCTTGGCTTTTTTTCTTTTCTTTTTCTTTCCTACTTTTTTTAATATCCATCTTTGGGCTGTGTGTTAGCTGACAATCATTTAATTTTATTGTTGTTCCTAGTCTTTTATTGATGCAATTTGCAGCAACAAGTGCACTGAATAATACACAAGTAAGGGTTTTGTGGCTTAACTATTTTTAACCAGGGGAGGTTTAGGCTGGATGTTAGGAAGAAGTTCTTCATGGAAGGAGTGATTGGCCATTGGAATGTGCTGCCTGGGGAGGTGGTGGAGTCACCATCACTGGAGGTGTTTAGGAAGAGCCTGGATGAAGCACTTGGTGCCATGGTTTAGTTGATTAGGTGGTGTTGGATGATAGGTTGGACTTGATGATCTCAAAGGTCTTTTCCAACCTGGTCTGGTCTGGTCTGATCTATTCTATTCTATTCTATTCTGACAGAAAGCTTATCCTGTAGTATCAGAATTCTGAGGGAACCTTCAGGCATGTGCTGTGGATTCAATCCTACTAACACATAATTTACTCCAGCCAAAAATCTTTTAAAAATCAAAAGCATATATATATGTAAGAAAAGTGGCTTACTAGACTTCCTCCATCAATTAAAAACATTCAGGATTCTTTTCACTGGGGTCCTCAACAGTTTGATGACAGGAGAGTGGGTGTATTTACTACATAAGTTATAGCTGAAATTCCTAGACTGTATTTGCTGTGTGTTGTCCAGGATTTTAGTAATATTGGAGATCAAGCAGACAAAGCCCATATTTTTCTGGCAGACTCCTCTTGGCATCAGTTTGTCTGGAAAATCTTCATATGGCTCATAAAAATTCGTTTATTTCCACTTTTGTCTCATGTGATAGAAAAAAACACCCAACAAACCCCACATAATGTCCTTATCCTCAGATGTTCCTTATAAAAAAGTTCCTTGTGGCTGCTGTTCATTATTTCTATCTTGACAGAGAAGTCAGTTAGCAAAGAACATGCATGTTTTGCCTTACTTTTGTTCAGAAAGAGAAACAAATTATCTCCCTCATTTACATTTATATTTAATTTGTGAGAGATCTTGTCTTTTTTTTCCTGAGAACCAGGGAACAGATTTGTGTCCAGATAGTTTACCAGTATCTGCCTTTGAAGGCCTATTAATTAAAACGTGGATATATGCCTTCCTGGGTCTGTTTAAATATGCCTTAAATATGTCTTAATCTGAAGATTTACACTTTTGCTTTTAGACCAACAGTGTACAAAAATAATAAATATAGTAATATGTGGTAAAGGAAATTAACTTTGTATAATTGTTGAAAAACCTGGGAACCATTGATTTTTACAACTTTTGCCTGTAAATGCTTCACAGTAATTGCATAATGTTAAAGAGAAATGTATTAGTAAAAGGCATTGGATTTTTTGCTATTTATTGATATTGCTCAGGCTGTTCTGAAAACAAGTGTTAGCTTTTGCTGAAAAGACGTAGAAGGCCAAGGGCTGAGGAGAAGGATTGTGTCAAAATATTTGAAAGCCATCAGGAAATTATTTTCTAGTTAGAGGACCTGCACAAATCTCAACATTTCGATAGTGTCTCATTTGATTTAGGATCCAAATGAGGATTAAATACTGCCTGCAACTACATGTAGAGAGTGCGGAGTCCAAGAAAAGGGAGAGGAAGAGGTCTTGTATGAGCATAAAGTTGAAACTGGGAGTAAGTTTCCTAACATTCAGGATAAAAGAAGGTGGTAAAATTGTTTCTTTTTCATATATATATGGGGTTTTTTAAAAGCTCTCTTTCTTTATCAGACTGACTGAAGCCAGGAACAAGCTCCCACTTACATCAGTGGAGTCAGGATTTCACACTTAGGCTGAGGAAAGCCGTAGATCTTCTTTATTTCCATCTTTGGTTAGAACTCTGACTCCAAGGAGCTATTTGCTTTGCATTTGACTTTGCCCTTGGGAGATCTGCTTTTCACTTCAGTAGGTGTAGATTTCAGTAGGTGTAGATCAGTTCCTTCTTGCCTCTGCCTGGCATAAAGCTGGGTAGCTTCCCCTGTGTGTGAAGGTGCACCCAAGAAATAACGATTTTTCCTTCTCTCCTTTATGATTGCATCAAGGGGAGATGCTTATAAACAGGTTTTATTAAGGATGTGGTGTTCTGAGTCAATATCTGTCTCAACGTTAGTTGCCGTACTACAGACAGTACTGCTGAGGGACTACAGCCTATGACAAAGCCAACAGTGTTGGGCACCTATGGTGGCTGGTCTTTATGCCCAAGGGCTACAGATGACAGTGGTATGAGAACAAAATTATTTAGGTTCTGATTAATTGTCTATAATAATATTTAAAAAAAATTTGTGGATGTTTAAACCCCTGAAAGTGTTCAAAGACCTGTCAATCTTTTTTTGGAGGTAATATTTATCTTAATAACAAACTAAGAAAAATAAAAAATCCATAGTTTTCCAACTTTCTTTTCCTTACCTCTTCTGCTGTCCTCTTGTTCTTTCCCTTTTCTCCCTTCCTGCTCTTTCTGTTTTGTAATGGCAAATTTATTATTACTAATTTTAATCCTCATTTAACATTTTGTTTGCACTCAGTGTTGCCTTTCTGTTCAAGAAATATGAAATAGTCAGTATTGTACAACTGAAAAGTTACTACTGTCCTGAGGCTGGCACAGAAACAGATATAGAGCTGTAGTCTGTTTAAATGGAGATTAAAATTTTATGTAGCAGATAATGGTTAACTGGGGGTAAAGGATCCAAAATTACTCATCAGGGGCTTTGTTGTACAGAAACACTGCTTAATGTCCCTTTTTCACTAACAATCTGCAAGTGAGAGGACTTGAATACTTGTCTACGTGTCTATGGTCAGGTTTACAGAGACTCTGTGATGTGCTACTTTGGTAGAGTGGCAAGAAGACGATGGGTGTTTTCAGATCCCTTGGACGCATAGTTTCTCATTACACCATGTTAATGTTCAGAATCTGAGAAGAAGGTGATGGGTGTTTTCAGATCCCTTGGATGCATATTTACTCTCATTACACCACGTTAATGTTCAGAATCTGAGAAGAAGGTGATGGGTGTTTTCAGATCCCTTGGACGCATATTTACTCTCATTACACCACGTTAATGTTCAGAATCTGAGAAGAAGATGATGGGTGTTCTCAGATCCCTTGGACGCATATTTACTCTCATTACACCACGTTAATTTTCTGAATCTGTGACCAGCCAGTGAATAAAGTCCACTACTGGTAACTGCTTAATCTTCCATCTTAACAGAGACCTAATAGAGTTGTGATAATTGCAGTACAGTACAGTCTTCAAAAACTCAGCTTAATGACTTCTGGATACTGCATGGAGTCTGTAAAGACTCACACATTTGTTTGACAGTTAGATTACTCAAAAAAATTGCCTTCCTGTCCATGAATGGAATGTTAATCTACATTCTGGACATGAAAAGCAATGTAGGTACTTCTTCAGAGCTGGGAGGTTGGGAATGGATTCTTGTTTGCAGAAATCTTTCTTTTGGTTCTCCCTCTTTGCCTTTTGGTTCTCCCTCTTTGCCTTTTGGTATCAGAGTGAGCTGGAGATGTCCAGAGGCTGCATTCTGGTGATGCAGCTGTGGGAATCAAGGAAACATGGAAAAAATGCTGACAGGGTGTGGCAGTAGATTGCATCTCCTAGAGGTGGAAATAAAGAAGAAAGGAAGTAGGACATCAAGAAATGTTCTTGTAAGCAAGTTGATTTGTTTTGGATAGTTTACATTAATGGCCGCTCACAGTTTAGAGTTATTGCAGTTATCTAACAAGACTACAATTCAGACAGCTTTTTAGGACCTTATTTCCTGTATAGTCTGTGGAACTTAGTACTGATACTGTAAATGTTGGGAAGAAGCAAATAATGCCAGAAAGTGGTCCTGAGCACCAAATGCTGACAGTAAGCCGTGGTGATGATCTGGCTGTCATTCACTATTTTCTCTAAATCGGAGGTGTATTCTTCCCCTCTTATGAATAAGTACAGTCCTGTGACTGGAATATTATATATGCAATAGTAAGATTTTTCCTCCCTACTTTCCACAATATAAGCCTTCAAGCAAACAAGAGTAGCAGTTAAATCATCTGCCGTGCATTAAATGTACAAATACTGAAAATTAAATCCCTATTTACAGTGTTCATCCCAAAAGGTTTAGAGACTGTTCTGTAGGAAAGAGCGGGAAGGCAAATGTCTATCAAAGTTTTATACGTGCTACCTGCAACAAATATTTTACAGGCTTGAAGAATTGAAGGGAAATGAATTCTGAGGGAGTGAAGCAAATTACTGCTTGGTTTTCAGTACTTACAGATCTACTTAAAAATCAAGATGGGGAATATCTGCTAAGCACTTTAGTTTCTTTGATAATAACAACCAGAAGTGTTCTGTAAAAATTAGGCTCATAATGTACACAAGTATCCTGAAAAACCTGGTAAAAAATTACAAATAGCCACTGATACAAAATTCAAGCGTGGGCAGATTACATTTCAAGGCGACAAGCCATTTTGCATTTGCTGGCAGGAGCTGGCATCTGTTTTTAGATGTAACATCCTCAGTGTAGCTGAAGAGCCTCTCAGAAAGAACGTTGCTGGGAAATGTTCCAAGTGAAGACAAAGCCAGGTTTGCAAGATGTGGAAGTGAGCTAGCATTAGACTTCCACCACTCAGCAAGACCTACTGTGCGTAGTGAGCTCAGCAAGGTACAGAACTAGTTCACATTTGGCAGAAACAAGTCACTTGAGCTTGAGGTTGTCATGATCTTTTCCAAATAGCTCATTACATTTGCAGCTTCCAGGTGGGCTGGATGATACTCTTTGGTCTTTATTACCACTTCTTGGATGACTGGGATTTTCCCCTGATGTTCCTCAGCTTGACTGTGTGTGACAGTTCTGGTATTGTCTTGGCGAAATCAAGAACTGGCAGAGAAGTGCCTCAGCTAAAGAATCAGAGCTCATGCTGCATGGTGTCTTCACTGACACCACACTGTTGAAATGCTCAGAAAGACAAGATAACACTTTTTTTTTTTTTTTTCCCCCCTTGGCCTTGTTGCCTTGATCCAGTACTCACATGCTGAGGTGGGGCTGTCAGAGCCCTGACAGCTGGCATGATGACACACATACATGCATCTCTAGAGCTTATTTTTCAAGCTCACTCCTCAAAAGGGTTGAGGATGTGAATGACAACGTCTGCCAGGCTCCACTGTACCTGAGTCAGCACCAGCTGTCTCCAGATAGAAAGCTATCAATGATGGTTTGTTCTTCCACAGGCTTTTAAACATACAGTATGTGGTCTTCCAGCTTGGGGCTATGCCCTGAGAGAGCTAGCTCATGAAGATGCATAGATTGGAAATATAATTAGTGTGTTTGTACTTGCTGAGTATTCAGCTGGTAATAAACCCATCTTAGTTCTTGAGAGATCTTTCAGTAAGAGGACTCTTTGGAATGGTCTTGTTTAAATGATGCATCATTCATACAGATGCAAAAGATAGGTAGAAGGCACCTCTCTAATCGCATCGTAGTCAGCAACCAGTTACAGCAACAGCACAGTGTAGACCAGATCCTCTCCAACAACTGCATACAATTATCTCATCTAGTATATTTTCTTTATTTTAATGTGTCTAGAAAGGCGTGTTCCAACTATGTGTCAGCTGCTGAAGGCCTGGTCATACTCAACCCAGGGCTCGAAATCTTTAATAGATGAGTGAGAAGAGAGATTGAGCTGTGATGTTCAGAGATGGCCTATATGCTAGTAATTATTTTCTGGCCTTAGCATAACTACTGTTCACAGGTAATCCTGTCAATTTGCCTGGGATTAAAAAGCAAGGAATCTGGAAAGAGTATTTGTAATGGGAAGGATGATACTGAAATTCTAGCAAGCACATCACTGACCTGAAGTGCACTGACTTGTGCTTTCTTAGCTTGTGTATTTGTTCTTTGGGAGAGAAGCTTTTGATGGTCTTCAAACTCTTGTAGAACTCTCAATGTGGTTGTTGTGAAAGTCTGGTTATGCTGTGACCTTAATCATTACTTTGATACTTTCATGAGGTTCAACAGATGCAGTTTCAACATGCTTTTTCTCTAGATGATATACCCTTACCAAATAAAACAATCTTTTGAGGAATGCTGACTTTCTGGTTTGGGTTTGGTTTGGTTTGGGTTTTTTTGCAACCATGTCTAGCTCAGAAAGCAGCTTTCTTTGTTTTCCCCCTTGGACCCTTTGGCAAGTTCTAAAGGGAGGCAAATTTCATGCAAATAAGGTTTTTTTGTTATCATCACAAGAATTAATGAACTAAAAGCATCAATCATTTGGTTCTTCGAAATGATAGGTGGCTGAGACTTCAACATCTCAGACTTTGGAATCCAAACCATAAAAGAATAGTTTGTATTGATGGGATTTAGAGAAATAAGTTTGCATCAAACATTTTTCATATTTTTGTGAAGCACTGGTGTCTGTTCTTATGAAGTAACTTCTTAAAAATTATATCTTACTTATGCTCTATAGAATGTGATGAAGGTAATTCATTAGTCACTGTGTGATGGGACTCTATTGAAATAAATCCGTTGTATTATGTATCCCAATTACTTTAATTCTAAATGCATTTCCAAAGACTACTTTTCTGTGTTTTATTTTTTTTTTTAAGTCACTTAAAAGCATGCAATTGATCAATGTTTCTTTGATTCTAACTGCCAGATAGTAGTTACTTTTATCTAAAAGTTCTTAATCTGCCCATGCAACCTAGGAAAATGGTGTTTGTGAACAGAGAGTGGGAACACATTTGCTGAGCTGCAAGAATTCTTTCCTGGCTATAGACTGTCCATAAAGAAAGTATCTAATTGTACTAGACACACTTTGGAAACTTTCCCAGAGGAATAATAGATAAGTTAACAGAGCACTTTTTAATTTTGCAAAGTGCACTCTTCCTTATAATTTACTTAATATAGAAATTTAATGTACTGCAGTTTACTGAACAAATTACATTTAAAGTATATCAGAGTTAGCTTGAAAGCTCTGCTTTGGTAGCCAGTTGGACTTTATTATTTGATTATCCAGATAAGGACAAGCAGTAACAAAGTTCTGTGTCTTAAGAGGTTCCAGGGATTATCTCTCAACCATTACCACTGTTAAATGCAGAATTTAAATTCCCAGAAAAAAAAATAATAAAATATTTCAAGTAACATGGTAGTGCTTTCCTGCCTCAGCATTAGTTAATGCTTAGCTTTCATTTGGCCTAAGGTTGAGAGGATTTATTTGTTCTATAACAGCTTTCATAATTGACTTATAGCTTTATGAAATAAAAAACCCTAATGTTATAGGAAAGTTAATATGACCAGAATCAAATGCCCTTATTGTGTGTACTGCAGTCCACAAAAACTGAGGCTCTTTCCCATTTACTTGCACAAAACATCACAAAAAGCACAATTCTAGTGTAGAATTCAGAGCATATATAACTTACTTTGATTAAACCATTGGCATAGACACATGATTCATCATAAGTGATACTTCTGCCCTGCCCTCCTGTAGGGCAATCATGAAATTAAAAAAAACCCCACAAACCCACACCATTTGTTTTAAAAACTATGTTATGGTTTTGTTATCAGACAACAGGTCAAATGAGTGTTTGCACTTGGAATGACATAGACTGTGGCATAAATTATCATAGGCTCCAAAGCAGCTCATTAAAAAGCTTCATCTGTTACATGACTTCGGTGTCAGAAGGAGCATTGTGGTGAAAAATCCTTATTATGGAGGTTTTTTTCCCCTCTATTTAGATGCTCTGGGATGAGCACATAGATCACTTGGAGGAAAGACTTATTTAAACTGTATGAGAAGGCAAAGTAGAGAGCAGAATTTAGAAGTATTCTTGACAGTCTTAGTGACTAAGGAGATGCACTGTGCATACTTCAGTTTGAAGTTTCCCATAAATGGTTTCTCTGTCAGGAGGAGTCACAGAAAAGACAGGGCATCAAAGAAAAGGAAGTATGCCTCAACCTTTTGGTGTCTGCTGCTGTTATCTTCTGCAAATAAAAGTTTGAAGTTGTACAATGGTGATGACACCTGGAAAGAACTTCATGGAATGTGGGAGACAAAGGCAAGAGGGCTGGATGAGGGGAAGACATGAATCACTATTAGGCAACCGGACCAAGGGAGGACTTGTTACTCCTACATTTTATTTTTTAACAACCAGAAGAACAGAGATGAAATTACTAATAATTGGACAATGGGTTATTTTGTAGGTTTTGGTTTTGTTTTGGGTTTTTTTTTGTGATGCAGATGTGTTGAATTCTTGGAGTGAAATCAAGCCATTTCCTGGCTGGTAGAGGGACATTGCTCGTGTATTAATAAGTATTCCAAATGTATGTGGCCACTGAAGTACGCAGGTAGGGTTTTTTCCAGCATTTGGAGCTGGGCAGTGCTGTTGCCTGCAGATCAACTGATGATGTGCTCCAGAGTTTGAATACATCTTTGGGTCAGACGTGATGGCTGGAGACAAAGGATTAGATTTTCTTCACTTGGCATATAGCCTCAAGATAATCTCAGAGAAATATTTCATGTTCCCACTTTGAAAAAAGTATGTGTGTTGTTTGCTTCTAAAAGGAACATTTAAATGGATAAATCACTAAATAGCCTTATGAGATTAACATTCAATTAATGGATGATTTCCTCTACACAAAGATTTTTATTAGCATTATGACTACTAAGACTAATTAGTCATAGAAGTCTATACTATTGTCATGAAACCAACTAGCTGGCAGTTGAAGAACATGACTGGATCTAATTAAAGCTAACGTGAGGAATTGGGTATTGCATTTTGACTAGGATGGCAATGTGAAATCCCATGCTCTTGTGAAGTATGAGCTTCAGTGACATCATGTGGTCAGGACTCGCTTTGTTTCATTTGAAAGAAGGCATTTGCAAAAACTGGGAATGAAGATGCTGCTCTCTGAAAATCATACGTGTGAAACATGAGCGTAGAACCAATGGCTATGGCATGCCATCTGCAGACTTCA
Organism: Dryobates pubescens; assembly: GCF_014839835.1. Classification (NCBI taxonomy): domain Eukaryota; kingdom Metazoa; phylum Chordata; class Aves; order Piciformes; family Picidae; genus Dryobates; species Dryobates pubescens. The sequence goes on from NC_071622.1 coordinate 4,287,053, forward strand.
AAGATCACAATAGTGACACAGACCTTATGGAAGCCTTGTGAAGACAAATTTAAGAGAAACTGAAGCAACTCAGTTTCATTCTGTCTCATAAGGAGGTTCATCAGTTTGAGGAGGAACTAAAAGTGGTGTTCTAGACCAGGGAATGGCCAGCTGGAGAAAAGCAGCAACCCTTTTCCTAATAGTTCTATGGAAATGTGATTTTAATCATTGGAGTACTGGAAGTAATCTCTGCCTACATCTGCAGCTGGAATTAAAAGCATAGTTAGATACAGCAAGTTGTTATTCACAGACATGAAGAAGATATTTAAGTTAAAGATCATCATTAATTTCCCTGTAATTCTCAGAGGCCTATCCACTTCTTCGACGAAATACCTGCCAAGGTTTGGCTCGCTCTGGGTTTTCTGCCATCTTAATGAAACTATGCTTGAAGTTCTTTCAGGCAGAAAAAAATCTTGATGATGTTGATACAAAGCACAGGAAACTGTTCTAAAGGAAATGAGATGATCAGCTACATCAGTAGTTCAGACAAAACCACTGTCCACAGCTAAACTATTTTTGGTTTTGGTAGTTTGTGGTTTTGTTGTGGGTTTTTTTTTAGACTAGAAAGGCTAATAACAGACTTTTATTTCTTACTCCTATTTATATTTTACCTGTAACAAAATGTTATAAGAGACAGTCTTTAGTCTGCTGGAAAGTAACAAGTAGGAATTGTGGGGTCTAATCTCATAAATACACTAGTATGTAGTTTTAGTGGGCAGACTAACTTTTTGTTTAGCAGCTCATATTCCAAGCCATTATCCTCAATGAATTTGATTACAAGGAAATTGATACATCCCAGTTATAGTGAAAGAAATAATGAAATCATAAATAAATGATAAAAATTCTTAGTGTTTGTTGCTTCTTTTATTTTTTTGGTGTATTTTTAAAATCTTTTGATGTGCACATTGCTGATGCAACCTAGTAATTACCTCTCCTATAAGGACAGACTGAGGGAGTTGGGGCTGTTCAGTCTGCAGAAGAGAAGGCTCCGAGGTGACCTAATTGTGGCCTTCCAGTACCTGAAGGGGGCCCACGAGAAGGCTGGGGAGGGACCTCTCAGGCTATCAGGTAGTGATAAGACTAGGGGGAATGGAATGAAGCTGGAGGTGGGGAGATTCAGGATGGATGTGAGGAGGAAGTTCTTCACCATGAGAGTGGTGAAACCCGGGAATGGGTTGTCCAGGGAGGTGGTTGGGGCGCCATCCCTGGAGGTGTTTAAGACCAGGCTGGATGAGGCTCTGGGCAGCCTGATCTAGTGTGGGGTGTCCCTGCCCATGGCAGGAGGGTTAGAACTAGATGATCCTTGTGGTCCCTTCCAACCCTGACTGATACTATGATACTATGAATTAGTAGATGAAGTCATTAATACAACCAACTTTAGTAGTATTCCAGTCACAGCTACAACCAAAGAAGGTTGACTTCTACCTTTAACTTTTACATTAAACTTTTTTTTTTTTTTTTTTTTTTTTTTTTTTTTTTTTGTATTTGGAGAATTTAATGTTGGGACTGGCAAGTGGAAGGGATTTTTTTTTAATACTTTTGTGTAGGTTGCTACTGCTGCTGAGTGTTAGCAAGTGCATCATTAATACAGATTTAGAAGTTTTGAGAAATGGAATTTTTAACCATTTTTTTCCACTTCTCTAAACAATTGTTGCCAACAACTATTTTTTTTTCCCCTGTGTTTTTTTTTCTTTTTCTTTTTTTTTGCTCACAGTTCTCCAAGGAAAAATTACTATTTTAACCTTCTGTGTATCAAGAGAGGAAGGTTTGAAAGACAGGATTAGATGTCTAGAAATACCACTCATCTCATGAGTATTTGGTATTACAATCTACGTGCAAGTGGTGGAGTGAAGGGTGAGCAGATTTGAAAGCTCACAACCCAGTAAATTCTAAAAATCTGCTCTTTCTTTGTTTAGATGGAAATTTCAGAGACTTGATAACACATCAACTGTGAGATTAGCTGGAGGTGTGAAACAGCTCAGTCTATCTATCTCCTTTTTTTCTTTTTTCTTTTTAATTTTTTTTTTTTTTTACAACTCCTCCTTATTTTATTCAGGTGCATTTGCAGTCAGAAGACTCTTATCAAGTGTGTGCTTCTAGTTGAAAATGACACACCTGCCCAGTATCTATGGTAACAAAGGCTCTCGTCAATCTCAGACTTCTTGGTGCTCTTTTCTACCTTTTTATCCCCCTGGAAGAATAGATTTAAAAAAAAAAAAAAAAAACAAAAGGGGGGGGAGGGTCTGTGTGTGCATTTTATATATTTTTTTTTTTTTTTACTTTGGTTTATTTTCTGTTGCTTTGTCTTAAAAAATTTTCTTAATAATGATCTGAGCAGTTTGGACACCACAAGGTTTTCGCCAGTGATTGGAGTGGTTTGGTCGTCTCGATGATGCAAGGTTTTGATTTTTCTCCTTGAAATTGCAGACAAAAATGCAAGAAATGCTAAAATAAATGTTGTCTGTTTAGAAATGCCATCATTTTTTATGATACTGACATATGAAACTACAGATCTATAGGGAAAATGCATTCATCAAAATGATACATAAACTCCAGAGAACTGATCCGATGCACTAAGCTCTTTCCTCCTGTTGATCCTGATGCAAAGGGAGGGTTTAGTATCTCACAGTATCAGTTCGCTTGCCTCACTCTGCAGTGAATTAACACACCATGGAAAATAGTCATAGTAATAACTTTGTATTTATAAACCTTGACAATTAAAAAAAGAAATTGAAAACATAAGGTCTGGTTTTCCTCTTAAAACCTCTCTCACTCTTTTCAGAGTTGTAAGTACAGCCAGTATTAGCTAAAGGAAAGGGCTTGAGTACCATCTGTTATGCCTGGTTCTGAGATTCTTTCAGTGAGATCAGAAGACAGCCTGGGCATATTTTGAGTGTAAGTGGTATTGTTTGTATGTTCTTTTAAATCAAGGTGAAGAGACAAGTCCCCCTGTGGAGTTCAAGAATCACTTAGCAAAACAGATCCTTGTCAGAAAACATAACAATATTCTTTCTTTATAGTGCACTCTATTCAAGGCTGCCTTTCATAATGACTGCCCATGACACAGGGCTGCTATTCTGCAGTTCTTCCTGCTCTTTCTCTTTTGACATGTACCTTCCAAGAAGTGCAAAATCCTTCACGTTGCAGAACAGACTTTCTGTAAAAACATGATGTAATCCTCATCTGTGTCCTACTTATGAAACCTCATAGGCCTAATATACTTCCTAAAGGTCTTTGGGTCAGATTTTGTCTCCAACAACAGCCATGTAAATCTCAGTGAGTTCACTGAAGTTGCTGTAGATTTATACTTGCATAACAGAGCAGTGATCTGCTGTATTCAGTGCATAATTCTTTAACCACTGCATCATTTTAATATGATGGCTAGAAATGTGATGATTTATTATTTTGTTCTTATTACAGTGCATCAAATTTGGAAAGACAGATTTATGTGCTGTTTTAAGGAAAGTAGAGTTTCTGAAACAAAATTAGTGAGATGCATGTTTAAATCTGAGCCTGAAAAGAGCTTTGAAAATTAAGGTGAATAATTTGTATGCACTGGTGAAAAGAAAATCCAGAGAGGGATTCAAAGAGTAATATGGTCAAAGTAGTTGACCAGGAGAACAAACTTTGCAGCAGTTTCTTGGACAGCCATGATTTGAGCAAGGAAATACTCAGAAAAGATCTGATAAGGGTTATGGCGACATTAAGAATACAAAATAGTGGCTGAGAGGATGTACAACTGCACATAGCCTCTAGTTTAGCAGCTTAGACACTCAGCTGAGAGGTGTAAGGGAAATTTGGAATCTCTTTCGCGTTTGACTTTAAGGCAGTGGAAATACCCAGTAGACATTTTCCCGAGACCTTCCAAGTTCTAGGACCAAGATCTAGCCTTAAAATTCTGAAGGATAAAGGAAAACTACTATGAAAACAACAGACCTTCTAACCTGTTTTTTATTGTTCAGCTATAGAGTTGGGAAATTTGCACATGTCTATTGCACACATCTTTTATTTCTCCTCTACCAGCTAAGTAAATTTGCTTTCTTGTATGTTGCTTATCTTTGCAAGTGTGTGCAATGACTATGAGGACAAGGGGTAGGGTTGGATTGTGCTTGTGTGGGATTGGGCATGCTTGCACACTACTCACATGGGCCTCCTGGAGGGACTCTATAGCTGAGAGGCAAAAAAGGGACTTCATGATGCCAAGGTTATAGCAGCATCTTAGGTAATACTCTTTTATCTTTTTGGTGAGCAAAGTGGCTAATGCAGCGGCTGTTGAAGGCAGACTAGGTCAGGTGGTGGAGCATGGATATTTTGCTTGTTCTATCCAGCCTGTTCTTCAGATGTGAACAATGTTGATTGCCATCTGATGCTTAATGTCGGGAATTTGCTGACCTTTGAAGGGTTGGCTTTGCTGTGGAGGCTGACCTTCAAAATTACAGTATCACAGTATCACAGTAACTAAGGTTGGAAGAGACCCCAAGGATCATCAAGTCCAACCTGTTCCAACAGACCTCACAACTAGATCATAGCACCAAGCGCCACGTCCAATCTCCCCTTGAACACCTCCAGGGACGGCGACTCCACCACCTCCCTGGGCAGCCCATTCCAATGACGAATGACTCGCTCAGTGAAGAACTTTTTCCTCACCTCGAGTCTAAACCTCCCCTGACACAACTTGAGACTGTGTCCCCTTGTTCTGGTGCTGGTTGCCTGGGAGAAGAGACCAACCCCCACCCGGCTACAACCACCCTTCAGGTAGTTGTAGAGGGCAATGAGGTCGCCTCTGATCCTTCTCTTCTCCAGGCTAAACAATCCCAGCTCCCTCAGCCTCTCCTCATAGGGCTTGTGCTCAAGGCCTCTCACCAGCCTTGTTGCCCTTCTCTGGACACGTTCAAGTGTCTCGATGTCCTTCCTAAACTGAGGGGCCCAGAACTGGACACAGTACTCAAGGTGTGGCCTAACCAATGCAGAGTACAGGGGCACAATGACCTCCCTGCTCCTGCTGGCCACACTATTCCTAATACAGGCCAGGATGCCATTGGCCTTCTTGGCCACCTGGGCACACTGCTGGCTCATGTTTAGGCGGGTGTCAATCAGCACCCCCAGGTCCCTCTCCGTTTGGCAGCTCTCCAGCCACTCTGACCCCAGCCTGTAGCTCTGCATGGGGTTGCCGTGGCCAAAGTGCAGCACCCGGCACTTAGACTTATTAAATGCCATCCCATTGGACTCTGCCCATCTGTCCAGTCGGTCAAGGTCCCTCTGCAGAGCCTTTCTACCCTCTAACTGACTAACATCTGTTCCCAACTTGGTGTCATCTGCAAACTTGCTGATGACTGACTCAACCCCCTCATCCAGATCATCAATGAAGATGTTAAAGAGGATGGGGCCCAGCACTGATCCCTGGGGGACGCCACTGGTGACTGGCCGCCAGCCGGATGTGGCACCATTCACCACCACTCTCTGGGCTCGGCCCTCCAGCCAGTTCCTAATTGAAGAGCAGAGGTAGCTTGCGTTGTTGTGCATGAGCATGCAGATTGTACATCTATAGAAACATGTATATATTCAGTATTTATATCTTTTTGCAATATACATAGGCAGCATTCTATCACTTTCAGATCACTTTCATTTAGTTCCTGCTTTTTTATTGTGGAGTCTGTGGAGGGTAGTGATAGCAGGGAGCAAAGGTCAAAAATATTAATAGGATTGTTTAATGTTATAAAACAATAGTTTTTGAAGGTTGGTCTAATATCCCAGTCAATAGTAGTATTGTCACAGTATCTTTAGTGGTATCATCACAGTACCTTCATGTAATAAAGTTTTGCTTAACACAATATAGTGCTGAATACTCAAAATTAAAATGAAGATGGAGTAGGAGAGGAAGATTGTGATTAAAAAAGTAAAGTGGTCATCATTTTATCAAATAACTTCTATTGAACAATGGTGAAGCTTCACATAGGCTTGGTGTCATCTACACATGACCTCCCCTTTTACTATTTCAGTTACCTGTTTTCACTTTTCTTCCAGAGCTGGCATGCATTTTAGAAGCCATGGGGCTTGCTGCTTGGAGGAAGATAAATTCTCTTCATTCAAAATAAGAAATCATAGAGTAGCCTGGGTTGGAAGGGAGCTTGTGGGAAGCCTTTTATGGGAAAGCAAGCTTAGATGAGGTTATTTGGTACCCTGTCCAATTGCATCTTGAAAACCTCCAGTGATGGGGACTCTAAAGTGTCTCTGGGGAGGAAAGGAAACGGGAAGAGCTATCCAGTTTTTCCCAGCTCTGAAGTGTGGGTGTAAATACTCTTTCTTTAAAAAGCTGCTCAAAACTTCTTTCTTACCAGTCACTTTCTACATCCAAATAAGACAGCAATCCACAAAGAGATTTGTAAAGAACACAAAATGAGTTGGAAGAAGCTGAAGGCTAGGAGAACAAAGGAAATGATATTTTTAAGGGGAAGAGAATGTGATTGCTCAGAAAATAATTAGACTTGTTACCTAATAAATAGTGTTTCTTCTGTTTATTATGCAGTTAGAGCTTGTTTGTTGTCTGTGAGGAAGTAATTGATTTGACTTTTTACAGACACTTAATGAGTTACAGAATAGCTTAGAAATCTTCACACTGTGAATGGAATTGTTTTCACAGCTGATTTGTGGAATTTTTTGAAGACGGACCCAGAGTTCAAAACCACAAGTGAACTCCTCCTACATGGAAGGTTTATTTGGATCATTCTTCGTGCTCAGCCCACTTGTAGCAATTGGATTAAACCTTCAAGACGAGATTTTTCTAAGCTTAAGGGTGTTTGAGCCTGAGGTGCTGTTGTGAGGTTCCCTTTGAAATTGTTTTACAAGTAGTTTCATGGTGATTGACAATATCATATCTTGTTGCGCAGAGGAAAATCAGGGCACACTAACTGCGTTTTGGTGCTCACTAAATTTCCGATGGATTCTCTCAGAGACTTGCATTTATGCCTCACTATATAATTTTATCTTGGATCATTAACATGTCAATAGCACATGGAGTTTGGAGGGTTTTTTATTGCATGGAAACTAGAACACACAGTGAGTACTGCTTCTGCATTTCTACTCCCTTTCAGCCTTATTACTTTAAACAGTTTTGCAGGCTCAAGCACATAAAAACTAACTAGAAAAAAATGTGGCTGTGGTCAGTTACTAGGCTGTGAGTAAATGCAGATTCATTTAAAAGTGAAAGAAAATAAAATGTTTTCCCTACTCAAAAGGTAAAGAGAACTATTGGATATACAGTCTTTAAAAGTGTAGTGTTTTTTTGTTTTTTATCCCACTCTCCTTCCACCCCCAAGTTGTTCAAAGCTGATTTTTAACTGATAGACTGGGAATTATATATAAGGACTGAGGTTGCTTTTGCAGCATTTGGTAGGAGCCTCTGTGGTGAGATTATTTTTTCCTATCTTTATACCATTACTAGTATATTGCACATGATTTGATCTTTTTGAATATATGCTTTTAACCATAAGAACAGATTTTGCTAATCGAAGAAAATCTCTGTGGAACTAAAAGCTTGAAGTGTGATGGCTTTGTTCTCTCCATTTTAAAGGAAGCCAAACATAATGCAAGTGAGGGACATACAGTTGAAGAGACTGGCTTTAGGAATCAGTGTTTTCAGTGTGCATCCTGGGTTGTGTCAAAAGATGTGTGGCTGAGACCTCTCTTGGAGTACTGTGTCCAGCTATGGGACCCCCAAGACAAGAGGGATGTAGACTGGCTGGAGTGGGTCCAGAGAATGGCCACAAGGATGATCAGAGGGCTAGAGCACCTCTTCTGTGAAGACAGGCTGAAAGAATTGGGGCTTTTCAGCATGGAGAAGAGAAGCTTCTGGGGAGACCTTATAGCTACATTTCAGTATCTGAACAGAACCCATAGGAAAGCTGGGGAA